>NC_138940.1:15240000-15965000 GCF_965226115.1 Aulonocara stuartgranti | reverse complement strand
GCTGTCTTTCAGTCCAGCTTTGTCCAGCCACTGGTAGGATTTCTGGATATCAGCCACCTCCTCTATCTGCCGGTGGTACATACCGTGCAGGGGCCTGTCCTTCCATGATGGTTCCTCGTCTCCCTCCTCTTTCTTGGGTTTCTGCTGCCTGAGGTATTCACTGAGCACTCGGTCAGTTGGGGCCATCTTCCCAATGTATTCTTGGATGTTCCTTGTCTCATCCTGGACTGTGGTGCTGACACTCACCAGTCCCCGGCCCCCTTCCTTCCGCTTAGCGTACAGCCTCAGGGTGCTGGACTTGGGGTGAAACCCTCCATGCATGGTCAGGAGCTTTCTTGTCTTTATGTCAGTGGCTTCTATCTCCTCCTTTGGCCAGCTTATTACCCCAGCAGGGTACCTGATCACGGGCAGGGCGTATGTGTTAATGGCCCGGATCTTGTTCTTACCATTCAGCTGACTCCTCAGGACTTGCCTGACCCTCTGCAGGTACTTGGTGGTTGCAGCCTTTCTAGCGGCCTCTTCATGGTTCCCATTTGCCTGCGGGATCCCCAGGTACTTGTAACTGTCCTCTATGTCTGCAATGTTGCCTTCTGGTAGTTCAATCCCCTCAGTTCTGACTACCTTCCCTCTCTTTGTTACCATCCGACTACACTTCTCCAGTCCGAACGACATTCCAATGTCATTGCTGTATAGCCTGGTAGTGTGGATCAGTGAATCGATGTCTCGTTCACTCTTGGCATACAGCTTGATGTCATCCATGTACAGGAGGTGGCTGACAACTGCTCCGTTCCGTAGTCGGTATCCGTAGCCAGTCTTGTTAATGATCTCACTGAGGGGGTTCAGGCCTATGCAGAACAGCAGTGGGGACAGAGCATGTCCTTGGTAGATCCCGCACTTGATGGTAACTTGTGCTATGGGCTTGGAGTTGGCCTCTAGTGTTGTACGCCACATCCCCATTGAGTTCCTGATGAAGGCTCTTAGGGTCCCATTGATCTTGTACAATTCTAGGCATTCCAGTATCCAGCTGTGGGGCATTGAGTCATAGGCCTTCTTGTAATCAATCCAGGCAGTGCACAGGTTGGTCAGTCTGGTCTTGCAGTCTCGGCTGATTGTTCTGTCTACCAGTAGCTGGTGTTTTGCACCTCTGGTATTCTTGCCAATTCCTTTCTGTGTCCCGCTCATGTATTGACCCATGTGCCTGTTCATCTTAGCCGATATGATGCCTGACAGGAGCTTCCATGTAGTACTGAGGCAGGTTATTGGTCGGTAGTTGGAGGGGACCGGTCCCTTCTTGGGGTCCTTGGGGATCAGGACCGTCCGGCCTTCAGTTAGCCATTCCGGGTGTCTTTCGTTAACTAGCAGCTGGTTCATTTGTGCTGCCAGACGCTCGTGGAGTGCAGTCAGCTTCTTCAGCCAGTAGGCGTGAACCATGTCGGGCCCTGGTGCTGTCCAACTCTTCATACTGGAGACCCTTTCTTGGATATCTGCCACTGTGATGGTTACTGGACCCTGTTCAGGGAGGTCGCTGTGGTCTGCCCTCAGATCCTCTAGCCACTGAGCATTGCCGTTATGGGTTGCATCCTTCTCCCATATGCTCTTCCAGTATTGCTCCGTCTCCAGCCTTGGTGGTGCTGTTCTCTTATTGTTCCCTTGCCACTGAGAGTACACCTTTGCTGGTTCTGTGGAGAACAGCTGGTTTATTCTCCTGCCTTCTATCTCTCTGGTGTACCTCCTCAAGCGGCTGGCCAAGGCTGTGAGTCTTTGCTTGGCAGTTTCCAAGGCCTCAGGTATGGACAACTTGCTGTATTTCTTAGGCACCTTCTTTGTCGCACCTTTCTGCAACTCCGTTAGTTGGCTAACCTCCCTCCGTGCTACTTTGATCTTGCCCTCTAGCCTCCTTCTCCATGGAGGGTACTGCCCCTTGTGGCTGTTCAACTTGTAGCCAAGCATCTCACTGATCACTGCTGCCGTATTGTAGATCAGCTTGTTAGTGTCGGTAATCGTGGTTGTAGGTATTGCCCGTAGTGCTGCATTAACATCATCTAGCAGACCTTCTGAGGGTACTTCACGTAATCTTGGTAACCGGCTACGGGGGATCCAGGTTTCAAGCTTGGCCATGATCCTATTTTTCAGGTCAGTTCCTCTCGCACTCAACGATCCTTCTCCTATCGCACTTGGGGCTATGTACCCAATCTCGGGTGGGGGTGATGATATCTCCCCCCTGACCTGGCGTCCTGACTCCTCCTTGCCGTAGCATTTGTGTTGTACCTCGTCAATCTCTAGCTGTGAGAGCAGTCCCTTCTTTCGAATGTTGGAACACTGAGCTACTAGTTGTTTCGCCGTCATTGTGGATGTTGGGTATCGAAGAATCCATAGGTCCCTCATCCTATTCATGTAGCCCCTTCCGCCGGGGTTACTTGCGTAGTAGCATTCCAACAACGCCCTGTTTTCGTCCCTTGCCCACCGATGCCTTCTTGTTCCAGTAGCCCACTTTTCGTCAGGGTGCCCTGGTTCCTCAACACCTGACGCGGACCTTGTTGATCCGGGCGACGTCCGAGCCGGCATGCCTTCATATTTATCTGTCTCGCTCATGTCTGCGGTAGGCTTGCTTAGCATAGGGGGTCTAGCCTTAGGACCCTTACTGGATACAGACGCCCCAGGCAGGAATCGAACTTGCGATCCTCTGTTCCAAAGGCGTGTAGTTTAACCACTACGCTATCCAGCAGCTATATATATATATATATATATATATACGTGTGTGTATATATATATATATATATATATATGTGTGTGTATATATATATGTATATGTATATGTGTATAATTACACACAGACTAACTAGACAAATGTTGCCTTAACTGATCTCAAAGCAGTGAAAGATGAGCCATTGACCAGAAAGTTTATCTACAATGCTTATGTGCAAAAAAGGCTTCATTGTTAGAATGCAGAATGCAGACACTGTCATGGTCCTGGGTCGTTGACCCAGCGTTTTGTGTTTATTCTGATTTTGTATTAGTTTAGGGTTGAACCTGAAGTTTGGTGTATATTCAGCCCTACCTGTGTCTGTCCTTGGTGCTCTGTTCATGTCCCCGTGTTGTGTTGTAAATCAGTCTGTGTGTTACCTGCTTTACTTTGAAGGCTCGTGTTCTGGATTTCCTGTTCTATTCTGACTGTCTGTGTCTGTTGTCATTGTGTTCAGCTTGTGTCCTCCAGTCATCATGTGTATTCAGATCAGCTGTTCTTCCCTCCTGTGTGCGATTACCCGATTACCTTGTGTATGTGTGTATGTGTATATATAGTGGGTGTCGGTCTGTGTTCGTTGTCGGCTTGTCTGCGTTCTATGGTGTTTCGTTCCTGTCTCTGCGTCTCTCTGCCCCGCACCCCTTTTGTATGGTCTCAGGTTTGTCATTTAGTTCTCCCAGTTTAGGTTTCTTCAGTTGTTTTGTCATGCTTCATTGCCTGTTTTTGCCACTGCCACCTTGTAAATAATCGTCACTCGAATCATCAGTCACTGCCGCATTTTGGGTCCTCCTTTTCCTCCAACACCACACGGCTCACCCCGCCAGCTGTGACAAACACGACCATTAAAATGAAAGAAACTGTACAATCGAATGACTGCAGTCACAAGATGGAATTTACAACAGCTATTTACAGGATGGATACAAACAGTGTTGTGTTCCATTAAGGTGCTCATTGCTACCACTGGGTACTGGTCATATTTCAAACTTACAAAATTAATTTAGCCAGTTATCAGCCCAGGTACCTCCTATTTGTAGCATTGTTAAGTAAAATTTACAAGCTAAGCTAATTTAGTTACTCTGTTTATTTCAAGCAGCTCATATCCTAACACTAAACTAAATGACTAACAGTAAATGTATTTCATCGTTTTTTAATGTCTTTTTAATGATTTAATATCGAGCACAGCAGACCTGGCTTTGACAAGCTCATTCTTGAAACAATACCTCATTAGACTTGACTGCTACACATCTCTCTTGGGCTGTCTCATTTTCAGGCTTTATTTACGCACAAACATGTCTTGTATCAGCCTGATTGTGCTTGGTTCTTTTATCCATTCTGCTTACCAGTTTGTCAGCTTAATTTTTTTTCTGTAGCCTCAATTCTTTCCTTTTTTCCACCTTCCTAATTCTGTCTGTATTTCTATTATTTTCTCATCTCTGTCTGCTCTGTTTCTATTGCCTGCAGCGGTACAGAGAATAACAGCAGTGGTAGAAAAGGTGAATAATAAAAAAGGGATTTACACATTTCATACCTTTATATTTTCTCCAGATGCTTTTCCATATGTGACAGTTATGTGGGAGATTACATCTTAATTGATAGACCTACTACATCTCATTCCTTCAATCAGAATTACAGTTGCTATTTATCTAAATGAAACATGAAAGCACATAAGAGGAAAGTTGAAGGACATTCCTTGAGGACTGGAGTGTGGAATAGTAAATATGTATGCATGCATACAGGGTGTACCCCGCCTCTCACCCTATGACAGCTGGGATAGGCTCCAGCGCCCCCCGCGACCCTGAAAAAGATAAGTGGAAGCGAATGGATGGTAGTGTCAGTTTTTCCCTCAGTATTGCCATTGTACAGGAGTTCTCAAGTTAGCTTGGTGAAAGTTACCAATGAAAATTCTTTTTCATTCATTCTAAAAAAATGTTCCTAATATATGGATGCAGCCATCTGACGGTAGTAGTACTGTTTTTGTAAAGGAGTGGACATGGTTGTTGACAATACTCAGGTAGGCTGTAGAATTTAAACTATGCTTGTTTGGTCTGGGGAATATTTCCTGGATACACTTTCATCCAGTGTTGCAGCAGAAATTAACTATATGCTGATATTAGGAAATAGTGAAGTCCTTTGGGGAAAGTTTGATTGTGTTTCTTATTTTTCATACCATGTGGGAGCTCATGAAAACTTAGCTATGCTAAAAGATCTTTTGTTAAAAGGATTGGCGTAATAAGCATATGCTTCAGCCTAGGGCTGCACGATTTTGCATAAAATGAGAATCACGATTTTTTTTTGCTTAGAATTGAGATCACGATTCTCTCACGATTTTCTTTTCCAGTATAAATATTTATTGCGCTTATTAACTGCACATCAACTTTGTAACAGTTGAGACTGAACAGAAAAACAATAAATAAACATAAAAACAACAAATGTCTCACATTTTGTCATTGCCGCAAAATGTTGTACTGCTTGAAATTCCGTCTCCACCATTGCTCGACACTGCGTAAAGAGCAGAAAAATAGTTGCGGGACGGCACTGCGTAGCGTTTGTCTAGGGTGTTGATCATTTTCCTAAATCCCTCGTTTTGCACAGTGTTGATGGGAGCCATATCTTTGGTCAGGTGATAAGTAATGGCCTCCGTAATTTCTTTGTGCCTGCGGGAGTTCGACGGGTATAGGGAAGCGCTGTATAATGTTCCCGTTATTGATGTTTGGGTGGTTGACCGGGACGGATTTTCCCCAGTCACTTTCTCGTCATCCCTGACGTGCCAATTTTAGCAGCCAGCTTCTGTACCACGTGGTATAAGGCTCCGCCCTTGTCATTTGTTGAGCAGGAAGAGTGAGCGCTTGTTTTCATGCAGATTACGTCCCGGATCAAAATGCGGTACAATCGTCGTCTTTTTTCTTTTTTTTTCTTTTTTTAAATCGTTGTCATTTGGAAATGAGATCGCACATGAATTGAGATCGCGATTTTCTAATGATTAATCGTGCAGCCCTACTTCAGCAAATACCTTTTGATTAGCCTTGTCTCCTGCTTTCTTGCTTTGTGTTAATCTTTATTCCGTATTCACTGAGACATTTGCTAATCAATAAATCATCAATAAATGAAAAATAAATGTGTGGGAGCTGATGAAAAATATTTAGCCAGGCACTCATGAACAAGTATGAACATTATATTCTTTACTGACACCCAGTGTTGGTCAAGTTACTTGAAAAAAGTAATCAGTAACTAATTACTGATTACTCCCCCCAAAAAGTAATCCCGTTACTTTACTGATTACTTATTTTCAAAAGTAATTAATTACTTAGTTACTTAGTTACTTTTTAAAAACACGATTTACAACCTGAAGAGGTGATAAAGTGATAGATCTTTCAGCCCAATTCTACTTTTTCTACATAATCCATCATACAAAATGTAATCAAATGGAAAAGTCTCTTTTTAAAACTTGTTTTATCAGTTTTAATCTTTTAACTTTATGCATCAAGCAAAACATTTAATTATATGCAACATTCTCTGACTTGAATAAATTAGTTTAACATTTAAACCTATTTTCTACACATTCCAGCACATAAAATAAAATATTTTTTGTGTTTTCACTCACTCTTTTAAACAGATGCAAGTAAAACACAGCAGAAAATAAATAAAGTCAAAGACTCAGCGGTCCTTTTGCTCTATTTTCACCTGTAAAGCAGGAGCAGGGTAGGCGGAGGGTTACCCTGGTGCAGGTGTGCCGCGGTCAGTTGAAGAATCCGCGCGAGTGTCTCTGTGAGTTTCCCATCACGTCGTAGCTACTCGGTGCTTGCTCGGAAGTTTAGGGGTTTTTTTCGCTGTAAAAAGAAGTTTTCTTCCCACGCACGATGGACGCTAATGTTTTTGTCACTTTTTATGGAATCAAACTCAAAGTAAGGTCAGTACTTCCACACTTTAAACGCTGCACACTCATACTCTCTCCCGCACTCGATATATGATCCATTGTTGATCTGCACACAGCTGCTGTCACCAACGTCGCACTTGCTTACGTCACTGTCATGAGACATTCTCGCAAAAAAAATCACGGTTTTAGTAACGCAGTAACGCAGCGTTCCTACGGGAAAGTAACGGTAATCTAATTACCGATTTTGCAATAGTAATCCCTTACTTTACTCGTTACTTGAAAAAAGTAATCAGATTACAGTAACGCGTTACTGTAATCTGATTGGGCAGTAACGCGTTACTTGTAACGCGTTACTGCCCATCTCTGCTGACACCCCTAAAAAACAGAACTTAATTTTTCACAGAGATTCTGGTCGTGTCCAAATTCATGGGCTGCATCCTCCTGAGGCCGCATTTGTAGACCGATTACGTCACAGCGACGTGCCGAAGGCTGTCTAAATTCGTAGACTGCTCCGAATGCAGCCGACAAATGCGTCCTCCTTTTCTCCGAATTTGAAGGATGGGTCGGGTGTGTCCTTCGTGGCCTACCATATCCCAGAATTCATAGCGCGGCCCAGCCAAACTCCAGTTTCCAACAATGGCGGCTGCTACTAAGTTTTAAAATTACTCATACTAATCTTTCTGGGTCACAAAATAAACTTTTAAAATATTTTCAGGCGAGAAAGTAGCTGTGTAAACATCAAATATCTTCGGAGGCGTCTGCTACCCACCAGCTCGATAGCTAGCCGGGAGCTCGAGGGTTACTGATGCGGCCGAGAACGGCACGACTCCCGGCACATCATTTTCAGATCACCGCAGACTTTCGCTGCTCGGGTTAAACGTAATATATAAGTCACTTAGACAACCTAAAAATGTTATTGTTGGGCTTTTTTCAGTGTTTTGTTTGTTCGTGAGTAAATCGGTTTGGCTGAGATTAAAGTTATTAGATTCGATTAGATAAAATAAAACTTTATTAATCCCCTGAGTGGGTTCCTCCTTGGTTTTTACACAGCTGACTAAACGTCAAACAGAAAACTGATTAAACAGAAGTATGAGACAGTCGAGAATTTACGCCAGTGTCCTGTTATATTTTAGATAGCAAGGAGCACACGGCTGAGTTTATTAAACTCCACCGAGACAGCGGTGACGCTAATCTGAAGGCTAGACCGTCCAATTTCACGGCCGTTTACTTCCGGCCTACCCGACCTTCTGAGGACCCGGCCCACGTAGACCACGAAGGCCGGGTCCTCAGGAGGATGCAGCCCATGAATTTGGACACAACCTCTGTGATCTCTGTGCTGTTACAGTCATTCAAACTGCTAATGTATTTGAATGCAGAGTTCATAAGAGTTGTACAATAAGCTGTCTTACCAGAATTCAGGACTGTGATTTGAACATTAATGGCACATCAAAGGTCAGTTTTCTGTATGACTCGCATGAAATCTGACTAATGGTGTATTTTATAATCTTCCGATATTTACTGTAGCTGTTTTTCTTCTGGTTGCCAGATTGTCTTTGCATTCTTAAGCCTTGGTTACAGTTCCCGTTACACATCATTGAAATCTGCTTGAAGTCCGTTGTCTGGTTTAATAGTGTAGTTGATTGATTGCAATATAAATTGTCAGCAGATGACTGAGAATTTGAGAACATGTTCTGTGTGGATTCCCGGGAATATCTGTTACTTTCTGTTACTTTTTACTGTAAGTTTCTTCAGGGGTAAGTGTGATGATGTACTGGGTTATGAGTGTTGGAGTGGTTACTCAAAAAAAGGTATTACATACTATTCTTTAATTTTACATTACTTTAATTAGTTTCCAGGTAGCATAAATAAGTAGATTACATTACATTACCAATGTTTTACTACATCACCTGTGTAATCGCTAGTTCATATCTTTACACTAAACTTTTCATTTTCCCATTTGATTTTCCCATTCTTTTAGTAGCCTTTTTAAGTATTACCACGAAGCAAAGCACTTCAAGGAAAAGTGATGCTGCTGTAGTTAGAAATATTTGTTTATCTCTGCTTATGTTACCTGTTAAACATCAATCCGTCTATGCTTAGTTGGGTCTGCATGCTCTTGAACATCAGTTTGAGTCTGGAAGCATCTCTCACTATTAGTTTTGTGTTAGCATTAAAGCTCATGTATAAGTGTTTAGCATATGACTTTTGTAGAGGTCTGTAGGGGTTTATATGTTGTGTTTGCATTGATGAAATGCTGTTTCTGGCCGAATTTGCTCAGTTCGCTCTTTACATGACATTTTCATCCCCCTGTGCAATGAATTAAAAGTAAATGTCACTCCTCAAAAGTTGTTGATCGCTCTCACATTTTAGTCTTTTTTACATCAAATGAGGTTAAGTGATGGTTGCATAAGAGTGCATACAAAGGCAGGCTTCATAATGTTTTTTCTGTTCAAGCATCATGCATATAATTGAAGAACTAGTACAAGTAAAGGCAGAATCATATTATATTTATTCTTCAAAAATCAAGTCATTTAAAAACATGCATTTGCACTGGCACTGAGCAGTACTGTTGCTGTGCAGTAACACAGAGCAGTATAGCACAGCCTTGCACCTGACACTAGATGAGTCTGGCTTGTCACGTATGGATGCTTATGAGTCAGCCATTTCTCATTGAAACAAAGTATTTAAAGTTCCCATAGGAAAAATGAACTGTGGAAAAAATGTAATGTGGCTTTATGCCCATTAAAAGATGTGTGTTTTTTCATGTCAGCACCTATTGCGCCAGAGGGAAGCAGAAGACATATGGAAATCTTGTGCACCCAGGTGCAAAACCTATAAGCTACAAGGTAAGTGTGATAACTGTGCGACAGACACACATGCAGTGGCTTACGTTTGCTGCACTCAGTAATTTACCATACATACGTGAATTTAGTTGGACAAGGTTCATTTAAAGGTTTGTGGCCTTAAATGTTTACCTGCTATAATTAATGACTAAAACAACAGGACCTCCAACTTCAAATAAAAAATACAGAGGAATTCAAACTTCAAGAGAAAAAAGAGATTATCTGTCTAACTTTAAAGAGCTTTAATTAATTGCGACTTATCAAGACTTTCCCATTTTTCAGTGTTGTGTTGTTTACTGTGTGTTATCACAATTAATTACTTGAATGATAGAGACCATTAATCTCTAATAAGGAAATTAAAAGCACCACTAGCACTGCATCCTGCATCAGGCAGTGCATAGACACTAAATCAGTTTGCAAAAGTAATGCGCAAGCAGTTTTAAAACCCACACCCTCAGTAATTGTGAAGTTAGAAGGCTTAGGAATTCTCAGTTTTTATTTGGCGTTATACTGATGGGCTTTACAATCCTGTCTTGACTTAACTCAGTCTCATCAATCAGTACCGTTTAAAGGCAGCACTTGGCTATAGAAAAGAAAATTTAAGACAATCAAAACAGAGCCGTGGTTAGACTACTTGCTGAGGGCACACCGTGTATATGCTCACTACAGTAACAATAATGCACGATGCATTGATCAAAGTCAGGTGGATATTGTGGGAGAATAGACAAATGCTTCACATCTGCAAATACTAACACATCACATTTGTCAGACTTGTTTACGTTTTTGCACATTTTCTTTTTTGATTTATTTTGATGATCCACCAGCTGACTGAGGCTTTTCTATATAGAGCTCATTTAGGCTCAGCAAGCATGCTTTTACACAAACATGTGCGTACACACATACAGCAGTGCTTCTTTATCTCATGCCTTATTTAGTTTCTGCATTCAGTAAGCAAAACCCAACAAGCCCAGCATGTCATAGATTCACTTATAATGAAATGAATGGGGAGGAAAAGTCCTGCACATTCAAGAGCAGATAACTCCAAACACAGTCATGTACACCAAAAACATACCTCCACACTTCATTACCTGCACTTCTGCAGTTTTATCTGACATTTCAGTTTGTAATCTCTTAAAAAAATAATTTCTCTTTGACAGGTTGTAATTAATCTGCAGCTTCTATGACGAAGTCAAAAAACAGCAGGGCATGATGAAATAAAACACTAATGCAAAAAGAGAAAGCATTCGGAAAGGAACAGTTTAAACCTTAATTTAATCAGGAAGTAAATCTCTTTTGCAAAGGTGTACCGGCTCAAGATAATTAGCTGGGCCTTCTTGATGTTTTCAAACCAAATGTGACAAGCAAGGGATGGATCTATGAAGCTGGACTATTTACGATCACAAGTAGTTAGTCGATGAGCATACCCAGATAACCCACACCGCCCCTTAACAGATTTAGGAAAGTTCCTGTTAAAGTTTCAACACTGGCTCCCATAAGTTTCCTGACAATAGAAATACGTCTGAGCTCTATTGGGTTACGAGCATGATCATGAAGTGGATCAGCCCAGAACTATACAGGAGGAACTTGTTAATGTTCAGAAGGAAGTAGGAAACACAGTCTCCAAAAACACTACACACTACACCATGATGGATTGGAATCTTGCAGTACCTGCAAGATCGCCCTGGTCAGGTATGTCTTAAGTTTTCCAGTGAACAGTAAATGATTCGGATAAAGCTTGGGACAAAGTGCTGTGGTCAGATAGAACCAAACTTGAGCTCTTTGGGTCACATTCAGCATTTTCTTCATTCAAACACGAGTTGATGCCAAAGGACACATTTCCCACTGTGAAGCACAGACATGGAAAGACACTGAGGCTGTGTTTCTCCTAAGGGTACAGCATGACATCACCAAATTGAGGGGCTAATGGAATGGCCGATGTACCATAACCATAACCTCCTTCCCTCACACAAAGCACTGAAGATGGGTTGTTGATAGGTGACCCAAAACATATTGCCAAGGCAACAAAGAAGGGCTAAATAAGAAAGATATTAAGTTCCGGGAGTCGCCTAGACAGTCTCCAGACATCAATCCTATAGAAATTCTGTGGAGGGAGCTGAAGATTTTAGCTGCCAAGTGGCAGCCTAGAAACCTGAAAGATTTAGAGTTTCTGTAAAGAGGAATGGGTCAAACACTCTGAGATGTGGTCACCAGCTGACCAACTGCAAGAAGGGTCTTACCGGAGTGCTTGCCAACAAGGGTTTCTCCGCCAATTGCTAAGTCATGTTTTCCTTGGGCATCTGATATTTATTCCATCCATCCATCCATCCATCCATCCATTCGCTTCCGCTTATCCTTTTCAGGGTCGCGGGGGGCGCTGGAGCCTATCCCAGCTGTCATAGGGCGAAAGGCGGGGTACACCCTGGACAGGTCGCCAGTCTGTCGCAGGGCCAACACACATATTTATTCCACTCAATGAAAATACATTTGTAACTTTTATCTACTGTGGTTTTCTAGACTTTTGGTTTTTATTCTGTCTCAATCCATTAAAATAAGATAAGATAAGATAACCTTTATTAGTCCCACACGTGGGAAATTTGTTTTGTCACAGCAGGAAGTGGACAGTGCAAAAGTTATGAGGCAAAAATTAGAATACAATAAGAATAAATACAGTACACAACTGTACAGAATAGAATAAAATAAAATACTATATACAGTAGAATAAAATAAAATAAATATACAATAAGATAAAAATAGAATACAAATACTATATACAACTGAGTAAAAATACAACGATGACAGAAAGGATTATTGCACTTAGTATTATTGCACATGTATGGATGTGTGTGCTTGATCAGTTAAAGTCTTTATTATGGAGTCTGACAGCAGTGAGGAGGAAAGACCTGCGAAATCTCTCCGTCCCACACCGTGGGTGCCGCAGTCTCCCACTGAAGGAGCTGCTCAGTGCTGTCACAGTCTGCTGCATGGGGTGGGAGATGTTGTCCATCAGGGATGACAGCTTAGCCGCCGTTCTCCTGTCACTCACCACCTCCACTGGGTCCAGAGGGCATCCTAGAACAGAGCTGGCCCTTCGGATCACCCTGTTCAGTCTCTTCCTGTCCCCAGCAGAGATGCTGCCGCCCCAGCAGACCACACCATAAAAGATAGCAGAAGCCACAACAGAGTCATAGAATTTCTTCAGGAGTGGGCCCTCCACTCCAAACGACCTGAGTCTCCGCAGCAGGTACAGCCTGCTCTGCCCTTTCCTGTAGAGGGCGTCTGAGTTATGAGTCCAGTCCAGTCTATTGTTCAGATGAACACCAAGGTACCTGTAGCTGTCCACAGCCTCAATGTCCATACTGTCATGGTCCTGCGACCATGACTCAGTGACTTTATGTTTATGTACTTATTGTTATTACTTTCATTATTATTCATGGCTGTTTTGGGATGGTTTGTGTTTGGGATTTTAGACACTGGGTTCTGGGTTTGTGCTCCCTCTGTTGGTCCCTGGTGTTAGTGTTCCCCTGTCTCGTCAGGTTAATCAGGTCCAGCTGTTTCCCCCATCTGTGTGTGATTTCCCAGTGTCTCTTTGTGTATTTATAGCGTGTGATTTCCTCTGCTCCTCGTCGCGTCGTCTGTGTTCCTACCTGTGTTCCTACCTGTGTTCCTACCTGTGTTCCTACCTGTGTTCCTACCTGGTGT
Organism: Aulonocara stuartgranti; assembly: GCF_965226115.1. Lineage (NCBI taxonomy): Eukaryota > Metazoa > Chordata > Actinopteri > Cichliformes > Cichlidae > Aulonocara > Aulonocara stuartgranti. The sequence goes on along the minus strand of NC_138940.1, from coordinate 15,951,841 downwards.
AATCCTCTGCGTGTTCTCCCTGCTGTTCTCCCTTCATGTTCAGGTTTGCCACTCCTCTGTGTAGTTTATCCCAGTTTAGTTTCGTCCTTAGTTCTGTTTGCCATCTCCACTTTGTGTTTGTTATTAACAATAAATCACCCTCACATCTGAATAAGTGCTGCATTTTGGGTCCTCCTTCCACTTTCCACACGGCCGCTGCCCCGGACCGTGACACATACCTTGGATGTTCAGTGGTTGCAGTGGAGAATGCTTGTGCCTGCGGAAGTCTACCACCAGTTCCTTGGTTTTACTGGCGTTGATCTGGAGGTAGTTCAGCTGGCACCAGTCCACAAAGTCTTGGGTCATGAAATGAAACGAGATTTAGCCTTATTCCAACATTGATTAAATGAGTTATTTACCTCAAAATTTGACACAAGACCCAATAATGACAAAACAAAAAAGTTGATGACATCATAGGAAGTTGTGAAACTGAATTTAATCCATTTTGAAATGAAGTTAAAACATGAAAAAATGTGGAACAAGTGAAGTGCCCAAATGCACTTGGACAGCAGTCTTTTCACAACCACAAGTAGTATGGTCCCTTGCTGGCCTTTAAAAGATGGCAAGTTTTAAGCACTGCTGCATTGATTTTCCACTTCAGAACCTGAAGGTATGTCTATTTTTTATACTTTTTTTAATACTAGACAAAAAAAAATATTTGGTGAACTGCTATGAGAACAAACATTTTAAAACCTAAATCAAGTATGCCTTGGTTCAAACTCAGGATCTGCAGAAATATCAGTTGAGAGCAGTAAGTTAAGAATCTTTAATTTAGAATATTTTTGTATCACCCTAATGAGTGAATCGTGACTACTTTGAGCAATGGAAAATAGAAAACAAATTGTTTAAAGATATTCGATTTGCTACGTCAATTTAACGTGTTTAATTTTTTTTAGCTGTAATAGCTTTATTTTTGTTTTACAATGCATAAAATAGAGGAAGAAAATCCAAACTTTTGATGGGTACTGTCGATGGAATATAAAACAGCACGTTTTTTTTCTCACACTTATATTGATGATTAAAATACCCATTACAGATTTGAACAGAGTATTACTGTAAATGGAACATAGTGTAACAGTATCAAAGTCCACAAAATTATTAAGTAATTTCCTCCATGTGCATTTAGAGATATGCAGACACAGAAAATTAAAAATTTGACACCAGTGAAGGCTTAAATGTAAAAAATGTACCAAGGGACACTTCCCTCCATGACGCAGATGGATAATCCAATGTGGAGAAGCAGGATTACATCTTAGGCTGCTTTGCATACTGCAACACATGATGACTCAGGGAACTTTGAAAGAAACGTTAAAGTGAGTCTCGTGCTAGCAATTTGTCACAGATGACTGAGTAGATGGATTAATTTTAATTAATATTTTAATGGGAAATTTACCTTTTGTATGCTTTGACTTCCAAGATTGACGAGTTCCACAATCTAATTGTTCAGCTAAAGTGGAGGGGGGAAATTTTATATAAATGTTAGGCTCCTGCCTGCATTTTCTCATAGTTTGTCTATGAGAAAAATATGTTTTTTACAGCTCATAGCTGTCAATAGTGAGCCTGCACGTTCCACTAAATGTGGTTCCCATTAGAAAAATATCATTGACAGGTATTTTATCCCTACAGTGAGGGAATACTGTGGCTTTGTTATGCTGAAACTTTGGATGCACTCCTCCACTTAGATGGAAGGGTTACTGCAAATCACTACAAAGTTGTTCTGAGTGACCTTTATCCTAGCATGAAATATTTCTATCCTGACTACAGTGGTCTGTTACTAGATGTGTCCCATTCCATATGGCTTAATGAACACATGTTGAAGATCCCTCTTTACCACCATCATCAAAACACCATCGATGGAATATTTTTGTATGTATCTCTCTAGTCAACCTGTTCTACATCTAACTGCAGGTTAGTACTGACAAGCAACAGTACTAACAAGAAAATGTTATAAAAGATGGTTGCAGATGGGTGGAATTTCCTATTTGTTTAAAACAGCAAGGGTTTTATTTTAGCCCACACTAAAAGTACCCCCTCCACCTAACTACATAGTCTTACTGCCAAGAACTTTTAGTGCTTTAAACTAATGGCATAATTTCATATATAAACCAAACAAGAAAGCAACAGAGAACCTAAAGTTAGAGATGAAAAGTAAACCCAAAGCATTAAAAAACAACAAAAAAAAACCCCCTCAAACAGTCCCTCACAGGAAGCCAATGCCTGCCTTTTGGTATGAAATTGTATGGTTGCGCTATCAACAACTTAATGTGCCTGTTAATGTGGACTTCTATAAGGTTTTCTGCATGTTTTGTTTGTACTCACATGGAAAATTGACTCTACAGGGAGTGCAGAATTATTAGGCAAGTTGTATTTTTGAGGAATAATTTTATTATTGAACAACAACCATGTTCTCAATCAACCCAAAAAACTCATCAATAAAGCTGAATGTTTTTGGAAGTAGTTTTTAGTTTGTTTTTAGTTTGAGCTATTTTAGGGGGTTATCTGTGTGTGCAGGTGACTATTACTGTGCATAATTATTAGGCAACTTAACAAAAAACAAATATATACCCATTTCAATTATTTATTTTTACCAGTGAAACCAATATAACATCTCCACATTCACAAATATACATTTCTGACATTCAAAAACAAAACAAAAACAAATCAGGGACCAATATAGCCACCTTTCTTTGCAAGGACACTCAAAAGCCTGCCATCCATGGATTCTGTCAGTGTTTTGATCTGTTCACCGTCAACATTGCGTGCAGCAGCAACCACAGCCTCCCAGACACTGTTCAGAGAGGTGTACTGTTTTCCCTCCTTGTAAATCTCACATTTGATGATGGACCACAGGTTCTCAATGGGGTTCAGATCAGGTGAACAAGGTGGCCATGTCATTAGTTTTTCTTCTTTTATACCCTTTCTTGCCAGCCACGCTGTGGAGTACTTGGATGCGTGTGATGGAGCATTGTCCTGCATGAAAATCATGTTTTCTTGAAGGATGCAGACTTCTTCCTATTCCACTGCTTGAAGAAGGTGTCTTCCAGAAACTGGCAGTAGGACTGGGAGTTGAGCTTCACTCCATCCTCAACCCGAAAAGGCCCCACAAGCTCATCTTTGATGATACCAGCCCAAACCAGTACTCCACCGCCACCTTGCTGGTGTCTGAGTCAGACTGGAGCTCTCTGCCCTTTACCAATCCAGCCACGGGCCCATCCATGTGGCCCATCAAGACTCACTCTCATTTCATCAGTCCATAAAACCTTAGAAAAACCAGTATTGAGATATTTCTTGGCCCAGTCTTGACGTTTCAGCTTGTGTGTCTTGTTCAGTGGTGGTCGTCTTTCAGCCTTTCTTACCTTGGCCATGTCTCTGAGTATTGCACACCTTGTGCTTTTGGGCACTCCAGTGATGTTGCAGCTCTGAAATATGGCCAAACTGGTGGCAAGTGGCATCTTGGCAGCTGCACGCTTGACTTTTCTCAGTTCATGGGCAGTTATTTGGCGCCTTGGTTGTTCCCCACGCTTCTTGCGACCCTGTTGACTATTTTGAATGAAACGCTTGATTGTTCGATGATCACGCTTCAGAAGCTTTGCGTCGGAGCAGTATGCATCACGTGATAGAGCGGCTGTGGCATGCGGGACCTGTTGGTGGTCTGGATACCATTTGGAGCTTCGCTACCAACCCGGCATGTCATCTCCGACAAAGTTATCCCCGAGAGAAGTAAAGCAAGTGTGTAAGTCCATCTCTGAATGTATGTAAAGCATTCCTGCGTTAAGCTTAACAAGCGACTGCCTCTTCTTGCTGCTACTTCAATCATGAAACTGGTTAATGATCAGCTGATCGGCTTTTCTGTCGCGAGTGAGTCCGTCTCTCTGGTTTGTTTTTGGCCCACTTTGCACCAGAAAGAGGAAACCAGTGGCTGAACAACAGCAGCACGTTTAAACTTGATAAGCTGTTGTTAGAATTTATTTAATATTACTTTCTACTCGAGGATCTTTTTCTACGTAGCTAACGCTGGTAACTGTGCAGGGGCGGATCTAGCAAAGTTTAGCCAGGGGGGCCGATAGGGCATTAACAGGGAAAAGGGGGCACAAAGACATACTTTTCTTTCTTATTCTCATTTAAAATGTCTAGCTTTTAATAAATAATTATCCGAATCTTACACCCAAAGTTTTAATTTGATGTAAAATGAATAGAAGTCAATTACTGTATATAGTATATAGTGACTATTAAGTCTAATATATATACCCTAGTAAGCTATAGTACTTTTTCCTTTGGAAAGGTACCATCTGTGCAGTCTGCAATTTTGTTGAAGAAAGATGTTGAATCTATTTAATATTTCTTGAAAAATAATTGATTTCTGTGCATTTTTTTTCACACTGAATCAAATTAAGGTTGATTACGTCGATTAAGCATCATGAGGTGGAGTGTGAGGGGTGGTTCCCTATTTTTTATTTATTTATTTTTGTTGTTGCTGGGAGTTGGAACCCTATTAGTTAGGTTGCTTAATATTTATGCTAAGTACTCTTTAAAATACCAGAATAGGGAGGATGGTGTAGGTTTAAGTTTATTAGATTGATCAGTATTGCTGAACTATGAAATTTTTTTTTTTTGCATACAGGTATAACAGAATAGCTTTAGTGTAGTTGTTGTTTTAAACTTGAGTATGAACTTATACAAAATGCAGCAAGATATTTAAAAAAACAGTTTTGTTGATTAAAAAACACTATATCGGATTCATATCGGTATCGGCAGATAACCAAATTTATGATATCGGTATCGGTATCGGACATAAAAAAGTGGTATCGTGCCATCTCTACACCTGATATAGGGTGTTGATGTCATTAGACCACACCCCTTCTCATTGCAGAGATGCACATCACCTAATATTCTTAATTGGTAGTAGGCTTTTGAGCCTATACAGCTTGGAGTAAGACAACATGCATGAAGAGGATGAAGTGGACAAAATACACATTTGCCTAATAATTCTGCACTCCCTGTAAAGCAGAATCCCTTTGATTCATGAAGTGAGGAAAATTATTTACCACTTCTGTTAAAATACGATGAGAAGAGGCTCTTGACCAAGCGTCAGTAAGCTGGGGGTAAGAATGTGTCACTCCAGTAGAGTTCTAGGACCTTATTACTACCAAAGCACAATGAAGTTGTTTCTAGTGGTCTAGTGGACTGTGGTGGCTCTACACTATATTGACATTTGGATTTGTCCCAGTTTCTCATCTCTGCCTTTGCAGAATGTGCTCAATGAACCTTGTTTCTGAAAATGCAGCGTTTGAGAACATTATTGGAACCTGGACCTTCTATTGGACACTCTTTAACATCTCATTTCCTCCAACTTTTTGAAAGGCAACCAGGGAGAGAGACGGACGGCATCATTTGCGTTGTGAGAACACAGGCAACAGAGCAAGAGTTTGTCTGAGAGCAGACAAACCAATTTTCCCCCAGCAAATGACAGTTACAAAGTACCTAATAAAGCACACAGGATGTCTGCAGTTGTGACAACTGTATCAAGTCATTTATTTATCCACTTTAAGACACTTTACAATCTGACGCATGCACTTCAGATTTATATTGGTCCCTGCTGATTTCTGTCGCACCTCTTTTTTGACAGATTGCTCTTCTTTTATTCCAAGTCATGGTGACGCAGGTAGTTTGTGTACATGTGCTCATTTGTGTGTGTGTCTGTTGGAAGAAAATTAAGTCCGACTAACAATAGCAAGTCATCTGTCACGGATGATGGAGTAAACGGGATAGTCTTAATGAATATTTTAATTGAAGCATTGCCTTTTTGAACTTTTGGCTTCTGACTTTTCTCCCAGCTGTCTCCAATGGTTTCAGCATCATTTCTAATTAATAGGCCAGTCATTTGCGATCCTGACAAATAGTCTGTTATGTACACATGCACACAAGCAGACATGCAAGAATAAGTGGGTGCACGGATATGAACTGATGCATATGTAGTGTGCACTCCTGAACACATGGCTTATGTATGCACACATATCCTTATTTGAGTATCACTGCCTGAACTCTATTAATTCTTCATATTATGTGATGACAGTAAGTAACATCACGGTATGTCTCTTACTAAATCAAGCTCTTTTTCATACTTTCAGCTCAAATCTATGCATAGTTGCAAGGATACATGCACAAACATACATCTCATTAGATTTTTAAATGACACTACCATACCATACAACATGGACAACTGCAATTGCTGGTATTGGTATTGCAATTTTGGTCTCTGTTTCAGAACTGTAACACCATTACAGCTAACAGTGCAGAACTAAGGTATGCAGAGCGGGTTCAGTATATCCTGCTGGTAATATGCAAGATTATTATCTGACAAATGGGATCTGCCAGATTGAGAGCTAAAATGACACTAAACTACTAAGCCACTCAGTATTACCCTGGTAGTGAGGTAAGATGTGAGCACAGGAAAATGTGTAAATGAGCTCTTGGCCCCACCTTTATTATCCAAATATAAGCTGCCATACTGACTGTAGAACTGAGGGACACTGCACACTCATACCATAGCGTGCAGTGATGCTGAAATATCAATTGTCAAAACATACCCTACGCTATGAAACAAAAAACCCCAAACAAGCCTTTTTTAAGTCTTTTTTTTTTTTTTGAGAATTGAAACCGTGTCCATAGACTTTAGATTAGGAAAGGATGTTGCTGTGGTTAAAGACACAGACTTACAACCAGACTTGTGAGTGAAACCAGAAGATTTAAGGCACGGTAACACTGGCTTGACTTTTCAGGCCCAGAAGACATGCCCATGTTTTGTATAAACTCTTTGGCCTGGTTTCATGTACATATACAGGATCATACTTTATACTGAATTGTACGTACCTCAGAAATAACACTGCCGCATGACTGGATACTTCAATGAATAAAGAGGTTTGGTGAGTGTATATGACAGAAATTATTATTTACAGATTCTCTCTAATGAATCCTTCAACAAATATTATTTTCAAATGTTATCTTTAGCTGACACATGGGGCTGTCTGAGCACACACCAACAGTTTTTTTTTCTTCATTGTGTCACCAGTTGCTCACGTCATCAACTGACACAAGTTGCTTTAAAACCTACAAAGAAAGTGACACCAAATTAACCATCTTTTTTTTCTACTTTATGTCTTTCCATCCTCTCTACAAAGTTTGACTGGCACAACAACACACACACACACACACACACACACACACACACACAGTACCTTCTGTTATCTCTGAGGCACCGGCTGTATTTCCATATTTGGACCGGTGAATAGTAATATGACTGGGGGCCTTGAGGAGTAGAATGGGGTTATTATTGTGTCAATGCTCCTGAGTCTATACTGACAGGGTTATGGCAACACACACACACACACACACACACACACACACACACACACACACACACACACAGAGTTCTCCATGTTCCATGTTTTTATCCTCTGGCTAATGCACAAATCAATGTCAGTGAGATTCAGTGTTTATATAATTATTTTTATATTATTTACTCATAAAAGGTGCAACTGATCCATAGTGTAGTGATTTAGTGCATTTGCGTTAATAGGAAAAGCTTGATGCAGCAGGGGACACAAATCCTCTTTGGTGTTGTGTCAGGCAGGGCAGTCCTTTAAAACTCAGCCAAATCAAACATGTAGTGCTACCTTCTGTGACAAGGGAGGATCAGAAAGCTTTTCATTACCAAAAGCCACAGAAACTATAACCATCAAACAAAGTTAATTTCAGTTTGTGTGTTTGTTCAGTTTCATTTTCTGCAAGTGCACTCTGTGAACAAAATCCCTGAGTCTACATAATCCCTGAAATCTGAGTAAGAAAAAACAAAATGGAATACTTATTTCATGTACCGTATGGTTTTGAGACAGTTTATATATTATTATCTGCATCCTTAGTCTTACTCGTTTGTTTTTTGCCCAACTAAACATGATGAAACAAAAATTTGCTTCTTGCTAACAAGAGGACGCAATCCTATTTTCTAGCGTGCACACGTGACTAATTTCCATGTGTATGCACATCTGGCACATGATCCAGATCTATACACTGTACAGAACAGTACATATTACAGTGCACATTATTAGGCAAGTATAATTCCAGCAGTGAGTCCAATAGTGTTTTTCCTTTTTAATCATTACATCTTTTAAGTTGCTTTCAGCATTCCTTTGGACACAAAGTACTGGCAAAGATGTCATTTCTTGAAGTAGTTGTTAATTTTCAACAAACCATAAAAAAGTATTTAAGGATAATTTTTTACAATTATTTTCAATTAGTTTTATAAATGATTTTGATCATTTCATTATATAATTTCATGTCATAAAATTACAATAATGGGCATTAAAAATAACCCAATGGCATAACAAACAGTGTGGCAAATCTGTCTTCTGCTTTGTATCATATTAAGGTGTGCTTATCCTGCCTATTAACTCTATTTTAATTCATACTGACATGGCAATTTCTGAAGTCTTTCCCACTGATAAATCTGTCAGAACCTTTCACTTGAGTTTTGCAAAGATCAAAAAAGAGGTTAAGAGAGTATTTTTCAAATCATTGAAAAACACTGAAAGTGCCACTGCAGAAAAAAACAAAAAACAAAACAAAGATGGGCTACAGCAGAAGAAGGTGAAGAAGGCACACCAACTACCATCCCAGCCCGCTAAGAACAGGAAACTGGAACCCCTTTGCATGGGCTCAGCAAAACTGAAGAATAGAACATTGGAAAAACATTGCCTGGTCAGATGAGTCTCAATTTCTGCTGTAACAATTAGATGGCAGGGTCAGAATTTGGTATGCTAAAGCCTATTGTTGCTGATTATGCTCATTAATTTATGACCACAATGTACCCATCTTCTGATAGCTGCTTCCAGCAGGATAAAAAAAGAAAAAAACTTATCCAAAGGTCAGAACATCTCAAACTCATTTCTTAAATGTTACAATGAGTTCGCTATATTCAAATGGCCACCATATCTTAATTTGATCCAGCAGCCCTGGGATTTGGTAGAACAGGAGATTTGCCCCATGAATGTGCAGCTAACAAATTTGCAGTAACTGTATGATGCTATGATGTTAATATGGCACAACATATATTTCATTTCCATATTAATCTGTATTTGATCATATTTAATCACTCCTGCCTGGGGGTGAGTGAGAATAGGCCGTGGTTGGGGTGTGGGGTGTCACTAAGACATTAAAATCACATGTATAAAACCACCAGTCAAATCTAATGAAAGCTTGTTCAAAAGTTTTAATTTTCCCAAAAGAAGGTTTAAAAAAACAGTTACAATACTCTAGTGTACCTGAGTCAGGACAACAATAAGATTGGGTAATGACTGGCTAATGTTTTTTATGTCGACTTTTGATCAGCTCAACTGTCACATACCGTAGATCTCCATCTCCACTCTTCTTTGAGTTGCCATCTCTCAGTTGCGTTGAGTTTACACACTACCGGTCAGAAAACCCCAATTTTTCCAGGTTTTTATTGAAAATTAATGACTGATTGCGCTCTGAAATGAAAGCATAGTACATATGAGCAACTGGAGTTAAAAAAGAAATTATGGAACTTTTGACTAATCAAAGTAGCCAACTACCCAAGCCAGCTCGATGTGGTTTAAGTCTGGAAACTGTGCTGGCCACTCCATGTTTTTGAGCTTACCATCTTGTTAAATTTCCCTGAGGTAGTTCTGGCATAGCTTGGACTTATGTTTTGGGTCATTATCTTGTGGTAGAATGAACCCCTGACCAACTAGGCGCATACCAGAGGGTTTTGCATGGCACTGCAGAATGCTGTGGTAGCTGTTTTGGTTCAGGGTGCCTCTCACTCTTTACAAGTCACTAGGGCTGCTCAATTAATCGAATTTTAATCATGATTACGATCTGGGCTTTCAACGATCATTAAAAATGACTGAGCCGATTATTAGCCCCTCCCTTGTGCTTTACTCTCGCGCTGCTCCGTGTGGCAAATCGAGCGCACCTCTCTGCATTTTGAACACGCATCACAACAATTAAGAGGACCCGAGGAAAGCTCGGAAAGCTGAGCAGAAGTTATTTGGAGAGGAGAGTGACTGCCGTTGGTTGAAAAGAGAGGTAAAAAAAAACTTCAGTGGTGTGGAAACATTATGGGTTCGCGGAGTCAGACGTGGATCAAGTAGACATAGTGTGTAAACTTTGCTACGGTGTCATAGCTGCACCACAGAGCAACACTGCAAAGTTCACTAAACATAGATGTTTACATTTTTCATTTATTTTTTATATTGCAAACATTTGCACTGTTATCAGTATTTGCACACTATTTTATATTATTTTTTAAAGTCATTATTCAATACATTGTTATTGTTAACCCTTTTAATCCCTGTAGAACCGGAACCGCGTAAGCTAGCGCAATAATTTTTTTTGCATATGAAACCGGAGGAGTTGTACTTACATCTTATGCCATCAGCTTGTCCTCGGCCATGGTTTCCTTCCACATAAAGCTTTGCAAAAATTGCATAAAAAGCACTTGCAGCAACTAAAACATAATATTCCAGAAACAGGCTTTGCCGATCCGATCAGCTGTTCGTAACACTTCCCACATTGAAAAAGACGTCAACACAAACTATCGCATGTCCGCCATTTCCTGACAGACACCGGAAGTGACGTCATTTTTCGCGGAAAATGTAGTTTTTTACTTGTAGGCCTTAAAAGCCTATACTGGTGTTTTTATAAGTCATGTTTGACTTTTCTGAATAGTTTCTGGGATGCTTAGAACTCGAATTGCACTGCTGGAAATAGTTTATTTTGATGCACCTGCTGTTTTCTTTGCAAATTTGCATCATAGGATTGTTTTTTTGTTTTTCCTGCAGTATATAAAAAATGCTGTATCTCCAAAATAAAACTATGAAGACACTCAAAATAAATTTCCTGTTGTTGTAAACTATTTTTTGCAACTTTTTTGTATTTAATGTTTTGAGGAATAAGCCTCTTAAATTTCCCCAATATATGTAAAAAAAACAATTTTCAATTTTTTTGTAGTTTATTGCACTTTTTTTGCAATTAATATTTTTTTCTTTATTATTTGTCACATGCATAGTTATACAAGTATAACACACAGTGAAATGTAGCCTGACACGCTCCTCGACATGTGCAAAAATTGGGGGGGGGGGTGTAGAGGAAGAACATTATATATATATATACACATATAGTATATACACTGGGTGAATGTGCAGTAGTAGCAGCAAGCAGGTGAATTCTGTACATTAATATGAATAGACATCTGACTAATGTAATTACTAATGTAATTAATGTAATTAATTACTGACGTAATGCATAAATATTATTAAAATATGGGCTATAACAGTTGTATTGATGTATAGCAACTTGAAATGCTCCCACAAATGGCACTACAGCATGTAAAAATATAATATAAGCTCTGGCGGACTTGGTTCAGACGTAGTGCAGAAGCTGCAGGCGCTTTCTCCTGATGCACCAAACTTTATAATGGGGGACTTTAACCATGTCTCCCTTAAATCAACTTGGGCAATCTGTATCAATATGTATCCTGTCCTACCAGACGGGATAAAATGTTGGACCTCTGTGTGCATCTTCTGCCCATCTATAAAACTGTCTTAAAACGAGAGAAGACAAAGACTAAGGATGTTGACATATGGTCAGAAGAATCTGTGCTTATCTTGGAGGAATGTTTTAAGTGTACAGATTGGGAAGTTTTTATTCAGTCTTGTGGAGATGATCTCGACGCTTTGGTGGATGTTACTAGCTCTTATGCAGTATTTTGTACAGACATGATTATACCCCGTAAGCGCGTTAAAGTCTACGCTAACAATAAGCCATGGGTCACTAAAAGCGTCAAATCCTGTTTAAGGAAAAAGAGACGGGCCTTTAAAGAGGGGGCTGTTACCGATTTTCAGACAGCCACCAAGGAAATGAAAATCGAGATCTTGAAAGCAAAACAGAGCTACAAAAACCTTCTTAAAAGCAAATTTGCTGCAAAAAAATTTGGGTCTGCCTGGACTTGTATGAAAACCATAGCAGGGTTTCAAAATCCCCAGAGCAGTAGTCAGGTCATTTTAGATGGTTTTAATTCAGACAGAGATTTTGCAAATGCTTTAAACATGTTTTATGCTCGTTTTAGTTCTTCTGATTTTAGCGAGGATATTTTGGAACTGAAACTGAAACTGAGAGATACTCAGCACTTTATCATTGAACTCAGCGATGTTAAAAAGGCCTTTCATACAGTCAATGTGAACAAGAGCCAGGGTCCTGATAATATTAGTGGCCGCCTCATGAATTTTTTTTCACATTCTGTCTCTCACAGTTGAAGTGTACCTCTGGTGCAAATTACTGACCTCTGTCATCATTTTAAGTGGGGGAACTTGCACAATCGGTGGCTGACTAAATACTTTTTTGCCCCACTGTATGTGCCACAGTGAGCTTTATATATTTACTAGATATGTGTGTTTTGTTTTTTTTTGTTTTTTAAAGGGATGCCAAATGCTGTCATTTTTCTGTAAAGCAAATTTACCTTGTCTTTGGGTATAAATAAAGTTACCTTGACCTTGAGGTCTTAAAGGGTTAAATAAATATCGTCAAATAATCGAGATCTCAATTTCAGTGAAAATAATCGTGATTATCATTTTTGCCATAATCGAGCAGCCCTACAAGTCACCAACCATTCATCCAGCAAAACAGCCTCAGAATATCAGAGCACTTCCTTCTCCACTTTTGACAGTTGATGCCACAAACCATGGACCCATCCTTTTGCCTACTTGACGGCATACAAAGATCCTGTGTAATGAACCAAAGTTTTCAAATTTTGTTTCATTAATCCATAATACCAGTCCTCAGTAAACTAATGGTGGTGTTTTATGGCCCTGGCAAACCTCTTTGTCTCATTCTGAGATCTTAGCAATGGCTTTCTTGCTGCAACTCACTTATCACACAAGCTGTTAGCCCTTAGAAACTTGTCCTCTGATTCAGTTGTGGCTTTGGGTCTGCCAGACCTCTTCCTGTCAGAGTTTGCCCCACTTTCTGAGTGGTTTTTCATGGTTGTGCCCACTGTTGTTCTGCATAGGCCTGAAGCCCCTCAGTGAGATCATTCACAAGACTGACTGCGGATACAGACTGTGGAACGGCCCAAGTGTCAGCCACCTTGTCTACATGGATGACATAAATCTGTACATGAAGAGTGAACTGATCCACCAAGATTTACAGCAACGACATTGGAATGTCATTCAGATTGGAGAAGTGTAGTCGGACGGTAACGAAAAGAGGGAAAGTAGTCACAACTGAGGGGACTGGACTACCAGGAGGTAACACTGAAGACACTGAGGACAGCTACAAGTACCTGGGAATACCACAGGCAAATGGGAACCACAAAGAGGCTGCTAGGAACGCTGCAATCACCAAGTACCTTCAGAGGGTCAGGCAAGTCCTGAGGATTCAGCTGAACAGTCAGACGAGGAAGTTCCTGACCATGCATGGAGGGTCCAACACCCTGAGATTGTACACTAAGTGGAAGGAAGGAGCGCAGGGACTAGTGAGTGTCAGTAACACAGTCAAGGATGAGACAACAAACATCCAGAAGTACATCAGAAAAGATGGAAAGACTTGCTCAGTGAATACCTCAGGCAGTAGAAACCCAAGATAGAGGAGCAAGAGGAGGAACCATCATGGAAGGACAGGCCCCTCCATGATATGTACCACTGGCAGATATAGGAGGTGGCTGACATTCAGAAATCTTACCAGTGGCTGGACAAAGCTGGACTGAAAGACAGCACAGAGGCACTAATCATGGCAGCACAAGAACAAGCTCTAAGTACAAGATCCATAGATATCTATCACACCAGGCAAGACCCCAGGTGCAGGCTGTGTAAAGATGTCCCTGTGACAATCCAGCACACAACAGCAAGGGGCAAGATGCTAGCAGGCAGGGCATACATAACCAAGTGGCTGGCATAGTATACAGAAACATCTCTGCCGAGTATAGCCTGGGAGTCCCGAGGTCAAAGTGGGAGACGCCCCCTAGGGTGGTCGAGAATGATTGGGCTAAGATCGTGTGGGACTGCCAGATACAGACAGACAAAATGGTGATTGATAACCAACTGGACATAGTAGTTGTAGACAAGCAGAAGAAGACAGCTGTAGTGATAGACGTAGCGATACCAAATGACATTAACATCAGGAGGAAGAAACACGAGAAGCTGGAGAAGTACCAAGGGCTCAGAGAAGAGCTCAAGAAGATGTGAAGGTAACAGTACCCAGGGGTAATTGGAGCGCTTGGTGCAGTGACCAAGCTAGACAAGTGTCTCCAGCAGATCAACATCTGCCATCTCTGTTCAGAAGAGTGCATTCCTAGGAACAACAAAGATACTGCGCAGGACCCTCAAGCTCCCAGGCCTCTGGTAGAGGACCCGAGCTTGAAGGATAAAGACCGCCTGCAGGGCTGAGAGGGGAATTAAAAAATATATATATTCTGGATGCCAATACATCATAGGCATCCAGTTTATAAGCATGAATCAATATGAATTCATCAGTTGCTTAACAAAGATAAATGTTTCCTTTCCTCCACTGTGCAAGATTAAAGGAAGGTGATGCAAAATGATGATGGTATGATATTTGATAGCCAGCACATCACAAAGGAACAAATGAAATCACTAACTCTCGTACTTGTAATCTCTGGGACAATCAGTGCACCCACTAACGCTTTCTCTCTCTCTTCAGTGCGCCTGTGAGCACCACACCACCAGTCGCCCCTTATGTAATGTACTGTACCTCAGGCCGCTATTCTAAGAATTCCCTATCAAGTATTATATTGTGTATGAAGCCACGCCAAGTGTTTAGGTTTTGTTTTGCCATATCAGTGCAATCCTGAGTTATTGTAAATGAAGCTTCTTTTAAGTTAAACTGTTCTTTTAAGTTAAACTTCTTTTAAGTTAAACTGTTTTGCCTCCGCACTTCAATCCTGCACTTGAGTCCAGTTCTGGTACAGACCTCTTGCCTTCTTTGACAGAATGAATCTTTCAAATCTCTGCAGTCACTCTGTTTTATAATTCAAACAAAAAAGTTTATCTGCACATGGTGAATTAAGCATCATGTTATTAATCGTTGATTTTATTTTTATTTAAGTTTATGTTTATCACATCAGTCATCTACATATACCCTGACTGACAGCAGGTAAATCCCCACTTGATTATTATTATTTTTTTGATAAACCCTGGAACCCTGGAAGGAAAACCATTTTCTCACATTTATATTGTGTCATTATGAGTAAACTGTGGCTGTAGAAACTGGAGTCAAGTAATTTTGTGGTATCAAAATTGCATTCCATGCTTGGGATCTGTGGATCTTATAACATACCATAAACTCTAAGAGAGAGGTCTGCTATTCTGGCTTGTATGCACTGGTGAGTCAATTAGCTGGATTTTTGCATGCACCTACAAATGTGATGCGCTCCAGAGACAGCACATAAGAGACCAGCAACTGGCCTGAACTCTATACTCTTCCGCTTCAATCTTCCCATCCTCCTTTGCTCCTCTGATCCACCGACGGATGGAAAAATTAAAGGGCAGGAGGAGGAAGAAGAGTGAGATGAAAGACATGGCAATCTAAAAAGAGAGGAAGAAATCCAATTAAGGACAGAAGAAGAAGGAAATTTATGCAATCAGATGATTTTCCCACCAAAGGCAACTCTGTAACAGGCTGTAAGACTCGTTGTTTATGCATCACAGGAAAGAAGTAAAAGTCAGAGGAGAAATACTCAGTATACAGCAGGAAGGGAGAGATAGTAATTAGGTTCTGAAGTAACCTAATGTTATTTTTACAGTTTAGTGCAATAAAGCAGACAGTTTTGTACATTTTAATGACTGCTTTTCTTGCACATGTCAGAGAAATCAGAGATTTAAAGTTAAAAGAAACATTTTTAATCCATTATCCTTCTGAGAAGTATTAGAGGTTATTTAATTTTAATACAGTTAAGCTAAAACAGTGGTTCCCAAACTTTTTTTGCTGGGCCCCCCTTTATTTTACATGAAAAATGTTCACGCCCCCCCACCCCCCGCGCCTGCACGCGCGCATGCACACGCACTAACACATCCTCCAACCACACACACCCATATTTTGCTCCATTGCGGTTTATTTCACACCTCAATCATTTAGTAAACAATTAAGCAAATACAAGTAATCTGCAATAAATGACAGGTAGTAATAAAATAAACTACTAACTCTTTTATGCTACGTCCGCACCTACACGGTTATTCCACATGTAAACGGCGTTTTGAATCACCGAAAACGGAGATTTTTTAAAACCCTTTTTTTGCGTTTACATGTGGACCATTGACTGTAGAAAAGATGGACGATGCGACAGCGCCTCTTACCATTGTGCAAAAATGAAGCCAAAATATCCCACTTGTGGAGGGTTCCATCTTGCAAATTTGAAGCCAGAGTCTGCGCAGTAGTGACTTGAGGTGGAGCGACTGTGTAACGCTCCCGCCCACACACCCGCTGGACGTGACCGCAAACACACCCCCCTACACTTTTTACATAGCCCGGCTGCTCGAGTTTTTTTGCTGGTTTACCGCGACTGATGACTCGTTTAATTAAGGTAAATACAACCATGTCACTGTTATTAAAAAAATAAACACAGCTTATCAGCTTATAGTTCTAAAATCACTCTGTTGTTAATCCTTTGCTAGATTAGCCGCTAGCATACACACTGTGTTGGAGGCTTGTTGCTAGCTAGTTAGCGATGCTACACACCTGTTTTTAGACAGCGATGAGATCAGCTGCACACTCCACAGAAGCCCAGAGTTACTATTAATATCAAAAATATAATGCTGTCCTTTGAGATTTTAACATAAGACATAAGACTGTGAGTGTAATGGATCTAAAACTGTTTAAATCTTCAGAGCCCTCTACAGCCTGGTAACATGGAAACTTTAAAA
Organism: Aulonocara stuartgranti; assembly: GCF_965226115.1. Lineage (NCBI taxonomy): Eukaryota > Metazoa > Chordata > Actinopteri > Cichliformes > Cichlidae > Aulonocara > Aulonocara stuartgranti. The sequence continues at coordinate 15,934,850 of NC_138940.1, read as the reverse complement.
ACAGCAGCAGAACGTTTCAGTAGTGTAGTCTAATTTGTTCTTTTCATTTAATAATAGAGTCCATATTATATCAACAGCTACATTCACCCTGGAGAGAAACTAGTGAGGGAGACCATCAGGACCAAGCTGGGTTTCCTGGGTCCAGAGGTTTGGAGAAACTTCTTTCCTTTCTTTCATCACAGCTGTCCTGTGCCAGAAGTTCTGTTGACCCTCTGAGAGAGGCTTCATTTAAGAAACACCAGGAACACTGAAGCTCATCGCATTGATCAAGCGGGACTCATCATCTTCACCAGCAGCTCCCTCACAGGGAAATCTTCAGCACTCCTCTGTAGACCCGCCCCAGAAGATGGATAAGCCCAGCATTTCATGAACACTGTGATGGAGACCTTTTGTTTGTGTAATGTTATAAATACTCAGATACTCCCCAGAGGCTCTGGACTTTTACATAAACATATTATATTCAGTCCTGTAGAAAGTTCTATATTTAAAAATATATGATCCTCTCTGGTTACTCTGGTATGAATAACTCTGAATTACTTTATGGTAAATAACACACTATCTGCAAAAAACTGTGAAAGAATTCCAGATGACAAGTTTGTACTTCAACATACAAGTGACGACCTTTGAAATTCATCAGGTTTTATTTAATTGTGTTAGAGAAAATCTCATGTGCTCTTCATGCAGCTGAGTACATCAAATGTTTAAAATGGAAGCTGTGCAGGTCTGAGATCAGCAGCTTTGTGAAACACCAAACTGAGGTCCTGTTAATGCTGATGTATAGTGACACAGTTACATGAGTGATTAATCCTTTTGTTTTTTTGTCTTTAACTTTATCAATAAAACAGCTGCAGCTTTCACTACAGCACATGTGGTACTTTAACCTTTGTACTGTTTTCATCAGTTCATTTTGCAGTTAACATGTGACATGTTGGATGATTTGTCTGCTGTCACTGGGTGGTGCTGAGGTCTGAATCTGAGGGCAGCTCCTGTAATCACAAGGACAACAGAACCATCAAACTCAGATATAAATTTTATCCCTCAAAATTGAAATAAAGCTGATTCTTCTGTCCTCACACACTCAGGATCTGAAGTTCTTCTCTTACATTTTTTTCAGTATTACAGTACACTACAGTACTTTAATCCATACTTCCTGATTAATGAGGAGTTACTGAAGTACAAGCTGTCAGGTTAAAACACTCGGTCGTGTTTTCGTAGCGTAAACGCTGGCCCTCCTCTCAGAGCCTATGCTCTATCTGCTATTCCCGAACAGAGATACACAAGTTTCTCTGTGACTGCAGCTGCCAGTCAAAGCTGTTATGATGACGTTTCACCCCAATTTAACACCACCGCGGTAGGAATTAGAATCAAACTTATGGGAGAGGAGACCCCTTGGACATCAATCAGCATGATGAGAACTATTGATAACAAAAGAAAGAATCTTATCTTATTTAAAAAAATTATCTAAGGAGAATTAATAAATTTTAGTCTGACCCCAGTCCCATCCACTAACATGGAGGAGGCGGGGTTTATGACCTGCAGCCTGACACCAGGGGGCGATAGAGACATTTTGGTTTCATTATTGGGGAGCTGTTGCGTCGTCCACGTTTTCTACAGTCAATGGTGTAGACGAGGAATGCAGAGTTCGTCACGCAACATCAAAGGTATGTGCCTTTTTTCACCTCATGCTATGCGCCACATTATTGTTTACATGAGATGAATTGCAGAATGGCAGATAGAGAGAAAATACTGTTACTGTTAATCTGACTATCTGCAGTTTTTACACGCTTACATATACACATGCAGTTACTGTCCCTCCATTTAGAAAGTCAGAGGCGTCACGGTGTAATTATTTTACTGTAGTTGTTTTTTTTTCTGTGTAATAATATTCAACGTTGCTATCAATACATTTTTCAAAAAATGCCTCTCTGTGCAAAATGGGTTTAAAAAAATAAACAGCTGTGGGATACTGTTTGTCTGTGACTTGAACCGGGGGAACAAATCGTGGTAGGATCAGCCTGATATTATCCCGTTGTAACTTTACTGTATAAAGAGCTAACATCTCCAAAACGTCAGGAGTAGTTAGTCATTACAACAAGTGTTTGTGAACTAAAAATCAAGAATGTGGAATACTGTTTGTCCGTGATTTAAATAGCCCAGCGCTGCTCCCAACGAAGGGAAAACCAATCCTGCAGGGGAGACCTACCTCGGCACTTGTGCAGGTGAAGCCAAAGGGAAGATATGCGTCACCATATTTTCTAGTCTTTGGCTTAGAATGAAGTTGGTTTTGGAAACATTGTTAGGTATTTTAGTACCACGGTTAGCATTTACAGAAGATTGTTTTATACAGAAAAGAGTTGCTCAATAAGGCCCATCTACTAGTTGTTTTTCTCTTTCTCTGTGACCCAAGAATTAATGTGTAGGACTCACAAGCTGGTACCCCAAGGTCGAAAACACCACAGAGATGAGACCACTTCCTTACTCCCATCCTCCCTTTTTCTTTATCTCCTGGAAAAGGCTCGTTAAAGGCTAGGTGGTTTGTTTCAGAATTCACTAATGAAAGAACTCTGTATTTTATGTCTAGGAGTGTATTTTGCTGGGATGATCATAAATTATAGCTGAACTGATAAACTACACACAGGATTCTTCTTTGCTCACAAGGCAGGAAGACGTTTCCTTATTTAGTCTGTACCGGTTTGAACTGGGAAAGCTGACACACGAACCTTTTTTTTCCTCTATATAAACTGCTGTGTATCAAATAAACCTTTGAGTCGATTGGGAAGGCAACCTAAAGCAGTCTCTGTTTTCTTGTTCTCCCAAGCTGCTCCCGAGCTCGTACTAACACGCTGAATGGCATACCTGAGTGTTACTTTAAATAATTAGGAATCTTAGAAGGAAAGGACAAAACTCTGCTTATCGCTCACGCCACGGAGGAAACCCGGGACGGCAATTTCCTTCAATTTTGGTGTCAGAAGTGGGATGACTGACAGAAGGTAAATATGCGTCTTTCATATTTATATAAAGACCTATTATACCTCTCTCAGATCGATCCATAAAAAAACGGGATATGCTGACAAAGTTTCACTTAGTGATCCAGAGAGATACACTGACTGACTTCCTCAGTCCCCGAATAAAGTAAATTAACCCTTGTGTGGTGTTGGTGGACACAGGAAGTTGCCTGTTGTCTTGAATATTTTAATTTTGTTTAAGTTGCTCACTCAGAAAGAGTGACACAGGAAGTTGCCTGTTGTCTTAAATACTTCTCGTTAAGTGAGAAGTTGCTCACCAAAGAGTGACACAGGAAGTTGCCTGTTGTCTTAAATACTTCTCGTTAAGTGAGAAGTTGCTCACCAAAGAGTGACACAGGGAGAAGTTGAACGGGTCTCACAGACCCGATTACCATACAAGGGTTAAAAGCAGTAAATTAAAAGCAGAAAGACACAGGAAGTTGCCTGTTGTTTTACGAGAAGTTGCTCGTTAAGCGAGAAGTTGCTCGCTAAGTGAGAGTTGCTCACACAAACAAAAAATTGCTAGCAATAAATTTAAAGTGACCTCAGCTGTGCCGCAGCGAAAATACTAACCTAAATCCTCCTAGCGTGTAAACCCCTCTGGAAATCACTGAACATGGGTCAGAATTATTCAAAGACCACAGACAGGTCCGATAAAAAATCTAAAGTACCTGTAAAACCAAAAAATTAATAAAATACAAAATAAAGTCTCAAATAACGGCTCAGTATAACTCCCATTTCCGGTTACGTGTAACCTACGTCCGCGAATCGGTGAAGACGTCCATGATCACGTATCCAGAACATGCGGGAGTGCTTATGTGACTGACTTTGTTTACAACTTAAGAAGTTCAATGCATTCTAATTTCTTTCCGGAGCCTTATCCCGAACGATTATCGCCAGAAAACAGGTCAGTAGAAATGTTGAATATCATTTGTGATAAGAAAAGTAGTCTGCTTAAAAAGTCCTGTAGAAAATATATGATAGAATGCCGCGACGTGATGCATCAAATGTTACCGCTATGGACAAAAGGAGGGTAAATAATGACAAAGTCGCCGATTTCTTTAAGAATCTAAAGAAATTCCTGCTAACAATGTCCAGAGACAAAAGTGACTTAAATGCAGTAACTATGTGTAAACAGAAGCCTGATGAATCTATCCTAGTATTCATAAAACGCTTTATGCACTGTTGGACAAGCTAGAGGTGCAAATTTAGCTCAGTTTTCCAGCAGCCGCAGACACCCAAAGCAAAAATGAATTTGTGTATTTCATTTAACATAAAGGGTGAAATGTTTGCTGACACTGATAACAGCTTATGTTTTCTCTGCCCTATGTACCGACATGATGGAGAAGGAACATCCTCTGTGTCAGCTGGACCCTCAGCAGAGAATGAACTCAACATCCTTTTTGTCCGGTACTCTATGTCACACACTGTGCCAAAAAAAAAACGTGTACAGACGCCACTACCAGGTAATCCCATGACTGGGAGCCACACTTTTGTTTCTCTCACACTGTTCAACAACATGATAACTGCTCACACAAGTGAAGGTCAAACAGTGATTTTGTCACATAACTCAGACATAGGTTATGACATAACTACACCATGTCGTCACATAGATCTAACCTACCCTATCCACTGTACTATTTCTGCACTTACGTTGCCAGCTGAATACCAGAATATGACATTGTGGTCAAGAAGTGAGAATGATATAGGATTTATTGACTGTACACTTTATCACGTACACCTATTAAAACACAACAAGCAGTATATGTCAAGCAACATCCCATTTCCACGGAAAAAGCCGCAGCCCTAGATGTCATCATAGGAGATTTATTGACTACAGGAGCAATAAAGCCCACACTCCTGTCAATCCTGTGCCAAAGCCTAACAAACCTGGCGTATGGCGTTTCATACAAGACTTAAGGCAAATTAATGCAGTCAACATTCCTCTGCCACCTCTCGTTTCAGATGTTCACAGCATATTGACATGCATTGCATACACACTTTACCGTGGTGGAAGACACACAGCCGTTATTTGCATTCACACATAGAAATAAGCAGTACACTTGGACTCGTTTGCCCCAAGGCATGATAGACAGCTCTGCTGCTTTCTCAATGGTGCTTCACTCCTCCAGGGCTGCACCCTGATCCACATGTGGATGACCTCCTCCTCTGTGCTGAAAGTGAAAAACTATGTCAAACTGCTACACACATGCTTCTCCAGCACCTCCAAAAGACTGGCCACAAAGCATCAGCAAAGAAAATGCAGTACTGTCAGACTTCTGTTCAATATTTGGGATTCACACTGTCTCACGGAAAACGTTCCATGACTGCAGACAGGGTCAAAGCTGTGACCTCCGTCCCTCGTCCCACTACACAGAAGGAAATGTTGTCCTTCCTGGGCATGGTGAACTATTGCAGACAGTGGATACCAGACTGTTCTTTTCATGACCACATTCTGCGTGACTGTTGTAAAAAAGAGAAGCCTCCTCGAATACTGTGATCCACAGAAATGACTGCCTCTTTCAATGCATTAAAGGGAGTGCTGACCTCCGCCACTCAAAGGTGCTGCCTGAATTGTTCAGGAATGCCGGCCTGCCTGAGGGCAGTAGCAGCTTGCTCTATCATGATAAGGGACTGCGAGAAGCTCACACTCTCACATGACACTATTCTACACACCAATCACCAGGTCACGACCATTCTAGCAAACATAACTAAACAACATATGCAAATCTCACATTTATTGATCCTATGCTGTGTTCTTCTGACCGACAGGATGGCTCAGACAGGCTTGATGATCATGACTGCATGACACGTATACAGGAATCCACAGCACCACGTCCAGATTTAGAGCAAACACCTATCCCAGACTCAGCCACGGTTTATGTGGACGGGTCCTGTTCAAGGCCGAATGACAACTCATTTCTTTGTGGCTATTCAGTGGTGACATTGCCTGACATCATACTAGAGGCTCACTCATTACCATTTCACTCAGCACAAAAAGCAGAGCTCATGGCTTTAATACGCGCCTGTGAGCTACATTTGGATAAGCATGTGACAATTTACGCAGACAGCCGCTATGCATTTGGCGTTGTGCATGACTTTGGCACATTGTGGAGACAAAGAGGATTTAGATCTACTGATGGAAAATAAATTGCTAAATTCTGATTTTGTTCAAAGACTTTTGCAGGCTATACAGCTGCCATCGGCCGTTGCAGTTGTAAAAACGAAAGGACACAGTACAGCTGACACAGACGAAGCAACAGGTAATGCCCTAGCAGACGTGACAGCCAAGGCTGCAGCTGCATCACAGCTCCCACCTCCGCAGGAAGTATTATCTGTGCCCCTACAGCTGCCACTTGTTACACTCCCAGACTATTTAGACACAAATGTTGATTTAAAATTCATACAAGAGCAAGCCTCTGCATGTGATTACACCTATTGGGAGAATAATGACTGTACCTTAGATGACAGAGATGGCCTATACAAAATCTTAAGGGTTTGATTGCCCTCCCATATTCCCTGATGCCAGTCCTTGCCCGACATTTTCACTGTGTGAGTCATGTCGGACAAAGAGGGGTAATAGGGGCAATAAAATCAAGATTTGTAATTGAGAAAACATTGCATGCAGTAAAAAGCATATTAGCAACCTGTCTAACATGTGCGCGAACTAATGTAGGTAGCTCAAAAGCAAAACATCAGCATTTACCACAACCAGATTTTCCATTTCATACATTACAAATTGATTTTACACATATGCCAGCGCAAGGAAGCATCAAGTACTTACTGGTAATAGTGGATCAATTTAGTAAATGAGTAGAAGCTTATCCAACCTCAAAAGAAACTGCAGAAGTAGTCTGTCAAAAGTTGAGCAATGAAATAATACCCAGATTCGGAATACCTCACCAGATTAACAGTGATAGAGGATCTTCATTCACATCAGAAGTAATTCGAAAGTGTGCTAAAACTTTAATGACCTGGGTCAAATTACTTACTTAAGTCCTGTGTGAGATTAGAAGGACTCAATCTGCAGTAACCAAATTATTTCCATTTGAAATAAGACTATTTCCAACACCATGGTCAGCTTCCAGAGGGGCACCGCTAGTAGAAGGTGATGTATATTGCATTGTCCACTGATGTTCACAACCTGATAGAAAAACTGAATAATAACTATCAGAAAGTTTGTCTCTCTCAGCTTTTCCCCTCCACAGTTCCACCAGTGGAGACAAGGAGACGCATGTTGGAGAAGCCACTAAAACCAAGGACTCTCTGGGAGGCCGCGCGTGTTCCAGCCCCAGACTGTACTGGCAGTGACGAAGAACCAGCATCCTTACGGACGGACAACCTCAGTGGATTCATGCCAGCAGGGTTAAGACCAGCCCAATCGGACCATCTCAGGCGTCGGATCAAGCAGACGACATCTCCGGCGAGCCAGCGCCCGGATCCAGAGCAAATAAACACACACGGGTAGATGACATCTCAGGCGAGCCAGCGCCCGGATCCAGTGCACACACGCAATCACTGATTAACACACAACGTCTGAAAGAGCCACAACAAGGTACTCAAACATCCAGCAGGAACAGAAAGCCAAAAGTACCACATGATGTCTAACCTGATAAAGCCAGACTCATTTCATCCTGATAATGGAGAAAATGAAATGCCCATTGTCATCATACGACGCTTATTCTGTGTCTCTCGAACCTGGGACCAGGCCAGAAGACGACTGAAGAACTGTCTTTTTTATATATTTAGGTTATTAATCATATCTACTGCATTAACCTTAGGATTTTTATTTACTATTTTGTATTGTAAAGTGCAACCCTGTTCACATTTCTGCAAGCCACATTTTCAATGATAACCCATATAGCTACCAGTACAGCCACTTCAATGTATTTGCAATTAGCACAAATTGATCCTGAGGATGTGCCAGATGTTACCAATGATGTTCCTGATGTGTATATTGAACATTAGGTTGTGAACTATTACATTTTATGATTTGCTTTTTATATTATGTTATTACATTTGTGATTTTTCCTTTCTATTTGAGTTATTATTTTTAAAAAATAATAAAAGAGGGGAACTGTTAGGTATTTTAGTACCACGGTTAGCATTTACAGAAGATTGTTTTATACAGAAAAGAGTTGCTCAATAAGGCCCATCTACTAGTTGTTTTTCTCTTTCTCTGTGACCCAAGAATTAATGTGTAGGACTCACAAGCTGGTACCCCAAGGTCGAAAACACCACAGAGATGAGACCACTTCCTTACTCCCATCCTCCCTTTTTCTTTATCTCCTGGAAAAGGCTCGTTAAAGGCTAGGTGGTTTGTTTCAGAATTCACTAATGAAAGAACTCTGTATTTTATGTCTAGGAGTGTATTTTGCTGGGATGATCATAAATTATAGCTGAACTGATAAACTACACACAGGATTCTTCTTTGCTCACAAGGCAGGAAGACGTTTCCTTATTTAGTCTGTACCGGTTTGAACTGGGAAAGCTGACACACGAACCTTTTTTTTCCTCTATATAAACTGCTGTGTATCAAATAAACCTTTGAGTCGATTGGGAAGGCAACCTAAAGCAGTCTCTGTTTTCTTGTTCTCCCAAGCTGCTCCCGAGCTCGTACTAACACGCTGAATGGCATACCTGAGTGTTACTTTAAATAATTAGGAATCTTAGAAGGAAAGGACAAAACTCTGCTTATCGCTCACGCCACGGAGGAAACCCGGGACGGCAATTTCCTTCAAACATATTCAGCAATGCTTCATCTCCTGCTTTGCATTTCTGTGGGCGCCCCGTGATAGCAGTGTCCAAGCGTTTTGTTTTTTTTCCGTGGCGACCGTGGCTCAAGAGTTGGGACTTCGCCTTGTAATCAGAAGGTTGCTGGTTTGAGCCCCGGCTCGGACAGTCTCGGTCGTTGTGTCCTTGGGCAAGACACTTCACCTACTGCCTACTGGTGTTGGCCAGAAGGGCCTTGCTTTTGTCAGTCTGCCCCAGGGCAGCTGTGGCTACAACTGCAGCTTGCCTCCACCAGTGTGCGAATGGGTGGATGACTGGGTGTGTAAAGCGCTTTGGGGTCCCTAGGTGGGACTAGTAAAAACGCTATACAAATACAGGCCATTTACCATTTCCTTTTCATACCCCCCCCCCCCCCCCCCCCCCTCTCTCCCGCCATGGCTCCCACACTTTGGGAAGGTCTGAGCTAAAAGAAGCATTTCCGACATGATACTCATTTGAGATTAACATGAATATTTAAACACTATGCGGCTTCATCTTTGAAACACTTGATGGCTGGTACCTGTAAGGCTGCTACAGCTGGTAATCTTATTAAGCATGGGCTGTATCAGTGCATCTCAGCTGCCTCTTTGTGGTTAGTTACAGGAAAGCCTTTAATTCTGCTCCTGAATATCAGGTTAAGGGCCAGACCCTAAATGGAAGCTAAGCATCTCACTTAAAACAAAAGTCAAAAGTCTATTGTATCTGTCTATTAAAATAGGCGTCAGAATGCTTCAATGCATTTATCTGTTTGTTTTTAACAAGTTATTTACCTTTTTAAAGAGACTGTGGCTTTGCATGATTAACAGATTGTCAAATTGAGTTAGCAGAGCAGAACTGGGAAAAGACTCGATTTGATTTCATATTTCATTTGTGATTCATGATCATCATTCATTAGCTGAGCTGCACACAGCTGCTTTGACTGTCTACACGTTGTTCCAATGCTTTCTTATACTATGGAACTGGATTCTGCCATTCAGTGAGATGCCACACATGCACAGGGTGTCCTTTGATGTCACTCTTTTATGTCGCTCTTTCATACAGCGCATGGCAATATTAGACACTGAAAGAAGCTCTTTTTTTAGTGATTAATTATCATAAAAACACACTGCATTACACTCTGATGCAGGTTTTTGTGAAAGCAGATGGAGTAGTATCATGCAAATAAGCAGATTTCTTTGTGATTTATCAACTTAACACATGTATTTTCTCATTAACCAGCTTGTCTGATGAGATATAGATGAGTGTAGTGTGGAAAAAACTGTTAATAACTTGTTTAATGTGTAAGTCAAATCCTTCACATAGAAGTGTCAAATCATAAATAAGGAACATTACCTCCCACCATGTCTAGTCTGGCAAAATGGTAAAGTTCAACTGGTGCCGCTCCATCAGGCATTTTCAGAGTAGTACAAAAGTGAAACCACTTGTTTTTTTTGTCAATACCTACAGAGTGATTAAAAACATTAATGGAAAATTCAAGGTGGTGTATTCAACAGTACAGCAGGTTAAATTTACCACATCCCAGTTAATTATGTCATATTTGTCATATTATGTCATATATTCAGCCGCGATTCTTTCACTATTATATTAATATATTTTAATATGATTTTAAAATGAAGGTGTAGGCCTGTTTTTAAGCTCTGTTAAAACAGTTTTTTGTATGTAGCCCTCAAAAGACAGGCAGCTACAAACATGATCATATAGAAAAGGTGTTCCTGGAGAGTAAACAGAATGTAAAGTATTTAAACTGAGCTCCAACTTAAACACTGTGGCAGTAATATGGATCCATATGATGCTGAAACATTTTTCTGCAGTATGAGCACTTTTCCTGATTCTCTAAAGCATAGAATGTCCACTTTAGTGTTGCTGTCTCCTTCCCAGCATTATTATATTGTTTAAAACCAGTTACTGTAAGAGGCATACTAAAACCTAGTGCTTGGTGTCCTCAGAAAAAACGGCATGGATGCTGAAGATTATTTTCTGAGATGTGTATTGTACAATTTATGTTCATGATGTTTTGAAGGCCAAATATTAGAATTTTATTTGTGTTTTTTTTGTTTGTTTTGTTTGTGTTGTTGTTGTTTTTTAACTATTGGGGAAAACTAAAGCAGTTGCATTAAAGCCCAACGATGTCAGCTAGATGATTACTACTAGGTGTCAGGCAGTTTACCTTTCCATAGAACAATGTTTTATTTGCCTTATCACAGATGTCTACAAGCTGTGACTGCACTCCATCTTTGCCGAATAGAATATGCCAGCACAATGCATGGCCAGAGGTACCCCTGTGTACTTAAAGTCATGCCTTGGCTTTTTGCAAATAGTAAGAGGTGGTGACACATAAATGCATAAATAGCTGTTAACTAGCTTTTCTACATAAACAGCTGGGTGCCTAACAGCAGAAAGTGAGATGAGAACATCAGATTTGATGATATCCAGTTTGTGTGTCTCATTTCAGGGGACAAAAATGGCTGAAAGCAAGAGCACAGGAAAGAGAGAAGGAACAGAGGGAGGAAGAACTCTCAGGAGAGGTGGAAGATTCATTTAGAGCTGCACTGCCCCACAGTGTCATTAGTCTGCTAGCCTCTCAGTGCCACCACCCTGGAGATTTATATGGAGGGCTTGAGGCATATGTGAACAATAAAGAAAGACCATATGTATATTTAATCAAAAGTGAATCCTGTTACTACTTGTCTTTCAGTGAATGTTTGATAGGGCAAATGGCAACTTACTGTTATCACCTGCTGGGTGGTAAATGCAGCCGCTCAGCTGTGCAGCATCTAACCACAATCAGATAACAGGGAGGATATGGAAGATTCATAAAATCATCCTCCACACACACGCAAACTTTAATATTTTAACTTTTAAACGGGAGTGTAAAAATCTTCACTGTGGATGTTCTTATACATCAGTACTATGAATGCAATAAATTTAATGTCAGCCATGCAAGGACAAATGAAGTGTGGTTCACTAGTCAACCAATTGGCCAACTGAGAAAAATAAAAGATTCAAGATTCAAGCTCTTTATTGTCAATACAACAATATACACATTATACAGTGTATCGAACCCCAAGCCCATTTATAAGACTATCAAAAATATATCGGCAAGACATATAAAACTGGAAATTACAAATAAATAACAACACTAAATTTGAGTAAAATTAAAAAGATAAAAAGATACTACTACTAACCATATGTATGTGCCATAAACAAATACAGGAAAAGAGACAATACAAAGTGATCATGTGCAATTACAGTACAGTGAGATGTGCAGTTGGTATTGAATACCAGGTTCAAGTTATGATCAGGATATTGTACACAAGACATGTAACCATTAGGGGTGCAAGGATACTCGTATCGATATTGAACCGTTCGATACAGTGCTTTCGGTTTGGTACACATATGTATCGAACAATACAAAATTTTTAATTTATTTTATCAACTTTCCTTCCGACGATGCTGTTTGTGTTGAGCGCTCAGTGGATCTGCGCTCGACAGTGCATGGTTTTCATGTGACTTATGACCCTGAAGGTAAGCGCGTCATGGACTAAAGTAAAACAGTATGTTGGATGTGCCACGCAATGCTCAATTACATGGGTGGGAACTAGTGTGTTAGCGCAGTTAGCTCGTTAAGGTGTTGGCTGTCCAGCCCCACGCACGGGGCGATCCGCAGTAGCTCGTTAACGGAGATTTGCCGTGTTGTGGCGTTAACGTCATTTCAACGAGATTAACGCTGACAGCAATAGTGGGAACACAACGAATATGACTGCACATTTACTCCGACAGCATCCTAGTGCAAAGACAAGTGGAAGCAGACAAAAACAACAAGCACGCATGCTGCTAACTTTACCCGAGTCATTTAGACAGCCGTTGGCACATGATTCTCCTTATGGGGACCTGATATGTTTAATATGCTGCTGAGAATATAGCCCAGAAGAAGCGTATAGTATAGCTTTTATTTTGGAAAGAGCCATTTCTCTGTAATAAACTCTCTTTTCCAAAGATGAGTGATTCCTCAATCAGATACAGCAAAATCGCTAGCCCGATGTCCCGGGGCTAGCGATTTTTCCAGTCGGGCTACCAAAATCTATCTCTGCCCTGCCCGTCGGCCTATCGTAAGAAGGAAAAATATATGTCAATGCTTTTGCATTCTTTCGGAAATGTAGCTGCGTAATTATGTCATTGGCATCGGTGAGCCACTGTCAATATGTGACATATTGAAATCGCGTTTGAATTTGCGCTTGTTTTTTTGCTTTCACTTTGCAATCGCGCGAACGGTGTATAGAGAGCGACAGCACTGATCTGTGAGTGATGATAATTTGTGCACCAATTCCTCTGACATAGTCTTATCAATCGTTAGCTTACTATGCAAACAAGACAAGTGAAATCTCCCGCAGCAAGCTTAAACATGTGAGAGGTTGATCACGCAGAGAATCGCTGAGCTTATGTGAGTGCGAGTGTAAAAGCAGCAGGATTTATATTTTAGTTCTGCTGAGCCAAATAAGACAGGTCAGGGTGAAGAAGTGACAGCCAAAGAAAAACTTACCACAAAACGGAAAAGTTATGACAAATCAGACTATAAGGCAAAAAGAAAGTGCAGCTTTATGGTTTCATGGACAAAAGAATTTCTGTGGCTGCAATATGACGAGCTAAATAACCAGGGGTGCACATAAGTGGTCCGCAGGTGCGCATTCGCTGTCAAAATAAAAAACGCGCACAAGATAAGAAGTTGCAACGCGTGTTTGCGTACATAACATTTTCAGGAGGAGGACAGACATTTTTTTAGAACTCTTAAAGATGTCGAAGAAGCTCCTTTAAGCAATTACTTTTGTTTCCCTCCACCTCCAAACAAATGTCAGAAGGAGTCCGAACCACAAAAGAAGCACGTATTCTCGGAAAAGTGGTTGCAGCAGGTGAGCTGGCTTCAAACAAATGATGAACGCACAGAGATGTGGTGGGGAATGTGCCGTGAAAATCCCACTCTAGCGGACAAAAACAGTGCCTTTTATATGGACGCAAACGCGCGTTGCAACTTCTTATCTGGTGCGCAACATTAAATTTAAAAACTGTACTTTTGAGTTAAAATATATATTTATAATTTTAATAAATGACAAATTAAAAAGGCATGAACATTTTTTTTTGTATCGAAAAAATATCGAACCGTGACACCAAAGTATCGAACCGAACTGAACCGTGAATTTTGTGTATCATTGCACCCCTAGTAACCATGTAACGTTCTCACCCGACGAACAAAGTATGTTCATAAAGGGAAAAACAATTAAAACTCTTGTGAATTTTAATGTTGTGAAATATTTTTGTTTTCTTGTTTTTTCATTTGCAGACAGAGTGGCTGTAATCGATTGGATAACTAAGTGGCATTTTGATTCCGAAGCTCCTACAAAGAGCTTTTAAACCCATCAGAAGACCAGTGATACCACAAGAGTTAAAAGACTGGGTTTAACAACTTTTATGTTTCATCATACACATGGCTCACAAACTAAACAATGAACATATACATACATATAGTATATATGGTATACAAACACACTGAGATCACAGGTTATGTGAACAAAGGGGTTCAATCAGTGATATTCCAACAATGATTTAAATATTTGAAGTCTGGTATTTTGACAATAACACTGATGGTGGATCTGGCAGATGTTTTAACTTTCATAATATTAAACGGTATTGTAGAATCCTCCGCTATTTCTCAATGATGGGAGTGTTTTTAGGATCAACAAGTCCCATATTCAGAGACTGATTATATTAATGTTCTTGCTGAAACAAAGCTAGTAATTTTGGAGTCCAGTGTCACAGCAGAGGGAGGATTCCACCTTCAGAATAATATCAAATTGCATATGATCCAGCGGTTCTAGAAATGTAAAGCAATTAAATCTCTTCTTTCTAATCGTTTTAACAATAAAAAGTAACATTAAAGTCACATGATGAATGACCCTGTCCATCAAAATGACAGAACACAAAACCCAGTGCAAACTCTAACTGGGATGGTTACACAAGTGTTTCTGTAAAAAGAAGAAAGAAATTGAGATAAAAATGTAAAGTTAATGAAGTCGACACAACAGCTTGATCAGAATACTCTGCATAAGTACAGAGCGCGCGCGAGAGAGCTCTACAGAACTACAGACACTAAACTGTCAAAGCTACTTCACTATCAAGCATTGTGAGTTCATTAAAACAGGCTTGTTAAAAACTTTAATGAAAGGCATCAAATGATGAAACAGACAAAAATAAAGCTTATGTCTCATGTCTACAGCGTTACTGAAAGTGATGAAAAGTTCTCTTTCCAGATGTATTTAGGTTGGCCTTGCAGAGAGGTGTAAAGTCTAATAGGGATTAAGAGCTTGAGCCTCAATGACAGATGTTCTGTGATGAAAAGATTCTCATTATAAAAGGTTTGTTGTTAGTTGGGAATAAGGATATGATGAAAACATTCCAAAATATTTAGAAATAGTATAACCAAAAAATGATACCAGGCAGGTGTAATGACTACAATATGGTAGGAGTCCAGCTGTGGTGTGAGTAGAGTGTTGGAGATGTAAAATTTAAATTGTGTTTAAGCAAATTATTTAAAACCTTCATCTAATTTTATACAACAATAGCTATGATTTTTATTGAAGAAGTGGCAATAAGAAATAAAGAACTAACGTAAATGTTAATTCAGCATCATAAATGTAGCAGTTCTGCAACATTCTGAGCACAAGCAGGTTAACCTGATGAAAATGTCGGTTTTGCAGGTCATTATAAACCAAAACACAGGAACAACGCAAATTATGAATGATGCCACTAAACAAGGAACAATACTGCAAGAGACATGCTTTCTTATATCTATACTTATACTATACCTATAACAATACTATAACAATGAAAACCTAGTCCCAGAGCTAAGCCTCTGAAAGCCAGTTGGTTATACTGGTGTAATGTGCTCATTTGTTCTGGTGTCTTGGTTTACATTTGATACCAAAATATCTGGGCAAATAATGCAAATTTTTTTTTTTTCAGCAGTGATCTTGACTTTTTTCAGGAGTAATGATACATTCCATACTGGGCATATAAACGTGGTTAAAATAAGTAATTGTAGCTATCCAAAGAAAGATTATTATTATTATTATTAATGAAATATGTTTTATTAACAAATATATTGTACTTTTGTAAATGATATATTGACAGATCTGTAGATCCATTTTGGGTTTATTTTTGCATAAATCTTTATTTTATAGATTTATCTCAATACTGAAAAAATGTGTAATATGTTATTTATGCAAATCTAAAAGCAAAATTGTAAAAAACAAACAAACAGTGGAACCACATCGCAAGGTGGTTAAATTTCACTTTTGAATTTAGTAATTAACTGTGAGCCATGCTACTTTGTGAACAAATTAAGGAAACAAGTCCAAGGTTATAGTCCATTCCATTTCATTTCAGTAAATTTAATTCCAGTGTAACAGATAAACCAAACCAATACTCAATATCCTTTATTTATCTAGTCATAGTCATTTATTTATTGATTATTTATCTAATCTCTTCTCATACATATCATGGCCTATATAGTAAAATCTCACAAACAAAACAACACAACAGCCACATCCATCCACAACTGTTAAAAATAAATTATTTTAATAACAAGGAAAAACAAGTAGCAGATTCTATGACTCCTGGGCCACATCTGGCCTTTGGTTGATAAAAGATGTCAACTTATATTAAAAAAAGATTAATAAAAAAGTTTGAAGTTCATGTCTTGATTAAAAAAAAAAATCAAAGTGCATTTACTGAAGTCAGAAGTACCGCAATGTGTTTTACTTAGTTTATGGAAAACAAATTGCTCTAGTAATTGAATTGCCAAAAGGATGCTGAACGCACAGAAAAACAAGAACTTGATGCAGAGTGATAACCCAAAGCTAGCAAAGCTGCAAAAGCAAAACAGACTTTTTACAAGCTTTACGTGGAGTAGTCAAGACCAGTGATTTCCTACAAAATTGCAACAAAACACAAAACCATTCTGGTTGACTCTAAAGATGCTAATAGACCATGAGAAAAAAATGTATTTGAGAATGTGTCCCTCTCTAGGCAAAACGTAAGAAGTTAGACTGAGGATATTGCACAAAATCTGGAACTTCAGTTGAAAAAAAAGATGCATGCTTGAATGACTATCTAACCGATGGCTATTGAAGGGAAAAATATTGGATTTCTGAATCAGATGCAATATAAGGTGATTGAAATTAACCCTGAACTGGAATTCGTATTTTGTATTGTATTATACGCCAGGAACTTTTGGTTAAGTCAGTCCTAACATATTGCTGTATTGTTGATGTTGTAAGTAAATAGTTAACTTCAACAAAACACTGTTTGTTGTACTTTTAAAGGAGCATGGTGACATAGGCAAACAGCTGTCAGGTGGCTCAACTTGGGAAAAGTGCTAAAAAGAGTATGGGACTTGAGAGCATGAATTTGAGAGTTTGGTGAGAAATGACAATGACATTCCAGAGCTCTCAGATGCAAACTGGAAGAACAATCTTTTTGTAACTGCAAGGCCTACTTACACATGAAACGTACAGCCTGGGAAAGGATTTCATGAGAAAGTTGCAGTTTCTTTCAAGGTGATAGGAGAGGAAAATTCTTACTCAAATGCCAACATCAGCTGAACGTCTCAGCTAAACTATAACTGAAATAGCAATTGCATTTTGTATAAAGTATTTGTGTGAAAATGTGTGCATTTTGTTTACAAATATTTGGGAGAATGTTGATTAAACGGTAATAAAATGTTGTGATTTTACTATGGCTGTTTCACATATGATATGATAATTAATTGTAATATCTACACAGCAAATTGAAAAGTGTTAAATTTTTTGGTGTTAATAGTCTTCTTGCAAAAGTAGAGTTAATTTTACTCTAAGTAGAGTCACATTCTTTTAATGTAACTCTGAGGTGTAAAATGATAGTAGTTAAAATCGAGTGTTAAAAATGAGTGTTTCTAGGTCAAATCTGGAGGTGTTACAATGGAAACATTAACTCTTGACCTCTTAACTCTGAACTCCTACAGGGGCTATGACACCAACAGAGTAAATTCACAGACTCCGCCCCCAGCACGGCTCCAATCGAAGCTGAAGTGAAGCCGTTTCAGAACATTTTGCTCTACATATTTGAGTTGTTTGCCATGCTTGGTAAGTCATTTTTTCAAAGATTGTTTCAATTATTATTATTAGCTTTTACTTCTGTGGCTCTTTGGAGTTGAGACAAAGCTGTGTGAAAGGCATTAGCCATGTTGCTCGGTGATAGCATAATATTCTGTTTTAGCTAGCTGAAAGGTATTGTTTGCGGGCAAATACCACAGCCTTGAAAAAAAGCTTGCATGTGAATTTTCAGTCAAACTTTTGGTCAAATACACCTAAAACAATGTCTAGAATGTGAAATGTTGGTATAATGGTGCTACTTGAAGCCTGAAAACGATCGCCCATAAAAAAAAACAAACGAGCAAACAGCAGTAGCTGACGTCCTGATTGGATTCTACGTTAGCATTTAGATCCCTCCAGAGTTTTGTGCACACGGTTTAGGTAAAAATGAAAAAGGTTGAGGTTTTACATTTAGTTCAGTATTACCTGGCTCAAAGAGGATTCCTTTTTTTTTTTACTGTGCTGCAATTGTTTACTGGATTATTTGTGCCATTAATTAGTGTCAACTAATTTTTATTCGATCTCCACAGAGGATATGCTTGTGAAGATGGAATATGGGGGAGAGCAGAAGTGCGTTGAAGTTCCACAAAGGGATGAATGAAGGACATGCATATTGTATTGAAGAAATAAGTGTTGAGAATGCTGTTATTTGCATTTACCAGCTCACCTATGTCAGACCTTTTGATAAACACAATTCTAATGAAAGTGAGAACATGTATACTGTTACATCTTTCAGAAAATGTTTTGAAATTGTGGTGCACAGTTCAGAATAAATGTTTTTCAAAAACCATTGCATCTTTTTAGTAAATGTTTATTTCCAAAAGAAATTTCTAGAAGTTCAGAACAGTAAAATTCCCGCTTTTTAGAATGAATTAGAAGATAACTCTTACGTAGTTAAACTAAAATACTCTTTGAGAGTTAATATATAAACTCTTAACACCAAGTGTTAAATTATCAACTCCAGACAGATTTGGTGTTTAACACTAAATCAGAGTTAACGTACCAACTCTCCAAAAAGAGTTAAATTAACACTCTCTGGTGTGGACCCATATAGACACTTTAATAGTGTTGAAATCAAATCCGACAGTGTTAATTTGGACATGCTGGATTTGCTGTGTACTTTTACCAACAGAGCTTTAGAAAATACAAATATTTTATAAAAGTTATAAAATAGAGTTTATAAAAAATAACATTGAGCATAATTGACTTCAGCATATTGGAGGAACAGAGGGAATGCAAAGCTCAAAATGAAATCACTCTATTTTCGTCTGAAGGAAATAGGATTCCTGTCAAACTTTTTACACTCAAATGCTTCATCTTCAAAACCCAGAACTCTCTAAAGCAGAGGACAACATCAACTACATGTTAAAAATGGGTTTTACAATGTTTTAAAGTAGCTGGGTTTACAAGAGCTTCGACAAAGCGAGTCATGAAACTGTTCTTAATTTTCCTAATTGGATAAAGCTGGTATTACAATTATGTATTCAAATATAATTATTCACTTGCATTAGTCAAACCACTAAGACTGATTTTGGTGATTTGCAGTGACGACATATAAAAAGATTTGAATTATATATATATATATATATATATATATATATATATATATATATATATATATATATATATATATATATATATATATATATATATAAACACCCAGCACGCCCCTGCGGGCGGTTTATCCTTCAAGCTCGGGTCCTCTACCAGAGGCCTGGGAGCTTGAGGGTCCTGCGCAGTATCTTAGCTGTTCCCAGGACTGCGCTCTTCTGGACAGAGATCTCCGATGTTATTCCCGGGATCTGCTGGAGCCACTCGCCTAGCTTGGGAGTCACCGCACCTAGTGCTCCGATTACCACGGGGACCACCGTTACCTTCACCCTCCACATCCTCTCGAGCTCTTCTCTGAGCCCTTGGTATTTCTCCAGCTTCTCGTGTTCCTTCTTCCTGATATTGCTGTCATTCGGAACCGCTACATCGATCACTACGGCCGTCTTCTTCTGTTTGTCTACCACCACTATGTCCGGTTGGTTAGCCACCACCATTTTGTCCGTCTGTATCTGGAAGTCCCACAGGATCTTAGCTCGGTCATTCTCCACCACCCTTGGGGGCATCTCCCATTTTGACCTCGGGACTTCCAGATTATACTCAGCACAGATGTTCCTGTACACTATGCCGGCCACTTGGTTATGGCGTTCCATGTATGCCTTGCCTGCTAGCATCTTGCACCCTGCTGTTATGTGCTGGATTGTCTCTGGGGCATCTTTACACAGCCTGCACCTGGGGTCTTGCCTGGTGTGATAGACCCTAGCCTCTATGGATCTTGTGCTAAGAGCTTGTTCTTGTGCTGCCATGATTAGTGCCTCTGTGCTGTCTTTCAGTCCAGCTTTGTCCAGCCACTGGTAGGATTTCTGGATATCAGCCACCTCCTCTATCTGCCGGTGGTACATACCGTGCAGGGGCCTGTCCTTCCATGATGGTTCCTCGTCTCCCTCCTCTTTCTTGGGTTTCTGCTGCCTGAGGTATTCACTGAGCACTCGGTCAGTTGGGGCCATCTTCCCAATGTATTCTTGGATGTTCGTTGTCTCATCCTGGACTGTGGTGCTGACACTCAGCAGTCCCCGGCCCCCTTCCTTCCGCTTAGCGTACAGCCTCAGGGTGCTGGACTTGGGGTGAAACCCTCCATGCATGGTAAGGAGCTTTCTTGTCTTTATGTCCTGGTTTCTATCTCCTCCTTTGGCCAGCCTATTACCCCAGCAGGGTACCTGATCACGGGCAGGGCGTACGTGTTGATGGCCCGGATCTTGTTCTTACCATTCAGCTGACTCCTCAGGACTTGCCTGACCCTCTGCAGGTACATGGTGGTTGCAGCTTTTCTAGCGGCCTCTTCATGGTTCCCATTCGCCTGCGGGATCCCCAGGTACTTGTAACTGTCCTCTATGTCTGCAATGTTGCCTTCTGGTAGTTCAATCCCCTCTGTTCTGACTACCTTCCCTCTCTTTGTTACCATCCGACTACACTTCTCTAGTCCGAACGACATTCCAATGTCATTGCTGTATAGCCTGGTAGTGTGGATCAGTGAATCAATGTCTCGTTCACTCTTGGCATACAGCTTGATGTCATCCATGTACAGGAGGTGGCTGACAACTGCTCCGTTCCGTAGTCGGTATCCGTAGCCAGTCTTGTTAATGATCTCACTGAGGGGGTTCAGGCCTATGCAGAACAGCAGTGGGGACAGAGCATCTCCTTGGTAGATCCCGCACTTGATGGTGACTTGTGCTATGGGCTTGGAGTTGGCCTCTAGTGTTGTACGCCACATCCCCATTGAGTTCCTGATGAAGGCTCTTAGGGTCCCATTGATCTTGTACAATTCTAGGCATTCCAGTATCCAGCTGTGGGGCATTGAGTCATAGGCCTTCTTGTAATCAATCCAGGCAGTGCACAGGTTGGTCAGTCTGGTCTTGCAGTCTCGGCTGATTGTTCTGTCTACCAGTAGCTGGTGTTTTGCGCCTCTGGTATTCTTGCCAATTCCTTTCTGTGTCCCGCTCATGTATTGACCCATGTGCCTGTTCATCTTAGCCGATATGATGCCTGACAGGAGCTTCCATGTAGTACTGAGGCAGGTTATTGGTCGGTAGTTGGAGGGGACCGGTCCCTTCTTGGGGTCCTTGGGGATCAGGACCGTCCGGCCTTCGGTTAGCCATTCCGGGTGTCTCTCGTTAACTAGCAGCTGGTTCATTTGTGCTGCCAGACGCTCGTGGAGTGCAGTCAGCTTCTTTAGCCAGTAGGCGTGAACCATGTCGGGCCCTGTTGCTGTCCAACTCTTCATACTGGAGACCCTTTCTTGGATATCTGCCACTGTGATGGTTACTGGACCCTGTTCAGGGAGGTCGCTGTGGTCTGCCCTCAGATCCACTAGCCACTGAGCATTGCCGTTATGGGTTGCGTCCTTCTCCCATATGCTCTTCCAGTATTGCTCCATCTCCAGCCTTGGTGGTGCTGTTCTCTTATTATTATTGTTCCCTTGCCACTGAGAGTACACCTTTGCTGGTTCTGTGGAGAACAGCTGGTTTATTCGCCTGCCTTCTATCTCTCTGGTGTACCTCCTCAAGCGGCTGGCCAACAGAAAAAAATCAGAGTTTATCTCATACAGAAGAATTGAAGAAGTAATGGATAGAAGGTAAGGCATGAGTGTGGTGGTTAAATGTAGAGAGTATGGCTGATGAACTGAAAGAGCGAGAGGACATGATGGAGATAAGGAACGTGTGTGCAGGCAACTTCGTGGTGGGGAAGCAAGGCCAAGAGCATTGGAGTAGATTCAAACTGTTCTACTTAAGTGTAAATGGGATTAGAAATGAAACAGACATCATCCTAAAGGAAAAGTATGTGTATAGGGGAGGTGAGAAGCATATCAGACAGAATCATGAGTTTGAAGCTGGAAATCGAAGGGGTGATGTTGAATGTTTTCAGGCGTAGGCCCTACAGGTTGGATGTCAGAAGAGAAAGAGGAACTCTGGAGTAAATTGAATAAAGTGATACAGAGTGTTCCCAGGGAAGAGACAGTAGTGATTGGACAGACTTCAGTAGATATGTAGGTGAAGGAAACAGAGGTGATTAGCAAGTATTGGTCATGTATATTGTTAAAAAGACAAATGCAAAAAGACAAATGGTAGCGTATTTTATGAGAACGATGGGAATGATTGTGGTGAACGCATATTTCAATAGACGGTAAAGGAAGGTGCACACGGGTGGACTACATCTTATCCAGAAGGAGATAGGAGAGTACATGTCAGGGGAGAATGCAGCGAGGCAGCATTGGATAGTAGTCTGCAGAATGACTCTGAGTGAAGGCATAGCCAATGATTCAATGGTGGAAGCTGAAGAGGGAAGACTTTTGAACAGAGTTCAGGGAGGAGTTGAGATAGGCTCTGGATGAGAGGGAAGGATTACCAAATCACTGGAAAGGTAGTACTGAGGGAAACTGCCAAGAAGTTGTTTGGTGGATCCTCTGGACAGAGGAGAGAGTGCAAGCAGACTTGGTTTTAGAATGGTAAATGGCCTGTATTTATATAGTGCTTTACTAGTCCCTAAGGATCCCAAAGCGCTTTACATATCCAGTCATCCACCCATTCACACACTGGTGATGGCAAGCTACATTGTAACCACAGTCACCCTGGGGCGCACTGACAGAGGCGAGGCTGCCGGACACTGGCGCCACCAGGCCCTCAGACCACCACCAGTAGGCAACGGGTGAAGTGTCTTGCCCAAGGACACAAAGACTGAGAATGTCCTAGCCGGGGCTCGAACCGGCAACCTTCCAATTACAAGGCGAACTCCCAACTCTTGAGCCACGATCGCCCCAGATAGAATGAAGGAAAGTATTTAAAGCAAAGAAAAATTGGGATAGTCAGGGAGATCAAGAAAGTAAATAAGAGTAATGAGAGGTTGGTTGTATAGCAAAGGGAGAGGTGGCATAAGCAAAGGGTTATGGTGAGTTGTATGTGAGACTGGAGGGACTTTAGAGTCGTGGATCAGATTTTAAGTTTAGGGGATAATCTTCACATTCAAGTTTTTGATGATTGTTTTCTCTTTGTGATTACAAGCGCGACCCTCAGATTCAGTCATCAGTCACAATAACCATCAGCACAGACTGTTAAAACTGGAGCAGCCAGGCTACATATAAAGTCTGAAAGTCCAATATGATGTGTTTGCAGTCATATTCAGTGGGTAGGTTGGGGGATCACAGCTCCTAGAAATTTGGCTTGACTTTTGTACAGTGGGATGAAGTGGAGTCACATGGCTCATGTTCTCAATAGTTATTGTATACAGTCAGTGGCATGTGTCCTTGCTAGTTTTGTAGAAGTTATGCAGAGTTCCTTTAATAATAAGAAAAATAAATACAGCTGGCTGGAATCCCAGTCTGCAACACATGAAAAATGAAATCACTTGACATTATTGTGTATGAAACTGCCACGTGTTTATTAACCAAAGGTGTCTGCCACATTGACCTGTTTTAATCTATCTGTAAGCACTAATTGATCCTGTCACTAGGAATGATTATATGATTTGAATAAGCACAGGCAAAATTAAGCACAAGGATAACCCATACAATCAGAGAATCTGCTGTAGTTTTAGAAGACATCAGATGATGGTATGCTATAGTTGAGAAAAATATTAGTGACAGAAAAATTGTTTACAGTTACTAAGAAATTATGAGAGGGAAATCTTCATGGAGTCTTGCATGAAGCAAAAAGTTCTTTAACCTGTCTGAATTTTAGATTCAATGGCAGATCAAAAACATGAAAAAAGCATCATTTATTTAAAAAAAAAAGGAAATGGCTAATGCATAATTGGAATGTGATGAATAAATCTGGATTTGATAAAACATGTAGGCTCAAGGACAGTAATATAATGATACAAAGGAAAGAGGATGGGAGGAAGATATGAGAAAAAATGCCTGAGGTCTGATTGGAGTGCATGTCTTTGATTATGCTGGATCATTGTCATTCACTTTCCCTCTCTTGTTGGCAGCTGCTGTACTTTGAATTTGAAAGCACTGTCTGTCTGCTTGATCTGTGCAGAGTGAGAGATTGGATGAGAGATTGTTATGTTAATATTCATAGCACTGTCATTGTGTACTGCCCAAGTATTTGTATGAATATAATTTGATGCTTTGGTAATATTGTTTCGGAACCATTTGTGCCTTTAGAACACCTTCAAATATGAATTGGTGAGGAATTTCTCACCAGGGCATTTTAAGTGTGTGCATTTTCTTTTTTTCCTTTTTGTAAGTAATTAATAAAATCAATGATTTTAAGAGTTTGGCATAGTTTTTTGGGGAAAATATCTAAAGGGTATGACTCTTCATTTGTTCCCAGTGTTGTGTCTATGTTTTACTCGCAGTGTCAAAAGCAAAACTGGCTAACAGCTGCTTATCAACATAAGAAACGTATGCCTGCACTACAAAGACTCAAAAACAAACTTAAAATAAATATAGAAAAAGAAAAAGATGTGTCTTGGATAGGATCTTGCAAATCTCAAAGTTAGCAAAAAAGCAAGATAAGGTTAACTAGCTATCAGCTATTGCTATCAATGTTAGCTCATTAGCTAAATGTTACCTAATGTTAGCCAGTTTTATCTGATCAAGCCTATGTGGCACAAATTTAGAAAAACTATTGTCAAAATCAGCAGGGTATTGGTGGGATTCCTTTAGTTAGTTTTTTGTAGCTTTAGATAGAGATACAAACACATAACAGATACAAAATAACCTTGCATAACAATAATTTTGTGAGGTTTCCCTGAGTTTCTTTCAGGGTCCTTTTTTCCATTTTCCAGCTGAGATTGGTAGATTTAACAGCTTCTGATTTATTCTGCTGAGCATACCACCAGATGGATTAGTGTTTTAGACACAGTACAGGTCAGTGACTTTGTCATACCCTTGACGCTACTCTCATTACAGCATGTTACATACACACTCAGTGAAGCACGGCCATTTACACAGACACAGACACAAATACACACACATACCATGACACAAATGGGCCACTCATTCCCTGTCCCTAACAAACATGTACACTCAAACACCCACATGTGACACCATCTATTAGAGGCAGACAGGTTACAGAAGGAAATGGTGGCATACTGTGACAAGAATGGCACCATCTTTAATCACCAAACACAGACATACAATACTGTGTACAGGTTTGTGTGTAATTGTGTAAGTGGTAGGGGAAAGAAGGGATAGAGTACAGAGGGGAAGACAGCACATTACCGTGGCACAGAGGGACGAGGCTCAAATGAGATGCTGCAAGACAAGACTGAACAGAGGGACCATCCTCCTGCAGAAGGCAGCAGGAAAAGACGAGTGGGACACAGTCCAGGGAAGAAGATGGCCACATGAGTCACCTTTTTTTGCGATGAAATGTACCAGATGTTCAGTTGTCAGGTTTGATCAACCTGGCTGCTCCTACTGTGTGCTCTGTCATATGCTGCTAAGGAGAAGGAGAGCAGCCTGCACACAACTTCACTCTTGCCTTTTCCTCTTTTCCATTTTCTGCTCTTTTGAATACAACATCCTTACAACTGACATTCATAAACAATATTCCAAATACATTATTGTTTTAGCGGTGCAAATAACCAACAAATAGGTTTCAAACTTGGTACCAAATGTTTAACATGACCTTCATAGGTACCAAAGCAAATTGTGTCGTCACCAAGCCCGCATCTGTAGAAAGCATCTCCCACATTGGGTTACACATCTGTGAACTCTGGCTCCTGAGCTTGTAAATGATTCTTGTAAATGTAAATGAGGGACTTGTAAATGATTCTTATATAGTGCTTTTCTACTGTACATGAGCACTTAAAGTGCTTTATACAGCATGCTTCAATCCCACAACCACTTTCTTCTGTGCTTAAGTGCTTTCTATCTGACATTCACACACATTCACTATCCAGTGGATGCATCGTAGAGCAACTTGGGGTTAAAGTTTCTGTGCCAGGGATATTTGGCATACAGACTGGTCAGCCAGGGATAGAAACAAAAGCTACAGCCACCACTGTACTGAACTCTGTTGAAATAATGTAAAGAGATACCCAATCCATCACAATGTGACATATGCAGGTGCTGCCATTATTGTGCTATGACTTTGACTTGATAGGAGGTTTGCATAAAGATTTCGAAGAGTTTGAAAACTTTAGCCATTTCCTGTTTTTTTCCACACGACTTGCATTTGGTTTGCTCTTTTTATGTTCTTATTGTGTAGCAAAAGCACTCCATGATGTTTATCATGAAAGGTGCTATTTTATAATAAAATTTTACTTTGACTTCTGCTTTAGTTCCATTAGTTTAGCAGAGGTTTCTTTTCGTCTTCTTGGCTCAGAAACATTCTGCTTATGTATGAATTTTTCTAGCAAACCGCAGTCCAGTCCTTCAGTGTTGCAGTACAGCATATTTAATGCTCCTGCGGTGGAATGTTAAATCTTCATTCCTGTGTGGTATAGAATGGCAATGATGTTGCTGGCTGTTGTTTTAAAGTCCTTCAAAGCTTTAATAACAATCTTTTGTTTAAGGTTAACTGGCAGCTTGTCCTCTGTTTATCATAAAGTCACACAATCGTTTACTTCCCAAGCTGCTGCACTTCTTATATCTAGTTCATATGACTTTTTCGTTTGAGCTGTTTTTCTGTCAGTAAGTTCTTTGATCTGCATGTTGCTTTTTCAGTCTAATGGCAATCTTAGCTGAGATCTTAACGAGACATAAAAATGATGGCTGGACACCCACCTGCCTTTGACACGTGGGAAACAAGCTACACTTGCTGATCGTTAACAGGCTTTGGCACACATGAAAGAAGGCTGAAGCCACCCAGACAGTCACAAAAATAGTAAAAAACATAAATTTCGTAGGCTTTCAGTTAATGTAAAAAAGCCCAAAACAAATTTACTGCGATTAGCATATGTTTGGAGGGTTCTGTAATTGTCAGGGTGTCAAAAAAGAAGTATTGCCGTGTTAATCATGTCAGTGACACAAACCCACTATATACTTTGTGAAAAGGGTTAACTTTAAGCAGAACAAATTGTGACTGACTCTGCACTCACTACTAAGACCACTCAGTACTAAGACTCTGTGTACTTTATTTCATGCAGTTACTGTCATGAACCGAAGTTCCACGCACAAGCTGGACCCAGGAGCAGAACACACACACAGAGCGGTATGAGAGAACAAAAAATAAACTTTATTATAACTGAGGGTGTCCCGGGAGGGTAGAAGGGAAAAAACGCACGGAACCAGAAAAACCGAGGGACCGGGAGGTGAATCGCGCAGGAACGCCAAGAGCGGGACTGTGGGAGGCTGAAACAGAAAAAGGAAAAAAGGATTATTGGGGTTTGGGAAAACGGCAGCATACGAAGGGAAGTAGAGTACGCGTCTTACGATGATAGCGGGGCCGAGGGAACCGGAGGGAGGGGTGAGGGTCCGTGAGGAGAAGCTTCAGAAAGGTCGAGGCGGCTGGGGCTGATTTTGATCCAAATTCCGGACAGGCAGGTGGACAGGCTGGTGGCTCAAACACGCCGAGCTGTGATCGCAGAAGGATGACTACGGACTGGCGTGGAGCAGCAGGCTGGGCAGGATTAAATAGTCCACCTGGTGATCGCCCGGGATGGGATGCAGGTGTGGAGTTAGCA
Organism: Aulonocara stuartgranti; assembly: GCF_965226115.1. Taxonomy (NCBI): domain Eukaryota; kingdom Metazoa; phylum Chordata; class Actinopteri; order Cichliformes; family Cichlidae; genus Aulonocara; species Aulonocara stuartgranti. The sequence goes on along the minus strand of NC_138940.1, from coordinate 15,906,712 downwards.
GCCACGCCCACGGGAGTGGGCATCCCATCAGCACCTCGGACGCCGGGCCGCGGACCATGACAGTACCCCCCCCTCAAGAGTCGCCCCCAGGCGACTGGCCGGGACCCCGCCTGCGGAGAGAAGCATGGAAAGCAGAGATGAGACGAGGGTCCAGAACGAAGGAGCGCGGGACCCAGAGGCGGTCCTCGGGGCCGTACCCCTCCCAATCCACGAGATATTGCCAGCCGCGCCCGCGCCGGCGCGCATCCAGGATCCGCCGGACCGCATAGGCCGGATGGCCGCCGATGAGCCGGGCGGGAGGAGGGGGCTCGGAAGGAGGGCACAGGGGGCTGAGGCGGACTGGTTTAAGCTGAGACACATGGAACGTGGGGTGCACTCGCCGGGAGGCTGGAAGCCGGAGCCTGACCGCCACCAGGTTGATGACCCGGTCCACCACGTACGGCCCGATGAAACGGGGAGCCAGTTTGCGGGACGTGCCTCGGAGCGGGATATTCCCAGCAGCCAACCAAACCTTCTGGTAGTCAGGGGCTGGGGCACGGCGCCGATCGGCGTAGTGCGCATGTCGTTCCTTCGCGCGCAGGAGGGCGCTGCGAACGCTGCGCCATACACGTTGGCAGCGCCGAAGGTGATGTGGAGCTGACGGGACGGAGAGAGTTAAGTCCTCTTCAGGGAAGAGTGGAGGCTGATATCCGAGGGACGCTTCGAAAGGAGAAAGACCGGTGGTGGACGAGGTTAAAGTGTTATGGGCGTACTCCACCCAGGGCAGGTAGGTAACCCAAGAGGAGGGGTTTTGACTAGCCACGCACCTCAGCATAGTCTCCAGCTTTTGATTGAGACGTTCAGTCTGTCCGTTGGATTGTGGGTGGAAGCCGGAGCTTAGGTTGACCTTGGCGCCGAGAGTGGAGCAGAAGGTCTTCCACACCTGTGAGGTGAACTGGGGACCTCGATCGGAGACAATCTCCAAGGGGATTCCGTGGAGCCTGAACACATCAGTAATCAACGTTTGGGCAGTCTCCGCTGCCGAGGGCAGCTTGGCTAGTGGGATGAAGTGAGCGGCCTTAGAAAATCGATCTACAACGGTGAGGATGACACACTTTCCGGAAGAGGTAGGGAGACCGGTAACAAAGTCGAGGGAGATGTGAGACCAGGGCCGGTGGGGTGTAGTGAGCGGGTGGAGCTGACCTGCGGGGCGCTTGGTGGATGACTTATTACGGGCACAGACGGCACAGGCGGACACATAGTCTCTCACGTCCCTTGTTAGCGTCTTCCACCAAAAATGTCTTTTGAGGAGGTGCGTCGTTCTGCTCACGCCCGGGTGGCACATGAATCGTGCTGTGTGGATCCAGTGGATGACCGCTCCACGGGCGGCAGCAGGAACGAAGCGCCGTCCGGGTGGTCCAGTCCCTGGATCAGGGTCCCCCGGGAGAGCTTGGCGAATGGTCTCCTCAATCTCCCAGGTGAGAGTGCCCACCACGCAGGCGGCGGGTAGGATGGTGGCGGGGGAAGACGCTCCACTGTCGGAGGAGTACTGACGGGAGAGCGCATCGGGCTTGGTGTTCCGCGACCCTGGACGATAGGAGAGCGTGAAGTTGAAGCGGTCGAAGAACAGAGACCAGCGAGCTTGGCGTGGATTCAACCTCTTGGCGGTTTTCAGGTACAGGAGGTTTTTATGGTCCGTCCATATGAGGAAGGGCTGTTCGGCCCCCTCCAGCCAGTGGCGCCATTCCTCTAAAGCGAGTTTAACAGCTAGCAGTTCCCTGTCGCCGATGTCATAATTCTTCTCCGCGGGGGTGAGTCGGCGCGAGAAGAAGGCGCACGGCCGGAGCTTATTTAGAGGCCCAGACCATTGGGAGAGAATCGCTCCCACTCCCGCATCAGACGCGTGAACTTCTACAATGAATTGCTTAGAAGCGTCTGGGTGGGTTAGGATGGGTGTGGACGTAAATAATCGTTTTAACTTAGCGAAGCCTGCGTGGGCCTCAGGGGACCAGGTGAAGGGCACTTTGGGTGAGGTGAGGTGGGTGAGAGGCGCGGCCACCTGGCTGTAGTTCCGCAAGAAGCGGCGGTAAAAGTTCGCAAACCCCAGGAAGCTCTGAAGCTTCTTCCGTGACTCCGGAACTGGCCATTCCAACACTGCCTTGACTTTCACCGGGTCGGTCTTCACCTGCCCACCTGCTAGGATGTAGCCCAAGAAGGAGATAGATGAAACGTGGAACTCACATTTCTCCGCCTTGACGTACAACCTGTTTTCGAGCAGCCGTTGTAGCACGCTCCTCACATGGACGTGATGTTCCTCGGGTGTTTTGGAAAAGACCAGAATGTCATCTAGGTATACGAAAACAAACACATTTAGGAAGTCCCGTAACACGTCGTTGACTAGAGCTTGAAAAACCGCCGGGGCGTTAGTTAGCCCAAACGGCATCACCAGATATTCGAAATGCCCCAGTGGGGTGTTGAAGGCGGTCTTCCACTCGTCACCCTCGCGTATCCGAACCAGGTGATAGGCGTTCCGCAGATCCAGCTTGGTGAAGACTGTGGCTTCCTGGAGTGAGTCAAAAATAGAATTAATTAGCGGGAGGGGATATTTATTCTTGACGGTGATGTCGTTTAGACCCCGGTAATTGATGCAGGGGCGAAGCGTCCCGTCCTTTTTTCCCACAAAGAAAAAACCCGCAGCGACGGGGGAGGACGACGGCCTGATACGTCCTGCCGCTAGCGATTCCTGGATGTAATTCTCCATGGTTTCTCTTTCGGGGCGAGACAGGTTATACAGTCTGCTAGAGGGCAGCGAAGCTCCCGGGAGTAAATCAATGGCACAGTCATATGGACGGTGAGGAGGTAGTGAGAGCGCCTCGTCCTTACTGAACACCTGCCGAAGATCGTGATATTCGGGGGGCACGGAAGAGAGGTCTGGTGCGGGTGGCGGGGCTGAGTTCCGCGGGGGGAACGGCAGCCCCCAAACAGTTCGCCAGACAGAACACACTCCAGCTCGCGATTCTCTTTCCGGCCCAATCAATGTGAGGGTTATGTTTCTGTAGCCAGGGGTAACCTAAGATAAGTGGGGTGTCAGGAGCGGGAAAAGTGAAAAGGAAAGCTGCTCCTGGTGATTTCCTGATGCGACTAACTGTACTGGTGCGGTTTGGTGGGTGATATAAGCAAACACTTGATTATTCAATGTGGACGCAGGGATGGGCGGCTCGAGTGGAGTAAGAGACACCGCTAACTTTTTAGCCAGTCTCTCATCCATAAGGTTCTGTTCCGCCCCGGAGTCCACCAGCGTGGAGCATGTAAAGGTCTGGTTATTAGTCACGAGGGTAACGGACAGTAATAATCGGGGTCTAGTAGTGCTTAAAGTGCTGCCCACCCGTATCCCCGGACTTACCGGTGGGCCGGGTCGTTTGGGCGGACCGGGCAAACAGCGATGCGGTGACCGGGCCTCCCACAGTACAGGCATTCCCCAGCCCGGAATCGGCGTTCCCTCTCCTCCGGAGAAAGCCGAGAGCGGCCGATCTGCATGGGTTCGGGCGGGGGAGGCGACGGAGAGCGCGCACACGCAGCCGTGGGCGGGGGCGGAGAAACACGGATCCCGGGGCGCAATACGGAGCCCATAGGCTTAAGCCGCTGCTCGGCATCCCTCTCCCGCAGGCGTCTATCGATCCTACGGGCGAGGGAAGCCAATTCTTCGAAGGATTTAGTTTCCTCGTGAAAAGCTAGTTGGTCCTTCATCTGGTCGGTTAGTGACCGTAAAAAAACCCCACGGAGGGGGCGTCATCCTCTGAGACCGGAGGGGAGAACGTAGCCCGGAACTCCTCCAGGAAATCATCGTAATCGCAATCACGAATGGGGTGAGAGGTTAAGTAGGCCTCAGCCCACGCTAAAGCGCGTCCCCGTAACAAACCCACGAAATAGGAGATCTTAGCTGCATCCGTGGGGAAGGCGTGTGGCATGCGGCTGAAGAACAAGGAGCATTGAAAGAGGAACCCCCCACACAGGTCTAACTCCCCGTGGAAGGGCTCCAAAGGCGGGGGCGAAACGCTGCGGAGCACGGGGTCGGGCGGCTTGGTTCGCAGCTGTTCCTGGAGCGATTGGAGCTGCTGATCGTGGCGACCAAGAATAGCGCCCTATTTATTAATAGCGGAGCGGAGTGGATCTGCTGGGTCCATACTGGCCAGTCCGTACTGTCATGAACCGAAGTTCCACGCACAAGCTGGACCCAGGAGCAGAACACACACACACAGCGGTATGAGAGAACAAAAAATAAACTTTATTATAACTGAGGGTGTCCCGGGAGGGTAGAAGGGAAAAAACGCACGGAACCAGAAAAACCGAGGGACCGGGAGGTGAATCGCGCAGGAACGCCGAGAGCGGGACTGTGGGAGGCTGAAACAGAAAAAGGAAAAAAGGATTATTGGGGTGTGGGAAAACGGCAGCATACGAAGGGAAGTAGAGTACGCGTCTTACGATGATAGCGGGGCCGAGGGAACCAGAGGGAGGGGTGAGGGTCCGTGAGGAGAAGCTTCAGAAAGGTCGAGGCGGCTGGGGCTGATTTTGATCCAAATTCCGGACAGGCAGGTGGACAGGCTGGTGGCTCAAACACGCCGAGCTGTGATCGCAGAAGGACGACTACGGACTGGCGTGGAGCAGCAGGCTGGGCAGGATTAAATAGTCCACCTGGTGATCGCCCGGGATGGGATGCAGGTGTGGAGTTAGCAGCCATGCCCACGGGAGTGGGCATCCCATCAGCACCTCGGACGCCGGGCCCCGGACCATGACAGTTACCAAGTCTTCTGCAGACTTGGTGACACTTCCAGCACTTGCCAAACTGTTGGCTGTGCAATGAAGAATACCAAATGAGTTGCTTAAAGGCTCTGGAGTTCCCCAGCTCAATTCATGGACCAGTCTTAGAGAGCAGACTGAGTACTTCTACCTTGCGAATATTGTTCGACCACATTAACATTCTGTATATTGGCAAGCTGACTCTCAAGTGACATCGTTTTGGTTAAAAATTCATGATCACTGCAGTGATCGGGCTACATGTGGTGTGTGCGACTATAAAGAAAAATCGAAGATTAAATAGAGGGGTAGGAAATTTACAGCAGACTTTCAATGTATTAAAGCACATACACACAACACACACACACACACACACACACACACACACACACACAAATATCTGCATGTTTCTCATTGAACTGCTTAAAAAAAGGGAAAATAAAACTGAGGCAATAATATATTATATGTTTTAAATCAGGATCAAATCAATGCATGTCCATTGGTTTGGTATTGGGGTAGTCAAAGCTTGACCATTTCCTTGCAATGTCCTTCTTACATGCCAGAAAGATAGATATCTTACTTTTGAAATATTTCAACTGGTGTCAGTTCCAGGTACATCAACCCACCTTTTTTTTTATTTTGTCTTTTTTTTTATTTTTTTTTTTACTATAGAGTAGTCTCTAATGCATGAATAACTATATCCCAAAAATGGGTGAATCTTTGCACAAGCACAAAACATGTGGAAGTGGTCAGCAACCATGTCTCCACACATTCTCTAGTAGTGTCCTTGTGACCCAAATAGTTTATTTTTAATACATAAGGGGAAAACAAACCGAATAAGGTTTTTTTTCAACCAAATGTCTGACAGCTTGTAGAATTAATAGATGTTTGTTGTGTTGCGTACTTGGATTACCAACCACTTTGATAGTTTGGTGTGTAATTCTGTTTGACAATGAATATAAAATCGCTATTGTGAAAACAGGCCTATAGCCTTGAAACAACTGTCACGACCGAGAGGTCAGACCAGGTGCAAGCACTCAAAGTGCAGACACAGACGGACTCACAAGTAGATGTGAAAACAGTGCTTGATTTACAGCGTGAAACAAGACTTTAAGGTGACAACTATAAACTGTGAACTATGAGACTAAACCTGAAACGAGAAGCCTAATCTGTGAACTAATGTTAAATTCAAAAGTCCATGAAACTGGTCCAAGGGGGGTAAAGGGGGCTGTGGCGCGGGCGGAGAAGTGCAGAGTCACTAGAATGAGAGGAGACAGGGAGTCAGCTGGGTTCCCGTGGTTAACGGTAAGTATGATGGGAAATGTTCCTAATGGCTTACACGTTGCAGGTGAAGTATGGCGTGGAAGGAGGGCAGTCCAAAGGTCCGGGTGAGGTTTCAGTCCTGGGTGAATCCAAGATGTACAATGTACTGCTCCAGAAGCTGTGGCAGGGAGGCAGGCAGGTGGAGTGCAGAAAGGAAGTGAGAGTAACCAGACTGCGTGATTGCAGGAAGCGTCCAAAATGAAGGTGAGTATTGTCCAAAAGAGCAACGTGATAACCAGGCAGGTTACTAAAACAGAGAAAACACAATAAGCGAAAATACTGAGGAAATCACAAGTGAGCTTGGCAGCCTAACACTAAAACTGGTTAGCTGTAGATCTGGCGGAGAAATGTTGAGTGTGCTGGTCTTAAATACCGTAGACTGATCGCAGACAGGTGAGATGGAGAATGGAGACTCTGCCCAGAGTTGGAGCCCTGCTCTATGGAAAAACATCACACTCATCTGGACCATGACAACAACCTTTAAGAGCATTTCCTGATCATAAAATCTATAAATTGTAAGTAAAGAAAAGTTCATTATTTTATTATTTAAATTCCTTTTTTATTTTAGTTGAAATATTTAAAGTTTGTTTTCCTCAAATACAAATAGCTGTCATCCTCTTCCCACATAATATTGAAAATGTATTACCTGTCTTTGCTGGTTCAAACATGGGAGACTGTGAGGGCTATGCTGAAAGTCTGCTGCCACCTTCTTGTTTGTATTTCTTCATTATTTCATAATATTTCATAGTTTCATATTTTCATAGTTATTCCTAAGATAGAACTATCCCCCTGAACTATCCCTGAGTCTAGCTTGGAGTTGGATGTTGGATTTTAGCTAGATTTTATTCCATATGTTTCCTTTTGACTTGATACCCGGCAGTATACCAATATACCATGCACTGCATCTAAGCAGCATAATATTCTTTTAGGTTGGCCAGACCTCCTTTTTGCTTCCCAATAGTTATGCATTTTATCCTGCCAAAATGAGCCATGATATCTGTCTATCTCATGAAGAGAACTGTGACTCTGAAATTGTATCAGGTAATGTAAGAAAACGATATAACAGCCTTGGCGAAACATTCATCTTTATCACCTCTATTCCAGATCTGAAGTGCTCTGTTAACCAACTCTTGTTAACCATTTTGTTAATTATTTTTAAAGCTTGTTTAAAACGTTGCAAATCATATCAAAGCATCTGGATCAAGATATGTTATATATTTTCCCAGATATTTTATAGACTCTGCACTTTAGTTTTTATTTTTTATATTTCCCGTAATGTGTCTAGACATTATATAATTAATACAGAGTACCTTTGTTTTTCTGATATTTAATTTATTGCATGATACCTTTCCAAAGATTCATCAGGATTTTGAAGCCAGATAATTACATTGTCTGTGAAAAGGCTTATTTTATATTGTCCCTCTGCTACAGTCATGCTTTTTAAATCACTCTTCTCTCTGATATTTTGCGCCAACGGTCCTATAAGCTAGAAAAAAAAGGGGGTTGGGCTAAGGCAGCATCCCTGGGGTGCGCCTCTACAGAATCTAAAACTTTGATGCCAATTAATCCTTAATCATGCAGTTGGTTAAATTTATAAAGCTTGTATACATGTAATAAATTGATTATTAAATCCCAGCCTTTCCAACATTCAAAACAGAAAAGGCCAGCTGACCCAACTAAGTGCTTTTTCACTCTTGTCACTTTTTTAATGAATACTGTTTGATTCTCATCCATGAGATCAACTAGGAATTGTTCAATCTTTTACCAAATTATAGAAGTAAATATTTTATAATCTACATTTAATATTGAGATTGGCCGATAAGACTCACAATTTTCCCTGTTCTTGCCTTCTTTTGGGATCAGAGGTATTGCTGCTTCTTTCCACGAGGGTGGTATTTTATTATTACTCAGTGTCCAATTTCAAAGATTCCAATAAAAGAAGGCCATTGAGCAATTTGTACCACACACTGAGCATAGACATTCATTATTCTTCAGATTATTGGTAAGTGAGTCTAATTCTGTTCTTTAGTTTGGGGCATTCAATTTATATTTTACCTGCAGAGGTCAGATTCAACTTGGAAAAAAGTTAATCATTTAATTATCATTAACTATCTCAGTCCTTAAACTATATTTTCTATTTACTCTGGTTTATAAGTTCTTTTTACTCAAAAAACTTCTAATCCTAGTTTTTAACTTGTTGAGCTCTCAAATGTCTCATTTTTGTTGTTTTAGGGCACAATTCGTAGAAAATGTGTTTTATAATTCTTAATTTCTTTTCTAATTCTTTAGATGTTATCTTTAGATAACATTTAACAAACTGATTTTGAAATGATTAAATATTAACATTAAAGTTTAGAAATAAGAAATGTGCCTCAGGGAAGAAAAAAAAAACCCACATAATTGAGCTTCCTAGTGTGAGGTAAAACTTGGTCCCCTTGGTTGGCTCTGTTGGTGGGTCAAAGGTTAACCTCTCAGTATAGACGGGCCCTGTTAAATCTATCCATCCATCCATCCATCCATCTTCATCCGCTTTATCCGAGGCCGGGTCGCGGGGCAGCTCCGGGGCCTCCTCCCGGTGGGACATGCCTGGAACACCTCACCCAGGAGGCGCCCAGGGGGCATCCTTGTCAGATGCCCGAACCACCTCAGCTGGCTCCTTTCGATGTGGAGCAGCAGCTGCTCTACTCTGAGCCCCTCCCGGATGGCCGAACTTCCCACCCTATCTCTAAGGGAGAGGCCAGCCACCCTTCGGAGGAAGCTCATTTCTGCCGCTGCCCTGTTAAATGTATGATATATTTTTAGAAAAGGAAATCCAGAGGTGAGTAAGTGACGGGCAGGTGAGTAAGTGACGGAAGTGACGGACAAGGTAAGCGACTCATGTTGTAACTGATGTCAGACGCCGGAGATTTTGGCGGAAAATTAAAGCAAATGGTAGTTTAGATTTGAACAAATTCATTTAAGCTTCAGCATTACCAAATACACTTATCAATTGTCTTATAACTAACACTATTTGTCTAAATAATCTCCAACACCCTGGAGAACAACGAGGAGAGTTTAGAGACTCTCCAAGATTACATCGATCAGTGCTTTCAGGATCTCGTGATGAAGAAGACCCCGTGTGCAGCTTCCCCGGCCAAAGCTGAGACGCCGTCGTCGAAAAGACAACGCCCGGCAGATTCCCCCGGCTCAACATCGCCAGCCAGCAAAGATATTGCCGACATATTGGAGTCAATCGACAAGCGATTGTCCAGTTTCGACGCAAGGCTGTCCTTGGTGGAGATTCTTCACCGAGAATTTAAATGCTTGCGAGAATCCCTGGAGTACAGCCAGCAGCAGGTGGAAACGCTTGCTGCTGAAAATGCCACGCTAAGGGAGTCGGTGAAATGTCTCACAGATAATGTTACCCAGCTCAATAGAGAAAATAAAAAAATAAAAGAAACAGTTATCGATCTACAAACTCGTAGCATGCGTGATAATCTGGTATTTTCTGGTATTCCAGAAGCCGCTGGAGAGGACGTGGAGACCACGGTAAAAAGCTTCATCAAAACCCACCTGAAGCTGCCGGAGGACACTGTGAAGAACATCGTCTTCGATCGGGTACATCGCCTCGGCCCCATTCGGGCTACGGCCGGGAGACCACGTCCTATCGTGGCCAAATTCGGCCACTTCAAACAAAAGCAACATGTGAAAAGCCGCGGCAGGGAATTAAAAGGAACGGACTTCAGCGTGAACGACCAGTTCCCCAAAGAGATCTTGGAACGACGCAGGGTCCTCTTCCCAATCCGACGCGGCTTCATCCAGAAGGGCTCCCGCGCTGTCATCGCTGTGGACCGGCTGTACGTGGATGGACAGCTCCACCGCGACCCCAACATCACGCTGTATTAACCTCACACCAGATAAGAATCAGCTACACCATTTCCCTATCCACTCACACTAACTTGCATTAACATCTGTTTAACTTACCAGTATCAAATCGCATCTTAAAGTGTGATTTCATAGCAGAATTAACACCGTCACTCTCCGTCAGGGATTTAATTGGAATGTTTACGTTTTGTTTCTGTTTTTTTTTTTTCTTCTCGTTTTTTTTTTTTTTTTCCTCCTCTCTTTTCCCCCTCTTGGTTTTATGCTGCTCACCCCTGTCCTTGGTTTCTTTCTTTATTCCTTTCACTGCCTCGATCAGCTTCTTCGACACTCATCCACAAACATCCTTTATTTCGACACATACGCACCATGCGCTCAACGGCAGCACATTTACATCAGTCAGACAGCGCACACAGTCATATAAGATACACACACACTTAAGCCAAGCCTACTCATATTAGTAACTATGCATACACAAAGTCAGACTCAGGGAGCATCTCGCCACACATTTTTTCTCTCTCTCCTTCTCTTTATTTATGAACAAGTGACGTATTCTCTCCACCTGTCTAAGCAACGCACACAGCATACATCCCTAGTTATACACAAACATCTATGGGTACACTGAGGTTCATTACATGGAATATAAATGGAGCTGGCTCCAGAGAAAAGAGGCTAAAAATATTTAACCAACTCAAAAAACTACAGGCAGATGTTGTCCTATTACAAGAGACCCACAGACCTCTTAGAGGTTCGAATGAACTTAAAACACCTGAGTTTCCTAATGTGTTCTCAACTTGTTATAATTCTAGACAAAGGGGAGCAGCAATTTTAATACATAAAAATATTAATTTCACAGTACTCGATACAGTTATAGATCCAGAGGGCAGATTCTTAATCATTAAACTATCTATACGTGATAAAAAGCTATGTATTGCAAGTGTATATGGTCCAAATGTTGATGATCCCTCATTCTTTCACGGTTTTTTCAGTGCACTCTCTGAACACTTAGATGGCACACTTGTTCTTGGAGGTGACCTCAACCTTGGACTAAATGAAGACATGGATAGGCTCAATACAGCGGGAACTCAGCGTAATTGGCAGTCCACAAATATAATCAAACAGTATATGAGCGACTTTGGTCTTTGCGATGCATGGCGCTCCCTTCACCCCACCAGTAAGGAATATACTTTTTTCTCACATGTCCATCACTCCTACTCTCGTCTGGATTATTTTTTGGTCAGCAGCTCACTGCTGAACGACATTTCAGACACTGAGATTCACCCTATAGCTGTCAGCGATCATGGTCCTGTATCTTTAACACTAATGCACAAGAATAATACCACGCCAAGAAAAAACTGGAGATTTAATATATCACTACTTAAAGATGAAAACTTTATTAAATATTTTAAAAAAGAGTGGACTTCATATTTGAACTATAATGACACTCCCGAAACATCAGCTTCTGTTCTATGGGAAGCAGGGAAAGCTGTGATGAGAGGTAAAATAATTTCTTTCTCATCACATAAAAAGAAAAAAGAAAACAAAAATATTCAGGAATTAGAAAAAAAACATCAAATCACTAGAAGAAGCCTACGCGTCCCACCAAGATCAGGAAACATTGAACAAAATACGCAAAACAAAACTAGAATTAAATGAGATAATTGATAAAAAAACAAAATTCTTAGTACAAAGACTACGCCTACAAAATTATGAACATGGTAATAAATCCGGTCAATTTCTAGCAAACCGGCTAAAAATAAATAAAGAAAAAACAACTATATGTGCTGTTCAAGATTCATCTGGGAACACAATATATGATCCGATACAAATAAACAACATTTTCAGGGATTTCTATAAAACGTTGTATTCACCACAAATAAACCCATCTAAAAAAGAAATTGATCAGTTTTTGGACAACATAACTCTTCCAAAATTATTGGACACTCAAGGAATGGCACTGGATTCACCACTGACACCAGGTGAACTCCAGGAAGCCCTGATAAGTATGCCCAATAATAAGGCTCCAGGTCCAGACGGCTTTCCTGCAGAATTCTACAAAGAATTCTGGTCGATTCTAGCACCAGTTTTCTACAGAACGTTGTTGGAAATTAAAGAAAAGGGCAGACTTCCATCAAATATGAATTCTGCAAACATTAATCTCCTGCTAAAACCAGGCAAAGACCCTGTATATCCCTCAAGCTATCGTCCAATATCCCTTATAAATGTAGACCTTAAAATAATCTGCAAAGCTCTCTCAAAGAGACTGGAGAAAATAACCCCCCTCTTAATTCATCCTGACCAAACTGGTTTCATAAAAGGTAGGCACTCATCAACAAATACACGTAGATTACTTAATTTGATAGACTACTCATACAGTAAAAACCTAGAAACTACAATATTCTCTTTAGAAGCAGAAAAAGCATTTGACAGAGTTAACTGGAAATTTCTATTTGCAACTTTACACAAATTTGGTTTTGGATCCTCTTTCATAAACTGGTTAAAAATATTATATAATTCCCCAACAGCTTGTGTTAGAACAAATGACCAGACATCCTCCAGCTTCTGTCTCTTGAGGGGCACCAGGCAGGGATGCCCACTCTCCCCTTCACTATTTGCAATTTTTATTGAACCACTAGCAGCAGCAATTAGACAGAATTCAGTAATTAAGGGCATAAAATGCAAGAACGTGGAACATAAAATCAGCCTTTATGCGGATGATGTGTTACTCTTTCTCCAAAATTCACAAACCAATATCTCTGGGGTGATTGAATTGATAAACTATTTTGCAAGAATATCAGATTACTCAATTAACTGGTCAAAATCTACAGTTCTACCGATTAATTGCTCCCTCCATAATTCCTCTTCTACACCACTGCAATCGGGAAATATAAAATATTTAGGTATTAATGTTTCTCCCAAGCTAGCAGATCTAACTAAATTAAACCATATCCCACTTTTAAAGAAGGTAGAAGATGATCTGGCTAGATGGAAATGTCTACCCATATCACTCATGGGAAGGGTTGCCGCTATAAAAATGATGGTCTTACCAAAAATAAATTATTTATTCTCAATGATCCCAACTAAACCGCCACAAGATTGGTTCAGATCTCTAGATTCATGTATGTCCAAATTCCTTTGGAAAAATAAACCCCCACGTATAAGCTTAAAAACACTACAAAAGACCAAGGATAAAGGAGGACTAGAACTGCCTAACTTTCAGCACTACTTCTTAGCCAACAGGCTTCAGTTTATCTCAGGATGGCTAAAACACACCCTCTTAGATGAACCTTGGCTAGATGTAGAACAAGCACTCTGCAATAATCTAGAGATCTCAGACCTACCATTTATCAGCTCAAACATCCAACGACATGAATGCTTTAAAAGCATCAACATCAGCTCTTCTCTGACAGCATGGTGGGAGTTTCTAAAATTGACGGCGTCTTCATTAATCCCATGCAAACGTACACCTATCTGGAACAACCCTGACATATTACAAAACAATAATATGATAAACTTTTCAGATTGGAGTGATAAAGGAATCAAATATTTAGAACATATACTAGAAGGAACAGAATTTATTTCATTTGACGGACTAGTTACACAATATGGGATCAACAAGAAAAGATTTTTAGAATATCAACAAATTAAATCCATAGTAAAAAAGAAATTTAAACCGGGTCAAGTTGAACTACAAACACCACCAAGTGTGGTTCAATTTCTTACTCTTAAACCCCCCAAATTACTATCCAAAATATACAGAATGCTTTCTAAAACAGATGAATCAATATCACTTCCTATTGCAAAATGGGAAGCGGATTTATCAGTTAACTTAGACCTAAACTTCTGGTCTCAGATTTGCTTAAAAACCTTTCATCTAATTAGAAATCCCAGTCTTCAGTTAATTCAATACAAAATATTACATAGAGTGCACTATACAGGTCATCGGATGTTCAAGATGGGCTTTACGTCTACCAACAACTGCTCACACTGCCAAACCAATTCACCGGACAATTATATCCACGCTCTTTGGTTCTGTCCACCAGTTCAGAAGTTTTGGCGCGAGATATGTGAAGACTTATCGAAGTGTCTGAAATGTAACATTCCAACTTCCCCCTTAGTGTGTTTGTTGGGCAGCTTAGTCACTTCAGAAAAGAATATCGCCCATATGGTTTTCACTGCCCTATGCATAGCCAAGAAAACAGTCCTCATGAACTGGAAAAATAAAAATAATCTTAATTCTAACCAATATAGAAATTATCTATTAGTTTACATTAGTCTTGATACAGCCTCTGCCACCACATCAGATCAATTGCTCTGGGCTCCTTTGATCAGCTCCATCACCTAGTGGGGGTGGGGGGTCATAGTTTGGTCCCGCCTTCACTGTTGTGATTGGTGTGGGGGTAGGGACAGGCTTAGGGCGTCGGGGGGTTCCCCAGAGGCATCTTCCTTGGGGGGCTCAACCCGGGGTAGCGGTCATGTCCGGTTAGGGGCTCTGTTGGCTCTCCGGTGACTGTTTCCTCGCGGCTGCGTGCAGCGGGGCTAGGGGAGGGTCTGTGCTGACGGACGTGGGTTACTGACCTGGTAGCCTGGCTGCCCCTGGGTGGGTCCGGGATGGGCGTGAGGTTCTGGGGGCGCTCCGTCTCTGGGCTGGGACCCGGACCGGGCCTTGGGTCCTGGTTGGTGTGTTGCCGGGGTTGTGGGCGGGTGGGTGCATGGGGGCCCAGCCCTGGAGCAGGGTGCCGCCGGTGCGTCGAGCCACCTGGGGGGCTCTTCAACTGGTGGGGGAGATTGTCACATCTTGCAGGAGCTTTCCTCTCCTCAGGAGCTGCCTCTGCAGGAGGGGGAGATACAGGAGAGGTGGAGGAAGATCTCAGCCTGGGTGTTTATTGTCTTATGTAGTCTGGAAGATGAGTGGATGGTGGTGGGTGCAGTTTTCTCTGTGGTGGGGTTGGGTGGACTGTCCCGGGCTCTGTGGGGCCGGGCGGCGCTGCTGCACTGGGCCCGGTCTGGATGGGCCTGGGCCCCCTTTCCCTGGCGGGTCGCGGAGTATGGGGGTGCCTACTGGGGTCAGCGGGGGAGCTGGCCCCAGGGAGGGGTCACTTGCCCCTCCCTTCCTTCCCTCCCCATCTCCAGCTGCCTCCCTCTTCCCGCTCCACCACAACCACCCACACATGCAGGGCCTTGGAGTAGGGGTATGTCACCAGGGTGCAGAGGAGGCTACCCCCCCCTCTGTCCCCTTCTGGCTGCCTCTGCCTCAATTTTATCCCACAACTTAGACATTCACATTACTCACACTCTCATTACACATACATATAGGATCTTGGGGGTGGGCACGATACACGGAGTCCAAAGTACCATCAGGGTGTACACCCCACCCCTGGCATCGTTGCCCACCTCTCAATTTTAAATACACGTAGACATTGAGGGCTAGCAGGAGGGACCATGCGCTTACCTGCTGCTCTCTGGCAGGTAGCTCCAAGCCCTCCTGGGTTTTAAATGCACCTTAGAACACACATGCATCAACATTACAATGAGCGGGTGGAGGGAGGTTCGGAGTCTTCTCTCACCCCCGTTCTCTGCGACCTGCTGGAGCAGGGGGGCTAGGACTAGGAGGAGGAGTTGGCCGTCCGACTGCGGTCTGGAGTGTGGAGCCTTCCTGCTGCTGCGGAGTCGGGGCGGTCTGCCTCCCCCCACCGCAGGGAAAAGGGAAACACCACCTGGGTCTGGGTGCAGTTCCCCCCTCCAGGGGCGGGGGCACCTAGACCCGGTTTGTAGAGTACGCTTGGGGAGTGTGATCGTGTGTACAACGTCTGTTTATGTCTGTCTCCACGTTGGTTGAGTGTGGAGTAAGTGCATATGAGAGCATGAGGGTGGGAATGGATGTTTGTATCTGTGTGTGCCTGTATGTCTGTGTCTATATGTCAGGTTGGGTGTCAGGCGCCACCTCTCTGGGGACATCTCAGGCCCTCCAAGGTTTGGAGGCCTATCTCCCCCTACCACCACTTCCCCTGCCAGTGGCAGACCCCCTCAGACATCGGTGCGTTGGTGGTTCTTTGTGTCCGGGGATGGGCGTCCAGGTACACACCGGCTCACTCCTTGGCGGCTGCTTATCGGGGCCTGGAGCCTGGGGCTCGCTCGGGCCACTTCGGAGGTGGGGTGCCCCCGGCCTCTCGGCCTGGGGCTCGGTCACTCAGGCGCAGCTGGCTGCCGGCGGAGCTCACGGGCGCGTCACTGCAACTCCCCCTGGCTTCTGCTCCGCGGCTGCTGAGTGAGCCTTCATCTGGGACTCTCCTCAGCTCTTTCCGGGACAGTGGCGCAGCTGCCCCTCTGTTGGTCTTCCTTGGTCTCTTGTGTTCTGGGGGCCTCTGGATGTCTGGAGTTTTGATCTCCTCCACACCTGCTTCACGCCCTGGAGGACGGGGCTGTGGCCCCCCCACACCCTCTAGCAGATTATTACATGAAGGAACCTTTTAAAAAAACAAAAAACAAGCGCGTCCATGCTCACAGGTGTACACACGGGTGATCACACCCACAAACTACACCCTTTTTGGCTCCTACCTCAAAGCACACTGTGTTCTGTTGATCTTATGTGCTGCACAATAATGTTTAACATTTAGTATTTACTGTCATATTCCCATATATCATTGTGATGTTGTTTATTCTATTACTCTTGTTCTCTTCTGCTTGCTTTCTTTTTTCTTTCTCAGCAGGTGATCCAGGTGATTGATATATGCATTTTTTTTCTCTGCCCGTTCTGTTGGTTTTTGTCTTTTGCCCTTCTCCCCCGTCCCTCTTCTCAGCTGTTTCTCTTTCCCTCTTTCTTTCTCCCCTTCTTTCCCCCAGTCAAGTCTGTCCCGTATTCAGTAAGTGAAAATAAAATAAACAATAAAAGGTGAATCAAATGGACCATTACGGCAAGGCTGGGATGGTCAGTTTGGTAAAGTAAATCCGATGGGCATCTTTCCAGGCCTTTAGACAATAATTCTGATGGCAAAAGAACCAAACCAAAGAAAAAAAAAAGAAGCATGTCACAAGCATGTGGGAGCCACACAAACTAGATGCTAGTTGCTGCTATAACATTTTATCAAATCTGACTCACCACAAAAGTTTCCACTTTGATTGATGGAGGGCTGGATACAAAGACATCCCTTCACCCCTAACACTTTACACTGGCAATATTAGTATAGTTTTCAGCAAGGATTTTTTTTCCATTGAGATATGATGTGTTTTTAAAGAGTTCCTCTAATTGTTTTGAGCAGTGTATATTTATCTGGCTGACTAACAAGTGCTAGTTTTGGCACTGCTTGAAGACAACTATTTTGGGAATGGCACTCAAGGAACACCTGTGAACAGGAGGCATGTGTCAGATCGCATAAATCAGGGCACCTGTAACACAGGTAGCTGACCCAGCAATTTCAACTTTGTTCCAAGGGTCAGTGCCAGGTACCTAAGGAAAATATTTTTTCCACCTCACCAAGATGGCCAGATTAAACTCCCACCTTGGATTTACTCTGAAACAAGTGCAATCTTCTGTTTTTGGTTACTTATAGAACCTAGTTGCATATGTTTGAAAAACAATCTGCAGGGTGCTCCGTCTTCTGTTTCATGTCCATCCGAAAGCTGAGAAGCCATTTCCTGTCAAAAATGAGAGCAGCTCTCTGTCAGCTGGTGTAAATGTGAAATAACGACTAGTTCACACCCTCTCTGCTCCCTCTCTTTATCACCTTCCTTCCTCCCTTACTTCATTTCACATGGTGGGACTATGAGAGCGTACAACCTGTTGTCAAATTACCAGGATTGAGCAACCTTTCCTGACCTCGCCTTAGCCTTTTCATTTCCTGTCCTACTCTCTCTAAACATTTTTTTCTTACTTCTTCTTTTTCTCTGCTGCACTTTGCTCTCTAATTTGTCTTCTCCATAATACACACGAAATCACACATAACACACAACAAAGAATAAATGAAACACAAATGTTTGGATTGATTAAAATGTGTAACCAATGGCTCATGGTTTTAAATCTGCTTCCATAAAATGACATCCCATACATCATTTTCTGCAAACAGCTGAATCACTATGATACTAAACCAAATCACTTTGTTTTGGTAGGTTAGATGTAAGTTAGAAAACTTGTTGTGAATCAAAAGAGTAGAGTCTTTTTTTTGGGGGGGGGGGGGGGGGGGGGGGTTGCTTTAGATTCAACGTTTCTTGAATCTTTCGGTTTAACCTTCCTCAAAAGCTAATCAAAACTGACTCTTGAGGAAACAACCCGAGTGAATTACAGCTTAAAGTCTTCAGTTCAGTCACATCTTAATTTGTTTCATTTCATATTTACTGTGGTAGTGTACAGAAAGAAGGTTAAAGTTACAAAAATTGTCATTGTCCAAACTCAGCTTCAGATACCAGATACCAGCCCTGGCATGTTGTTAAGCAAGTGATATGTGAAAGATTTCTCTTCTGGACAGAAATCTTGGATGTCATTCCTGGGATCTGTTAAAGCCACAAGCCCAGTATAGAGGCCACTGGCCTGAGTGCTCCAATTACCACAGAGATTATGTTGCTGTAACCCTCCACATCTCCCTGAGCTCCTTGGTATTTCTCAGCCTTCTCATGTTCCGTCTTCCTGATGTTGCTATTATGTCCGCTTGGTTTTCCATCTCCAGTTTGTCTGTCTGTATCTGAAAGTCCCATAAGATCTTAGCTCGGTCATTCTTAACAACTCTGGGGAGTGTATCCCATACTCGGCACAGATGTTCCTGTATACCATGTCAAACACTTGGTAATAGCATTCCATGTATACCCTGCCTGCTAGCATTTTACACCCTGCTATTACATGATGAATTTTCTCAGTGACATGTTTTGCATTTCCTGCACCTAGAAAAGAAAAGAGAGGGGCTGAGCTGTCAACTGATCACCACCTGGTGGCGAGTTGGATCAGGTGGCGGGGGAGGACGCTGGACAGACCTGGTGCACCTAAACGCGTAGTGAGGGTGTGCTGGGAACATCTAGCAGAGGCCCCAGTCCGCGAGATCTTCAACGCACACCTCCGGCAGAGCTTCAACAGCATTCCGAGGGAGACTGGGGACATTGAGTCCGAATGGACCATGTTCAGCGTCTCCATTGCCGAAGCTGCTGCATTGAGCTGCGGCCGCAAGGTGGTTGGTGCCTGTCGTGGTGGTAATCCCCGAACCAAATGGTGGACACCAGAGGTGAAGGGAGCCACCAGGCTGAAGAAGGAGTCCTATCGGGCTTGGTTAGCCTGTGGGACTCCGGAGGCAGCCGACAGGTATCGACAGGCCAAGCGGAATGCGGCTCGGGCAGTGGTTGAAGCAAAAACTCGGGTGTGGGAGGAGTTCGGAGAGGCCATGGAAAAAGACTTTCGGACTGCCTCGAAGAGATTCTGGCAAACCGTCAGACGTCTCAGGAGGGGAAAGCGGTGCTCTACCTGCACTGTGTATAGTGCTGGCGGAGCGCTGCTGACGTCGACTGAGAAAATTGTCAGGCAGTGGAAGGAATACTTCGAGGACCTCCTTAATCCCACTGACACGTCTTCCGAGGAGGAAGCAGAGTCTGGGGATGAGGGGAATGACCCACCAATTTCCAGGGGCAAGGTCACTGAGGCAGTTAAACAACTCCTTGGTGGCAGAGCCCCTGGTGTTGATGAGGTCCGCCCCGAGTTCCTGAAGGCTCTGGACGTTGTAGGGCTGTCCTGGTTGACATGCCTCTGCAATGTTGCGTGGAGATCAGGGGCAGTACCTGTGGACTGGCAGACCGGGGTGGTGGTCCCCATCTTTAAGAAGGGGGACCGGAGGGTGTGTTCCAACTACAGGGGGATCACACTCCTCAGCCTCCCTGGGAAAGTCTATGCCAGGGTGCTGGAAAGGAGAGTTCGTCCGCTAGTAGAACCTCGGATACAGGAGGAACAATGCGGTTTTCGTCCTGGTCGCGGAACACTGGACCAGCTCTTTATCCTCTCCAGGATACTTGAGGGTGCATGGGAGTTTGCCCAACCAGTGTACATGTGTTTTGTGGACTTGCAGAAGGCATTCGACCGTGTCCCTTGGGGTGTCCTGTGGGAGGTGTTGCGGGAGTATGGGGTGTCTGGCCCATTGCTACGGGCCATTTGATCCCTATACAACCGTTGCAAGAGCTTGGTTCGCATTGCCGGCAATAAGTCGGACTCGTTACCGGTGGGTGATGGGCTCCGCCAGGGCTGCCCTTTGTCTCCGGTTCTGTTCATAATTTTTATGGACAGGAATTCGAGGCGCAGCCAAGTGGCGGAGGGCTTTCGCTTTGGTGGCCTCAGAATCTCATCTCTGATTTTTGCGGATGATGTGGTTCTGTTGGCTTCATCGGGTGAGGGCCTCCAGCTCGCCCTGGAACAGTTCGCAGCCGAGTGTGAAGCAGCGAGAATGAGGATCAGCACCTCCAAATCTGAGGCCATGGTTCTCAGCCGGAAAAGGGTGGAGTGCCCACTCCGGGTCGGGGATGAGTTCCTGCCCCAAGTGGAGGAGTTCAAGTATCTCGGGGTCTTGTTCGCGAGTGATGGGAGAAGGGAGCCGGAGATCGACAGATGGATTGGGGCTGCAGCTGCAGTAATGCAGACGCTGCACCGGTCCGTCGTGGTGAAGAGGGAGCTGAGTGTAAAAGCGAAGCTCTCAATTTACCGGTCGATCTACGTCCCTACCCTCACCTATGGCCACGAGCTGTGGGTAGTGACCGAAAGAACGAGATCGCGGATACAAGCGGCAGATACAAGCGGCAGAAATGAGCTTCCTCCGAAGGGTGGCTGGCCTCTCCCTTAGAGATAGGGTGAGAAGTTCGGCCATCCGGGAGGGGCTCAGAGTAGAGCAGCTGCTGCTCCACATCGAAAGGAGCCAGCTGAGGTGGTTCGGGCATCTGACAAGGATGCCCCCTGGGCGCCTCCTGGGTGAGGTGTTCCAGGCATGTCCCACCGGGAGGAGGCCCCGGGGCAGACCCAGGACACGCTGGAGAGATTATATCTCTCGGCTGGCCTGGGAACGCCTTGGTATTCCCCCGGATAAGCTGGAGGAGGTGGCTGGGGAGAGGGAGGTCTGGGCCTCTTTGCTTAGGCTGCTGCCCCCGCGACCCGGCCTTGGATAAAGCGGATGAAGATGGATGGATGGATGGATGGATGCACCTAGAATCTTCCCAACCTCTACAAATCTCGTGCTCTATCTGCCAGTAGTCCAGTGCAGGTGTCTGTCCTTCCATTATGGTTCCTCTCTCCGTGCTCCTCTTCTTTCTCGTGTTCTGACACTCTCTAGGTCTAAGTCGTCTTCCTTCCAATTAGCGTACAGTCTCAGGGTGCTGGATTTGGGGTGAAATCCTCCACACATGGTAAAGAGCTTCCTTGTCTTGATGCCATTGGCTTCTTTTCATCCTTTAGGGATCTTGTTATCTCAGCAGGGTATCTGACAACCAGCGGGAAAAGAAGGGAAGTGTCGATTGCCCAGATCTTGTTCTTACCAGCTGACTCCTTGGGACTTGCCTGACCCTCTGCAGGTATTTGGTGGTTGCAGCTTTTCTAGGAGCCTTCTCATGTTTCTCATTTGCCTGTGGGATTGTGGAATGTTTTGTTCACTTCCAGCATATAGCCTGATGTGATCCCTGTAGTGGAAATGGCTGATGATTCTGTGGTTGATATCCGTAGCCAGTGAGGTGGTTCAGGCCTTTGCAGAACAGCAATGGGGAAAGAGCATCTCCTTGGAAAATCCTGAATTCAGTGGCAACTGGTACTATTAGCTTGTAGTTGTCCTCTAGTGTTGTTCACCACACCCCAGTTTAATTCCTGATGAAGGCTTTCAGGGTACTGTTGACCTTGTTCAGTTCTAGGAATCCTAGGATCTATGTGTGAAGCACTAAGTTGTAGTCTTTCTTATAGTCAATTCAATGGGGGAAAGGTGTGGTCAATCTGATCTAGAGTGACTGCTCTGTCTACCAGTAGCTGATATTTTTTCTCCTCTGGTCTTTCTGCCAATTCCTTTCTTGGCCCTGTTCATGTATTGGGCCATGTGGTTGTTCATCTTAGCTGCTATAATGCTTGACAGATGCTTCCAGGTGGTGTTGAGGCAGGTTTTTGACCAGTAGTTGGATGGGATTGGTCCCTTCTGGGGATGCTTGGGGATCAAGACTGTCCGGCCTTTGGCTGGCCATTCAAGGCCTGTCTTATCCATTAGCAACTGCTGCATCCTAGATGCATGAAGGAGCGTTTCCGCAGGTCTTTCCTCCCTGCACCTGTCAGACTGTACAATCAGAACTGCTCCCAACAAACAGATGTTTACATCTGCGCTGTAACTGCAATAATTTAATCAACCGATTCACACTACAACCTGATTTGCCTTTTATCTGTAGTTAATTTTATTTCATTTAATAACTGTACAGTACTCTGTTCATAGTAACCATTGTCCTTAATGTAAATATGTAAGAAAAATTGTATATGTTTCTGTTTTGTGTCCTGTGTACTGTTTGTTGTATATGTGTCTTTCTGGCTGCTGTCACAACCAAATTTCCCCTTGTGGGACAATTAAAGGATTATTCTATCTATCTATTCTATTTGTGCTGCCAGGACCTGGTGCTGTCCAACTTTTCATGGTAGAGACAACTTTTAAATCCTACCTTTTATTTTACTCTGAACAAAATAATCTTCTTGTTTTTTTCATAATGCTTTGTTTTTTCAAACAAGCATTGCACGCCCCATAGTAAAAAATGGTGCCATTTAAAAATGACAGGCCCAGTTTGCAAGCTGACTAGTGGTACAGCAGGGACTGTACCTCTTCACCCATTCTATTTGCCATTTTAATAGATCACTTCACCTTTTGTAGAGAGCAATTTCCTCTAAAGGGGTGTAAAATGGTAACTGCTCTGCAGCTACTATTGACATGAGCAGTGTGACTTTGGCTTGTATTAAAGTAGTGCAGTTCAGTCATGTTCAGTTATGCAGCAATTTTTGTGTTGTAACATAGTAGCTTTGATTTGGGACCTCAGAATTCTTCCAGTAAGGAAAACTAGAACTAGAAAGAGTACCAGTAAGACCAGTATAGTGGTGATTAGCTATTTGAAGAGCATTTGAGAACAACAACGACAACAACAAACGTTATTTATATAGCACATTTAAAAACCAGTGCTGTACCAAAGTGCTTACTCAAAGAGTAAGGTAAAGTAACAGGGAGGATGAAGGCTATGGCAAAGTCCCAGCATGGTAGCATGTTAAAAACATAGAGGCAAAAGAAATGCATATAAAAGCATAAAAGAACAATATATATAAAGGATAAAACAGTCAAAAATTATAAAACTGTTTACAAGAATAGACCGATGATAGAAATAAGCATTGAACTAACTAACAAACAATCATTAACTGGTAGAAAAGGTGAGGCTAAATAGGTGGGTTTTTAACCGCGATTTGAAGGATTGAATAGAATCAGATTCACGGATAGCGATGGTGAGGTTATTCCATAGATCAGGTGTAGCCAAGGCAAACGCTCGGTCACCTCTAGTCCTCAGCCGGGATCTCGGCTGTACCAAAAGTGACTGGGAAGATGATCTTTGTGCTCTAGTAGGAGTGTATAATGTAAGCAGCTCAATGAGGTAGCTTGGCGCTATATTGTTAGTCATTTGGAAGGTGAGCAGCAGGATTTTGAATTGAATGCGAAACTTAACGGGAAGCCAATGCAGGTCAGGAAGGACAGGGGTGATAGAGACACGCCGCCCACTATCAGTAAGGAGACGAGCAGCCGCATTCTGAATAATTTGCAATCTATGGAGAAGAGTAGAGTGTAGCAGAAGTGGATATCTGCCCCATATCTCTTAATAGAATACTGGGTTGTTTTTAGCTGTATTAAGCTTCACATAGTAGGTGGACAGCATAGAAAGTTTTATAAAGGTCAGTATTGTAATGAAATCACCAATACAGACTAAACTCTGCTTCTGAAACACTACTGCTGTGGCTTAAAGCCACGCAAAGAACAAAACAAAACTGCATTACAGATGCCATAGAAGGACACAAACCTGGTTTATTCCCAGGGTTAGTTTTCTCATTACTAGTGGTACAGCAGGGACTGTACCTCTTCACCCATTCTATTTGCCATTTTAATAGATCACTTCACCTTTTGTAGAGAGCAATTTCCTCTAAAGGGGTGTAAAATGGTAACTGCTCTGCAGCTACTATTGACATGAGCAGTGTGACTTTGGCTTGTATTAAAGTAGTGCAGTTCAGTCATGTTCAGTTATGCAGCAATTTTTGTGTTGTAACATAGTAGCTTTGATTTGGGACCTCAGAATTCTTCCAGTAAGGAAAACTAGAACTAGAAAGAGTACCAGTAAGACCAATAATACAGAACTGTATGAGCATCAGTGGCAAATATACTTATACTGTTTATTTAATCTATTTAGTCTGACAAATAATTATTTTTAGTTAGTTAAAAAGAACCTTCATTTTAATATATTCATCCTATGAATTTGTGGAATAATTCTTTAAGCTATATCTGCACACATGTCATACACTGGGAAAAATGTCAGCCAACAGCATGACTGAATCTGTGAGTTTACTCTAAATTACATTTACTACTGACCCCCAGCAGAAACAAACAAACAAACAAACAAACAAACAAACAAACAAACAAACTAACTAACTAACAAACAAACAAACAAAACAAAACAAAACAAGACAACAGCAAAAGAAACACATGTTACGTGCCAAGAGATGTGGCTTTGCTTTTGTGTTCTTTTATCTTTCAGGTGTCAAGCCTCCATCTATTGGCCAGTTCAAAGTTGATTGGCATGTGTCTATTGGCTGGTCTAGGCAGAGTGGGCCAATCACTCTCCAGGGATCACTACAAATGAGCAGCTCCCTGGCCAGCTGGTGGCTGCCAGCTTCATTTATGGCAGAAATGATACCTAGCATATGCTTGGGTTGGCAACAAAAATAGTTGTTGGTTTTAAAAAACTTTTTTATTGAATAGTATTTGCTATTTGTCTTACAGTTATCTTCAATAACCAATAATTTTAAACCGCTCCATCAGGTGCTGTGCAGACTGTACAGATTCCTTCCACTGCTGTTAGAGGTAATGAAACACCCCTCAAGACCCTCACACTAGGATGCTGAAGCTACATCCGCACATAACCAAGCAAGTGTGAGGGCTAGAGGAGCAACACATAGCCAACAGACTCCCAACTCCAGGTTAACGCACATGCACACACACATGCATAAGAAAAATGTTCTAATATCTGGAGCCATATGTTCTCACAAATTATGTCCTCAAAGTTCTGTGCAAGGACAAGGTTTACCAGATGTTGTGGTTTGTGCTTTTTTTAAAGCTGTTAAAATAAACAAGAAAAGTTATAATGAAATATTGAGAGTGTAAGAAAAAAAGTTTAGTTTTGTCCTTTTCTAAGTGTAAATTGTGAAATTTCTTGGCTGTGAGGGGAGGAAGGGGATAGAAAGAAACTGGGAATATTCCTCTTTACCGCATTTGGAAAATATTTGATGTACTAAGAGGCCAGTGGTTGTCTTCCTTAATTGTATTTGATCAAATAGCTAAAATTAGTCTGCACAAATAGTCCGCCACTGCAACAGAGTATGGAAATCTGGGGCACTGCCTCTTTATTGGCAGACTGGTGTGGCACTTCCCATGTTTAAGAAGAGGGACTAGATGAGAGTGCTCCAACTATAGGTGGATTACACTCCCAGGCCTCCCAGAGAAGGTGCTGGAAAGGACAGTTTGGTTATGGGGTGTCTGGCCCACTGTTACAAGCCCTTCAGTCCTTGTAGAACCATTAAAACCAGAGCTGGGTAGTGACACTTGTCACCCATTCTGATATATCAATGGACTCACTAGATTCACTAGACGCAAACCTCAATTCTCAAACCCTTCCTTGGGATGCCAAGGAAGTTCGCAGTGAGACAGTTTTATGCATTATGTTTTATTTAATATAATGTCCTGTAATATAATAACATGTGTCACTGGTTTTCTTTAATATACAGTACAGTTAACTTCTTTGGACTTTGTAGGATTTGTTTGCTTCAATGTAGTGTATATTGTTGAAGGATGAAAAAATCTATCGTTTCATATACTTCGTAGGGACATTTTGAAAAACCTAACATACGTTTTTCAAAAACCACCAGCATTAAAGGAGAACAACTAATTACTGTGTCAAAACCATAGACACACATATATACAACTCCTGGAGTACAACAGCTATAGCAATATACAACAGCTGGAAACTTCAGTGAAATAAACTACATATTGTTGAAAGGACAGTCTTTGCACCATCATATAACCACACACACACACACACGTTAGCAGTAGGATATCACTTCATACACCACTGGATGCTTGGTTGGGAAGATTTCACACATTGTTCACGTACACACACACCCATACATACATACTTCCCACGTTCTGTACCTGCACCAATTCACAGTTCTCACAGCAGTTGGCCACTTTACTCTCAGTTCCCCTGCCCTCATTTGTTCTTTGTGATTGCACTTTCACTCTGTCCATCTGTCTGTCACGCCCCCCCCCCCCTCTCTCTCTCTCTCTCTCTGTCACACACACACACACTTTCACAGAGGGCTTTGATTTATAAATGGATTTCCAAGATAAATAATGTACATTTGGATTCCATATGGTGCTGAATAAAACTCACTGCAGTCCATTTACTGATGCATTGCATAAATGGGAAAATCCCTGCTGAATCACACACTGGAAATAAACACAAATTGCATCAAAAATATGAAAAGTCTTCCAAAAAGTACAGAATTATTTGAAGGTGTATTTTTACTTATTAATTTAACAATAAATTACAAAAAAGCCTGAACTACAATTAATTTCTTGTTTGGGCCAGTTATGAATAATATATTTGGTACATTTGTATTATGTAAGGACTTGCATGTGTCACACTGGCACCACGTATGACTGTATAATGTCTAAATTTAACTTGGCCAAGTTAATGAATCAACTCTCTAAGAACAATTTTTTTGTTGGTGCTTGCCAGAATCATCACTATAAATATTTTGTGCAAGTTTGTCATCATTGCTGATTCCCGGCCTTTTTGTGTACTTTGCCAGGTTCTGTTTGTTGTAATGTTGGGCTTGTTAACTGTCTTCCAGATGGCAGAGAAATAAGTTTAGTTTAGATCATACTCAACAGGAAGCCAATCTTCAGTGACAGCTCTGCTTTTGTTTGGCAGGCTAATGGTCTGAGACACTGCACAATTGACAGCAGGGATTTAATGGATTTAAGAACAGGCCCTGTTCATAAAAACAATTTGAGGTCTTGCATATATATATGTATAGTTGTTTTCTAGCATACCGATTAAGAGTATCTCTATAAATATACCTTGTGTAATCAGAAAGTTTTTTTCCCCTTTTATTCTTATGCTTACTCTGTGTCCCTCTTCCCTGTTATTTTGCTTGCTGCTCAGTCACATCACTCTCTATCTTTTCTGCCTTCCACCTGAAGGCAATTGTTGAGCAGGACTCAACTTCAGAGAGAAATAGGTGAAAACGTACTCAACATTTTCCAACATTTACTCTCGTTTCAAGCCTTATTTTCCTACATCTGTCTTTATTCCACCACCTCCTTTGTCTGCTTTGTGTTTTATTTGTGTCTTTGTGGGAAGCACTGGTTGTTAGAGTATCACTAATTAAAAAACAAAAAACATGTCAGTTTGCTCATCTGGAACACAGGTAATTGAAACCTACCTAGAGCATTTTCTGCTTTACTTTTGAAGTTGGGTCACAGAGAGAGCAAGTTAAGGAAGTCCAGACATTCCTGTCACCAGGAGTATTTTCCATCACTATCTGACAGATCTCAGGGTTAGGGTTTCCCAAGTTATATGAAACCTGGTCTTGGAAGCTTAATCTAGCGCTGCCTCAGGAATCTTTAATGGATGAGTAGGAAAAAAAAACTGTTGCAAGGAGCTCAACAGAAATCCTGATGAGATGCAATCCACCCTTCACTATATTTTGAGTTTGAGCTAGCCATGGCTACATGTCCCTTGTTGTTGCCTGTTGTCTTGCTTTCATAGAACCCAACCTAAATGCCTGTTCACAGCTGGGCAGCTCTGATGACAAGGGTCTCATCATATCACCAAAGGCTTTGTAACAAGCAATGATGGGAATAATGGTGTTACAAGTAACAGGGTTACTAATGGTGTTACTTTTTTCAGTAACGAGTAATCTAACTAATAACTATTCCTATCGTTACAAAGCCATTACCGTTACTAACAAGAAAATGCGGCGCAGCCGCTTTACTACATTTCAACAAACAGACGGTTGAAGCTGTGTTCAGGTTACCGCAGCTTATATCAGTTGCACAGAAGTAGTGGTCTATGTAAGTAATCTGGGCACTACAGCTTTAAGCAGCTGTGCGCGCTCCCGCAGATGGCAATAACTTTCTTGCAGACGATCACTTTTTGACACAACACCTGGAGCTAAGGGGCAAAAGAATCGCATGAGTGCTGCTGTTTGACTGAGGAAGAATAAAGTAGTCGTGGTAAGCCAATCACATGACCTCTTCAAGATGACAAAGCAACAATGTGAAATATACCAGTTTTTAAATTGTGTTGATAGGCCACGTAAAACCAGAGTCATGATAAACAATATATACGCAGCGTTTTTTCCTCAATAGTTTCGTCACATTTATTGGACTAAGGACAGAGCTAGCAAGCACTCTCTGCTTATGACCAAACAAAAAACAGTCCGTGCGTGTTAGTGGAAAAGTGTACCATGCAAAAATGATATGGCAACATGACATTTGGTTGTTTAGGAAGAGGGGGAAGTTTTAGGAGTGACGGCGAGAAAGAGAGAAAGAAAGAAAGAAAGACAACAGAAAAAGAGAGTTTTGAGACGTGAGAGATTTGTGACATTTAGCATGTTTGGAGTGTGTAGTTAATGTATTGTCTTGTGTAGTTGGTGTGTGGTGTTATAGATAGTTTTGTGCTGTGTGTCAGAACATTGAGGCGACTGCTGTCTTCAGGTAAAAAACAGGATGAGTGATACACCTGCTGCTGTCAGACCTGCAGTTATCAGGCTGTGATGTTCTCCTTCATAGTGGACAGAAATTATTTTTTGGAGTGGCACAAATAATGTGTGTTGCATCTTATTGAATGCAGAACAGCTGACTGTTATGTTAATAGTTTGAAATGGTTATTTAAAAAGAAAAAAAAGGTAAGAGGTAAATGACTGCAAATAACTCTGTTGTTTGCAAAACTTGTGCATAGGATTTTAAAATTGACAATTGCATTTAGTTGCATTCAACGTTATGAAATATGAAATATGATTCAATAAACATGTTTGTGGTTGTTGCAGTAAAAAAGATAACTTTTTCTACACTGATTTTCTGTCTGATTTTAGATTGTGTTAATACAGTATGTCAAAATGAAAACATAACTGTAAATTCAGGCACATGAGGTTGTGCTGAAAAGAATGATACCAAACAAAGTAAATAACTTTTAAAGGTGAAATGTAGAGGTAACATCAGAAGTAGTAAAAAATGGCCAATTATACCCTGGTCCCCAGAGGGTTAAACTTTTTTTTTTTTAAGTAACGCAATAGTTACTTTTCAAGTAATTAATTACTTTTAGAATCTTGTAACTCAGTTACTTTTTTGAAGAAGTAACTAGTAACTATAATGAATTACTTTTTCAAAGTAACTTGCCCAACACTGGTAACAAGTTTCAATCTCATGATTAAGTACCTGCCGTTTAACAATTTTTGGTCCTAATCGACTTGCGCCATGAAAAAATATGGTGTGCTGCATGGTTGGCTGGTTAAATTGATGGTTAGCAGGTTATGGGTTTAATTAAGGGTTATTGTTTCTCAATGTAAATTATTAGACACTATCAAAGGATGAAAGAAAATAAACACATTGTAAAAAACACAAACAAGCAAAACAATTTGCCAGCTTTGCTATTCAAATATCATTTTATGAAACCAGGCTTTTAATGCCCGTAAATGACTTTTTACTGGGACCAGTATTCCTTGGAAGACCAGTGACGGAATAGCACTCAAACAAACAAGCGTTACAAAGCATAATGGCCCTCACTGCAAGCTGACCTTTTCTGAATCAGTCTTTTACAACGGGTTTTACATTTTACTCTTAAATTAGTGTCATATCAACATGGAAATCCAGTTAAATGCTATAAAATTGATTCAAATCTCTTTGGAAAAGAGAATTCAAATAACAATATAAAACAAATAAAGGCAATTATTATATTGATGCAGAGGGTGATGTTGTTATCAAAGGTACCATCAGCTAGATAAGTTGTTTGTCTGGAGCTCAATTGCAGGCAATTAGGGACTATGTTCTATTTCATTTTGACTGGTGCACGTACACAGTGCAGAAAGGAGTTTTAGGTGGTGATTCTCAGAAAGGTCTGATAGAGTAAATTGTTAAATATTGCCATTGTTGTACTCAAATTTGTAAACCTTGCCTTTATCTGCATGGTTAGATCTTCTTCTGTTCCTCCCCTATACATCTAGGATGTGGGGGAGGCAATTAGTTATAGTGTTTAACTACAGGCACATCCTATGTGAAGGTTCTCTGTCCTTATTTAGTGAGGATGTTTACTTCTTACCCTTTATGGCCTCACCTATGCTTGTGTATGGTTAGACCGTTAGAGGGGTTAAGCCATATACAGGGTGAGGGGAGATGACCCTTTTTTATGATCAAGGAGGTGGTTAAAACTGTTGTTACCAGGAAGTCACGTACACACACACTGCCTTAGTTTTATGATGCATGGTGCTTGTGTAAATTGTATGCATTTCGATAAAAGGCGGCAAGGGGGACACTGGGAGTCGGAGTTGTCTGTGGTCGAGGGCAGAGGTTCTGCTGACCAGACTCCCCAACAAGGTCCTTCTAATTTGGAAGGAAAAATACAATTGCGAGGTAAGTGTAAGCCAAGATTTGTATTTGTTTCAAAATAATGATGCAAAAGTATAATAATAATACTAATGATAATAATAATAATAATAATATGAATAATATGAATAAAATTAAAAGTGATGCTATATTTTACTTCCTAGTCAGCATTTGTCCATTTGTGTTCCTACCGGTACAGGCCTGAGGCTATTGGAGCATCATTTCTTTAGTTATTTAAATTCTATGAAAAGCTATCAAAACCTTCTAATAAGAGTCATTTCGTTTTTGATTGTGTACATTGCCAGCACATTGTGCTGAGGTTGGCACTACTACCCTTTATCAATAAAAATTCCTGATGAGCTTCCTTATGTCTTGGTGATTCTGAGGTGGCACGATGACCTAATTTCTGGATTAGAGTCAACTGATTTATTTTGGAGACATCAAAGGTAGAGTGGACTTTCACAGAAGCAGGTAACTTCAGACACACTGCCCATTGACTAAGAAGACTCTCAAGCTCATTAGGGCCGATGTATCTAGGGGTCAATTTCCTAAAACAGATTTTAGAGGAATGTTTCTAGTAGAAAGTCAAACTTTCTGACCTGGCAAGTATTAAAGGGCTGTGGAGGGAAGCTTCAGCTTAGGTCTACTTTAGTTCCTAGAGCTGACAAGAAGCTTTTCAAAACTGTGACATCAACTGGGGCCCTTTGTCAGAAATAGTTTAATTAGGAAAGCTATGGAGATGCCATGTTCACCAATGTCTGCTGTGTCAATGGCAGAGACAAGTTTTTCTAAGGCAATGAGTTGCAAACATATGACTTAAAGAACCTATACAGTGGGGCAAAAAAGTATTTAGTCAGCCACCGATTGTGCAAGTTCCCCCACCTAAAATGATGACAGAGGTCAGTAATTTGCGCCAGAGGTACACTTCAACTGTGAGAGACAGAATGTGAAAAAAAAAAATCCATGAATCCACATGGTAGGATTTGTAAAGAATTTATTCGTAAATCAAGGTGGAAAATAAGTATTTGGTCAATAACAAAAATACAACTCAATACTTTGTAACACAACCTTTGTTGGCAATAACAGAGGTCAAACATTTACTATAGGTCTTTACCAGGTTTGCACACACAGTAGCTGGTATTTTGGCCCATTCCTCCATGCAGATCTTCTCGAGAGCAGTGATGTTTTGGGGCT
This sequence comes from Aulonocara stuartgranti, assembly GCF_965226115.1. NCBI lineage: Eukaryota > Metazoa > Chordata > Actinopteri > Cichliformes > Cichlidae > Aulonocara > Aulonocara stuartgranti. The sequence continues at coordinate 15,874,679 of NC_138940.1, read as the reverse complement.
GTCGCCGAGCAACACGGACTTTCAACTCCCGCCACAGATTTTCTATGGGGTTGAGGTCTGGAGACTGGCTAGGCCACTCCAGGACTTTCAAATGCTTCTTACGGAGCCACTCCTTTGTTGCCCGGGCGGTGTGTTTTGGATCATTGTCATGTTGGAAGACCCAGCCTCGTTTCATCTTCAAAGTTCTCACTGATGGAAGGAGGTTTTAGCTCAAAATCTCACGATACATGGCCCCATTCATTCTGTCCTTAACACGGATCAGTCGTCCTGTCCCCTTGGCAGAAAAACAGCCCCATAGCATGATGTTTCCACCCCCATGCTTCACAGTAGGTATGGTGTTCTTGGAATGCAACTCAGTGTTCTTCTTCCTCCAAACACGACGAGTTGAGTTTATACCAAAACGTTCTACTTTGGTTTCATCTGACCACATGACATTCTCCCAATCCTCTGCTGTATCATCCATGTGCTCTCTGGCAAACTTCAGACGGGCCTGGACATGCACTGGCTTCAGCAGCGGAACACGTCTGGCACTGCGGGATTTGATTCCTTGCCGTTGTAGTGTGTTACTGATGGTGACCTTTGTTACTTTGGTCCCAGCTCTCTGCAGGTCATTCACCAGGTCCCCCCGTGTGGTTCTGGGATCTTTGCTCACCGTTCTCATGATCATTTTGACCCCATGGGATGAGATCTTGCGTGGAGCCCCAGATCGAGGGAGATTATCAGTGGTCTTGTATGTCTTCCATTTTCTGATGATTGCTCCCACAGTTGATTTTTTCACACCAAGCTGCTTGCCTATTGTAGATTCACTCTTCCCAGTCTGGTGCAGGTCTACAATACTTTTCCTGGTGTCCTTCGAAAGCTCTTTGGTCTTGGCCATGGCAGAGTTTGGAGTCTGACTGTTTGAGGCTGTAGACAGGTGTGTTTTATACAGATGATGAGTTCAAACAGGTGCCATTCATACAGGTAACGAGTGGGGGACAGAAAAGCTTCTTACAGAAGACGTTACAGGTCTGTGAGAGCCAGAGATTTTCCTTGTTTGAGGTGGCCAAATACTTATTTTCCACCCTAATTTACGAATAAATTCTTTACAAATCCTACCATGTGGATTCATGAATTTTTTTTCACATTCTGTCTCTCACAGTTGAAGTGTACCTCTGGTGCAAATTACTGACCTCTGTCATCATTTTAAGTGGGGGAACTTGCACAATCGGTGGCTGACTAAATACTTTTTTGCCCCACTGTATCTGATGAGCTCCTTGTCATATATAGCCTAACCCTATTAACCTAGAACTTTTATTTCGAAGGGGGGTAGGCAGTGCTCTAACAAAGCTGCGGATAAGAACCTGAATATGTATAGGATTTGATGCTTACTTGGGCAATTTAAGACACGTGTAATGGAGTGACTGGTCAATCTTCCTTGGACAGAGAGCATTGGTGGAGGGTTGCTGACAGACAGGTACATTTAACAGGAGAGTTTTGAGCGTCTGAAAAAAAGATGGACCAGCTGAAGGACAACAGGTAAGTTTTCTACATCGAATGACAGCACTTCAAAACAGTCCAGAGTGGCTTCTAGACAGAAACAGGGATTTTAGGACAGGTACACTTCTAAGAGCATAACACAATCAAATACAACAACTTTGCTGAAAGTACTGGCTTGAGCTGGTCCTTATATACTGACAAGCCGACAAGCAGGTGAGTTACAGGTGTAGAGGTTGAAGCACCTGTTGTCTGGGCCAGACAGGATCTGCCTAACACTTCCAGGAAGCAACAGATGAGTCAAAAAAAACAACAAAATAAAACCAAAGATAAACCCCAAGACCAGTCTGGGACCAAGACAAGGGGGATACAGCTTTCAGTTATCAGGCACATCTTCTTTGGGGCCAGCACCAAGTTTGGATTCTACTTCTAAAGTTACCCTGAAAACTTTCCATTTTACATGAATCCACCCTTCAGAGATAAAATGGATCCTCCTATTTTTGAGTCTTCTCTCTATTTTCACTTTGTGGGTTCAGATGTCTTGTCTCTCTAAGATTTTTTTTAGCTGCACTTGGTTGTTGGTTTCAAAGGTAACCTTAGACATACCTAAGCAGGTCTTAGTTTTTGAGATCAATGTCATGCTGAAATATTACATTTTTGTGAAGTGTATTTTGGCTGGGCGTAAGCTTTTCATTTAGTGTTTGGGTATTCAAACTTAGACATATTTAGCTCCATATGTTCCAGACTAATTTATTCAATTAATATCCTGTCAATATTAATAATAAGGCTTAATTTTTCTTTGACAAAGTTTCACTTTTGTAGTTTTATGCCACTTTGAGAAAAAATAGTGCTATTCTTGGAATGCATCTGTAGAAACTGACTAAATAATATTTCTTTCTTATAATCGTGCTATTTGCTTTTTAATATAATTGCTTAAAAAGATAACTGTTCTCATCTTCTGACTTACATTTCTCCAGCAAGATATAGGTTACCAGTGTGCAGCTTCCTTCACTCTTGTACATCCCTCTGTCGTTCTCCCTCTTCTTAAGTACATTTTCATCACAGTCACTTCCATCCTTTTTGCTAAATCCACCACTATCTGTCCTTATACACTTCTCTCCCTTTTTTTTTTTATCACCTGCTGAGAAAGAAAAAAGAAAACAAGCAGAAGAGAACAAGAGCAACAGAACAAACAACACCACAATGATACATGGGAATACGACAGCAAATACCAAACACTAAACACCACTGTGCAGCACACAAGACCAACAGAACACAGTGTGCCCTAAGGTAGGAGCCAAAAAGGGTGCAGTTTGTGGGTGTGATCACCCGTGTGTACACCTGTGAGCATGGACGCGCTTGTTTTTTTTTTTTTAAAAGGTTCCTTCTTGTAATAATCTGCTAGAGGGTGTGGGGGGGCCACAGCCCCGTCCTCCAGGGCATGAAGCAGGTATGGAGGAGATCAAAACTCCAGACATCCAGAGGCCCCCAGAACACAAGAGACCAAGGAAGACCAACAGAGGGGCAGCCGTGCCACTGTCCCAGAAAGAGCTGAGGAGAGTCCCAGATGAGGGCTCACTCAGCAGCCGCGGAGCAGAAGCCAGGGGGAGTTGCAGTGACGCGCCCGTGAGCTCCGCCGGCAGCCAGCCGCGCCTGAGTGACCGAGCCCCAGGCCGAGAGGCCGGGGGCACCCCACCTCCGAAGTGGCCCGAGCGAGCCCCAGGCTCCAGGCCCCGATAAGCGGCCGCCAAGGAGTGAGCCGGTGTGTACCTGGACGCCCATCCCCGGACACAAAGAACCACCAACGCACCGATGTCTGAGGGGGTCCGCCACTGGCAGGGGAAGTGGTGGTAGGGGGAGATAGGCCTCCAAACCTTGGAGGGCCTGAGATGTCCCCAGAGAGGTGGCGCCTGACACCCAACCTGACATATAGACACAGACATACAGGCACACACAGATACAAATATCCATTCCCACCCTCATGCTCTCATATGCACTTACTCCACACTCAACCAACGTGGAGACAGACATAAAGAGACGCTGCACACACGATCACACTCCCCAAGCGTACTCTACAAACCGGGTCTAGGTACCCTTGCCCCTGGAGGGGGGAACTGCACCCAGACCCAGGTGGTGTTACCCTTTTCCCTGCGGTGGGGGGAGGCAGACCGCCCCGACTCCGCAGCAGCAGGAAGGCCCCACACTCCAGACCGCAGTCGGACGGCCAACTCCTCCTCCTAGCCCCCCCGCTCCAGCAGGTCGCAGAGAACGGGGGTGAGAGAAGACTCCAAACCTCCCTCCACCCGCTCATTGTAGTGTTGATGCATGTGTGTTCTAAGGTGCATTTAAAACCCAGGAGGGCATGGAGCTACCTGCCAGAGAGCAGCAGGTAAGCGCATGGTCCCTCCTGCTAGCCCTCAATGTCTACGTGTATTTAAAATTGAGAGGTGGGCAACGACGCCAGGGGTGAGGTGTACACCCTGATGGTACTTTGGATTCCGTGTATCGTGCCCACCCCCAAGATCCTATATGTATGTGTAATGAGAGTGTGAGTAATGTGAATGTCTAAGTTGTGGGATAAAATTGAGGCAGAGGCAGCCAGAAGGGGACAGAGGGGGGGGGGGGGGGGTAGCCTCCTCTGCACCCTGGTGACATACCCCTACTCCAAGGTCCTGCATGTGTGGGTGGTTGTGGTGGAGCGGGAAGAGGGAGGCAGCTGGAGATGGGGAGGGAAGGAAGGGAGGGGCAAGTGACCCCTCCCTGGGGCCAGCTCCCCCGCTGACCCCAGTAGGCACCCCCATACTCCGCGACCCGCCAGGGAAAGGGGGCCCAGGCCCATCCAGACCGGGGCCCAGTGCAGCAGCGCCTCCCGGCCCCACCCAACCCCACCACAGAGAAAACTGCACCCACCCCACCATCCACTCATCTTCCAGACTACATAAGACAATAAACACCCAGGCTGAGATCTTCCTCCACCTCTCCTGTATCTCCCCCTCCTGCAGAGGGAGCTCCTGAGGAGAGGAAAGCTCCTGCAAGATGTGACAATCTCCCCCACCAGTTGAAGAGCCCCCCAGGTGGCTCGATGCACCGGCGGCACCCTGCTCCAGGGCTGGGCCCCCATGCACCCACCCGCCCACAACCCCGGCAACACACCAACCAGGACCCAAGCCCCCGAGGCCCGGTCCGGGTCCCAGCCCAGAGACGGAGCGCCCCCAGAACCTCACGCCCATCCCGGACCCACCCAGGGGCAGCCAGGCTACCAGGTCAGTAACCCACGTCCGTCAGCACAGACCCTCCCCTAGCCCCGCTGCACGCAGCCGCGAGGAAACAGTCACCTGAGAGCCAACAGAGCCCCTAACCGGACATGACCGCTACCCCGGGTTGAGCCCCCCAAGGAAGATGCCTCCGGGGAACCCCCCGACGCCCTAAGCCTGTCTCTACCCCCACACCAATCACAACAGTGAAGGCGGTACCAAACTATGACCCCCCACCCCCACTAGGTGATGGAGCTGATCAAAGGAGCCCAGAGCAATTGATCTGATGTGGTGGCAGAGGCTGTATCAAGGCTAATGTAATCTAATAGATAATTTCTATATTGGTTAGAATTAAGATTATTTTTATTTTTCCAGTTCATGAGGACTGTTTTCTTGGCTATGCATAGGGCAGTGAAAACCATATGGGCTATATTCTTTTCTGAAGTGACATTATCTAAGCTGCCCAACAAACACACTAAGGGGGAAGTTGGAATGTTACATTTCAGACACTTCGATAAGTCTTCACATATCTCGCGCCAAAACTTCTGAACTGGTGGACAGAACCAAAGAGCGTGGATATAATTGTCCGGTGAATTGGTTTGGCAGTGTGAGCAGTTGTTGGTAGACGTAAAGCCCATCTTGAACATCCGATGACCTGTATAGTGCACTCTATGTAATATTTTGTATTGAATTAATTGAAGACTGGGATTTCTAATTAGATGAAAGGTTTTTAAGCAAATCTGAGACCAGAAGTTTAGGTCTAAGTTAACTGATAAATCCGCTTCCCATTTTGCAATAGGAAGTGATATTGATTCATCTGTTTTAGAAAGCATTCTGTATATTTTGGATAGTAATTTGGGGGTTTTAAGAGTAAGAAATTGAACCACACTTGGTGGTGTTTGTAGTTCAACTTAACCCAGTTTAAATTTCTTTTTTACTATGGATTTAATTTGTTGATATTCTAAAAATCTTTTCTTGTTGATCCCATATTGTGTAACTAGTCCGTCAAATGAAATAAATTCTGTTCCTTCTAGTATATGTTCTAAATATTTGATTCCTTTACCACTCCAATCTGAGAAGTTTATCATATTATTGTTTTGTAATATGTCAGGGTTGTTCCAGATAGGTGTACATTTGCATGGGATTAATGAAGACGCCGTCAATTTTAGAAACTCCCACCATGCTGTCAGAGAAGAGCTGATGTTGATGCTTTTAAAGCATTCATGTCGTTGGATGTTTGAGCTGATAAATGGTAGGTCTGAGATCTCTAGATTATTGCAAAGTGCTTGTTCTACATCTAGCCAAGGTTCATCTAAGAGGGTATGTTTTAGCCATCCTGAGATAAACTGAAGCCTGTTGGCTAAGAAGTAGTGCTGAAAGTTAGGCAGTTCTAGTCCTCCTTTATCCTTGGTCTTTTGTAGTGTTTTTAAGCTTATACGTGGGGGTTTATTTTTCCAAAGGAATTTGGACATACATGAATCTAGAGATCTGAACCAATCTTGTGGCGGTTTAGTTGGGATCATTGAGAATAAATAATTTATTTTTGGTAAGACCATCATTTTTATAGCGGCAACCCTTCCCATGAGTGATATGGGTAGACATTTCCATCTAGCCAGATCATCTTCTACCTTCTTTAAAAGTGGGATATGGTTTAATTTAGTTAGATCTGCAAGCTTGGGAGAAACATTAATACCTAAATATTTTATATTTCCCGATTGCAGTGGTGTAGAAGAGGAATTATGGAGGGAGCAATTAATCGGTAGAACTGTAGATTTTGACCAGTTAATTGAGTAATCTGATATTCTTGCAAAATAGTTTATCAATTCAATCACCCCAGAGATATTGGTTTGTGAATTTTGGAGAAAGAGTAACACATCATCCGCATAAAGGCTGATTTTATGTTCCACGTTCTTGCATTTTATGCCCTTAATTACTGAATTCTGTCTAATTGCTGCTGCTAGTGGTTCAATAAAAATTGCAAACAGTGAAGGGGAGAGTGGGCATCCCTGCCTGGTGCCCCTCAAGAGACAGAAGCTGGAGGATGTCTGGTCATTTGTTCTAACACAAGCTGTTGGGGAATTATATAATATTTTTAACCAGTTTATGAAAGAAGATCCAAAACCAAATTTGTGTAAAGTTGCAAATAGAAATTTCCAGTTAACTCTGTCGAATGCTTTTTCTGCGTCTAAAGAGAATATTGTAGTTTCTAGGTTTTTACTGTATGAGTAGTCTATCAAATTAAGTAATCTACGTGTATTTGTTGATGAGTGCTTACCTTTTATGAAACCAGTTTGGTCAGGATGAATTAAGAGGGGGGTTATTTTCTCCAGTCTCTTTGAGAGAGCTTTGCAGATTATTTTAAGGTCTACATTTATAAGGGATATTGGACGATAGCTTGAGGGATATACAGGGTCTTTGCCTGGTTTTAGCAGGAGATTAATGTTTGCAGAATTCATATTTGATGGAAGTCTGCCCTTTTCTTTAATTTCCAGCAACGTTCTGTAGAAAACTGGTGCTAGAATCGACCAGAATTCTTTGTAGAATTCTGCAGGAAAGCCGTCTGGACCTGGAGCCTTATTATTGGGCATACTTATCAGGGCTTCCTGGAGTTCACCTGGTGTCAGTGGTGAATCCAGTGCCATTGCTTGAGTGTCCAATAATTTTGGAAGAGTTATGTTGTCCAAAAACTGATCAGTTTCTTTTTTAGATGGGTTTATTTGTGTTGAATACAACGTTTTATAGAAATCCCTGAAAATGTTGTTTATTTGTATCGGTTCATATATTGTGTTCCCAGATGAATCTTGAACAGCACATATAGTTGTTTTTTCTTTATTTATTTTTAGCTGGTTTGCTAGAAATTGACCGGATTTATTACCATGTTCATAATTTTGTAGGCGTAGTCTTTGTACTAAGAATTTTTTTTTTATCATTTATCTCATTTAATTCTAGTTTTGTTTTGCGTATTTTGTTCAATGTTTCCTGATCTTGGTGGGACGCGTAGGCTTCTTCTAGTGATTTGATGTTTTTTTCTAATTCCTGAATATTTTTGTTTTCTTTTTTCTTTTTATGTGATGAGAAAGAAATTATTTTACCTCTCATCACAGCTTTCCCTGCTTCCCATAGAACAGAAGCTGATGTTTCGGGAGTGTCATTATAGTCCAAATATGAAGTCCACTCTTTTTTAAAATATTTAATAAAGTTTTCATCTTTAAGTAGTGATATATTAAATCTCCAGTTTTTTCTTGGCGTGGTATTATTCTTGTGCATTAGTGTTAAAGATACAGGACCATGATCGCTGACAGCTATAGGGTGAATCTCAGTGTCTGAAATGTCGTTCAGCAGTGAGCTGCTGACCAAAAAATAATCCAGACGAGAGTAGGAGTGATGGACATGTGAGAAAAAAGTATATTCCTTACTGGTGGGGTGAAGGGAGCGCCATGCATCGCAAAGACCAAAGTCGCTCATATACTGTTTGATTATATTTGTGGACTGCCAATTACGCTGAGTTCCCGCTGTATTGAGCCTATCCATGTCTTCATTTAGTCCAAGGTTGAGGTCGCCTCCAAGAACAAGTGTGCCATCTAAGTGTTCAGAGAGTGCACTGAAAAAACCGTGAAAGAATGAGGGATCATCAACATTTGGACCATATACACTTGCAATACATAGCTTTTTATCAAGTATAGATAGTTTAATGATTAAGAATCTGCCCTCTGGATCTATAACTGTATCGAGTACTGTGAAATTAATATTTTTATGTATTAAAATTGCTACTCCCCTTTGTCTAGAATTATAACAAGCTGAGAACACATTGGGAAACTCAGGTGTTTTAAGTTCATTCGAACCTCTAAGAGGTTTGTGGGTCTCTTGTAATAGGACAACATCTGCCTGTAGTTTTTTGAGTTGGTTAAATATTTTTAACCTCTTTACTCTGGAGCCAGCTCCATTTATATTCCATGTAATGAACCTCAGTGTACCCATAGATGTTTGTGTATAACTAGGGATGTATGCTGTGTGCGTTGCTTAGACAGGTGGAGAGAATACGTCACTTGTTCATAAATAAAGAGAAGGAGAGAGAGAAAAAATGTGTGGCGAGATGCTCCCTGAGTCTGACTTTGTGTATGCATAATTACTAATATGAATAGGCTTGGCTTAAGTGTGTGTATCCTAAACGACTGAAGTAAATGTGCTGCCGTTGAGCGCATGGTGCGTATGTGTCGAAATAAAGGATGTTTGTGGATGAGTGTCGAAGCAGGTGATCGAGGCAGTGAAAGGAATAAAGAAAGAAACCAAGGACAGGGGTGAGCAGCATAAAACCAAGAGGGGGGGGAGAGAGAGGAAAAAAAAAACCGAGAAGAAAAAAAAACAAAACACTTCTCTCCCTAACACCATACCGACCTAACCTCTACCCAACTTATAACTTCTTTTCCCTTCACCTACATGTCCCCTGAAGTCTGCTCCAATCACCCCTCTTTCCCACTTCATCCAACTTACTGCAAATTTCCTTCCTCTCTTCTGACATCCAACCTGTGGGGCATAGACACTGAATACATTTAATGTCAACCCTTCAATTTCCAACTTCCAACATCATGACACACAACATATATGCCATGAAGCACAACACACTCTCTTCACCTTCACAACACTATTCATGTACTCTTCCATCAAGATTTTGCCCACTCCATTTCTCTTCCTATCTGCACCATGGTAGAACAGCTTGAATCCACCTCCAATGCTTCTGTCCTTGCTTCCTTACCACCTGTATACACAATGTGTCTACCTTCCTTCTTGCCTTTGGATCAACCAGCTCTATCCCTTTACCAGTCATAGTCCCCAGATTTAGAGTCCCTATTCTCGCTTTCTAGCCCCTATCCCTTCCTTCTCTCTCACTACCTCCTAACATGCCTTCCCCATTTCCTAAACCAGGAAAAGTTGAGGAATTGATTAAGCAAGCTAAGTCCAACTTAGTATAACAAATTAATAAAATACCACTATTTAATGAATCCAAACTAAAACACAAACTTCTTTGATAGTTTTACCACATAAAGTCAAATTATTTTTCAGTTTTATTAAAATGTTTCAAAAGGCACCAATACCATACATATAATAATAACCATAAATATGGTCAGGTTTAACTACTCAAATTAGCATAAGAAAAAAAACACATATATGGAATACACTTCGAACAATGTTATTGAATAATATTATTTTGAATCCTATTGTTTTCATGTAAATGCAATGAGATGACATGCAATGATGACCATAAAATGATAGGCTGTAATGAGGCTTTATCTACTCTATTTAAAATAATTTCATTTCCTTCCATCCTTATTGTTTTCATAGTTGTGTGTATGCATGCCAGTGAGTGTTAGCAGTGGTAGACGAGGGTGGGGTGTCCAGAGTCTTCATGTTAAAACTAATCACCATTCTGTCAGTCAGCCTTGTTGAACCTGCTTCAACTCTCCCCTCCTGCTTTTCTGCTAATTCATTGTTGATCTCTGTTCCCTCATCTTCAATCTATTCCCAATCTTAAACGTATCTCTGCCATTTGACCTCATCCTCATCCCTCTTTTCTGTCTTTGTCCTGCTACATTTGTCTTCATTGATCTTCCTTTGAAAGTTCTTCTCTGCCTCTGTCATGTAGTGTACCTCATGCACACCATTTTCAGTCTTTTTGCTATAAATACCTAAAGTATGTAACACTTTCTACATGTGTCATTGTATTTTGATGTGACCACTTATCTTCTCTTTTGATCTCCCATTTTATTCTATTGAAATATTTAGATTCCTTGGGTGGATGTTCATATAGTTTTAAAATGAAATTGTGCCATTTGAAGGGGAGATTTACGAAAAATTTTTTTTAGGAAAACACTGTTATATTATATTATATTATATTATAATAAGTATTCTTTGTGTACTGTCTTTCCCTCTTCACACTGCACAGAAGAGGAACCGGCAGCAAGGTTCAACACTTTTCTTCCATCAAGACTCTGAAGACCATTACTCTTTGTCCACAGGTTTAATGATGTAGAAAGTGTGAAACTGAAACAAACATAACACATTTACAATTACAGTATGTTCTTTAAATCTTACATATGCACAGTACCTACAAGTCTACAATAATCTAAATCAACGTAGCGTAGCACTTTAGCTGCAAGAATAAGCATTAGCCGTGCTCTAAACATGTGGCTTCAACAACGTATCAAAGTTACACATTAAACTTCCCTCATGTCACAAAATACAACCACAGAACTACAGATAAGTATCAAATAAACAATATACATACAGACGATGCTCCAAAAGACAAAGGATTGAGGGCAGATGCATGTGGATTCATGGCAGTCTCCTTGGCCATGTGCAAACTTCACTAAACCTTACTAATTCCTGCTTCCTGTGATGTCACCAGGTATCAGAACTATTAAAGGGACAGCTGCACTAACACTATCAGCACACTTTGATAACACTTAAGATAATTCGATTTTTGACCAGAGGGCCCAGGGACTGAAACATAAATCTTCTGATAAATTGATGACCCACCTTTAGCCAGAGGTGTGGATATTAAGCACTTCTGGACCAAACTGTTTGGAACTACCTAGCTTTCTGTTTTTTAGGTGCTATAGGTATCATGATCACAAAAGCACTTGAAAGAAGATTTGGTTGAAAGCACCTGTTGTTATGTAATGTAGTGTTACATTACATTAACACTGCAAAAGTACTGAGCAATCTACACATTACACCTACAGGAACACCTTGGCCATGTAAATCTTTCTGGTGGAGACCAGAATTCATTGTTCCACCAGTTATGGCAAGTCATTCTGGTCCCAAAGCAGGAAAGCATCCCGATAGTGCTGCCATGTTTGACTGTTGGTATGCTCTTTTAAAAAAAATGATATTCTGTGTGTTTTACATCAGATTTAATGAGACTCAAACCTTCCAAAGAGCTAGACATTTTTCTTGTCAGTCCACAGAATGCTTTTCCAAATGTTTTGACCCGTTGAATCAAGAAATCGCTAGAAACTGTCTGACAAAGTGAAGTAGGTTAACCAATCTGAGAAAGCAATACATCATACTATGGTATAAGGTAGAGTTGGATGTCTCGAGACCGGTCTTCTCGAGACCACTTTTACGTGGTCTTGGTCTTGTCTTGGTCTCGACGGAGTTTGGTCTTGGTCTTGTCTTGGTCTCGCTGTGTCGGTCTTGCTGTCTCAGCTGCTCAGCTCTCACACAGTGGCTCAACTATGCTCCAATCCCTCCATATTGTGGCCAATCACATGTGAGGATATAGGATAATATCATTATGTGAACAACAGAAAGGGAGAGAGATGCGACAGTCAAGTGGAGCGTGCGTCTGTCCTCTCAGTAAGCGAGTGAGACAGTAGACAGCAATGAGGAGGGCTGTGCGAGTGCATCGCAAAAACATATAAATATACCTGACACCCATAAACAAAGCAGCATCTGGCTGCAGTTGAAAGACTTTTGTCTCGGTCTTGGTCTCGTCTCAAATTTTTCTTGGTTTTGATTCGGTCTGTCTTGGTCTTGTCTTGGTCTCGATACCCTCTGGTCTTGGTTTTGTCTTGGTCTTGGTTTAGGTGGTCTTGACTACAAGTCTAGTATAAGGAAACAGGTATGAAACAGTTGTAGACATCTATCACTCTGGAAAGACCTAAAAAACAATTTCTAAGGCTTTGGCACGCCAGCAAACCATGAGGAGAGCTTATCCTGAAGGAGAATGTCCGGCCTTCAGTTCATTCCTTAAAACATACCAGCAAGTCTACTTCTGAATGTCTTAAAAAAATAAAAATAAAAAATTAAGCTTGGATGTAACCTAATCAAACTCCCGCCTGAAATCAAATTGAGATACTTTGGCATGACATTAAATAGGCCATTCATCCTTCAAAGCCTCTAATGTGAGTACAGGGACAGGGTGGAGCAACAGTTTGACAACCCTCGGAGTATGTGGCAGGGACTAAACACGATCACAGACTTTAGAGGGAAAACCAGCACACCGCAGACCACGGCCTCTCTGTGTGAGGATCTAAACGTATTCTACGCTAGATTCGACGCAGCGAACACCATGAGACCGGACAGTGTGCGCACCGCGGATGACGTCAGTGCGCACACTGTGTCTGAGGAGGATGTGCGGAAGTGCTTCAGGAAGGTGAACGCGCGCAAAGCTACTGGTCCGGACGGGATTCCCGGCCGCGTCCTCAAGTCATGCGCGGCTCAGCTGGCTGGAGTGTTCACACACATCTTCAACCTTTCCCTCTCTCTGTCTGTAGTCCCAGCCTGCTTCAAAATGGCCACCATCGTCCCTGTACCCAAATCCTCCACCATCTCCTCATTGAACGACTGGTGACCTGTAGCCCTGACCCCCATCGTAAGCAAATGCTTCGAGAAGCTGGTCAGGGACTTCATCTGCTCTGCACTACCCGACTCACTGGACCCTCTACAGTTTGCATACCGCCACAACAGGTCCACTGATGATGCCATAGCCCTGACACTACACACTGCCCTGTCACACCTGGAGAAGAGAGACACGTATGTGAGAATGCTGTTTGTAGATTACAGCTCAGCATTCAATACCATCGTTCCCTCGAAGCTGGACAGGAAACTGCAGGATCTAGGACTGAGCAGCTCCCTCTGCAGCTGGATCCTTAGCTTCCTGTCTGACAGACGCCAGGTGGTCAGACTGGGCAACATCACCTCATCCCCCATCACACTGAACACTGGTGCTCCACAGGGGTGTGTACTGAGCCCTCTCCTGTACTCACTCTACACCTACGACTGCACAGCCACTAACAGCTCCAACATCATTGTGAAGTTTGCGGACGACACTACAGTGGTGGGTCTTATCACCAACGGTGATGAGACGGCTTACAGGGAGGAGGTCAGCGCCCTGACCCACTGGTGTCAAGACAACCATCTCACCCTCAACGTCGCAAAGACAAAGGAGTTGATAGTGGACTTCCGGAGGTGCAGAGAAGTACACACCCCCATCACCATCAACGGCGCTGCTGTGGAGAGAGTGAGCAGCTTCCGGTTCCTTGGTGTACATCTGGCTGAGGATCTTACGTGGTCAGTACACACAAACAAAACAGTGAAGAAGGTGCAGCAGCGCCTCTTCTTTCTCAGGAGACTGAAAAGATTCGGCATGAGCCCCCGCATCCTCAGGACCTTCTATCACTGTGCCATTGAGAGCATCCTCACTGGATGCATCACCACCTGGTATGGCAACAGCACCGCCTACAACTGCAAAGCTCTCCAGCGAGTAGTGCAGTGCTCTGAACGGATAATTGGAGGTGAGCTTCCCTCCCTCCAAGACATCTACAGGAAGCGCTGCCTGAGGAAAGCGGGGAGGATCATCAAGGACTCCAGTCACCCCAGCCATAAACTGTTCAGACTGCTTCCATCAGGAAGGAGGTTCTGCAGCATCCGGTCCCGTACCAGCAGACTGAGAGACAGCTTTTTCCATCAGGCCATCAGACTGCTGAACACGTCATAGACACCTCAGCTTCACTACTGGAACTTCAACATTATGCACTCCACACTGTATATAAATGCCACTTGTTTTGCACATATTCAACTCTGTATATTTTCTATATTTTTTTATTATTATTATTATTATTATTTTTTTTTTTTTTTTTTTTTTTTTTACTATTTAATTTGTAAAAATGTGTATACACACACACACACACACACACACACACACACACACACACACACGTAGGAAAATATTTAGTATACACATCCAGAAATGCATACACTATTATATATTGTACATATATTTATTAGTTTCAGGTTGGCCATTCTTGTATTTTGCTCGTTTGTGTTGTTGTGTTTGCACATCTCTGTTGCTTGTGGGGCTCGCACACAAGAATTTCACTCGCATGTGCTGTGCCAGTGTGCCTTCACATGTGATGTGACAATAAAAGTGATTTGATTTGATTTGATTTGATGTGGTTAAATTAAATCAATTTTGAAAAGAACAACCGGCCAAAATTTCTTCTCAGTGATGTGAAAAACGTTGCAGTTCTTGCTGTCAAGGGTGGCACAACCAGTTGTTATAATTAGGGGGCAATTTGTTTTTTAAATGCGACATTTTTCCTGTAATAAAGGAAATCATCAATTAACAACTCATTTCACTTTTTAAGTTCTTTTAAAACATTTCAGGTCATATTTAAATTTTTTATGTAAATCTGTAGCAGCAATGACTGCATAATTACTTCAACTTCATGGTACTCTTAAAGTTTCTCTTGTCATGGAGAGTATTTAACTTAAAGAGTAAAAAGGCCAGGCAAACACAGGCCTCAGAATGGTGATTATTTCTAGTTCTTTCAGTGTGGATACACAGAAAAGGGGAGACTTTCTCTAAATTTACAAGAACAACATGCAGGTGTGCATTATTTTTTTTCACCGTGCAAAATATACCATAGTAACAACAACAAAAATCAATATTATAAATAAATAAATTGTAGTACGTAGCATGCCTGTTTGTTAAGGCCTAAATCTATGAGGAGTTCTTTAGTTTTATAAAGCCCTGCAGTCTATGAAAGATATGTACATTACAGAAAGTACTTGTCAGAATTATTAATTTGCCTAGTCCTATCCCCTCAATACATCAGAAAGAGAAACACAGCAATAAGAATAGATGAAAGTGGAGTGATGAGGACATAGTGGGATTAGAAAAATAGATAAACAAGAAGGGAAAAAGTGATGAATAATAAAACAAAAGGAAAAATGAGGGAGAGTAAAACAGAATGAGAAAGTTCTGCTAAAGTGCTGCTTTAGATTAATGGCTCGTGAAGTGAAGGAGACACTCCTTGGCTCCTGGTCTAAATGGTACTGGATCGTTAATCACCGTGGCAACAGATGGGACAATGGGCATGGATATGACATTGAGCTTTAGAGCATTTGCCCGTAGTTGAGCCAATCCCTATTTTATTACATGGGACAGGAGCCAAGTGCCACGCAGAATTACTTCAATAGATTAACAGTAAGCACACGCAAATTGCAGAAGGTGGCCTCAGTTGAAAGTGTGCATATGTCTGTGACAGTTGGAGTTTATATATTTATGGGGATGGAGAAAATATAGGAGAAACGGGCAGCCTGGTTCTGTTCAAAATATAATATATACACAAGTGCCTCCGACCTAATCTAAAAACACACATTAAACACACCGTCCAAATTTGGTGTTTTATAAACTGGACGTTTCCATCAAAGTCATGGTTCACAGTCTGGTGACTCCATGTTTATGTTTTGTTTTCTTATTGTTCTATGACAGAAGTTTCCTTAGTTCAGTGGTTCCCAAACTTTTTTTTGGGCCCCCCCTTTGTTTTACAAGAAAATCTTCACTCCCCCAATATATAATTGTTTTTTTTTTTTTTTTGCTTTTTTTTTTTACTGTGTAATAATATTCAACATTGCTATCAATACAGTTTTCAAAAAATGCCTCTCAGTGCAAAATAGGTTTAAAAACATAAACTAGGATACTGTTTGTCCGTGATTTGGACAGGGGGAACAAATTGTGGCAGGATCAGACTGATATTATTTGTATCCCACTGTAAGTTTACTGTATAAAGAGCTAACATCTCAAAAGTTTCAAGAGTAGTTAGTCATTATAAGAAGTGTTTGTGAACTAAAAATCAAGAATGTGGGATACTGTTTGTCCGTGATCCGGACAGCCCAGTGTGTGCTCTCAAAGCAGGGAAAACAAATTCTGTTGAGGATACCTACCTTGGCATATGCTTCATCATATTTTCTAATCTTTGGCTTTGGAAGTTGGAAGTCTTTGGAAGTTGGCTTGGAAGCATATTTGGCGATGCTTCATTTTCTGCTCTGCGTTGGTATGGGAGCCTGTCAAAAACCTGTCCATTATGTGGGGCACACCCCCCACTTTGGGAACCACTGCCTTAGCTATTCTTTAGTACTTTAGAGATTTTTCAGCCCTTGGGTTTTGTCATTGTGCATACCTCGTGTTACGTCTAGTGTCCTGGATTCTATGTTCACATATTTCCTGTTTTACTTTGGCAATCTGTGTCCTGTTTCAGTGTAGTCTGTTTTGCTTCCTCTCTGTTCATTTTTCTGTGTTTTCTCCTGCTTGTCGTCCCCCGTGTTTCCTTTGTGTTTCCTCCTTGGTGTTTCATGTCTCAGGGTCATTGTTTGTGGTGTTCAGGTTTTTGTAATATTTTCTATATTCCTCATCTTCTTTTGTTAGCTTCTCCCAGTTTAGGTTTTGTTAGTGTTTTCAGTTCTCCCTTCATTAGTTGCTTGTAGCATATTTGTTCAGCCACCAATAAAGGCTCACTTTTTGTTTATACCTCCTCATCTCCCTGTGTATGCGTTTGGGTCCACATCACTCATCTCCACACGGTTTACCTGTTAAACCGTGACAATCGGTCCTTCAAACATGTCAGCACCACTGCTGCCTTACTTTATTCCTTTATTTATTCCACCAGCATTCACCTGTTGGATCCAGGGGGATCCACCAATTTTCTCAGTGCAGAAGCCAATTCAATTCTGTTTCTTTAATAAATCATTACAAATCTGATTTGTCTGACTGTAGTTGTAAATATATTTATTTTTTAATCAAAAGCCCATAATTTGTAATGTAACTGGAATAAAAATTCAGCTGTTCCAAAAGTCCTTTTCAGAGTTTGTTTCAAAGTTCCTACCTTGTTCCAAATATGCAATTAGATGTGTACAAAAGTTTTTACAGCTTGTGTATAGAACTTTTTTCAATGTAAAATTCAAGGCACTCATTCTGGGAATAAGATGTGCTTTTTACATGTTTACTCTGAAATTAAAAAATAAAAGACAGGAGCAAAGGATTCATGTTAAACTGACCATAACAGAAATTGGATGGATTTACATATTACACAAAGAAACAATGATTTTCTCTTTTTATATTAACACTGAACTTTTTTTTTAATAAAACGTTTGTCGCCTTTGAACATCTGTGTACATTTATACCTCCATTTCATACACACTGAATTTAGAATTCCACATACATATAATTATATGCAACTTATTATAACAGACATAATTTGTCTGGTGGAATCAAATTCAGACATGCCAATCCATCTCAGCCTCAACACAGACATCTGTTTCAGATTTGAAAAATGAAACAAAAAAATGTTGCTGCATCCCAAGGTGCTATTTCTGGATGCTTGAGTTTACAGTTTCCATTTCCACTGTTATTTAAATCCCAATCAGGGGCGGATCTAGAAGGGTGGCATGGGGTGGCAAGTGACACCTTAAAATCGTCTCTTGCCACCCCAAGTGCCACCCTAGTTTTGCATATGACGGTGTTGTTTATTACCACCGGGGCACCGGGGCACCACCGGGCAGAACATGTTCTGCCCGGTGGTGTAGGGTCCTAATTACTCCAAGTTTGTGTTCCAAGTTTGTGTTCCACCCTTTGGAACACAAACTTGGAGTAATTAGGACCCTACACCACCAGGCAGAACATGTTCCCTCTAAGCCTGAAGGAAAAAAGAAGGAACACACACATGTAAAGGAAGCACTAAAAACGTGCGGCTATCCTAAATGGGCGTTCTTAAAGTCAGCAAAGAGGCACAGAAAAGAAGACCAGACACCAGCGAGGGAGGATAAGAAGGACAGACGCAACAACATTGTCATCCCCTATGTAGCCGGTGTATCAGAAAAACTCAGGAGAGTTTTCTCCAAGCACGACATCCCAGTGTATTTCAGACCCAGCAACACGCTCAGACAGAAACTGGTTCACCCGAAAGACAAAACGCCAAAACACAGACTTAACAATGTGGTGTATGCCGTACAGTGCAGCGAGGAATGCTCAGACCTCTACATTGGAAAGACCAAACAGCCACTTCACAAGCGCATGGCACAACACAGAAGAGCCACCTCCAGAGGACAAGACTCAGCAGTCCATCTGCATCTTAAGGATAAAGGACACTCTTTCGAGGATGCCAATGTTCACATTTTGGACAGAGAGGACAGATGGTTTGAAAGAGGAGTGAAAGAAGCCATCTATGTCCACTGTGAGCGACCATCTTTGAACAGAGGCGGGGGTTTACGACACCAACTCTCTGCCATCTATAATCCAGTTTTGAGATCCCTTCCCAGACGCCTTAACGCCCACTCACATCCTGGGCCATCTGCCCTCAGGAATTCGCATGATAAGGTGGGGCCAGGTTTCACAATGAACACACCAGAAACTCTGGCTGATTGGGACCCACACCCAGTTACACACCTTGGCTCAGGCGATTAGAGGATCATCAGGGGGTCCTTTTGTCCCTCTGTGGGGGGTTTCTCCCACTAGGTTTATATCTGGGACTCTCCACCATTTGACCTTAGAACTGAAGAAGCTTCTCGGATGAGAGGTGAAACGTCTTCTAGCAACTTAAAGAAGTCCAGACGCTTTTCTTTGCAAGCTCCTTTGACTACGATGACCTGGATGA
Source organism: Aulonocara stuartgranti (assembly GCF_965226115.1). Taxonomy (NCBI): domain Eukaryota; kingdom Metazoa; phylum Chordata; class Actinopteri; order Cichliformes; family Cichlidae; genus Aulonocara; species Aulonocara stuartgranti. Next base: position 15,855,514 of record NC_138940.1, on the reverse strand, counting down.
CTGAGAACCTTCACAGACATAGTGTTACGCCCCTCCACCAGTAACAAATGGTTCAGCCCATAGTGCAGACCGGCTTTTTTCTTGTTTTCAGTTGCAAGCCATGCTTATGATTGTGCCAGAGCACATTTTGAACAACACCATGGGAATTTCAGATTTCACACAGGTGGTTGGTTGTTGCGCTCTGGAAATGGAATGAAGCTGAGTTTTATTAACCCTCTGGGGTCCACTGACACGCTGCATCTCCAAATCACATGACTGATTTAAGCTGACATAGCAACAAGCTGCAGCCAAGCTGAGTCTTTCAGGCCCTGTTACAAGATTGGACTTCAACACAGATGCTTGGGGCCCCAGAGTAGTGCCAGCGGACTAGTCTGAGGACTTCAAAGTATACATTGTTTTTTAAATTTTAATTGCAGGTCATACATATATATATAAGCCATGCTTTTTTCTAAATACTTTTGTCACGTTTTTTCTAAGGACAGCACGAAAACAGTAGAGAAAGGGGGGGGAGGGGGGGGTAAAGCCACCTCTTTTCTATTGGTGGAAAAATGTACCATGTCGACCAGTTTTTTTTAAAAAGAGTCAACATGTAGGATTTGGTTGTTTAGGGTGAGGGAAAGTTTTGGGAGCGATGGTAACGGCACTGGGACAGAGTGAGCGAGTGGGAGAGAGAGCGAGTTTTTCGATGTGGGAGATTTGTGACGTGTGTAGTTAGTGTGTCGTGTTGTTTTGTGTAGTTAGTCTGTTGTGTAGTCATTGTTTTGTTTTGTGTGTCAGTGAGGGCACTAATGAAAGGCACATTTGCAATGTAAACACTGTCATTAAGTAGAAAACCAGCGGAGTGATACACATCCTGCTGTCAGGCCTGCAGGTTTCTCCCTGAGGTCTTCTCCTCTGGACAAACAATTTTTTTAATTTTTTTTTTTTGCTGGCACACATAATTTGTGGGGCATCTTATTGCGACACCTAATTGTTCTCTAATTTTGGTTATGGTAATATTTTTCAATGGTTGTACAAAATACGGCAGTGTATTGATTGCATTTTTAGATAAATAGTTGTATACAGGGGCAATTCTAGGATCAGAGCTTTGGGGGTGCTGAGCACCCAGAGAGCTGCCCATCCAGGCAAGGTAAATTTTACTCATCACGATGAGACTTCTTCCCTGTCTCTGTCAGTCCCTGCATCCTTAAATGTCTCCAGTTGTCCCGAGTTCCCTGAGACTGTCTCCTTGGTGCATTTAAACCCCTGGTCCTCCCTGTCCTCGTCCTCTGTTGTCTTCATCTCCATTATCAGTCATCATAATTTTACCCTCTCTGTGCAAGTCTGCAAATTTTTAAATTCATCAAGTCTTTCTGTGCCTGGGTCCTCGTCACAAAACATGACATCACTGTTTTGTACATTTTAACACAATTTAATCCCCACATTTGTGAAAGAAAAGCAAAACACTTTTTTGAAAAGTCTGTAACAAAACCATCAAATCTGATCAAGGTTAATTTAAATGCTGCAAAAGAAGAATGGATTGGAATTAAAAAAAAAAAAATACATATCCTAACCTTAATTACTACGGGAGAATAATGAATGATGCTCATAGTGAGTAAAAAGTAAACTGAGTGCAATTTTTGAGCAGAGATTCACTTTTAGTGTATGTATAATACAATACAGATGCATAAAAAATACACTCCAAAAATAGAAGAGTCCTTGAAATGTACAAAATGTTATTAAAAAATTTAAAAAACTGAGACACCTTAGCCTCTGGTACAATGTATGCAATGTATGAAAAGATCTTTACTGCAGATACTACTATGGCTCTGCAGATCTTTTCTTTTATCCTCTGTCGCCTCAGCTTGAGGTTGGCAAATCTGTCTATCACATTTTGGTGTTCAAGTCTCTCAAGCATCTCTTTCTCAACTGACATCACAACAGGTGCTGGAGTCTGCTTTGACCCATGGTCCTTCTCAGCCAGGTATGGAGCTGACTCAAGACACTAAAAGACCTTTCACAGCTCCAGCTGCAAACTGGGTTTGTTAGGGCAACCTGAATAACAGTTTTCAGTTCGGGGAAGATCTGATTATCCAGAAGATTGTACAATGTTAACATATCTGGGATGGCACCAGCCTCACTCTTGAGCTTCAAAAAGTTTTTGGCAACCGTGACTTGCTCTGACTGAATTTCAATATGGTAATGCAGTGCCAGGGCTGACAACCCAGTTTGTTTTGCAGATTAGTTAGTTGTTTGTTTGTTTGTTTGTTTTTTCTTTGCCAGTTTAACAGTTTCTGTTGTGCCTGTTAGTACTCCCTGTCTGTTTTCTTACCTGGTTCTTCCTGACCTTGTACTTTCTCCTCATGTTCTCCTCTTTCCTCTCTCCCTCTTTGGACTGACAATCATACACAAATTGATTGTATTCAATTAGATTAAAAAATACTATTAAGATCACTAACAAAAAAAGTCCTATCTCAGTTTACTTTCGACCAAAAGGCAAATAACCAAACCACATGTACATCTAATAAAGGATATAAATATTGAAACACTGATCCAACATTATCCTTTATTGATGGATCATTTGATTTTACACTTTTACCTGAATTTTACCTCATATCCATTATGAACCTGGCACACACACACACACACACACACACACACACACACACACACACACACACACACACACACACACACACACACACACACACAGACAACAGGAGTTATAAGGTTAATGGGCATCCAGTCAGTTAGCTAGTTAGTACCTTGGGTTCAATATCAGCACATATGACAAAATAACCAGTTTCTCTCATTACATTTCAAACAGGACGGTGGTAACAACAGCAGGCTACGGACAATGTTAAGTTTTAGATTTTAAAAAGGCTGCATACATTTCAATGGGAGCAACAGGACGGTCAGTTGTCGCTGATTTTACTACAGAGCAGGACGGATTGTAGAGTAGCAAACATAGTCGGAAAACATGTTTTCAACACTGCAGGTAACCTGGTTTGTAATGCTTTTCAGCTAAAAAGAAACATGGTGTGACTCCTACCTAACTATATAACTGAAGGTTAAATGCAGCTAATATGTCCTGTTTTAAGCCAGGCACTTCCACCTCTGCTCCGCTGCGTCTCAGCCACTATAGCTCTGGCAGCAACAGCGCTAGAGTCAGAGTAGGGGAGAGGTGAGCTGGAACAAACCATTTTTTTTGGGGGGGGGGGGTATCTATACTTTTGTTGTTAAAATGTTCCATCTCAATTACGTACTGTATGCTTTTTATATTTTTAGTAGTGTGTCCCACAAACAGGAAATATTGTCAAAAAAAGTAAGAATTCTTTGGGGGTGCTTTGATTCATTTTGCTGAAGCACCCCCAAAAATAGGTTAAAATCGCCCCTGCTTGTATATGTTTACAAAATTTATGGACAAGTTTTCAAAATCTCAAGTTATAAAAATTAAAAAAAACTACTACTAGGATTTTAAGTTTGTGTGATTTCCGATCGGTTGTGTTAGTTTAGTATGTCAACAAAAAAACAGCAAAATTCAGACACGTGAGGCTGAGGTGAAAAGAATGATACCAAACAAGGCAAGGGGAAAAAATAAAATGTAATAATTTGAGGGTGAAATACAAAGGTAAAATCAAAGGTAGTCAAAATGATATTTTGGACTTCAGAGGGTTAATCTAACAAATCATGAAAAATTAGGTTTAAATTTTTGTTCATGACAGTACAGATTTCTGACATTTTGTGTAATTTAAGCATGTAACAATTTGATTATTTTCTAACAAAAAAACAGTGTGAAACTTCAGTTAGACTTGTGTTTGTAGACGAACCGCCCCATGTTGTGTAGCTTTCTGGATTTTATACCTTTTCGGCTACGTACAGTATTTATTTATTATACAGGCTGTACAGTACATAAGATCAAAACTCACATGTTTTATGTAACTAAAGTGTTTGATTATGTGGGCTACAGAAAATAATTAAGTTATAGATGATATTTATATAAAGAGTGTGTATATTTACTGCATTTGAATCATTTTTACCATATGTAACCACCTGCATGTGTTTTTGGAAAAAAAAAAGGCTTTGATTTTGCCACCTGTTAGGTTTTGTATTGTTCATTGTCATTTATGCTTCGAAATATTTACTCATATATCCTTAGAAGTATATAATCATTTGTAGATTGAAAGAATGTCTCATCCTAGGAGGTCTGTAACAACTCTGTGTAGCATGAAGAGGGGAGTGCGTTCACTCCTCTACAGAGTGTTCTGTCATAGATCCGTATCTTCTCTTGTTGATATATGGCATAGCAAACACACGTATATCTGTTTAAGTATAAGAGCCTTTTGTTCAGATGGACCCGCTAGACTCTTCACAGGGTCACATCTTGACCTCACACAAATCACACACACACACATACACACACACACATACACAGTATTCTTTGTTCACATGTATACCTATGTAAGATGTTATATGTTAATGACCCTATGCATATTCATGTGACCACAATAAAAGGAGTGCTATGGGGGACCTGGCTGAGAGTCTGACGGAGGTCAAGTGGTGGAACGACACTTGGCTCCAGGCAGGTCTCCCTCATGCATGATTAACATGAAGAACTTTGCCTACTTCGGGTCTTGCTTGCTGTGTAATTATATTGTCCTCAACGTTCCAGCGAATAGGTTCAAGCTACAAAACCTATCACCACCCCATTTGATTTCTTTGCCACCCTCATGCCACCCTAAGAAAATTTCTCTAGATCTGCCACTGATCCCAATTTGCTCTGTTCTTCTCTTGTGTTGTCAAAATTGTAAACAATGTGCTCCACTGTGGTACTTGGTAACATATTTCTTCACTGCATAGAACTTTGGTTTTGTGGAAACAGCTTCATATATTAATATTCTAGGGAAAAGAAACTCATGAGAGTAGTAAAAATAAACAAAAGCTGCAACTTCTTATGAAGTGGATTTCTTTCACATATATTGTCGTGTGGTACATTGTTACTGTGAAAATAGCAGTGACAGCTGTCTGTAGTAAAGCAGTTAACATTTTCTTTCTCTATACTGTATATGTGATATCAGTAATGTTGCTATGATTTAAATCACCTTATATTAATTTTGCTCACATTCAAGATCATCTTCTTGCCCATGTACAGCTCCTATTTTAGTCACTTCCTGTGAGTTCTGTTCTCACTATTTACACAGTTTGCTTTGTGATTGCAATAAAATCGGCCTCAAATCTACAGAAAGAGCAGCAAACATCAGCTTCATGTGGTGGATGACTGCCAGTAATCACAACAGGTCTCCATCTCTGATTGAAGTTTTCATTTATAGAGTCCACAACTTTAAACCCTGAGGACGTGACAGGTGAGGAAAGAAATCAGCAGCATAATCATAAACATTGTGCATTGTGAATTCATCTCACTAGGATTAAACTTTTTGACTGGGAATTTCTCAAGGGGAAACATTCATAGCACCAGACCACTTACCTGATTTGTTTCCCTTGAACTGGAGCTGGAATCCCAAAGTTGGGAGAAGTATGTGGAGGTGTTCACAGCCCATATGATTAACTTGATAGCTATTGGTATCAGAAAAAAAAAGTTGTTAAAGGGACGACCTTCAGGGGATTGGGAAGCTCATCTGTAACCGGAAGGTTGCCGGTTCAATCCCCCTGCTCTCTTTGTCCTGGTTGTTGTGTCCTTGGGCAAGACACTTCACCTACCGCCTGCTGGTGTTGGCCAGAGGGGCTGATGGTGCAATATGGCAGCCTCACTTCTGTCAGTCTGCCCCAGGGCAGCTGTGGCTACAACTGTAGCTGCCTCCACCAGTGTGTGAATGTGAGAGTGAATGAATAGTGGTATTGTACAGCGCTTTGGGTGCCTAGAAAAGCGCTATGTAAATGGAATCCATTATTATTATTAATTTCATCTGACTTTTTATTTTTAATTAAGATTTGACAAACTAAGAATTTAAGATAATTGTGAGAGGTTCCATTAGTTTCACTAATGATTTAGATAAAGGTAAAATAACTTCCAATAATGTTCCTGTAATGTTTAGGAAAATACTCCACCTTTAGTCTTTTAGTGTTGAACCCACACCATACTTAGGAATGGAACTATTTGTACAGTTTTGTACAGTTCTTGTACATTTATTATTTATGTGTCTGGTTTTCTTAGATACCCAATTATCAGATTTTGTCGCACCAGTGATTTGCTTCAGCTTGTACCTGCAGGCAAACCTCAAACACACTCCAACAAATCATTGACAAAGATTTGCTCCTAACACAGGCACACACATGCAGCATATTGATTTCACTCTAACTTATGATACAGGAACAAGTCCATATCATTAGAAAGTTGTCATCAAAGCAAATAACTACATGCAAATCCAGTTACAAAAACCACACAGGGCAGAACTCGTGTTTCATAAATCTCTTGAACTGAAATAACTTATAATAATAACTTACTAGTCTGCATATTATGAAATATACACCAGTGATATTTCACTCACCAAAACTAATTTTGGAATGAATTTACACTGTGCTGATTGACAAAGTTTGAATCTAAATTTTGAATATATACTCTCAAATATTTATTATATGCTACCAAGTAGCAGGTACAGGGACATTCTGTGTATTGTATCAGTGCATTCTAAGCTTTTCAGATCTTATTCCATGCCACATTGTGTCTACATTGTTTATATATTATGTTTGTAGGAGGTAGAAAGGGAAGCAGGGCCAGGAATATTGGAAGTGATTTCAAGCTTCGTTTCTGTATGAAGACAAATGGAGCAGGGGTAATCTTGAAGGAAGAGTTTTTGAATATTGTGGAGGTGAAAGTGTCACACAGGACCATGATTTTGAAGCTGGGAATCGAAGGGTTGATGTAGAATGTAGCGCATTGGTGTGTATGGGTCCCACAGGTTGGATGTCAGTTCGAAGAGAAAGAGGAATTCGGGAGCAAGTTGCATGAAGTGGTCAAGAGTGTTCCCCTTAAGGAGAATGTGGTGATTGGAGGGGACTTTAGTGGACATGTAGGTGAAGGGAACAGAAGTGATCATGAGGTGTTGGGTAGGTAAGGAGAGAAGTGCATAAGGACTGATGGTAGTGGATTTGGCAAAAAAGGATAGAATCGGCTGTGGTGAACATATACTTTAGTCTATATTCCTCCATCTGTTTAAGTACAAGGGTGGAGCAAGGTGTAGAATGTAGTTAGATGGTAGTGTGTAGGATGGAAATTAATGGAATTAAGAAGAGGAAGCAAAAAAAGGCAGATATACAGGATTAAGGTAGTGGAAGATGAAGAAGAAGAATGTTGCATAGGCTTACAAAAAAAGCTTGGGCAGGCAACAAGTCTACTACTTTGACTGTGAGAGGGAGTCACGTACGACCAGGGAGAACAGGCAACCAGGAAGGATCACAGAACTAAAACTATCTCCTTCTCATTATAAGACAGTGCTACCCACTACACCATCCAGCAATCATAAAAAGGGTGTAAAGTGTTACAACTGAAAGGGCAATGTTCAATGGCATCAAGAAAATAAGTTTCCTTCCAAAGTGTTATTTCAGTCGGGGTGGTTCCAGGGTGATCACATTGTGGGAGTGCTTCATTAGGGCTGTGTTGTTATTGGAACAAGCCAGACTCCAGCTGGAGAGCCAGAAATTCACAGTCAACCTCAATCTTATGAAGCGAAGAAATCTTAATTCAAATGGAGCACTAATTAATGAAAATGAGTGTTTATTTATTAGCTGAACAACAGGTGGTTTAAATAGAATAGCCAAATATCATGAAGTTGTTTTTTCCTGTTTGTTTTTTAATCTTTAAAACATTTATAGTTCCACTAATCCTTTCAGGGTGTTTTTACCGCTCAGACATAAAAGCCTGATGGGTTATTGTCGTCAGCTCACCAGGTGGATGGCCAACGTGGACCCAAGTTTGTAATTGCAATAACTCGAGAACAAGGTGATTTGGGACTTTTTAAATTAATTCCTGAATGCATCTACTAAAAATTTTGGCTGAGTTTGAATCTCAATGATGAGGTCAGAGGTCAAGTTTTCTAAAAATCCTGTGAAAACTATACCTCAGGAATGAGACAATGTTGGATTTTCAAATATATTCCATAAGTGCATCTAATAAGTCTGAGAGTCAGAGGTCAATGTCAGAGATCAACTTTTCTGAAAATCACCTAGGATTTTCTAATTTATACCATAGGTGTGTCTGCTAGGAAGCTGAGTGTTAGCACTGGTAGCTACCAGTATTTTTAGAAGTGTAAAAGCATATAACCTTAAAATAAGTCATCTTAATTGTTAGGCTAATGTAACTAATGTTCACTGAAACTTTATAAAGATGCAAGAACAAGGTTTAAACTCAACCAGTTACTTTCACTTTACCTTATTGTTAGTACTGAACTGATATTGTTCATCATTCTGATCATTGTTTCAGTGTATAGAATATATGTTCCTGCATTTCCAGTGCAGATTTGTTTTTAAGCTCCTTAGATAGAGGTCGTAATTTAACTTTATACCAGAAAGCAACCTGTGGTCATAGTTGCTTAAATTGGCTTCTTTGTGAAACTGTCTGCAATTATGTTGCACCATAACCATATTGTGAGTCAAAATATTAACCATTCACCCATTTGCATAGACAATATGGGATTCAATGTTTGCTCAAGTACACTTTAGCGTGTGACACAGCCTGTGGTTAAACTGTCACCCGTTTTATTTGTGGACAATCTGCTCTACAACCTCTCCAAATGTGACTTTTTATGCTTTCATACTGCTGCTGCAAATTTTGTGAGCCCACTGAGGTCTAAGACCTCATCATTTATGACGCAGCGGCTATCTTAAAATAATTCTGAAAATGAGACTTTTAAAAAAAGCTCAGGATAAATGTTTAAGGGACACGAGGTTAAATGAGGTTAGATGAAAGTTAAACAAAGCAAAGCTGAGAGAGTTTTATTCATTTCACACAAAAGGTGATGAAATATAAAATACTAACACAAAAGTGATGTCTCTACACAAAGATTGTTTTTCTCTACAGAGACTTTTTTTTTTTTTGAACAAGAAAAACATTCAAACTGTATTAGAAAAGGCCTTTTTGTATAAGAGACTCTTAATGAGAAACAAGTTATTTCACTTGTTGATGGAATTTCCAGTATTAATGAGACTGCCTATCAGTTTGTACTGAAAGCAGAACACAGTTGCAGCTGGTGAGCTTTTGGAACATTTACAGCTTGCATTAATGATCATTTCTAGCATCACAGATTTTGTTTTCTGTCCTTGAGAGTATAAGGTTGTTATGTGAGGTGTGTGGGATGGCTGTTAGCAGTATTAGTCAAGGCTGAGACTGTGAGTAAACTCTTCTGTAGAAACATGCACTCTAATCCACTGAAAACATGAATAATTACATTTATCTTCTTAATGGCTCAGTCTCACTACAAATCTCACTTCCTTGCAACTAGGAAAAATTGGCGCTTCCAGGATTGCACTGTTTTGTTTTGGGGGTTTTTGCATTTGATGACCGATTGCAAGTTGCTGGGAGCAACCACTTTTGATTACAAGGTGACTTTGCAGGTCATCTGGTGGGAGGCAGCCGTTATCCTAACAATTAACTAACTGCAGTCACTGAGACTGCCAAAGGTTTGCAAATATTTCATTTTGCATTTATGAATGCAAATTAATTGCAGTCACAAATACAGGCAGATTGCACATTGTAATTAATCTGATTCAGCCTGCACCGGTGAGTGCAACTCATCTGTAATAAAGCTCTTTGAAACAGAGGACTTGACTCAGCTGGTTGTCAAGTGGCTACAATTTGCAGTTAAATTACTGTCAACTATACCATACTATTTGTGGAGGAATTTCTGTTTCAGATCTGTAAGTTCTGACTGGACTCTGAAAGCCAGTATTTAATTAGAATTTCTGTGTTACATGTAGATGAGAATAGATCTGTGATTGGTGCTGATTATCACAATAAGCCTGCAGTTGATTATCCTCTTGATCCCGTGTATTTGCAAACTGATAGCAGGCTGATACCAATCTGGTCCTTGTCTTCAAAGCAACCATTAGAAAGGCAACAAGCTCACAAGTTCAACGCACACAATCATAATAATTTTGGTTCTGCAGTCTTTGCACTCACTGTTTTTAGTATCAGTGCACATAACCATCCAAAATCTTGACACTGTGCTAACAGGATGTTAAAATGTTATTGTTTTTTTTTATTGTGCTTCAGACTCATGGCAATCAGCAATCTGTGTTTGGTTAACATGAAGCCATTTTAAATGAATTTTCCTTGTTTGGAATACCTGTTTAAGTTATTCTAACAGACCATCTATAATGTAAAAATGTGTAAGAATCTGCTTGTTTTTAAAAATGTGTCTATTTAGGATGTGGCCAAATAAAACACGACCCTATTCCAAGACAGATCACTTGGTGGATGTTAACAGGTTAAGCAGGTGGTGACAGCAAAAGAAATAAACTCTTTATTTTCAGGTTGCCTCTGTTACTGATGTATCTCTTCAAGTAGGCATGGTTGAAAAAGAATCTACTGAATTAAGAAATTCAAGAAATTCAAACTTCTGTTTTTCAACAACTCAGTAGGTGGTAGTAGCACATCTCTATGCAAGCTCAACATATGCTTCTGTGTTACATAAGTCCCATGTTTATGTTCTGGGTGCATATGAGAAGATATTTTATAATTCACTGATTTTAAAAGCCAGGGCTCAATCAAAATAAAATGCTTGTTATCCTCCCCTCTGGACTCTACATTAGTTTGTTATTATTTAGTTTGCAATTCACCTTCTTAACAGGTGGAGTTTGTATGATGTACTTATACAACATATACTATAGAAAATTCACCAACTATGGATAAGGTCAGCAGTAAATCTTAGTATTGTTACTAAAAAGAGCAAGCAAATATGAAGAGCTTTTTCCTTGCCACGGCAGATCCTGTGTCATCAAAGAGCTAAAGTTATTAATATATCACTGTCTTCAAAGTCATCAAACACTTAAAAAAACAAACAACAAACTTGTGTGTTTAGTTATGGAAAATTTGTAATGTTAATATTAGTAAATGAACTGATTCTCATATAGCACTTTTCTACTTTCCTGGAGCACTCAAAGCGCTTTATACAACATGCCTCATTCACCCAAGCACTGTATATGTTTTTAAGTGCTTAGTAACTACACAGCAAATCCAGCATGTCCAAATTAACACTGTCAGATTTGATTTCAATACTATTAAAGTGTCTATATGGGTCCACACCAGAGAGTGTTAATTTAACACCTGGAGGCGTCTTAAAAATGCATCCACCTTTGTGCTTAACGACAATAAATGTCCATTCCCCAAAAAGTGCTATAAAAACTTTATATATTCATATTTTTTTTCACTTTAAATTGGTCAGTCTTTTAAAACTATTTCTCCCTGAAATATTTATATAAAGTTTTAATTATATTTTCGTTGTTTTAACCCTTTAAATACCAGTTTCATTACATGAGCACCCTGTTTTTTAAGCCCCAAAAAACAAAAAAACTAAATATTTTCAAAAAAAACCATTTGAAGTAATATTTGATTGTTATTATAATTAGGCCTTCAGATGGACAAAAGATTGGCACCAAAATGAATTTTGACCTGCCATTATTTTTTTTGCAGGAGCACATTAAAAAATCCATGAAAAATGCAAATTCCCCAAAAGTGCAATAAAAATATTAAATATTAATTTTTTTTTCACTTTAAATTGGTCAGTCTTTTAAAACTACTTCTCCCTGAAATATTCATATAAAGTTTTAATTATATTTTCGTTGTTTTAACCCTTTAAATCCCAGTTGTATTACAAAAAAACTAAAAAAAAAACTAAAAAACTAAATATTTTCCAAAAAAAACATTTGAAGTAATATTTGATAGTTAATATAATTAGGCCTTTAGATGGTCCAAAGATCGGCACCAAAATTAATTTCGATCTACTTTAAAAAAAAATTTCCGGAACCGAAAATAGTCTCCAGGCGGTCAATGCTGGTCCTCTAGGCCGAAATTAGTGCCTCTTCCCGGGGTAAGTTGCGACGAAGAACCGGGGCATGTTGCGTGGGACTCCTTTCTCCAGCAGACACGTCCATACCACGTGACAACAAATACGTCATTTCCTGTTGGTTGAAAAAAAAAAATCCACCCTCTCACGTCGGTGAGAGGGTGGATTGGTCTCGCCCGATCAGCGGGCATAGCCGGTGATGCAAGCCGGAAATCAGACTTCCTTTCCCGCAGTTCAGTTCTGCAGCCCGCTGTTTTTGAGCAGAGGTCAAATGTGAAGCAAGGGCGCCACTCGGTGGACAAATAAAAAAATTACAACTCTAAGGTCTCTAGTTAAAAACGAAACCTAAGGTGGAAACCTGACGATCCCTTAAACCTTAATTTTTCTGGCGTGAAAAATAGCGTTTATAATGGGTTTCAATGGGACAATTTTTGTCCAAAGGCATAAAGGTGGATGCATCGCTGTAGCTTAGCCATTTTAGGCTAATTTAATGAATTTACACCACAATTTTAAAAAAAAAGTTGAAAAAAGATTCTTTGACAAATTTGGCTATATTCCACTCAACACAGTGAAGATGCTTTAAAACTAAAAATTCAAAAGACAATAAATGTCCTTAAGAGCCTCCACTTAACTCTTTTTGGAGAGTTGGTAAGTTAACTTTGATTTAGTTTTAAACACCAAATCTGTCTGGAGTTGATAATTTAACACTTACTAATGCTAACAAGGTGTTAAGAGTTTATATATTAACTCTCAAAGAGTATTTTAGTTTAACTGCGTAAGAGTTATCTTCTAATTCATTCTAAAAAGCGGGAATTTTACTGTTCTGAACTTCTAGAAATTTCTTTTGGAAATAAACATTTACCAAAAAGACGCAATTGTTTTTGAAAAACATTTATTCTGAACTGTGCACCACAATTTCAAAACATTTTCTGAAAGATGTAACAGTATACATGTTCTCACTTTCATTAGAATTTTGTTTATCAAAAGGTCTGACATACACAGAAAATTCAAAAGTGTTAAATGTTTTGGTGTTAATAGTTTTCTTGCAAAAGTAGAGTTAATTTTACTCTAAGTAGAGTCACATTCTTTTAATGTATTGCAAGTGTATATGGTCCAAATGTTGATGATCCCTCATTCTTTCACGGTTTTTTCAGTGCACTCTCTGAACACTTAGATGGCACACTTGTTCTTGGAGGTGACCTCAACCTTGGACTAAATGAAGACATGGATAGGCTCAATACAGCGGGAACTCAGCGTAATTGGCAGTCCACAAATATAATCAAACAGTATATGAGCGACTTTGGTCTTTGCGATGCATGGCGCTCCCTTCACCCCACCAGTAAGGAATATACTTTTTTCTCACATGTCCATCACTCCTACTCTCGTCTGGATTATTTTTTGGTCAGCAGCTCACTGCTGAACGACATTTCAGACACTGAGATTCACCCTATAGCTGTCAGCGATCATGGTCCTGTATCTTTAACACTAATGCACAAGAATAATACTACGCCAAGAAAAAACTGGAGATTTAATATATCACTACTTAAAGATGAAGACTTTATTAAATATTTTAAAAAAGAGTGGACTTCATATTTGGACTATAATGACACTCCCGAAACATCAGCTTCTGTTCTATGGGAAGCAGGGAAAGCTGTGATGAGAGGTAAAATAATTTCTTTCTCATCACATAAAAAGAAAAAAGAAAACAAAAATATTCAGGAATTAGAAAAAAAACATCAAATCACTAGAAGAAGCCTACGCGTCCCACCAAGATCAGGAAACATTGAACAAAATACACAAAACAAAACTAGAATTAAATGAGATAATTGATAAAAAAAAAAATTCTTAGTACAAAGACTACGCCTACAAAATTATGAACATGGTAATAAATCCGGTCAATTTCTAGCAAACCAGCTAAAAATAAATAAAGAAAAAACAACTATATGTGCTGTTCAAGATTCATCTGGGATCACAATATATGATCCGATACAAATAAACAACATTTTCAGGGATTTCTATAAAACGTTGTATTCACCACAAATAAACCCATCTAAAAAAGAAACTGATCAGTTTTTGGACAACATAACTCTTCCAAAATTATTGGACACTCAAGCAATGGCACTGGATTCACCACTGACACCAGGTGAACTCCAGGAAGCCCTGATAAGTATGCCCAATAATAAGGCTCCAGGTCCAGACGGCTTTCCTGCAGAATTCTACAAAGAATTCTGGTCGATTCTAGCACCAGTTGTCTACAGAACGTTGTTGGAAATTAAAGAAAAGGGCAGACTTCCATCAAATATGAATTCTGCAAACATTAATCTCCTGCTAAAACCAGGCAAAGACCCTGTATATCCCTCAAGCTATCGTCCAATATCCCTTATAAACGTAGACCTTAAAATAATCTGCAAAGCTCTCTCAAAGAGACTGGAGAAAATAACCCCCCTCTTAATTCATCCTGACCAAACTGGTTTCATAAAAGGTAGGCACTCATCAACAAATACACGTAGATTACTTAATTTGATAGACTACTCATACAGTAAAAACCTAGAAACTACAATATTCTCTTTAGACGCAGAAAAAGCATTTGACAGAGTTAACTGGAAATTTCTATTTGCAACTTTACACAAATTTGGTTTTGGATCTTCTTTCATAAACTGGTTAAAAATATTATATAATTCCCCAACAGCTTGTGTTAGAACAAATGACCAGACATCCTCCAGCTTCTGTCTCTTGAGGGGCACCAGGCAGGGATGCCCACTCTCCCCTTCACTGTTTGCAATTTTTATTGAACCACTAGCAGCAGCAATTAGACAGAATTCAGTAATTAAGGGCATAAAATGCAAGAACGTGGAACATAAAATCAGCCTTTATGCGGATGATGTGTTACTCTTTCTCCAAAATTCACAAACCAATATCTCTGGGGTGATTGAATTGATAAACTATTTTGCAAGAATATCAGATTACTCAATTAACTGGTCAAAATCTACAGTTCTACCGATTAATTGCTCCCTCCATAATTCCTCTTCTACACCACTGCAATCGGGAAATATAAAATATTTAGGTATTAATGTTTCTCCCAAGCTTGCAGATCTAACTAAATTAAACCATATCCCACTTTTAAAGAAGGTAGAAGATGATCTGGCTAGATGGAAATGTCTACCCATATCACTCATGGGAAGGGTTGCCGCTATAAAAATGATGGTCTTACCAAAAATAAATTATTTATTCTCAATGATCCCAACTAAACCGCCACAAGATTGGTTCAGATCTCTAGATTCATGTATGTCCAAATTCCTTTGGAAAAATAAACCCCCACGTATAAGCTTAAAAACACTACAAAAGACCAAGGATAAAGGAGGACTAGAACTGCCTAACTTTCAGCACTACTTCTTAGCCAACAGGCTTCAGTTTATCTCAGGATGGCTAAAACATACCCTCTTAGATGAACCTTGGCTAGATGTAGAACAAGCACTTTGCAATAATCCAGAGATCTCAGACCTACCATTTATCAGCTCAAACATCCAACGACATGAATGCTTTAAATGCATCAACATCAGCTCTTCTCTGACAGCATGGTGGGAGTTTCTAAAATTGACGGCGTCTTCATTAATCCCATGCAAACGTACACCTATCTGGAACAACCCTGACATATTACAAAACAATAATATGATAAACTTTTCAGATTGGAGTGGTAAAGGAATCAAATATTTAGAACATATACTAGAAGGAACAGAATTTATTTCATTTGACGGACTAGTTACACAATATGGGATCAACAAGAAAAGATTTTTAGAATATCAACAAATTAAATCCATAGTAAAAAAGAAATTTAAACTGGATCAAGTTGAACTACAAACACCACCAAGTGTGGTTCAATTTCTTACTCTTAAAACCCCCAAATTACTATCCAAAATATACAGAATGCTTTCTAAAACAGATGAATCAATATCACTTCCTATTGCAAAATGGGAAGCGGATTTGTCAGTTAACTTAGACCTAAACTTCTGGTCTCAGATTTGCTTAAAAACCTTTCATCTAATTAGAAATCCCAGTCTTCAATTAATTCAATACAAAATATTACATAGAGTGCACTATACAGGTCATCGGATGTTCAAGATGGGCTTTACGTCTACCAACAACTGCTCACACTGCCAAACCAATTCACCGGACAATTATATCCACGCTCTTTGGTTCTGTCCACCAGTTCAGAAGTTTTGGCGCGAGATATGTGAAGACTTATCGAAGTGTCTGAAATGTAACATTCCAACTTCCCCCTTAGTGTGTTTGTTGGGCAGCTTAGATAATGTCACTTCAGAAAAGAATATCGCCCATATGGTTTTCACTGCCCTATGCATAGCCAAGAAAACAGTCCTCATGAACTGGAAAAATAAAAATAATCTTAATTCTAACCAATATAGAAATTATCTATTAGTTTACATTAGTCTTGATACAGCCTCTGCCACCACATCAGATCAATTGCTCTGGGCTCCTTTGATCAGCTCCATCACCTAGTGGGGGTGGGGGGTCATAGTTTGGTCCCGCCTTCACTGTTGTGATTGGTGTGGGGGTAGGGACAGGCTTAGGGCGTCGGGGGGTTCCCCGGAGGCATCTTCCTTGGGGGGCTCAACCCGGGGTAGCGGTCATGTCCGGTTAGGGGCTCTGTTGGCTCTCAGGTGACTGTTTCCTTGCGGCTGCGTGCAGCAGGGCTAGGGGAGAGTCTGTGCTGACGGACGTGGGTTACTGACCTGGTAGCCTGGCTGCCCCTGGGTGGGTCCGGGATGGGCGTGAGGTTCTGGGGGCGCTCCGTCTCTGGGCTGGGGCCCGGGGGGGCTTGGGTCCTGGTTGGTGTGTTGCCGGGGTTGTGGGCGGGTGGGTGCATGGGGGCCCAGCCCTGGAGCAGGGTGCCACCGGTGCATCGAGCCACCTGGGGGGCTCTTCAACTGGTGGGGAAGATTGTCACATCTTGCAGGAGCTTTCCTCTCCTCAGGGGCTCTCTCTGCAGGAGGGGGAGATACAGGAGAGGTGGAAGAAGATCTCAGCCTGGGTGTTTATTGTCTTATGTAGTCTGGAAGAAGAGTGGATGGTGGGGTGGGTGCAGTTTTCTCTGTGGTGGGGTTGGGTGGACTGTCCCGGGCTCTGTGGGGCCGGGAGGCGCTGCTGCACTGGGCCCCGGTCTGGATGGGCCTGGGCCCCCTTTCCCTGGCGGGTCGCGGAGTATGGGGGTGCCTACTGGGGTCAGCGGGGGAGCTGGCCCCAGGGAGGGGTCACTTGCCCCTCCCTTCCTTCCCTCCCCATCTCCAGCTGCCTCCCTCTTCCCGCTCCACCACAACCACCCACACATGCAGGACCTTGGAGTAGGGGTATGTCACCAGGGTGCAGAGGAGGCTACCCCCCCCCCCCCCCCCCCCCCCCCCGTCCCCTTCTGGCTGCCTCTGCCTCAATTTTATCCCACAACTTAGACATTCACATTACTCACACTCTCATTACACATACATATAGGATCTTGGGGGTGGGCACGATACACGGAATCCAAAGTACCATCAGGGTGTACACCTCACCCCTGGCGTCGTTGCCCACCTCTCAATGTTAAATACACGTAGACATTGAGGGCTAGCAGGAGGGACCATGCGCTTACCTGCTGCTCTCTGGCAGGTAGCTCCATGCCCTCCTGGGTTTTAAATGCACCTTAGAACACACATGCATCAACACTACAATGAGCGGGCGGATGGAGGTTTGGAGTCTTCTCTCACCCCCGTTCTCTGCGACCTGCTGGAGCGGGGGGGCTAGGAGGAGGAGTTGGCCGTCCGACTGCGGTCTGGAGTGTGGGGCCTTCCTGCTGCTGCGGAGTCGGGGCGGTCTGCCTCCCCCCACCGCAGGGAAAAGGGTAACACCACCTGGGTCTGGGTGCAGTTCCCCCCTCCAGGGGCAAGGGTACCTAGACCCGGTGTGTAGAGTACGCTTGGGGAGTGTGATCGTGTGTACAGCGTCTCTTTATGTCTGTCTCCACGTTGGTTGAGTGTGGAGTAAGTGCATATGAGAGCATGAGGGTGGGAATGGATGTTTGTATATGTGTGTGCCTGTATTTCTGTGTCTATATGTCAGGTTGGGTGTCAGGCGCCACCTCTCTGGGGACATCTTAGGCCCTCCAAGGTTTGGAGGCCTATCTCCCCCTACCACCACTTCCCTGCCAGTGGCGGACTCCCTCAGACATCGGTGCGTTGGTGGTTCTTTGTGTCCGGGGATGGGCGTCCAGGTACACACCGGCTCACTCCTTGGCGGCCGCTTATCGGGGCCTGGAGCCTGGGGCTCGCTCGGGCCACTTCGGAGGTGGGGTGCCCCCGGCCTCTCGGCCTGGGGCTCGGTCACTCAGGCACGGCTGCCGGCGGAGCTCACGGGCGCGTCACTGCAACTCCCCCTGGCTTCTGCTCCGCGGCTGCTGAGTGAGCCCTCATCTGGGACTCTCCTCAGCTCTTTCTGGGACAGTGGCGCGGCTGCCCCTCTGTTGGTCTTCCTTGGTCTCTTGTGTTCTGGGGGCCTCTGGATGTCTGGAGTTTTGATCTCCTCCATACCTGCTTCATGCCCTGGAGGACGGGGCTGTGGCCCCCCCACACCCTCTAGCAGATCATTACATGAAGGAACCTTTTTAAAAAAAACACACTAGATTATCTTAAAATATGAACACAAATACTTAATTATGATTATTGATTTTAATTGTTAAATTCAAACCAAAACTGGAAATTTGAACAATTATTCCAAGAGAATTTGGAAAAAAACAATTATTTCAATCCAATACACATTTTAATCAAAACATTAAGTAGAAAGAAAACTTTAGTTTGAACTTTAAACTCAAATGTTCTCTGGCTTGCCCATAAATCCATCATAACTGAATGGAATGCTGCAAATAACTTGCTTTACTTAACGTGTTTATCCTCTGAACAAAACAGATGCCCTATTTCTGATTAATCAGACTCAACTTCATAGTCACAATTCTGGCACACATAAATTGCCTGGCCTGAGGTGCAAGCATCATGGGCCCATTTGTTGCATTTTACGCATTTTACCCAGGTCTCTTTTGGACGACTGTTTGAAAATGGCTCCACACAGACAAGGCAGAAGCACTCTTCATCATCTGATGATGACTCTTGAATTATTTTTCTTCTTTTAGCTGCGTTGTTCTTCATAGGTCCAGATGTTTTCCCCCCTCGCGTCCCTCTCTTTTGAAACAGCTTTTTGCTAGATTCAGCCTTATTCTTTTCTTTTTCTAGTTGCTGCTTCACTGGTGTGTCGGTTAGAATTGCTGATTTGCGTCGTTTTCTTCCTTTGCTGGATGGTTTTCGGCGGCCAGCTTTTGGATATGGCTGGATGTCCTCTGGAGTTGGTAGTCCGCTGTCAGTAATTGCAGTGCTGGGTAAGGGTGAGCTCGTGATAGAGATGGTGCTGGAGCTTGTTAGTGCAGAGTTGGTGCTGGGGCCTGGCAGTGCAGAGGTAGTGCTGGGGCCTGGCAGGTCAGAGTTGGTGCTGGGGCCTGGCAGTGCAGAGGTAGTGCTGGGGCCTGGCAGTGCAGAGTTGGTGCTGGGGCCTGGCAGTGCAGAGTTGGTGCTGGGGCCTGGCAGGGCAGGGTCCAGAATAGGGCGATCTGTGGCGTAGGATGGTGCAAACTCGGCTTCCAGAAATACATTTCTGTTGTAAGGTTGAATCCCAGCCACCCTAAAACCAGCCTGAATGTTCAATGGGGTTGCAGCCAGAGGATATGCAATTGCCACAATCCCAGGAATGTCATAAATAGACATTGTCTTCCCAGGGTTGTTCCTCATCCAGGCATCACACGTGCTGTTGATGTGCCTCTTTAGTGGCCCGTAGACAGACCTGTCTAATGGTTGGAGCCGATGCGAGCAGTGGGGTGGGAATGACAGCATGATTATGCCATTTTCTTTGGCATAATTGAGTCCATCAATGGACAGATGAGACTCGTGGTTGTCCAAAAGGAGTAAACAGGGCTTCTCCTTTGAACACTTTGTATGTTCATTGAAATGTTGCAGGAAGTCAACAAAGTGTGTGTCTTTCATCCATCCAGAGGAATTTGCCCCTCCTTTGCTGCCGGGTGGCCCGTTGATCAGGAAATGGTCACAGAAGTGGACACGCGGGAAAATAAAGTATGGAGGTAAATTATTCCCTATGGCTGAGACAGCACAGGCCAGTGTGACAAGGGTTCCCCTTTCAGCAGAGGTCAATGACCCTACTTGCTTGAATCCACGTCTGGCCAACACTTTGTCTGGTTTATGTACAGTGGTGACCCCAGTTTCATCAACATTCCAAATGTCTCCTGGTCCAAACTCATATTTGCATAACACTTTCTCTAAGTTGTCAAAGAAAGCATTGACATTCTCTCTGTTGAAGCTACTTGCCCTGGCAAGGCTAGTTGCTTCTGGCTTTCTCAGTGACAATGTTGTATGCCGCTTTAAAAAGCCTGTAAACCACTCTTTGCTGGCCTTTTCTTTTTCTGCCCACAAAGGCACAAACTTCAGTTCGTGTGCCACAGCAAACTGGTAGGCAAGCTTTCTGACCTCACTTGGTGACAGACCAAAATAAATGTCAGCTGACCTAGTAATATACTCAACAAGCTGCTTTTCAAAATCAGGGGAAAAAATCTTCCTTGGCGTTGTATAACCAACCATTGTTGTTGGCATGGCTGTCTGACTTTCAATTTCTTCTCTGGTAATCTTTTGACAATACCGAGTTAGAGTACGGTAATTTATGTCAAAATCCTTTGCTGTACTTCTGATTGATTTGTTCTGCATCTTTACCTGCCTGACTGCCTTTAACATAATGTCAGGTGGTGTTCTGCCACGCTCTGTCTTTAACACTTTTGAATTTTCTGTGTACCATTCACACACATTCATACTCCAATGGATGCATCAGAGAGCAAGGTGGGTTTAGTATCTTGCCCAAGGATATTTGGCATGCAGACTGTGGGAGCCAGGAATCAAACCACTAACCTTCCAATCAGCAGATGACCTGCTAACACTTGAGTTGTGACTTGGACCTTTATAATGATCTTGATATTGACTTAAACTTGCCTTAAAAGTTTTCTCTTATGTAGCGCTGTGTGGAGGCAGCTTTATTGGCTGAACAAAAACACAAACACTAAATTCCAGGAAACAAAACCAAAAACTAGAAACTAAATTTAAGAAACTGGGAAACTAAGACTTGAACCAAGAACTAGGAGTAACATGGAGCACACAGGAAAGAGCAATGTGGCAGTGCAACAAGACTGCAGGAGAATGGGAATGGGAAACAGGATGGAAACACAGCTGGAGACAATCAGAGAAATGAGACGGGGAGAAAGAAAAACTAAATACACTAGCATGGGACGTGAGACTGTCAAAGTAAAACAGGAAACGTGAGGCACATACTAAGAAGTGGACTTGACACTGTGACTGGGAAATCTGAATACTAAAGCTTTGCTAACATTCTGCATCACTGTAAATCCGTTTTTTATGCTCAAAACCCACTGTTGGTATTAACTAAAGACTACGAGTTATTAAACTGAAAGAAATCCTTTTCGTAGCAGGCCTTACTGCACATGTACTGTTAGGAGTTTCCTTTTCAAAGAGCAAAAAATCGCGAGTATTTAAATTAAACACACAGACATGACAGAGACACAATTTACTGAAAATAGTACTAAATTTAACAGAGCTAATCTTATTTTGCAACTGATATTACCGTGATAGTTGCCAGTTGGGGGGTTCACCTATTTGGAATAGGTGAAGGTAGATGGTTGAAAGCTGTGACTGTAGTATCTAAACTTCACTGAGTTTTTAAACTGCATGTTTAGAATGAAGCCTTAAATAATTCTACTCCTGGCATGATACTAGAAACAAAAATTTAAATGAAATAAGCCGAGGAATGGAGGAAGGAGAAGAATCCCAATACCAGAACCATATGAAGTGTTGTTTTACAGGCAGCGGAGTTACTTTTGACAGTGAGATGATGGCCATGCAGTGTCTCTGGTGTTTAGTGACATTTCTACATAAAGAGCATGATCAGTAAAAAGGTCTTCTGTATGAAAGTGCACTTGTAGCATTTACATGCATTAATTCATTAAAACTCTGACTGAAATAACTTCTAAACATAATTGTTACAGAAGTACTTTTCATTTATCATCCACTAATGAAAGCATCTTAAAACAAAGTCATTTAAAGACAGCTTGCAAATTGAAATAGCAAACGTGAATTTAAGTCTTTGAATATCTCCCACGATCACTGTCTTAAAGTGCTGAAAGTGTTTCCTTGAGTGCAGTGCTGTAGCGAAGGCACTACACTTCTAACTAATTAACTAACTTCACTTTATTTGTCTGTTTCCTTTAGAATCGCACAGTGACAAGAGCTCAATATGTATGCCTCATATCATTGCAATCAGGGTGGAGATACCAACAACTGTCTTAATTTATTTATGAACATTTTCCCCTCGGTGACTTAACAGATGCTGTGTTCAGGTATGAAACTAAATGTGTGTGGTGCTGTGCTTCTGTTAGAATTGTAGCTGTATTCCCAGCAAGTATACTTGTATATACTATACAAATTTACAGTAGAGATCAAATTTACTTTTAGATTGGTGACCTGTCCGGTGTGTACCACACCTCTTGTTCTTTGGTAACTGGGATAGACTCCAGCTGGTCTGAACCCTGATAAGAATAAGTGGTAGAATATAAGTGTTAGAAATTTCAAATCAGTACTTCTTCCCATATAAAGTGATTATAATGTAAAAAGGGGTGGAGCAGATGTGTACTTCATACCTATAATAATATAGCAAAAAGAAAGTGAACTGTGATCAAGATTAGAGAATACTAAATAATCCACAGTTGTTAGTGTTTATCTGGCACCTTTAAATCTTACCAGCAACAAACATTTCATAATGCAGTAAACTTGCTGTTGATATTGGCTGTCTGAGCAACTCTAAGAAAAGTTGGGTGGTTAAAGTATGTAATTCTTAGAATACTTAAGATTCACAGTGATACTATTTCAAGTACCCCTCAGAACACTACTAACCCATATAAAACAAATGCAAAGGAAAAAAAGAAATCTAAACAGTATGAATGGATTAACAATTGATTTTTGAAGTTCTTTGTTGGCATACTGTAAGCATATTATCAACAGAAGAGACTTCAATCTGTTCAGATATGTATGTGGACAGACGACAAATGGTTCAAACTTTACTTTAAGTGTTGGGAGCAAGGTTCATTTAGATTTCTCAGAAAATTATGTTTCAAGTCAGGGAATGGATATTGCTATTAGGAATCTCTTCTGAAGCCAAGGTGAATACTAATGTTCATCAAAAGCTCCTTCACCAATGCACATTTTATTCCCTGTCTTCAGCTTCCAATCAACCAGCAATTTCTATGCAAGACTATGCACGTGGCCATCCTGCAAAATAGGTTAAACCACTTCCTTGAAGCTGATCACATTGAAATAATAAAACTGATAATAAAATTGCTGAACCCAATCAACAAACTGTACAAGATGATTCTGGACAAAATTGAAACTAAGAAAACCAGTACTGTTACAAGCTATGGAAAAATGGGAATGGCATTTGAGAAATCAAGTCAAACCCAATGGTGCAGATTTGATTACTGCTCTCTTATTTTGCATGCATGTCATATGAGTGAGTGACTGAATGATTTTATATATCTGTTTGAACACATTAGATACTTCTATATTTTTGTGGATGCTAATTAATTGCATATGACAGCTGCATGTTCAAATCTTGTTCAACACAAGCTTTTTTACTACAGTGGTTGTGTTATATGGGCAGTTGTGTGTGTGTTTGTAAGAGTTTTTTCATCTCCCAGGATTTCCACCTTCAAAGCAGTAGCAGGTAACACAGGGGTTGACAGTTTTCCCTTTTCATGTGCCACTCAAAACAGCCCTGTGGATTTTCTGCAGCCCAGACATGTTGCGGTAACATACTGTAAATGACACACAAACACACACACATTTGCAGAGAGTTGTGTGTTTACTGTGAGTAAAACACCACTCATTGCGACATAGGAAGAAAAGGAGGAAGCAAAGGAAAAAAAAAGAGAGTGTAAAAAAAGGACAAAGGGAAAAAGATTAGCGTTTTAGTGTTCAAACAAATAAAACTCACTGGCTTTAACACTAGGTTTACTAACCTGCGCAAATGTGCGTAACTTCCCTAAACCCAACACCCCCTAGAATTACTGGCTTTTTTATTTTCTGGTGCAAGTCCCGAGGTGTTAATCACCCCTGCTGAGATTTTCACAGGTCGTCAGCTCGTTTCTCCTCCAGCTTTTGTTGTGCACACAGACAGTGACTCGTCAAATATTGGACCTGTCAGACTAGCTCAAAACTTTTAAAATGACACCTCCATAAGTTCATTAAGGAAGATCTGTGTTCCCTGTGCATACAATACTGGGTTTTAGGGCTTTCAGCAATATTATTTTTGTCACTTTTGCTTCACATTGGAAAGTCAGCTGTGTTGTCTTGTCTCTCGTCCCTAACCTTTTCTCTCTTACTTTGTGAGGTCTAAGATATGTTGGGTATAAATATATACTAAACTGTTTAAGTGGGTAAATACCTTTTCCATTGATATGTAGTTGTCTCCTCACAATATTGAAGTACAATCATGATGTAAAGAGTATAATAACATGAACTTTGTTCTTTACTTCCTCTCTAGTTTTAACCAATGTCTAACTAATCCTTTGTTTTAAAGTCACTTTTGTAAAACAGTTAAGGACTATACACTGTGGAATATATCGAGTGGGAATTCATTTTTAGAAAGGGTAACATTTTTGGATTAGCACAAAAAGTACTGTCTGCATTTACAAAGGTGTTTGCAATGGACCCTGTTGCATTTCTTGAAGTTCCTCTTCAAGGTGCAAAATATAGGGAGGAAAATATTTATAACTTACTGCTAATTGCACCAATATTTAATGTAAAATAAAAAAAGGGATCTCTTATTTTTTTCACACTTGATATTGAATTGACGGCACAACTTTTCCAAATATGCCTAAAAACCTAACACACCTCTGGGTGTAATTTGCTGTAATTTGCTAATTAGCTGTACAATTTAGCAATATACAGTGGATCCAGAAAGTGTTCTCAGTGCTTCGCTTGCTCCACATTTTGTCATGTTACAGCCTTATTCCAAAATGGATTAAATTCCAAAGTGAAAGTTAAAAGACTGCTTTAAATTACTGTAAATATATTAAAATTAAAAACAAAAATACAGGACTGATGTATTTTCATTATATTTTTCACACATTCAAGTGAAATCAAGTCATTTTTTCATCCACTATCCAAAGATATACAAGCTGCCTTAATTAAAGATGAGGAAAACACAATACACAAAGGCTGAAAATGTAATTTCTCTCAGCCACAAAACTCCATTATTGGCTGAAAAAATT
Organism: Aulonocara stuartgranti; assembly: GCF_965226115.1. Taxonomy (NCBI): domain Eukaryota; kingdom Metazoa; phylum Chordata; class Actinopteri; order Cichliformes; family Cichlidae; genus Aulonocara; species Aulonocara stuartgranti. Next base: position 15,830,092 of record NC_138940.1, on the reverse strand, counting down.
AAAAACATGACAATAAGACACAGGGATGCATTAAATTACTTTTTCTTTCATGAAACTGTTGTTTTGACCTAGATTCACGTACATGACACTCCTTCAATAAATGCTACTACCAAATATTGATTAATCCACTAGTGAAAAATGATAATCTCCTCATGAATGATTTGAGTGATGTCTCCTGCTCTTCACAGATGTATAAAAATAACTTTATTTAGGAAATTACAGAGCCTTCTCAAAGATGCATCGATGTGAGTTTAAGACTTATTCCATTACATACATTTATAACACATTTAGTACCTTATTTTCTGAGATCACTCAGGGACCTACTGGACACCATCCAAAATGAATTTAAATGTTTTTCTGGCTGTGAGCAGCTCCTCGACACACACTCCTGGACACACACACACATACACATGCACTGATACACACTCATCCCCCCTCCCTTCCCAAACGCCTTCGATGCTTGTTCCCTCCTGGAGAACACGGCGGGTCTGGGCCCAGTGCTGGAAAAATAGCTGCAGTGCAGGATGGCTGCTGTGTTTGCTTCGCATTACTCCTCATCCCCTCCCCAGTTGCTTGTCACGTGGGCCATAATGTTGTGCCATGGACATTTATGTGCTTCCTGTATTATCCCTTGTGTTACACATTTCGATGTTTTTTTTCCCCCTTGCTACCTAGCCTGACCTGTCTCCCCAATGTGATGTTTGTGTATTGTATGTACGGTTGGCAAGGTCTGTCATCTCAGTTGTGGGCAACTGCAACTGACAAATAAAGGCTATCTCATCATCATCATCATCATCATCATCATCAATTCACACTATGTAACCAATGTATCCATCAAAAGTTCACTCAAAAATCATGCAAATTAAGTCCACATGCCAACATCTTGGTGCACCCCGCACTCATGTCCCATCATCATCATTCATTATCGTTATGTAGTATAGAACTGGGGCATAACTAGACGTATTTACTTTAGTTCAGCTTGAGTGCTTACAGACATTCTTCAGCTTCATTCCTAATTAGCTCTGTGTGTGTAAAGCACCCTGCCTTCCCTGACATGTTTTGCTTGCAAAAATGCACTAACTTGGTACTCTTATTGTGATGTTGGTTTAAAAAGAAATATGATGTTGCAGAGCTGAGTGAAAGAGATGCTTGAAATCTAGTCTTACAGAGCCTAAATACTGCTTAGCACCAACACTGTCCATTGATTGGTCCTGTTGTGGGTGATTTCAATTATTCATTCAAGCCTTCAGGTGATGCAAAGAGAGCCAAAGACAATATTTTGTTAATTTGAGACACAGAAACAGAAACACATGCAGCTGACTCCAGATTCACTATATCATGGATAACGTCACTTTTGTTTTCCCAACAGCTACATTTCAGACTCTACAGGCCTCAGCAAGTTAAATGTTAAAATCCATGACAATAAAATAAAAAAAAAAGACTGAACAAAAATTAAGTTGCTAGATGAAAGGCTCTTCTTACTAAAAAGAAACATGTCAGTATGGTTTTGCATGCATCTGAACACATCATAAGACTGGTCCTTTGCACAGATGATACCAAAGTGAAGGTGTTAGCCTATAATGCACAAGGGCAGATTTTGTGGAAACTAAATATGGCATATTAGCACAAACATCTCATACTAACTGTGTGAGGTGATGATTTGAGCTTGTTTAGCAGCCACAGGGCCAGAGCAAGGATTCCATCTTATCCAGGTACAGTGAGTTCAGGTTTAGCGAGGTTTTCTATATTACAAAGGTAGTTCATTTCTTACATCACTATGGTAACCTAAAACCTAACCTATTCCTTAGCATGTTCTGGATTAGGTATAAAGTCAGCACCTACAGATCAATCAATTCTACAGAGAATAACATCACCATTCATGGAAGATCCTGCAGACCTCTGTGTGCAGACATTAGAGACAAATTCTCTTAATAGCATCTTCAAGTGTTTGGGCGTATCCTGGATCAGGATCAGTAAGAAATATAGATTCTTGTCCTACAAAACCACATAGACCTCATATCAGGCAGTGCACTGACACATGGTTAGCACTGTGGCCTCACAGCAAGGATCCGTCATTGGGACTTTCTGTGTGGAGTTTGGAATAAAGCTGGAGTACCTAGAGAGAACATGCAAAGTCCAGAGACATGCAAATAGCGGAATTGGGTTAACTGGTGATTCCAAATTGGCCATAGAGGTGAATGGTTGTCTGTATCTCTATGTTAGCCCTGTGACAGACTGGTGACCTTTCCAAGGTGTACCCTGTATCTTGCTCTTTGGCAGCTGAGATAGTTCCTGCCCACCCTGAATCCATGGAAGAAAATGGATGCATGGACCTCAAATGATTATATGATCACAATAGTTCAGTTCAATTTGAAACGATTCCATTTTATTCAAAACAAAGTTGTATCAAGGCACTTCAAGAGGACTTCAGGCACAAACTGCAGGCTTACTTATGGTTGCCCTACTAAAAGTAGAATTGGAGGCATAGCCTTTAGCTTTCAGTTTGGATTTGGGAGACAGACACGGCCTGTTAACTTTCCTTAATGATAAGGCTTATAGTTGGGGCTGCATCAGGTTACCTTGAACCATCCCTTAGTTATACTGCTATAGATTCAGGCTGCTTCGGGGCTTCATGCGATAGTGATTCACTTTTGACTCCCCATGTGTTTATATACCACTTATAGGGGTATAAAACTTATAAAACTTTGTTGTAATTTGGTTCTCTATAAATAAACCTGAAACATATTGAATTAGATGCAACTTTATTCCTTTAATTTTTCTTCCTGTATGGTGCAAACACTTTTACAACACTTTTACTAAAGCAGCACCTATTTGTACTTGCTGACCTTATTTTAAATTTGCATATAGATTATTCTGTTTTTATATTTATTCATTACTTGCTCTGAGACTCTTAAACATCACCAGGGCTCAAGCTAGAAAAATAATAACTTAAAGCATCTTTTCAACATTAATTCAGGCATGCACTTTTAGCTCACTGACACGCAGTAGGCGATATGCCACAAGGTTACATGTAGTGGCCTGGGTTTGAGTCTGACCTCAGGCTCTTTGTTGTGTGTCTGACCCCACTCTCTCTCCCTGCTTTCCTGTACAGCCTTCACTATGCCATCTAATAAATGTGGAAAATGCTCAATAAAAGCATGTATTCAATGGATCAAGCTGCAATAGGTCTATTAACGTGCACAGCTGGGATTTTTATCAGCTTCTTTCCTGGCTTCAGATAGGTTGAACTTTATTATTAGATCTTGTTCAGCCTTACTGACCAACTAACCTCATCATATGTTTCCCATATTATAGTTTTATCTCCCTTTGTAAAATCAGCCACTCTGCTGCCTTTACTTTCAATGCACTTGTAGCTAGACCTGGAAACTTACTTTGATTCTGCAATGTGCCCAGAGATCTGTACTACAAATGGTCCAAACCTCAGTCTACTAATGATTCATGGGGTGTACTTAGTTTTGCACAGCAGTATATTTTGCACATTTGTGTATCAATCCATTTCATAAAGGCTTATCCAATTTAAGAAGACAATGCTGTCAGATTCCACCGGTGGAGTTGAGCATAACTTGCTTTTCGCAAGTTTATTGCCGCTTGTCATCCACGCCTCCGGCTGAACATGTAGCGCTACTTTGAAGTTTGTTTTTCGCGCTACTTGTACGGCACTATGTTGCCTGGCGGATGGACATGTGACCAACATACCACTCTTGAACCCCGATACTGTGTGTCTGATCACATGCCCTTCCGCCAGGCAACGTAGTGCCGTACAACAGCGGAACAAACAAAACAAATCGTCTTACGATATGACAAAAATCATGGACAATCAATAGAAAAGCCGCACCTGACTAAAAGCCGCAGGGTTCAAAGCTTGTGCAAAAAGTAGCGGCTTATAGCCCGACAATTACGGTACACCATGTCACAAATCGCAAATCATCTCAGAGTGGTTTCTTAAACAGGTTGCAAGTGCAAGAGCAAGTTGAAGCAAATGCTTAAAGTCATCATGTTAGTGGACTAAAATGTCTAAGGAATGTTTCCAGTACCGGGGTGGCTGTAGCTCAGGCGGTAGAGCAGGTCATCTACTGATCGGAAGGTTGGTGGTTTGATTTCTGGCTTCCTGTAGTCTGCATGCCAAATATCCTTGGGCAAGATATTAACCCCAAATTGCTAGAGTAGTGAATGTGTGTGAATGTTACTTAGAAAGCACTTAGAACAATGTGCTTGTGCGAATGGGTGAATGCACAAGTTGTGTAAAGCGCTTTGAGTGCTCAGAAGAGTAGAAAAGCGCTATATAAGAACCAGTCCATTTACCATTTACCTTGTTGAATATAAACAGCAAAGATATGAAGCTTATGTGTAAGTTCAATAAGGAAGATCTGTAATCAGTCATCTGTCTGCTTTCCTGGGTGTTAGACTGTTTGCCTGTTCTTTACATCACTACTGCTTTCCCACACTGTCAGTCTCAATACTGACTCCATTACTCTAGTCCAATCATCTTCTTGCCCTCCGTCTTTGAGCCAATCAACTTCCACTTTCTGTAGTTTAAATCTGTGCTCTCCATCATTCTCCCTTTCACACTCTCATTCGTGTAACCTTCCTTAAACTTATCTCCAACTCTCAGACACCCCAGTCTTCATCTTTACCACCACCAGCATCTAGACTGATGACCCATCATGGTAGAACAGTATGATTAGATTTAGAACAGTGTCCTCAGAGTCTAATTGCCAAATACATTAATTTCTTTATCTTAATAAATCATGTTCAGTTCTCCCAAGTGATCTTTCTTATTGAACAGATAACTGTGTATTAAATACTAAGCATATATTATACAGTGTTTGTGAAAGATGGATGTAGTCACAGTAAGGTCAGCCATGACTTTTGATGCCTGTCAGGGTTCCTGGGTCGTTGACCCAGTGATTTCAGTTTGTTCATGTTCAGTTTAGTTTGCCACATTAATGTTCTCACTTCCTGTCTTTTCCCCGTGTCAGCTTGTCCCCCGTGTCATTAGTCAGATTATGTTCAGCCCTGTACTCGCCTGTTTCCAATCACTGTCATCATTCAACCTGTGTATTTAGTTCCTCGGTTTCACCAGTTCTTTGTCGTGTCATTGATGTACGTCTGATGTTACGTTGTCCTTCCCGTGTGTTCCCTCAGTTCAGTCAGCCGTTCAGTTGTCTAGCCAGTCAGTGTCTGTTCACCCACTCCCTATAATAAACCTTCACCTACCTGCCAGTCCTGCGTTTGGGTTCCTTCTTCCTCGCCTCCACAAAACGCCTGACAGAATGACACGACCCGTGCCACGAAGACACGATCGGAACCCAGCGGACTCGGACCTCTACGAGCGGCAGGAGGTAGCGCTCTCCGTTTGGGCGGAGAAGCTCAGGGGGAAACAGCGGCTCTTCTCAGAGAGGGAGCACGTCTTTGAGGGGACTCGCCTGGCTCTGGGCGGGCCTCGGAGACGCCGCGGTCCACCTGCTGCCTCACCTGCATTGGAACATTCGCCGCGGAGAGTGGGCGTCACAGGCCAAGCTTCGGCCGCTCGCTCTCCCGCCGCTCCGCTCCTCGCTCGCCCGCCAGCCGCCTCATTCGCCGGACCTCCACCATCGCTACGGCACAACGCCTACGCCTCCCACCTTGGCTCAATGGGGGCTACCGCGCCAGAGGCTCTGCTGTTTACCCCGGCCGCTTCCTCTTCCCGGGGAAAGCGGCGCACACGCCGCCATAGAACGGACTACTTTCAGCCACTCCCGATGGTGAGCTCCAGTGACTGTTTTTCGCACTCACCATCTGATTATTCACTCAAAACGCACAATAACCCCATCTCTGATTCGTGGGATGTTTCCCTCCTGGAGGATTCTGTGGACTGGGAAGATTTGTTCTGCTCTGCTCTCCCAAAGACTGTAAATAGTGGTGGCAGGAAAACCAGAACAATCCCCAATAAACCTGCTAACATCACACACCCAGTCATTATCTCCACTCCCGTCAGTCAGTCTACCCCCACACCAGTGCCAGCTCCCAGGAGGAGGGCAGCTGCGACCCAGTCTACCGCCACACCCGCTTCTGTTTCTCGAGTGGGGGTGACTGGTGTCCAGCCACCTCCCGTGCCTGTCCCAGCGCCTAGGCTGAGGACGGCCAGGATCCAGCCTGACCCCCCTAGAGACTCAGCTGAGGCTCTCCAGCCAGTGCCCTCACGCTCTGGAGGCACAGAAGAGCTCACCGGTCCACCTACTACTTCACCCCTTCATCCACCTCCTGATCCAGCTTTTCACGCCCTCGCAGTATCACTGGTTAGGCTAGCTGAGGTGTCCCCTGCTCAGGCACCAGCTTTATTAGCCCAGGCTGCACTGTTGTCCCCTTCACTAGCTCACTCTGCGGGGTCCGGCGTCGGCCTCAGCTTCGCCCGGTCCGGCCTCAGCCTCAGCTCCTGCTTCGCCGTCGCCTGGTCCAGCCTCAGCCTCTGCAGCGACGCCTGGTCCGGCCCCCGCATCGCCATCGTCTGGTCCTGCCTCGTCTGGTCCTGCCTCGTCTGGTCCTGCGCCCACCGGGCCATGGCTGGCACGCCTAACACCGGAGAGCCGCCGTTGCCTTCCGCGCGGCCGGCCCCCTGAACTGCTCCGTCGTCTCCTTCGCCGCTGCCACCGCTGCCTTCCGCGCGGCCGGCCCCCTGAACTGCTCCGTCGTCTCCTTCACCGCCGCCGCTGCCTTCCGCGCGGCCGGCCCCCTGAACTGCTCCGTCTCCTTTGCCGCCGCCGCCGCCGCTGCCTTCCGCGCGGCCGGCCCCCTGAACTGCTCTGTCGTCTCCTTCGCCGCCGCCGCTGCCTTCCGCGCGGCCGGCCCCCGGACCGCCTTTGCCTGAGTGGCCGCCGTTGCCTTCCGCACGGCCGGCCCCCGGACCGCCTTTGCCTGAGTGGCCGCCGTTGCCTTCCGCACGGCCGGCCCCCGGACCGCCTTCGCCTGAGTGGCCGCCGTTGCCTTCCGCACGGCCGGCCTCCCGAACTGTGTCCACGTGGCCGCCCGCCTGAACTGTCTCCGCCCGCCTTGGTCTGGTTTTTCTTTCTTTCGGCCGTCGGGTGCCGGCCTTTGGAGGGGGGGGGTACAGTCAGGGTTCCTGGGTCGTTGACCCAGTGATTTCAGTTTGTTCATGTTCAGTTTAGTTCGCCACATTAATGTTCTCACTTCCTGTCTTTTCCCCGTGTCAGCTTCTCCCCCGTGTCATTAGTCAGATTATGTTCAGCCCTGTACTCGCCTGTTTCCAATCACTGTCATCATTCAACCTGTGTATTTAGTTCCTCGGTTTCACCAGTTCTTTGTCGTGTCATTGATGTACGTCTGATGTTACGTTGTCCTTCCCGTGTGTTCCCTCAGTTCAGTCAGCCGTTCAGTTGTCTAGCCAGTCAGTGTCCGTTCACCCACTCCCTATAATAAACCTTCACCTACCTGCCAGTCCTGCGTTTGGGTTCCTTCTTCCTCGCCTCCACACAACGCCTGACAATGCCTCCCCACTGATGTTTTGGCCACCACTATGTTGATGTTTTTGAGACTAAAGCAACCATATTTGGATGAGCACATGCTCAATTATCAGACAGCAAAGTTGATTAGCAAGCTGCATTTATAACCTGAGACAGACACAGTTGAGTTAATCCTGAGCACCAGATTAATAACATGCTTTGAATTTAACCCAAAATAACTGAAGCATAAACCTATGCAGTGGTTTATATCAGACAGCAAACCATTTTTCAGATAGTTTCAATAAACTTCAAAATGAAGTTATTAAAAATGATTTTTGTAACAGGCTCTAAACATAGTTTTTCACTTCCTGAAGTGGAAATTTTAACAATTTTAAACATTTTTGTACAGTAAACTGCTTCCCTAAAATGCTCATTTAAACTTCAGTGGTAAAGGGAGGGTTTATTTTATTTACTTGTTTTTGGCATGTGGGTGAGCCATGCTGTGCTTGACATTTGTAGATTTGCAGCAGCTCAGTTGCAGCTGGGAGCCTCCAAACTGGTCACTGAGCAGTTTCAAGTACTATTAAGCAGTGGCTGAGAGAGAAAGAGCATCACTCCATTTCTTGGTGCTCTCCTGTTTATAAGATGGACAGAAACTGCTCTCACACTTCCTCCTTTTGCTGTGAGAGCTATGACACATGGCATGTCTGGACTACATGAGATAAAACAAAAATAAAAACGCCCAGATTGACTGGTGGTGACACTCAGCGTACTAAACTAATGCCTGGGACTCATCACTATCTTCCTGTAGACTCTGTTTATGGCAGATGAGGATGTAGAGGTTGTAGAAGTTTGTTCTCATATTGAAAAGATTATTGACGGCAAAACTGGACATGGAACCCTACAGATTCCTCTTTAAGTAGTCACAGACAGGGCAGTCATGAAAGGTTACCAGCTGGAAGACATTGGTTCTTGTCCCATTTGAACCTGTGCTACACTTGGTTTGTTTGTTTTTTTAACCACCTGCACTGCAATTTCTTTTCTAGATTTTAGATTCACTTTAACTCTCTGGTTCGGTTTATGCATGGAAATTCACCTGGTTAGGTTTAGGCATTAAAAGGTTCTGGTTATTTTTAAGCACTAAAACATACTTGGTTAGGGTGGGAAAAGTTAGTATTCTGAACCTATCATCTGCTTGATACCTGGTTGATATAGGCTGCTGGCAGTCTCTGTTAAATCAGTTGCTAAGCCCATGGTAACCACTGGTCTCCCTTGCTGGTTCGTAAATGGTTGCAGGACGTTGCTTGCTGTCGCTAAGTGACAGCCAGCAAACCACTGCACAGGCAAACCAGCAACCAACTAGTGAACACACATTTTTGTCTCTAGGTCTGTGCAACAAGGCTGGCTGTAACTCAGGAGGTAGAGCAGGTCATCGTCTAATCAGAAGGTTGGTATTTTGAGCCCTGACTGACTGACTGACTGACAGACAAGCACTTAGGCTAAGAAAAGGAAGATGAATGGATGGTTTAGGCGAGTTGTATAAAGCGCTTTGAGTGTTCTAGTGTAGAACACTAAGCATTAGTCTATTTATCATTCAGCCTAAAAAAATGAGTTCGTCGGGCTTAGAGACTGAAAACTTACATCCAGTGGCTTTAGCAAAACTCCATTGTTTGACAGCCTGCAACTAGAACATGTGGGGTTGTCCACTTGGTGGAAGCAAAACAAAGCTCTGTTTAGATTACTTTCAGATAATCAGGTCAAACAGGCTTTCACTTTGATGAAGTGGGTCAGTAGATAGAACCCTGAGTACTGGTAGTTATGGAAGATGTGTAAGTATGTAAAAGTTGTTACTCTTAATAATAATGTGTATGTGCTAGTCCCCATAGGGAAATTACTACTCTGCATTTAACCCATTCACCCAGTAAAGCAGTGGGAAGCCACCAATGCAGCACCCGGGGAGCACTGTGTAGGGACGGTAACTTGCTCAGGGGTTATCAGGGTAGCCGTTCAGTGGACTCAAACCCCCGACCTTCCGATCATAGGCAACCACTCTACCTACTGAGCTATCCCTGCCCCTCTTGGTGTCAGCTTGCCTTTCCTGTCTTCTGATACCTTGACAGAGTAAAGTTTAACTTTAGAGTTTGCATGAGTAATTTAAACTTTATGTACATAACTGCTTTAATTTCCCTAGATAGCGATGCAAAAGTAGGATATAATTATATAATATAATTAGCCAGCAGAGGCACAGGAAATTAGACTGGTATCTTCAAATCTTGAGGGCACTGATAAACTGTATCAGCTCATAAATTATAACCTTCAGTAAAACCTGTAATGTCATATATTATTTCTTCAGTGGTGAGACTCAACACTGAAATTATACACTGAATTCTAATGACCTTTTTTTTTAACCACCATGTGAAAAAAGCCGGATAATGACATGGATCAGAGTAAAATGTCAGGAAATGTCTTTAAGTCAGGTTAAATTAAATAATGAATATGAGATTGGGGAACACACTGCTGCAGTGCCATCCATGCTGAGAAACAGATCGATTTTGCCAAGGTCTGACTTCAGAGAGAAACTGGTATTTTCACGCCGAGAATTACCAGACTCACTGCTCTCCCATCTGCTTTTTCATTGACAACAGATCAGCATGGTTCAGAGAGGATCAGTAGCTTGGAAATGTCAAAAGTGTCACAGTGAATCAATTCAAATTATCAGGTCAGAACCACATAAAGACCACAGCTTAGAACCTCTATCAAAGAAAGAGAAGTACACATCAAGGGTGTAAAGAAGCAAACAACTATATGAAGTGAAGTAGAAAGATTCCTCTTCAAATAATTTAACACCACCTGAAAATTATCAAACAAGGCTATTCATACTGTAGGTTTAGTACATAATAAACAGCCAAAGGCCTTTACTCATCTAAAACACAAACAGAGAATATGTGGATGTAGTTTGGTCTTTCAGAAAGAACCAAAAGGTTTACAGTAGTTGCTGTTTGATGAAGGAAAGAATGCAGTTGTCTGAAGGGATTTGTGCTTTATTCCATGCTATCTTTGGCACTTTGGTCTGTCTTCTGAATTTGGATGTTTGATTACTGACGAAGAGTCTGGCAGCCTCTTAGTCACTGCTGTCTTATACAGTTTCACCAACACATCCTGCAAAGTAAATATATTATTAGAACATGTTTGGATTGCTTTGCTGGGTGATAGTAAGTTGCAGTCTGGAAAAAAATAAATAAATTACCACCTTGTATGAGTTGTGTATATGGATCATGTTATATTCTCACAAATAGGGGTAGTGTAGAAATTAGCTTCTGTACCTACAGGTGCAATCAACATTAATTTATGCCTTGGGGCTAAGTACTGGACTTAAAGAAATCACGTGGGAGCCAAATAGGTAGATATATGTAGCAATGAAAGGACCATATTTGCACAGTTTCTGTCACGGCAGGGTCCGCTGTGTGAATCGACCCAAAGACACCAGGGAGATGAACTGAATTTTTTTACCAAAATTGAGCCGTTTATTAGCTGGAATCCTAAACAGAAAAAGAAGGCAAGACAAAACAAGCCGAGACTTTTCATTTACTAAATGCAATGAAAATAGAAACAAGACTTTCAAAATAAAGTAGGAAACACGGAGAGACATGAACTGGGACATGCAAGCTTGTCCCTGTTCATGTCCCAAATAACTTAACTCTACCCTCAACTTAAGAATAGCATATGATTTTAACATAATATTCACATAAGAAATTAACAATACAAAATAATTCAAATCGCTGGGTCACAGACCCAGTCCCTGACAGTTTCTTCTGAATTTTAAGGTGCAATATCACAGGCAGCAAGAGTTAATAGAATATGAGAACTCACTGATTGGTACACTTCTTAATGTTTATTAAAGAGCATACACATAATCAATGCAGATGATAAAGCATGAGACATGCACAGTTACTTTGTAAAACACCTGCACAGGAGTTTTATGCATAAAGTTGTGCAGTAACATATTATGAAATTTGGTAATGTTCATAATAAACACAATGGGGAAAAGGTGATCTGTCGGTTTGTATGATTGTGTATTAATCTTTGTGCAAGACGTGCTGCTTTACCAATAACTGCTGCTCTCATCTTAACAATTTTAACTTTGGATAATTTACCTATGATGATCAGACCTGAGAGGTAGGCACAAGGTAACCCAGATAACACATTTGTGCAACTGTGCTGAGCAGAGAAACAGCTCAGAATGAACAATGCAGCCAACCATGAGGCAGATGGACACCAGAGAAAATCCATATCAGTCCTTCAGTCGTGTCAGCCAAGAACAAAAGTCTGAGGATGCAGCAAGCACAGGCTTTCCAGTACTGAGCAGCTGAAGACTGGTAAATAATATCCAGGTCTGAACCATTTCTGTTGCTGCTATGGGTCTGAGACAGCATACGCATACTGTTTGGGGTGCAAACAGAGACTTGTCCTGGTGATTTACTACCAAAATAAAGTGACTTTAGGCTCCTTAACACCAGTGAATCATCATTTGAATACCACAGCATAAGTGTACTCACCATGTTTATCTGTTTATGGCCACCACAGATTACAGTCTTATAATTTCTTCTTCTACCAGGATAATGAACCATGTCAAAAAGGGAAAGTCATTTGAAAATGGTTTCATGAGGGCTCCAGTACACAAAAATCCAATAGAGAGCTTGATGGATGTGGTAGATAGGATGATTCACACTATGAGTAAACACAGTGATATCTTTAGCAGATGGGGCTGTTTGTGTGTTTATGTGTGCATTATGCCACACTTGCTGTATTACATCAGTGGTTAAGAGACTTCAACATTAGCTTAAATATTAAAGATATTTCACACTGTTGATTAGAAAAATAATCTTAATACTTGTTATTCAAATTACTTTGGTTGTAATATTTTTCTAAAGCTTCTATCTGTGTACATAATACATCCCTCCGGTGAAACACAGTGAGAGCCATTATCCACAAATGGAGAAAACTTTGAAGAACGCTGATACTTGGCAGGAGTACCTGACCTAACAAAATTACTCCAAGAGTGCATTGATAACTCATCCAGGAGGTCACAAAAAACAAAACAAAACAATAAAAAAAAACCCCACACAGAACAGCATCTAAAGAACTTCAGGGCCCACTTGTCTCCGTTAAGGTCAGAGTTCATAATTCAACAATAAGAAGGAGCAAGAATGGAATCCATGGGAGAGTTCCACCCACTGCTGGCCAAAAAGAACACAAATGCTCATCTCAAATTTGACAAAAAACCCTCCAGAAAAAAACCAATCCTGATGGCACCAAAGACGTAATATTCTGTAGAGCGATGACACAAATTTAAATTCTGTTACATCTGGCAAAAAAAAAACAGCATTTAATAAAAAAAGGACATTATACCAACATTATACAAGTCTCACAGCAGGTGGTCTGAAGCTGCTTTGCTACTTCAGGACTTGGGCGACTTTCATAATTGATGGAACTATAAGTTCTGCTCTCTACATAAAAATCCTGAAAGAAAATATCCAAACATCACGTTCTGCCCTGAAGTCCAACCACACTTATGTCATGCAGCAGGACAATGATCAAAAACGCACTAGCAAGTCCACCCATTTTAGAGTGGCCTAACCAAATTCCAGACTAAAATGCACTCTCATTCATTCATTCTTGGAAAACCGTGGCTGAAACCATGTGGCTGAATCAAAACAATTCTGGAAAGTGTGAGCCTAATTTCTTCCACAGCCATTTAAAAGACTCTAGTTATGGCACATATTTGATTGCAGTTCTTACTTCCAAGGGTGGCATAAAGCTTTAGTGGTTTAGCATTCTTTGGTTTGACCATGTCAGGAGCTATATTTATAGTTCGTCTTTGCCTCTCTAGCCAATTTTGCCATCTGGCCTTTGCTTCAGTGCTGTATGGGTCGAATAAGCAAAGTTTTAAGGATGCAGGTTATTCAAATACTACTTTTTCCAGTTTACCTTGCGTAATACTAGTAACACATTTATCAGACGGCGATTTACATCTGAAAGAACTGAATTCTTCAAAAAGGAATAATATTTGCTATCTTCTATACCTGTGGCTAAATGCAGGCTTCAGTACCGAGTCCTTATTAATAAAATATAAGTGAATATTATTTCATTATCAATGCTAACAGTTTTGGTTAGTAAGCTACATTCATCACAGTTACAGGTACAAACCACAGTTACAAAGTAACCCAGTATATTAACACACTAATGAAATACCTGAATTCCTCTTGTCAAAATTGAAACCTAAATCCACTGGGTAGCACAAACACTACAAACTAGGTGGATAGAACTAGTTCAGGGACTCCAAATAGCCAAACAGGTGTGTTATAAAAATATTCCTTCACTAGTTCTTATGAAGGCGGAAACTAAGCTTCAGGCATGTAGATGCTGTCAAGACAGCTTCAAATTCAAACTGAGCTTCAGAATGGGGAAGAAAGCAGATTTAAGTGAGTTTGAATGTGCCATATTTATTGGTGTCAGACAGGCTAGTCTGATTATTTCGGAAACTGCTGTTCTACTGGGTTTTTTCCCACACAATCATTTCTACGGTTTACCGAAAATTGTCTGAAAAAGAAAAAGTGATGGAACCTTCAGCACCAGAAATCGAGACTCAGGGGCCAGAATTTGGAGTAAACAACATGAAATCGTGGATCAATTCAATTCAATTCAATTCAATTTTATTTATATAGCGCCAAATCACAACAAAAGTCGCCTCAAGGCGCTTCATAGATACAGAGAAAAACCCAACAATCATATGACCCCCTATGAGCAAGCACTTTGGCGACAGTGGGAAGGAAAAACTCCCTTTTAACAGGAAGAAACCTCCGGCAGAACCAGGCTCAGGGAGGGGCGGCCATCTGCTGCGACCGGTTGGGGTGAGAGAAGGAAGACAGGATAAAGACATGCTGTGGAAGAGAGACAGAGGTTAATAACAGATATGATTCAATGCAGAGAGGTCTATTAATACATAGTGAGTGAGAAAGGTGACTGGAAAGGAAAAACTCAATGCATCATGGGAATCCCCCGGCAGCCTACATCTATTGCAGCATAACAAAGGGAGGATTCAGGGTCACCTGGTCCAGCCCTAACTATATGCTTTAGAAAAAAGGAAAGTTTTAAGCCTAATCTTAAAAGTAGAGATAGTGTCTGTCTCCCGAATCCAAACTGGAAGCTGGATTCAATTCTGGCTTGTATAGGTGAAGGGATTTTTTTTGGACACTTTAGGCCCCTGCATCATTTGAGTGTCACAATCTGCCTGGGTCTTGTTCCTGACTGCATACATTCCTTTATGAACACAGTTTTTCCATTTTTTATGGCCGGCTTTTATGCATTATTCTGTTGTATCAAGCCAGAAAATGCACCCATTATTTTATTGTCATGTTTAAGAATCGATCCATTCTTGAACATGACAATGAGTCCACAGTTACTTTGTTACTGTGGTCACCAGTTCTCCATCCAATAGAGCACTTTAGGAATATGGTGGACTGGGAGATTTGCACCAGGGATGTGCAACTGACAAATCTACTGCAATGGAGCGACGCTATCATTTTACTGTAGCCCAAAAGACTGTTTCCAGAACCTTGCTTAACCTATAACACTAAGAATTAAGGGAGTTTTCAAGGTAAAGGGGGATCTAACCCAGTTTTTGCAAGCTGTACATAACAGGTGGGTGAGTGAACATAGACCATAAAAAAGGATTATGTCAGTGATAGCAAATGTCCCTATGTTCCCACCAACCACAAGCACTGGTACTCAGATTAGCACAGAAATCTCACCCACCTGCTGTTCAGACTTTTAATCGTCAGCCAATCAGAAGAGTTTGTGTCAGACAGTGGATGAACTGAAGGCTAGGCTATAAGATAAATAAGGATCTTAAAAAAACAGCAGAGTGCAAAATTAAAGGAAAAATTAATTCAAGGTTGATTCAGCAAAACTTGGTTTATTTAATAGAAAAAACCCATGATTCAAAAAATGTTTTAGCCATTTTCTTCTCAAAAGCCAGATGAATCAGTGAGTGAGTAAAGTGACCATTACAAGGCCCTCTCCTATAAAAAACTACTAACATTTCTTGAAATGCCAAGAGGGATTTATGTCCGAGAGAATCACTGATTCTTTCCTTAGGTCCTGACAATATTAGAAAAGAATGGATAAAGCTGTTCCATGCATTAATAGCCCACTAATGACTCATTTAGGGTCCGCCAAAGCGACAGATGCTGAGAGAGTGATTGAGCCCTAAGACTCTGCAGGTAGGAATGGACCCAGATTCAAATGAGTTTGACAGTCAAATGGCACTGTGTGTTTTGTTGTCATGTATAATAACTGTTGTTTGGTATGTAGAACATAAAATGATCACAGTGGGATCTGTCATTGTGTAAATATAAGTTGCACTTTGACACTCATGCCAGCTTTACAAGCTAATTATATCCTCTTATTGAAAGCAGGAAAAATATAAACCACTGCTTGATTATACATGTCACTAACTACCCAACTACCGTATTTTTAAGTCTTTATCGTGTTAGGAATACTGTTTAAATAGTGATATATATTATTGCTGGCTTTCTGTCAAACGCCACAGGATTTCAAAACTGATCTGTTGAGAGTTTTATTCTTGAGTCACAATCACTTTAATTTTGGGAGCGGAGTATTTTGAATATTTCCATGTGTTTTTAGTTGAGAAGGTAAGATAGCAAACTCTTGATATCAACTGAAATGACTTAAGATGATTCTTTCTGTTGTTTTTGTTGATGAGCAACAACAACTCATCATCACCTCAAAGTGAGGCAAAGTATTAGATGTTTGCAGATATTTCACAGCTGTGAAACCAAAGTAAACAACCTGAAAAATCTGAATACCTGGAATATCTGGAAGAAGAGATATCCTGTACCCTATCACCAGGTCAGATGATTTATATTGTAAATGAAGAAGTCTACAGTGTTAGAAAGATAAATCTGACAATGAGACTCAGTGCCAGTGGTAGAGGGGGGACAAACTCCCTTTTAACAGAAAAGTACCTCCATCCAACCCAGGCTGAGGGATGAGCACACAGAGATCAAGAACAACACAGAGATCAAACCATAAATTTCAGAAGATAGTAGATAGGTACATGCAGCAGTAACATATAAATGCATGGGGAATGAAAAGACTAATCGAAAGTAAATGCCCCAGCCACTTGAGCCTATAACTGTCATGGTCCTGGGTCGGTGACCCAGCGCTTTTAGTTATCATTTTCTAGTTTATGATGATGATGATTATTATTGTTTGAGTTCTGTGTGTTATATTTGGTCTGCCTTTGAGTCTGTCTATGGTGTCACCCCATCTGTTTGTGAATCTGTCTGTTAGTTCAATGTCTTGCCTGGTTCCATGTGTCTGAGTTTCCTGTTTTATTGTGAAGGTTTGTGTCATATGTGAGTGTGCTCAGTTACGTTTCCCCTGTCTCGTCAGCTGTGATTTCTCCCAGGTGTGTTCCCCTTCTGTCTCTCATCCCTTGATTACTGCCGTCTGTGTATTTAAGCCCTGTGTTTCTCTGTGTCAGTGTCGCGTCGTACCCTCAACTAGCTGTGTGTTCTGCTTCTATGTCCCTAGTGTTTGGTCTCCTGCTCCAGTTTAGTGTTTCTTTCCAGTGTTTCAGTCCTTGGTTCCTCTGTTCTGACTTTTGGTTTTCTTTTGGTGAGTTTAGTTTGTACGAGGTTTTTCCCAGCAATAAAGCTGCGCCTTAAGTTTCACTTCCGTGTCTGAGTTCTGCATTTTGGGTCCACCACTCCTGCTTGCCTGCCACACAGCGATTCATGACAATAACAGCATAACTAAAGGACAGCTTAGATCACCTGAAGGCAAATGCCCCTGTGGGATAAAGTGACACTATGATGTCTTTAAGATATGATGGGGCTAAAGCACTCAGGGTTGTATTGTGTGTCAAGAAAAAGTATTTTAACTTCAGTTCCATACCTACTTCGTTAATACCTAGTCTTAAGTGTAAAAGCTTTGAATTTGACAAGTAATTTTTGCATCACCAAGTTCAATTAAAACATAGATTTTTTTTGCTTCATTTTTAAAGATATATAGTTTGCAAAAGATAAAGTACCTTTTTTACTTGCATGACATCAGTAGATAAGTAGTAAAGACATGATCCTGAATGACATATTTCAGAATATTCTTTTTACATTTACTTGGTATGAGCTTTTGCAAAATTCAAATTCCTGTGTATTTTGTTCTGTTTATACTGTATTGGGTATCTTCTTCAAAGTGCAAGTCTCCTTTCCATATCCTAGATGCAGCCTTGGAATATCTATGGGTTAATTAAAATCACCTGGGGGTTGTACAGTAAAAACATATAGTTCAAGGTGTTTTATGGGTGATGCCCTTTTAGAAAGATTTTCCTGCTTCCAAGCACCTCCGGCTAATTTGATAATGAGTCTACGTTCAAAGTCATAAAGAGGTCTTATCCCATTTGGCCTGAAAACATATGTTACAGTGTGTTTTGCTTGGCTTTTCTCATCAAGAGATTTCCATCCAAAAATAGAAGGTACATAGTTAGGTTACCTAATATTTACCCAAGTTCCTTCTGGGAATGTAAAATATGTACCTCCTACCTGCTTCAGTGCTTCAACTGTATTCAAACACTTACAGAATAACTTTGAAAACTGTACGTGCATCCAGTATCTGCAATATTACTGATATTTAAGGTATTCTGCCAGAATAAGGACTCTGCAAACACCAACAACAATGCTCTTTCATGCCTGAACCTCTCCCGGCAAGTTTGAAACTAACACTTGATGAAAGCTGATTATTAAGTCCATGAATAGGTCTCATCGCCACAAGGATCAAAACACATGACTCCCCTCTGCCTGCTTGAACAAATGCCCCAGAAGCACCAAGTAATTTCAGCAAATGATTCTTCAGCAAATGAGCTCTTTGATCATGTTACTGTTGGGCAATGAGTATTACAGCAATGAAATCTCAGGCGGCTTGTGATTTAGTGTACATCTGTGGTTTTGACTTGATGCAGAGCTCACTTGTTGAGTAATACAATACACTGTTGAATGAAACAGTGAGCAATATTCTGATTTAACAACTGTTAATTTATCAAAGAGTCATTACAGCAAGACATCACACTGGGTCAAAATTTGGAGTCTCTCTTCACTTCATGCCATATAGCTGTGTGAAATGAAATGCATACCTTTACCAAATGAAACATTACGTAACATCAAGGTGATGATAATAATAATAATAACAACATGGTAACTCCTCGAATAGTACTTGTCTCTGTACTTTGGAAATATGTGATGTAGCTTTAACTGCAATAGGTTCTTTTCGCAGAGACTTCTATAAAATCTGACATCTTTATGAAACCAGAAGCCAAGGTTGGGAAGGTTACTTTTAAAATGTATTCCACTACAGATTACAGAATACATGCCCCAAAATGTATTTTCTAACACATTCCGTTACGTTACTCAAAGAGAGTAACGTATTCTGAATACTTTGGATTACTTACTATATTATCGCGCTTTTTACAACTACATGAATGTAATATTGTTGTGTGAATTATTACTTTACTGAATGTTACTCACCATACCAATACTGACTAGATTTTTAAATCTTAATATAAAATGAGTAACAGTAGGGTGGACATTAGGTAAGGCTGCACTTTTTGCAGCGATCTCGTATAGAAAACTGTTTCACGCGTATATAAAAAAGGTCAGTGCTGGCAGTGTTGCTACCGCAGGACCAGACGAGGCAGGACCAGACGAGGCTGCTGCAGGCGAGGATGAAGGCTCGGAGGCTGCTGCAGGCGAGGATGAAGATGAAGCTGAAGCTGGACCAGGCGACGGTGAAGCTGAGGCTGGACCAGGCGGCGCGGATGAAGCTGCGGCTGCAGGCGGCGCGGCTGCAGGCGGCGCGGCTGCAGGCGGCGCGGCTGCAGGCGGCGCGGCTGCAGGCGGCGCGGCTGCAGGCGGCGCGGCTGCAGGCGGCGCGGATGAAGCTGCGGCTGCAGGCGATGGCATAGGAGCCGCAGGTGGTGAAGCAGGTGGTGGCTGAACGGTCTCCCCGGAACCGTCAGCCTACATGAGGATGTGCTGGCTGGGTCCTCCAAGACCCCCAGCTAACAAGGCAAGAAGCTGGATGGGCTCCTCGGGCCCTCCAGCAGGGGCAGTCACAGGACCAGTCACAGGACCAGTGGGCACAGGGGCCCCTGGGACACACAGGACAGAACCAGCAGGTGCGGGGACCTCTGGCAGAGACAGAACAGACTGCAGCTGCATGGAGCACTGACCCTGCTCAGGCAGCGACAGCCGGGCGCGGTCCTCAGCTGGGTTCTTAGCCTCCAGGGGTCCAGAGTGGGCTGAGGGTTGAAACCCAGCCTCTGGGGAGGCCCTGAAGTGCATCACAGTCTCTGAAATGGCCAGCTTTTGAGGACTGATTATAATATTTATTGGTTTGTCTCTCTGCTTAGAATTAGAGGAACAGTTTTTTTTCGGGTGGATTGACTTAGCTTGTTGTACAGGAGTAGGTGAAGATGACGGCTGAATAGGTGGCTGAGCTGAGGGCAACTGAAGTAAAGGTTGGAACAATAATGGTGGTAAAGTTGGAGACTGAGCTGATGATTCTTCTACCAACTGAGCTATTGACTGGGCTATGGATTGTAACATAGTTTGTAGTAAGTCTGGCTGTGATAGTGACTGAGCTATGGGTAGTAAGGCTGAATGTGGTGGAGGTGGCGAATGGGCTTCAGACTGGGGGGCTAACTGAGCTTCAGGCCGGGCGGCTAACTGGGCCTCAGGCTGGGCAGCTAACTGGGCCTCAGGCCGGGCGGCTAACTGGGCTTCAGGCCGGGCGGCTAACTGGGCTTCAGGCCGGGCGGCTAACTGGGCTTCAGGCTGGGCAGCTACGGTCTCAGGAAACACATTCTTATAAACGTTGCAGGCGAGCCAGGGAAAACACCATTATCCTCACTGGCTGCACAGAAAACGGCCCCAGAATAAACAGTCCTTAAATTGGAAAGCTCGTGATTATTGTCTCTTTTACTCACCACAGCCGGCAACTCAGAAGTCTCGGGGTCCGGCTGTGGTGATGGACGTCGGCGGCATGATCGCCGTTTCCCTTTTAATGACGGCTCCGATCAGCCGGACAATTCCACATCCGGCGGGCCGTGCAAAACCTTCACCGCCGGACTGGGTTGGGAAGCGGTAGTGGCTGGAGGGTGGAGGTGAAGTTCGTTAAGAATGAAATTCTGTGCAAGCGGATGAAGAGAGTCCAGTAGCCAGGGGTGAGCAGAGATTAATTGCTGTAGCCTGGCTTCTACAGCACGGTGAAATTCCTCTCCCTCACGTTCGAGCCACAGGTTAACCAACCTCAAAACAGAGTCAATTAATTCCTCCCGAAACTCCTGGGAAGGTGCAGATGCTGCTGGGTCCATGTTTGGTCGGCTCGTACTGTCACGGCTGAGGCAGCAGTCGTGTTGTGGAATGAAAAGGACCCAAAATGCAGGCAGCTGACTGATGAAGAGTGTGACGTTTATTTACAAGTGGAAGTGGCAGAAACAGACAACAAAGAATGAGAAATACTAATGGAAACCTAAACTGGGAAAAACTAAAGAGCTAACTTGAAATCCTCAGGAAACGGGGTGAAAGGCAGAGAGACGCAGACCAACGAATAGGACACCAAGAAACACAGACGAGCTGACAACGAATACAGACCGACACCCACTAAATACACACACACACACACACACACACACACACACACACACACACACACACACACACACACACACACACACAAGGTAATCGGGTAATCACACACAGGAGGGAAGAACAGCTGATCCTAATACACATGATGACTGGAGGACGCAGGTTGAACACAATGACAACAGACAGAGACCTTCAGAATAAAACAGGAAATCTAGAACACCAACCGGACACAATGGGGGGGACACAGAATAGGGCTTTGGAGTTGACATCACGCCGCAATGCATTGTGGGAGCGCAGCGCCATTTTCGGGGTCTACGAATCAAAACAAACACACTGTGTTGGAACGACGACTACAAGAAAGATGCTTAAAAGCAGCTCAAAAGAGAATGAACTGTATAGAAACCGATTGCGTCCAGAGGCGAAGCAGCGGTACTTGCAGAAAATAGCGTGCATTGGAAATGTGGACCCGTATGAAATACGGCCGTGGAGTAGAAACCCTGAAGACCAACCGCTATTGACGTAGCCTGACATATTTTCGTACCTTGTCTGTGGAGTCAGCGCGTACAAGTCGTCATTCAAACAAAGGTAAATCAGCTTGAGTACTGCGTGTGAAATGCGTTTGATTTCCCTGCAAACATTCAGATTAATGCAGCATAAATTCATTCATGAGGGAGAAATTACAGTGAGAACACGTGGAGGCTGTTAGGTGGATAACACAGTGAGTTCAGTGCATTGATGTGACATTGTCCTGAAGGATTTAGTTATTCTTTATGGTTAAAGAAATTGCACTAATTTATTCATATTTATTATAAATAATCCTAATTATACATCTTGCTTCCATGTTTGTATCCTGTGTCACTAAAAATGCATTTTATTTTAGCTTTATACATTGATTAATGACCTGCAGAATCTCCTTATCATATTAAGTGATTCATAATTGTCACTTTATGCTTTCTCCATCTTGAAAGTGATTACATCCTTGCATTACATACTTTAGGTTCATTTTCTGCAGGCAGGTTTCTGACAGAGAACAGGCTGATTTAGAATATAACATGCAGCGTTCTATAGATGGGCACATAAAAAAATGAAAAATTACATGTATGTGCTAACTTTCTAAACACTTTGTTACATTTATGATAAAGTAGATAAAACACATTTACGTCGGCCCTGGCTCATTAGTTCTTGTCTTTAAATGAACTTTGTCTGTGTGTGTTTCAGGTACTGCACTCTCAAAAACTGAATGAACCAGCATTGCAGCCATGGGTCACTGTGAGCATCACAGGGAAGGTTGAAGCCGCCCACAGCACCTGTATGGCCGGAGTCGCAGAGACCTGCACCCATGTCGCTGCTCTTCTGTTTAATGTAGAAGCAACAGTGCAGATCTGTGGCACAAGGACTGTTACAGATGAACCTGCATACTGGGTTTTGCTGGGTAATATGACCAAGATACAGCCAGAGGTTGGCCATAAGATAGATTTCTCCTCTTCAGCTGCCCAAAAAAAGGCTCTTGATCAAAACATAAACAGACCATCCGTATTGACAGGTAAAAGGAGCCGTCCCCAAAAAAGAAAAATCCCACCTGCTACTTTGGAGGAGTTGTCACTGCTATTGGATACTTTGCTGGAACACAGTGAAGCTGTGGGTTGTGGGAATGACCCATAATGTTTTATCTAGGGGTCTAGATTCATGCCTGAAGTGCACTGCCGTGTAAATAATAGAGATGGACCGATCCGATATTACGTATCGTTATCGGTCCGATACTGACCTAAATTACTGGATCGGATATCGGAGAAAAATAAAAAATGTAATCCGATCCATTAAATATCTCGAAAGCACCTCACAAAACTTGCAACACGCCGTAACTCACCTCAGAACGTTAGCACGTCGGAGCAGTATGCATCACGTGATAGAGCGGCTGTGGCATGCGGGACCTGTGGTGGTCTGGATAGCATTTGGAGCTTCGCTAGCAACCCGGCATTTCATCTCCGACAAAGTTATCCCGAGAGAAGTAAAGCAAGTGTGTAAGTCCATCTCTGAATGTTTGTAAAGCATTCCTGCGTTAAGCTTAACAAGCGACTGCCTCTTCTTGCTGCTACTTCAATCATGAAACTGATCAATGATCAGCTGATCGGCTTTTCTGTTGCGACTCCATCTCTCTTCTTTGTTTTTGGCCCACTTTGCACCAGAAAGAGGAAACCAGCGGCTGAACAACAGCAGCACGTTTAAGCTTGATAAGCTGTTGTCAGAATTTATTTAATATTACTTTCTACACCAGGATCTTCGTCTACGTAGCTGACGGCTGTAACTGTGCAGGGGTGGATCTAGCAAAGTTTAGCCAGGGGGCCGATAGGGCATTAACAGGGAAAAGGGGGCACAAAGACATACTTTTCTTTCTTATTCTCATTTAAAATGTCTAGCTTTTAATAAATAATTATCTGACACCCAAAGTTTTAATTTGATGTAAAATGTATAGAAGTCCATTACTGTATATAGTAACTGTTAACTCATTCACTGCCAGCCATTGGCAGTGAATGAGTTAAACCCATTGACTCATGCACTGCAATTGACGGCTATAGACAGTGGCAGTGAATGAGTTAAGTCTAACATACCCTAGTAAGCTATAGTACATTTTCCTTTGGGAAGGTACCATCTGTGCAGTCTGCAATTTTGTTGAAGAAAGATGTTGAATCTATTTAATATTTCTTGAAAAATAATTGATTTCTGTGCATTTTTTTTCACACTGCATCAAATTAAAGTTGACTACGTCGATTAAGCATCATGAGGTGGAGCGTGAGGGGTGGTTCCCTATTTTTTTTTTTTTGTTGTTGTTGCTGGGAGTTGGAACCCTATTAGTTAGGTTGCTTAACTCATTCACTGCCAGCCATTTCAGTGAATGAGTTAAACCCATTGACTCATTCACTTTGACGGCTATAGACGTCAATGGCAGTGAATGAGTTAATATTTACGCTAAGTACTCTTTAAAATACCAGAATAGGGAGGATGGTGTAGGTTTAAGTTTATTAGATTGATCAGTATTGCTGAACTATGAAATATATATATATAACAACACCCAGCACGCCCCTGCGGGCGGTTTATCCTTCAAGCTCGGGTCCTCTACCCGAGGCCTGGGAGCTTGAGGGTCCTGCGCAGTATCTTAGCTGTTCCCAGGACTGCGCTCTTCTGGACAGAGATCTCCGATGTTGTTCCCGGGATCTGCTGGAGCCACTCGCCTAGCTTGGGAGTCACCGCACCTAGTGCTCCAATTACCACGGGGACCACCGTTACCTTCACCCTCCACATCCTCTCGAGCTCTTCTCTGAGCCCTTGGTATTTCTCCAGCTTCTCGTGTTCCTTCTTCCTGATATTGCTGTCATTCGGAACCGCTACATCGATCACTACGGCCGTCTTCTTCTGTTTGTCTACCACCACTATGTCCGGTTGGTTAGCCACCACCATTTTGTCCGTCTGTATCTGGAAGTCCCACAGGATCTTAGCTCGGTCATTCTCCACCACCCTTGGGGGCATCTCCCATTTTGACCTCGGGACTTCCAGGTTATACTCGGCACAGATGTTCCTGTACACTATGCCGGCCACTTGGTTATGGCGTTCCATGTATGCCTTGCCTGCTAGCATCTTGCACCCTGCTGTTATGTGCTGGATTGTCTCTGGGGCATCTTTACACAGCCTGCACCTGGGGTCTTGCCTGGTGTGATAGACCCCAGCCTCTATGGATCTTGTGCTCAGAGCTTGTTCTTGTGCTGCCATGATTAGTGCCTCTGTGCTGTCTTTCAGTCCAGCTTTGTCCAGCCACTGGTAGGATTTCTGGATATCAGCCACCTCCTCTATCTGCCGGTGGTACATACCGTGCAGGGGCCTGTCCTTCCATGATGGCTCCTCGTCTCCCTCCTCTTTCTTGGGTTTCTGCTGCCTGAGGTATTCACTGAGCACTCGGTCAGTTGGGGCCATCTTCCCAATGTATTCTTGGATGTTCGTTGTCTCATCCTGGACTGTGGTGCTGACACTCAGCAGTCCCCGGCCCCCTTCCTTCCGCTTAGCGTACAGCCTCAGGGTGCTGGACTTGGGGTGAAACCCTCCATGCATGGTAAGGAGCTTTCTTGTCTTTATGTCAGTGGCTTCTATCTCCTCCTTTGGCCAGCCTATTACCCCAGCAGGGTACCTGATCACGGGCAGGGCGTACGTGTTGATGGCCCGGATCTTGTTCTTACCATTCAGCTGACTCCTCAGGACTTGCCTGACCCTCTGCAGGTACTTGGTGGTTGCAGCCTTTCTAGCAGCCTCTTCATGGTTCCCATTCGCCTGCGGGATCCCCAAGTACTTGTAACTGTCCTCTATGTCTGCAATGTTTCCTTCTGGTAGTTCAATCCCCTCAGTTCTGACTACATTCCCTCTCTTTGTTACCATCCGACTACACTTCTCCAGTCCGAACGACATTCCAATGTCATTGCTGTATAGCCTGGTAGTGTGGATCAGTGAATCGATGTCTCGTTCACTCTTGGCATACAGCTTGATGTCATCCATGTACACGAGGTGGCTGACAACTGCTCCGTTCCGTAGTTGGTATCCGTAGCCAGTCTTGTTAATGATCTCACTGAGGGGGTTCAGGCCTATGCAGAACAGCAGTGGGGACAGAGCATCTCCTTGGTAGATCCCGCACTTGATGGTGACTTGTGCTATGGGCTTGGAGTTGGCCTCTAGTGTTGTACGCCACATCCCCATTGAGTCCCTGATGAAGGCTCTTAGGGTCCCATTGATCTTGTACAATTCTAGGCATTCCAGTATCCAGCTGTGGGGCATTGAGTCATAGGCCTTCTTGTAATCAATCCAGGCAGTGCACAGGTTGGTCAGTCTGGTCTTGCAGTCTCGGCTGACTGTTCTGTCTACCAGTAGCTGGTGTTTTGCGCCTCTGGTATTCTTGCCAATCCCTTTCTGTGTCCCGCTCATGTATTGACCCATGTGCCTGTTCATCTTAGCCGATATGATGCCTGACAGGAGCTTCCATGTAGTACTGAGGCAGGTTATTGGTCGGTAGTTGGAGGGGACCGGTCCCTTCTTGGGGTCCTTGGGGATCAGGACCGTCCGACCTTCGGTTAGCCATTCCGGGTGTCTCTCGTTAACTAGCAGCTGGTTCATTTGTGCTGCCAGACGCTCGTGGAGTGCAGTCAGCTTCTTTAGCCAGTAGGCGTGAACCATGTCGGGCCCTGGTGCTGTCCAACTCTTCATACTGGAGACCCTTTCTTGGATATCTGCCACTGTGATGGTTACTGGACCCTGTTCAGGGAGGTCGCTGTGGTCTGCCCTCAGATCCACTAGCCACTGAGCATTGCCGTTATGGGTTGCGTCCTTCTCCCATATGCCCTTCCAGTATTGCTCCGTCTCCAGCCTTGGTGGTGCTGTTCTCTTATTATTATTGTTCCCTTGCCACTGAGAGTACACCTTTGCTGGTTCTGTGGAGAACAGCTGGTTTATTCTCCTGCCTTCTATCTCTCTGGTGTACCTCCTCAAGCGGCTGGCCAAGGCTGTGAGTCTTTGCTTGGCAGTTTCCAAGGCCTCAGGTATGGACAGCTTGCTGTATTTCTTATGCACCTTCTTTGTCGCACCTTTCTGCAACTCCGTTAGTTGGCTAACCTCCCTCCGTGCTACTTTGATCTTGCCCTCTAGCCTCCTTCTCCATGGAGGGTACTGCCCGTTGTCGCTGTTCAACTTGTAGTCAAGCATCTCACTGATCACTGCTGCCGTATTGTAGATCAGCTTGTTAGTGTCGGTAATCGTGGTTGTAGGTATTGTCCGTAGTCCTGCATTAACATCATCTAGCAGACCTTCTGAGGGTACTTCACGTAATCTTGGTAACCGGCTACGGGGGATCCAGGTTTCAAGCTTGGCCATGATCCTATTTTTCAGGTCAATTCCTCTCGCACTCAACGGTCCTTCTCCTATCGCACTTGGGGCTACGTACCCAATCTCGGGTGGGGGTGATGAAATCGCCCCCCTGACCTGGCGTCCTGACTCCTCCTTGCCGTAGCATTTGTGTTGTACCTCGTCAATCTCTAGCTGTGAGATCAGTCCCTTCTTTCGAATGTTGGAACACTGAGCTACTAGTTGTTTCGCCGTCACTGTGGATGTTGGGTATCGAAGAATCCATAGGTCCGTCATCCTATTCATGTAGCCCCTGCCGCCGGGGTTACTTGCGTAGTAGCATTCCAACAACGCCCTGTTTTCGTCTCTTGCCCACCGATGCCTTCTTGTTCCAGTAGCCCACTTTTCGTCAGGGTGCCCTGGTTCCTCAACACCTGACGCGGACCTTGTTGATCCGGGCGACGTCCGAGCCGGCATGCCTTCATATTTATCTGTCTCGCTCATGTCTGCGGTAGGCTCGCTTAGCATAGGGGGTCTAGCCTTAGGACCCTTACTGGATACAGACGCCCAAGGCAGGAATCGAACTTGCGATCCTGGGTTCCAAAGGCGTGTAGTCTAACCACTACGCTATCCAGCTATATATATATATATATATATATATATTGCATACAGGTATAACAGAATAGCTTTAGTGTAGTTGTTTTAAACTTGAGTATGAATTTATACAAAATGCAGCAAGATATTTAAAAAACAGTTTTGTTGATTAAAAAACACTATATCGGATTCATATTGGTATCGGCAGATATCCAAATTTATGATATCGGTATCGGACATAAAAAAGTGGTATCGTGTCATCTCTAGTAAATAATTTGCATTTACTGAATATGTACTGACTGAGTACCACTGTTCAAAAGTTGGATAAAGAAGCAAACTAATTTTTGCCTCTTTTTTTTTTATTATTAAAACCACCTTATAGAACAATCACATCAGTTACAATGTAGAATCCATGTCATTTATAGTTTACAAATGACAAAATGTTTACACAAAATCATGAGTGTTTACATTATATCACCCACTACTAACATTACTTTATTTACTGTATATTTTGAAAAAATACAGCAATTTTAACAGCACAAGACTTAAGAATATTTAACAGGAGCAGGTTTCATTTTTCCCAGGTTTTATTATCACACTGTTCACCAAAACGCAGCAAACCTTCACCATCTTATCCAGGAGGGTTACCTCTTCACCCTCACATGGAAGAAGTAATCTGATTGGCATGGTGGTATGTTTGAAGCAGGTCCCTTGTGTAGCGCTGGAACCCAGTCACGATGTTTCATCCATTTCATCGGCTGGTTTACTGCAATAATGCCAAATAATTAGCAAGTCTATAAATAGAAGGTAGTTCTGTAAAATCACTCAGTAGGATGTTTGTTCTAATTTGCTATGAGCTCAGAGCGCACAGAAAATAAAACTAATAGGCTATAAATAGTGATATGAACATATTTAGAACTTACCGGAATGAAAATGTCTGGAGCACCAACAGATATCTGGAGATTGAAGAGAACTGCACGTCAGCTCGTCTCACAGCTGCTATCCAGGCTAGACACCTTCGTTTGGTAACATCCGATACACGAGCTGCCTCATGTTGCTTCCAGGTTGGGAAAGAATGAAAAGATAAACCATTTTCAAGCTTATTCTCTTGCCGGTCGTGTGATTGAACATTGCAGCCGACCACACAGCAAATACGAACCATGGCTGTTGTGTGTGCCTTCGCTCCCTTTTCACTTGTGCTAGACCCCCAAAATGGCAGATCAGGCCAAAATCCTTTCCATGCCCACCCCCGTGACATCACGCTCCAAAGCCCTATACCAAAATCAGAATAACTAGAACAGAGGAAAATAATCATAATAAACACAAAACGTTGACATGAAGACAACATGTAGTATTTAAGTGACCAAGTTGTACTGGGACAAAAGTTATTGAATAGTGTTGAAATAAAATGACAAAATTGTGAAGGATTAAAATATTCCAAGAGCTCAATTTACTTCATCTAAACATGTTTCAATTGCGTTTTCTGAACACAAAATGTAAAGTTTTATTGAATATGAATAAGTTGTGTTGATTTAACTCATTTGTTTAAGTTTCTGCCAAAGCAAGACATTTGTGAGCAACCAATGTCTACTATTGAATCAAGTAGATCCAACATCGCCTTTTTTTCAGTGTGCAGGGCTTAAATCAAAGTGTCTTCAATTTGAACTACAGAAATGTTTCAACTTGCTGTAGACTTGCTGTGTTTTACTTTGGATTGTGGTTTAAGATGGCTGACCTCTTTGTTGCAGTCACTGCTGACCTTTTCAGAGAACTTCCAATTAAAGCCCTTAATAAAACCACAAGGGTCTAAATGAAGGTGTGTGGACAGCCTCACCACCACTATTTTAATCTGAAGGTAAGAAGTCTTCTGTTCTTAGTCTCCAACAGTACTTACATTTGCTTGTCCTGAACCTGCTTGTCATTATTTCTCAGAACTGTTAAGTCAATGTATATTTGTACAATTACATAAGTTTTGTTTGTTTTATCTGACTACTGAAACATATTCCATTTATAGTTATATAATACTGGACATAATGTGTAGACTCTCAGCTTTCATTCACCTGCTTGCTGCTACTACTGCACATTCACCCAGTGTATATACTATATGTAGATATATATAATGTTCTTCCTCTACACCCCCCCAATTTTTGCACATGTCGAGGAGCGTGTCAGGCTACATTTCACTGTGTGTTATACTTGTATAACTATGCATGTGACAAATAAAGAACCTTGAACCTTGAACCTTTATCCACATTCAAATTGGATGAAGGATTTCTGAGTTTCAGCTTCTTTTTGAAGGGACCAAAAGTAATTGGACTCAAAAGCTGTTTCATGCGCAGGTGTTGGGCAATTTCTTCATGAAGTCATTGTCAATTAAGCAGATAAAAGGCCTGGAGTTGATTAGATGTGGGGTGCTTGTATTTGAAAGATTTTGCTGTGAACAGACAACATGCAGTAAAAGGAGCTTTCCAGGTGAATCAAACCATCCTTAAGCTGCGAAAACAGAAAAACCCACCCGAGGAATTGCTTCAGTATTAGGATTTGCAAAATCAAAAGTTTGGTACATCCTGAGAAAGAAAGCAGTG
The DNA here is from genome assembly GCF_965226115.1 of Aulonocara stuartgranti. Taxonomy (NCBI): domain Eukaryota; kingdom Metazoa; phylum Chordata; class Actinopteri; order Cichliformes; family Cichlidae; genus Aulonocara; species Aulonocara stuartgranti. The sequence continues at coordinate 15,799,855 of NC_138940.1, read as the reverse complement.
ACCAGTAACCCATCAATGAAAAGATACCTGAACGTCAACGAAACACAACAGTGGTGGATGATTACAGAATTATTTCCATGGTGAAGTGAAGCCCCTTCACAACAGCCAACCAAGTGAACAATACTCTTCAGGAGGTAGGCATATCAGTATCCATGTCTACCACACAAAGAAAACTGCATGAAAGTGAATACAAAGGGTTCACTGCAAGGTACAAGCAACTCATAAGCCTCAAGAATAGAAAGGCTAGATTGCTTACTGAAAAACTTCTAAAAACACAAAACACATTCATTGGACTGATGAAACCAAGATCAACCCCTACCAGGATGATGGCAAGAAACAAGTATGGACAAGGCGTGGAACAGCTCATGATCCAAACCATACCACATCATCTGTAAAAGGTGGCAGAGGCAGTATTGGCTTGGGTGTGCATGTCTCCCAGCAGCACTGGGACACTACTGTTTTGATGTGACACAGGACAGAAGCAGGAATTTGAGGTGTTCAGAGATATACTGTCTGCTCAAATCCAGCCTAATGCCTAACCCAGGAGTTCATTAAAGCAATGAAGTGGAGCCAAGTCAGTCACCTGATCTTAACCCAGTTGAGTATGCACTTCATTTGTTGAAGACTAAACTTCGGACAGAAAGGCCACAAACAAACAGCATCTGAAAGCTGCTGCAGTAAAGGCCTGGCAGAGAATTAAAAAGGAGAAAACCCAACATCTGCTGGCAATGACAGCCTTAGATCTTGAACTCATGGGCATCATCAAAGAGTTTTCAACAAAGTATTAGAAATGAACATTTTATTTTCAGTTATTTAATTTGTCCAATTGCTTTTGAGACACTGAAATGAAGGGACTGTGTTAAAAATGTTCCTCACATTTTTATGCAATCTTTTTGTTCGACCCATTGAATTAAAGCTAAAAGTCAAGATTTTAACTGCACCTGCCTGGGCACTGTTCACAGTGCTTACTTCTTGAACCAAGCCTCACTTAAAAGTCGCCTTGAGGCGACTTTTGTTGTGATTTGGCGCTATATAAATAAAATTGAATTGAATTGAATTGAATTAACTCCTCGCTCAAGCTGCTCCTCAGATCATTGCATTCACCACTCCATGAGGCCTGTTACCACTGATTTTCAGTCCAGTTCCTATGAAGTTTGGTATATCTCAGTCTTTTCTGCCTGTTTACTTTTCCTATGAATGGTTTCTTGGCAGCCACACTTCCACTGAGACCTTTTGTGATGAGGCTTGATAGAAAAGTGGCCGGATTAACTGAAGGGCCGGCATACCCCTTTGGCGCCATCTGCAAGGCCGGAGCTGAACAACACCCTGATAACGACTGTGTTTAGTCTGTTCCTTCCCATTCCATGCAAGGCCACCTGGGTTGGCTGGAAGACTGTTTACTTAGCCTGGCAGGGCAAAGGACACTGTCTCAGCTGAACTATGGACACGCACACACATACATATACTGATACTGATAAGCACTCACTGACGCATCACCCTCCCTACCCTGGATCCAACGCCACCTCCAACGCTTACCTCCCCTCTGATGTGGACATCGGGTCAGTTGGAGCCGCAGTCGAAAGATTGCAGCGGTCCCAGATCAGATGTACACAATGGAACTCTTTCCCATGTTGCTTGTCTTTGTTTATTGTGCTATGGTGTGTTGATATCTGTGCATTCCTGTATTATCCTTTTGTGTCACACATTTCGATGTTTTTTCAGAATCAGAATCAGAATACTTTATTGATCCCTCGGGGAAATTATTTTTTGTTACAGTGCTCCATTATAAACCAACATTAAGACAAGACAGACAATATGCTAACTAAGAATAGTACAATATATACATATATATATACATACATACATAAGTCACTCATAAATAAATAGCTGGAAAAGAAACATGTGTCGTTTTTCCTCACTACCTAGCCTGACCTGTCTCCCCAATGTGATGTTTGTGTATTGTATGTACGGTCGGCAAGGTCTGTCATCTCGGTTGTGGGCAAAAGACCTGCAACTGATAAATAAAGGCTTTCTCATCTCATCTCATCTCTCGGGTCCTGGGTCTAGATTTTTTTTTCTATTGCTTCATGACATGAAGTAGATATTGTCGATATTTTTAAGTCCACCTCTGTGGCTTAAGTCAAATTGTTGAATACCAACAAATATGTCCATCCATTCAGTCATTCATTAGCTTATTCATAGCTTAAGCAATGTGTCCTAACATTTTATGATGCTTATGGTTATCATCAATCTTTCAAACCTATTCTGACTTTAAAAGAGCCTTTTCAAAAGTACGATATAATGTGCAATAGGGTAATCAGGCAGGAACTGAACACTTTCTAACTTGGCTTAGAATCCCCATACATTTAAGATTTCAGATAACAATAATGACTAACATAATCATCCAAGTTATATTTACATTGAAATGACAATGTGGAAGAATATATATATTGAACGTAATGTAGCTGAAATTGTGATAAAGAACTTTTTTATAGCTATATTGTATTTTTTACCAATGAATAAAGTCAGGAAAGTCACCATACAGAAGAAGAAATAGAAAAATCAGTTAACTTGGTCTACATTTCAAATATTTTATAATAATTTCTCAAATGAAACTAATGACAACAGCAATATAATAATAATTTGATAATTAAAATAGTAAAAAAAAAAGTTATTTAAAGATATGCGAAGGAGTATCTGTGCATTAAAAACAGAATGAATGTGTGCACCTGTCTGATGTGTGCCTGTAAGAATCTGTCTCTCTCTCTTTGTTGTGTTCCTAATCTTCTGAGTCAGAGCCAAAGACCATGGCTCAGGAGGGAATGTTGAACCTTCAATCCATGTATCTTGATGTTAAACTTAAAATTTAACACTATGATTGTGTCAAATATTTGTACCAGGTTAAAACCATTTGAACCAAAAAACCCTTTCACACTATCTTCCATGTGCAAACTTGCTGCATTGCTCTTGTTGAAGTAGCTACTAATCCTAACTGAAAACTATTCATTTGGTTAGTGGTGTTGACTCTGGTAACCAGGAATCATCAGCAGGCTCTCACTTTGCTACAATTAGATGTTTGAGTGTGTTCACTACTGAGCACACAGTGGAGAGTTTGAAGAGGTGAACGTGCAGAGCAGACTTCTGTCTCTGGGGTGAAAGGAGCAGCCTCCTCACCTCAGAGCAGGTGCCCAGAGGTGAGAGCAGAAAGAAAGGAAAAACAAACAATTATCTGTGGTTTGGTGACCTGAAGTGGGAGGTGGTACACTTAGTGTCAAGTAAGAGATGCAGAAAATATTGTTTAGCTCTCAGAGGTTTACTTTACAACACACTACGCTTTTTGTGTCTTACATCATATCCAGGTCCAAATCCTCTTTCACTTCTCAAAAGGAAAGAAACTTTAAGGCACCATGAGAGAATAAAATCAGCCCAGATAATCCAAATTATTTAAGCATGAATTAATTAATCAGTGTTAAAGTCAGGCATGTAAATGACAACGTATGAGATTTAGCATAGTTAGAGGTTAGTAGTTTGTTAGCTATAGTTCATATATAAAGATATTTAACCATGTTCTGACTGGAATGGTTATTAAAAAAAATATAGCACTGCTACAGTTTTGTGTTTAAACAAAGACAAAAATAAATACCAGCAAGGTTTTAAATACTTGTAAGGTTTTAAAAATTGAGCTTGAAGATGTGCTACACATAAAGAAATGTGCTGTTCTTTGGCTTCCTGTGTCTCTCTAGCTTTTTCTTAGCACTCTTTATGTCTAATACAATATTCAGGAGACTAAAAGCAGTAGGTCCTTTTCAGGACTCACAAGGTCATGGTGGCAAAAATGGAAACTGGAAACAGGGTTGCTATGTTTTTACTTAACTTAATTCTACGCCAGTAAATCAAGATGTCAAACTTAATCTGACCAATGAAAGTTAAGAATCTGATATTTTAACACTTTTCTTTCAACGACCCCTAACCAAGTACACTCCTGCTGCTGGCTTTGGGGGGAAGATGAATGAAAATGATTCTCAGTCAAAGTAAGAGTCACCCTGAGGTCAAGAAAGGCAGACGAAAATTGAGAAAGAAGCACAATGACAGCAAGGGAGGAGGGAGAGGGAAGACACTGAGAGACAGAGACTGTGATATAAACAAAGAGGTGGAGAGAGAGAGAGGGAGAGGTTTAAAGGATGAACAGATTGCTTTTAGGTGTGTGTGAGAGCCCAAGTGTTGTGCACTCATCTATCAGCCAGCGAGAATTTACAGCGAGTCAAGTCAAGGAGATCACATGCTCGACGCCACCTACAGATAATTAATAATAATAGCAATAGCATGGATAAACAGAAAGCATATGACTGCAATGTCTCTTTATTATCAACCCCTCAAAAAAAGTTATCATTGAATTTTAGAACTTTCCTGACAAAGACCATAAGGAAGGGGTCGCATCTCACCTGGTTTTGGCATTGATTTAACATTCACAACCAGCCCAAGCGCTTTTAATATACCAATGTGAAAAGTCTCCTCAGGTCCTTTTGGCTTTTAGCTCTACAAGACAAAGGCAATCTCAGGTGAGGCAGCTTTTAGCACTTGCACTCCAAGCTGTTAAACCAGACTGCCTGGGGATGTGTGGATTTGAAAATGTCACAGTTATTAAATGTACGCCTAAAACCAACCTCCACTTGGCATTTACGTTTGTATGTTTCAAGAGTATAAGAACTTTATGAATCTGTACAATAAGTGATTAACAAGGTGTTTTCTCTAAGAACAAAGACTGTGTGAAAACCTTTCAGGGAAGCTGTCAGTTTGCCTTCATGATCTGACAGTGCTCAACTGAAGAAATATAAATCTCTCAAAAGGTTACTGTGTTTCAAAGTGCCCACTTATCAGTCACTAATCAATATTTTTTATTCTTGTAGGAATCATATTCACATGGGACAACTTTTGCAATACCATAATACATTTAAGGGAAATTTAAATGCTCGCCAGAATTTTTACACAAATCAACAGCCCTCATATGAGAGTAAAGGGAGCTGGAACTACAAGGCTAAAAAAATCAAGTCAACAAGGATGTCTGGGATTAAATAACGATTCTTATTAAAGAATTAGACATTTCTCAAACAGACAAAGAGATGAACCATCAGTAGAGACCACTCACAAAAAGCATTGTATTACACATTTCTTGGGACATATTACTTAATTATTTTATGAAATGATAAATCCATTTTACCTGCAATACTCATTGGCAACTCTAAAACAGAAGCTCTGCTGTGCAAAAGCAGCTTGACTGATCACCAGCCTGAACACAGGAACTGCCTGTGGTGCTACACAAGAGCAAAACAATGCAGTGCTGTAACAGAAGTGATCAGAGGGTGCCCCAAATTCCTAGCTGAACTGTCACTGCTGTGATTGATGAAGTCACTCTGACCTTATGCTGCCTTCTCAAAGCTCCGCTTCCCCCCCTAGCTGTGGGCAACTTCCCCTCTGCCTTTTGCTGTCTCTTAGCTACTCTCTTTGACTCCCTTCTCTCTTCCTCTGGCTGTGGGGAGACATTTTTCTTTGGTGTCACTTCAGTTTTCTCTCTTGCTCCAGCTAGGGGTGTTGCCACTCCCTCAACTCATCTAATCTCCTCTCTCATATGGGTAGAGGGTGACAACTCCTCTCTCATGTGATGGCATTGCATATCTTTGTGCTAATTCATCATGCCTCCGACAATCCTTCCACATACACTGTCAACACTGAGTCACCAGAGATCATGACCCACAGGATCAAAGAGCACAGAACACAGGATTGCCACCAGGATACATACAAGCCCTACTCTAAAAAAGTTGGGACATTGTGCAAAATGTAAATAACTGCAACAGATTCAGACCAGAAAATGCATATAGGGTGCTATGAAGCAGAAAATGCAATGTAAGAAAAGTAAAGAACACCAAGAACAAAGTTTATAAGATTGACCTAGTTGCAGATAAGCAGATGTGGAATAGCAAGAAGGTAAATGATAAAGTACTTCCTTTACTTACAGACAGGTGACAGAAATGATGGTTTGTTCAAAACACCGATGAAAGCACACAAACTCTTTCACATTTACCACTAACACAGATGATGACTCATAAATCGAGACTGAGAAGCTTTTTCTTTTTGTAGAGCCACTTAACATTAATGAGGTCATTGTCATGTTCTGTTAATCTTCAGTGAGAACAGATTTTCCATCTCTTCAAGTGTCATGTTAAAGCCTTGTCACTCAAAGTCAACAAGAGCACTGCAGTCAGCATATCCGTCAGCTTAGTAAAGTCACTTTTATGTGCATTTGCTCAGGGCCATTAACAGACACTAGTGGTGAGTTTGAATGCTTAAACCCATTTACAGGAAATTATGAATGCATTGGAGTCAGCTATTATTCAGCGCATACCACAGGTTGTAGATGTACACTCCAGGCAGTCTTTCAGTTTATGCAGAAAAAGTTACTAGGACTTCTAACTTTCTTTAGATAGGTGGTTCATCACAGTGCTTTTTGCCAAGTTTTAGGATAAATGCTTTGTAAACTGTCACAAAAATGGTGGTGTACAAACAACAGAATACATTTAGACTAACTTTTAGAATTCAAACATACTGATTGCTAAGCTGATAGTTTAGCAAGCTGACAGATTGATAGTCAACTGCTTCATCTGAAGATGGTCAATTCTGCCCCCAAAAGAACAACATTGGAGCAACCATAAAAGAAAAAGGAGTCAAAAAACTTTGGCCACGTCTGGGGGCCAGCTCATGGAGCCCAGAGACCACCGTCATCTATTCACACTACCTGCACTTGGGTCTGTAGAGGTACGGTATGTATTTTTGTGTGTTTTGTTGCGGTCAAACAGAACTTGGCAGTCCACACCTGGTTGCCAAAACTGGTTTCCATGATCCACCAAAGTGATTCAAGTTTTCTAGTCCTACCTTCTCAAATATGAAACATGTTGGTGACTATATACAAAAATACAATAGGAAAGCAGGAAACTAGCAAATACAAATATTTAAAAACAGAGACAGACAACAAGGAGTCCTGGAAAACAAGCACCTGAAATGGGTTATTGTCATATCGTAGAGAGATTTAGTTACATTTCGATAGAGCTTTGCTGGCTGCTGCCCTGTTTCCCATACTTAAAGCTAAGCAAGGCTAGCTGAATGCTAGGTACATATGTATATGCCAGGGACAATCTTCACATCTAATTAAGAAAGCCCACAATGTAAAACCGTATCTTTAAATGATTTGGAAGAAATCTAAAGAACTTTCAAGCTTCAGCGTTTTGTCATAGTACTGTTTCTGAATATGTGACACTGTGTGCTCAGTCTGACATCATACTCTCAAGAGTGCTAGTTTTCAATCATTTCAGATATGACTGGTAATTAATCATCTCTTTATTTGATATATTAGAGTCACAGCTGAAAGAATTATACTCTTTTAGCCTGTATTTAACTAAAGATGGCCTTTCTCTGTGTGATATCTATTTCTTTCTTTCACCCTCTCCCATTATGTCTCTAACTCTGGCACCAGATGAGAACAATGTCCTTTCTTGCTCTCTGCTGGGAGATTAACAAAAGCATTTAAGGCATATTTCATGACTGCAATCAGGCATTGGCTCTTCCCCTTCCACTCTTTGATTTTCTCCACTATCTTTTTGCTCAGAAAATTGAAACTAAATTATGGCCAGTGTTAGAGGATCCAGCCTCTTGGTGTCATTTCAGACTTTCCTCCAGTGGCTTTGTCATCACAGTGGGGTAAGCTGTTATTAACCCAAACGATGTGGATTATAATTTAGTAAACTGATTTGAATGACAAGAGACAATGAAAGTTGTCATTTAATACATAACGGTTTCAGATAGAGAACATATACTGAGTGCGCCATTCTGAAAGTGTGATGGCAATGTGGAGAGACTTTAATTAAACCCATCATAATAGCGCAGTTTCAGCCCAAATTTGAGCTCTGCTTTGGTTCACTGCTTACCATTTCCAAATGCCTTAACTTTGAAAAGGTGAACTTGAAGTAAAAGATGATGTGAGACATTGTTCTTTGGTTCCTGCACTCGGTAAAATAAAACCGTTTTACTGACGAAACTGGATCAGTTTGTTGGCCCAATAGCTTTTTGGTTGGGTTTTTGCCTTCAAAATGACTCATATGAGCCATATGAGTGTCTCATAATTAGTTTTTATGAAGTTTGTCCACAGCGCAGAATCCACATTAAAACCAAATTTCAAGTTGTTTATATTTTTTATTATTGATGGGGTTTTATTTTTCTTGACTTGTTTTTTGATCTGTGCGACCTCATTTAAAAAAAGCCCTTGAAATGCTTCTGCCAATGGTCAAAACAAAAAAAGGAAAATGAAAATTTGACATTTATACCAAAGTTTGATTGGATAGTTTGAGGAGATTTCACAGATTCACAACATCTATGTTTCACAGTCATCCAAATTTCAATTCACACACAAAGTTTTCATTGTTTGCTTTTATCAGAACACCAAAATTCACAATGTCATGCAAAAATAAAGACTTGTGAAAATGTTCCTTTGGAGTTCAGTGAAAAATTTACTTCAAGATCAACATAAACTTCAAGATTCAGAGTCATATAAACACATTTACAAATAGGCCTTGTGATAATAACACTATGTCTGTGAAGGTTCACAGTCATCCAGGTCATCATAGTCTAAGGAGTCTTGATGCATTCTCAATCATCCAGGTAAGTAAATCTCCAAAAGTTGATTCTGTTCATCAGGACTGAACATGCTACATCCAGATTAACAGAATCAACTTTTGGAGAATAGTCTAAGGAGCTCGGAAAGAAAAGCGTCTGGACTTCCTTAAGTTTCCTTGAAGAAGTTTCCCCTCTCATCCAAGAAACTTCTTCAGTTCTAAGAGCAAATGGTGGAGAGTCCCAAATTTTTAAGCCCTATGGGAGTGTCCCCAAGAAGGTCATGGACCCCCTATTGATCCTAATCACACAAGCCAAGGTGTGAAAACTGGTGTAGGTCACCATCAGCCAAGGTTTTGGGTGAACCCATTGTGACACCTATCCCCACCCTATCATGTGATTTCCTGAGGTCAGATGGCCAAGGATGTGAGTGGGCGTTAAAGCATCTGGGAAGGGATCTCAAAACTGGATTATAGATGGCAGACAGTTGGTGTCGTAAACCACCGCCTCTGTTCAAAGATGGTCATTCACAGTGGACTTCTTTCACTCCTCTTTGCAAACCTGTGTGCAGACAATATGCTAATACTGAGTGACAATAAAAAAACAGTATATGCTGACTCAACCTAGGAGCCAGGGCCTGATCTTCAACAGGCCTAAGACAACGATGAGTAGTCAGGCTGGTAGAATTGTAGCTTCCATTGTTACCCCCACCTATTTCTATAGAAGAATCTCTGTGACTCTGTGAAGTGCTCTTTAGGCTTGTTTTTAACTTTGCTGTTGGTTTTATGTTAATACTTAAAAAGTCAAAGAAAGCTCTTGTGTGTCCTCATTAGAATAGGAGCGGCAACTGTAGCACAAGGAAACAAGGAAAACAAAATATGAGGTTATATTTTCCTCCAAACATTCTGCATCTTACCACATGGTTCAAATTTGGGTTTAGAAAATGGGATGAAACTCATTCTTGGTGTCAGTGTTATGAGGTCTTTAAATGTTTACACCCAGTGAAATGCTATAATCTTGAATGTTGATTATAAGTCATACTGTGTGACAGACTTTAACAAATTTGGGCACATCAAAGCATCTGCAGTCTGGGAGGTGACAGAATGTATTCACAACATTGATGACAGAATTGAAGGGTTTTTTAGCTTTACATTAGTCATTTCACGCTTCACAGGTTTATAAAATTAATAGATCTACGGATGATTAAGTTATGTCAACAAGAAAAAAAGATGATAGGACATAAGAAAAATATAACAGCATAAAAATGGCCAATCAAGAGGTCGAAAAGATATCTCAGATGTCCAGAGGTATTTGTTCCAGTTGTCAGACTCTGAGCAGGCAGCAGTGTTGCTACCGTTACCACTGGGGCCTTAAGCTTTGTTGGATGCTGTGTCTTCCTTTTTGATCTGGTGGATAAAGCCTTTGCTCTTTGTGTCTCTGTTTCGCTGTCCCCAGCTGTGCAGCATGTAGTCAGGTAGTTTTGCAACACAAGAGCCTTTGAAATGTAAATCACAGCTGTGTATGCGTGGATTTGTGTGCATTTAGGTAAGAGAAAGAATTTTAAAAGCTTTGGGTGAAAATGTAGCTGGTGTACCAACAGAGCCAGACTAGAAGTAAAATCCACAGGGGCTCCCTTTCTTGGGAGCCTCCGGTCTTTTGTATAATTTCAATAAACATGTTTAATATTCATTCAGCACCATTATACTTGATCCTATTTATCCTCAAAACATGGGGATGTTGCTGTTATTGTGTTGTATTTTACTTTCAGCAAAGGGGCGGTGCCTTGCCCTGCTTGCCCAAGCAGTGCTAAACTTGGCTAAACAATGTGAATTTTTCCCAAGCTGCTACTATTATGCATTCTCAGTGAAGGTTAACTGGGATATAAGAAGGTGTTTTCCCCATATGACAGGTTTTTCTTTGATCTTTAGCATTATATTATTTATCCAGTTGTGTATCTGGATAATTTCGTGGCAGAAGCTTTGTAAAACTGTTTTATAGCTGTGTTGTGCTTCAAAAAGCCTCAACAAAGTGGGATGTACAGTATGCATTCCCCAGTCTAATTAATCACATTCTTCAACTGGAGACAAGGAGCTTTTATGCTTATTTCCAACTCCATTTCTTAATTTATGAACTAAACATCAAAAAATTATAAAAAGATATGAAAATTAAATCAAAGATCTAAATGTGAATAAAGATATTTTTTGTTGAAAATAACTAAATGACTGAACTACAGTGAGCATGTAGTGATCACTGGTTGTGGGGGAAACATGAGTATTCCCTGACTGGTGAGTGGTTGTTGTAGGTAGCTGGCGGCTGCTGTGAAATCATTTCCTAAAGCCCCAGTTACGCAGGCATAGTAACTGGTCCCTGACCACCTGCTGGCACTGGTAAAACATTTGAAATGAACTGTACCAATGAGCCTGTACAGGGAGTGCAGAATTATTAGGCAAATGAGTATTTTGTCCACATAATCCTCTTCATGCATGTTGTCTTACTCCAAGCTGTATAGGCTCGAAAGCCTACTACCAATTAAGCATATTAGGTGATGTGCAACTCTGTAATGAGAAGGGGTGTGGTCTAATGACATCAACACCCTATATCAGGTGTGCATAATTATTAGGCAACGTCCTTTCCTTTGGCAAAATGGGTCAAAAGAAGGACTTGACAGGCTCAGAAAAGTCAAAAATAGTGAGATATCTTGCAGAGGGATGCAGCAGTCTCAAAATTGCAAAGCTTCTGAAGCGTGATCATCGAACAATCAAGCGTTTCATTCAAAATAGTCAACAGGGTCGCAAGAAGTGTGTGGAAAAACCAAGGCGCAAAATAACTGCCCATGAACTGAGAAAAGTCAAGCGTGCAGCTGCCAAGATGCCACTTGCCACCAGTTTGGCCATATTTCAGAGCTGCAACATCACTGGAGTGCCCAAAAGCACAAGGTGTGCAATACTCAGAGACATGGCCAAGGTAAGAAAGGCTGAAAGACGACCACCACTGAACAAGACACACAAGCTGAAACGTCAAGACTGGGCCAAGAAATATCTCAAGACTGATTCTTCTAAGGTTTTATGGACTGATGAAATGAGAGTGAGTCTTGATGGGCCAGATGGATGGGCCCGTGGCTGGATTGGTAAAGGGCAGAGAGCTCCAGTCCGACTCAGACGCCAGCAAGGTGGAGGTGGAGTACTGGTTTGGGCTGGTATCATCAAAGATGAGCTTGTGGGGCCTTTTCGGGTTGAGGATGGAGTCAAGCTCAACTCCCAGTCCTACTGCCAGTTTCTGGAAGACACCTTCTTCAAGCAGTGGTACAGGAAGAAGTCTGCATCCTTCAAGAAAAACATGATTTTCATGCAGGACAATGCTCCATCACACACGTCCAAGTACTCCACAGCGTGGCTGGCAAGAAAGGGTATAAAAGAAGAAAAACTAATGACGTGGCCTCCTTGTTCACCTGATCTGAACCCCATTGAGAACCTGTGGTCCATCATCAAATGTGAGATTTACAAGGAGGGAAAACAGTAAATGGTAAATGGCCTGTATTTATATAGCGCTTTACTAGTCCCTAAGGACCCCAAAGCGCTTTACATATCCAGTCACCCACCCATTCACACACTGGTGATGGCAAGCTACATTGTAGCCACAGCCACCCTGGGGCGCACTGACAGAGGCGAGGCTGCCGGACACTGGCGCCACCGGGCCCTCTGACCACCACCAGTAGGCAACGGGTGAAGTGTCTTGCCCAAGGACACAACGACCGAGACTGTCCAAGCCGGGGCTCGAACCGGCAACCTTCCGATTACAAGGCGAACTCCCAACTCTTAAGCCACGATCCCAACTCTTAAGCCAGTACACCTCTCTGAACAGTGTCTGGGAGGCTGTGGTTGCTGCTGCACGCAATGTTGATGGTGAACAGATCCAAACACTGACAGCATCCATGGATGGCAGGCTTTTGAGTGTCCTTGCAAAGAAAGGTGGCTATATTGGTCGCTGATTTGTTTTTTTTTTTTGTTTTTGAATGTCAGAAATGTATATTTGTGAATGTGGAGATGTTATATTGGTTTCACTGGTAAAAATAAATAATTGAAATGGGTATATATTTGTTTTTTGTTAAGTTGCCTAATAATTATGCACAGTAATAGTCACCTGCACACACAGATATCCCCCTAAAATAGCTAAAACTAAAAACAAACTAAAAACTACTTCCAAAAACATTCAGCTTTGATATTAATGAGTTTTTTGGGTTCATTGAGAACATGGTTGTTGTTAAATAATAAAATTATTCCTCAAAAATACAACTTGCCTAATAATTCTGCACTCCCTGTATAGTTCAAATACAGGGTCCTTGTATATATACTTCTTTCTCCCCCTTTTTTTTTCTTTTTTAAGCAACCAATTGAGCATTTAGAGCAGCTTAAAGCCTGGCTTTTTTTTTTTTTTTTTTTGGACACTTAAACTTGTTTAATACGAGCATCCATAGTTGTAACAGTACATAAAATCACACAAATATTCAGTGTTGGGAAGGTTACTTTTAAAATGTATTCCACTACAGATTACAGAATACATGCCCCAAAATGTATTTTGTAAAGTATTCCTTTACGTTACTCAATGAGAGTAACGTATTCTGAATACTATGGATTACTTAATATATTAAGTGTACAGTTGAGTCTTAACAGCTTACTTACAACTGGGGTCGTACTTTTCCACTCTCCTTTTTCTCCCTCCTCATGCTCACATAATGGGTACGGCAGTCCATTCTCGCTGCAGCACGGACTACACTGCCCATGAGGCTACATTCTTTAGGGCTATGCCTGTAGCATTCTGTCTATTGCCTTCATATTAAATCATTTTTAAAAATGCAATAGGCAAGGCAAGGCAAGTTTATTTGTATAGCACAATTCAACAACAAGGTGATTCAAAGTGCTTAACAGAGACATTAAAAAACAAAAACAAATAAAAAGCATGATTTAAAATTGATTAAAAAAACAGTAGGTAAGATCAGAACAGTAGATAAAATCAGTAGTTAAAATGTAAGTTTTGAAATTTAAGCTTAAAAGTGTGGATTGGGGGGGGCGTGGTTAGCAAGCAATGGCGTAAGACGTTTCTTGGAAGAGCTCCGCACTAGCCTATAATTTTTTACTCATATCCATCTGTTTTTTGACATCTTTCTGTTGATTCCTGACGTTTGTATATATTTTATAACAATGACGAAACCTAAAGCTTCAAAAGCCCGTGAAAAGACTGAGAAAATCGGAGAAGATGAAGGTGAGCCAGCGAGTGTGGCTAACGAGCACGTGCTAGCTGCGGAGCCAAGTGCAATTAGCCCCGTGACTTCCCAAGTAGCTAACCCGACGTCAGCCGACATAATGAGTGCAATTGCTAGATTGGAGACTTCGGTTGATAGCAAATCATCTGCTATTTCAGCCACGATGAACGCTGTGGAGGCCACTCTTTCCACAGTAACTGGGAGGATACATGATATTGAGGAAGCTGTAAATGGGCATGACGAGAGGATTGCCGTTTTAGAGGCGCTCTGCGACTCGCTCCAGAAAGGACACGATTTACGTCTCAAAAAATTGGATGACCTCGAGTCACGGTCAAGACGACAGAACATCAGGATCCTTGGAGTTGCGAAGGGGACAGAGAAAGGAAACCCACTGGACTTTGCTTCTGAGCTTATTCCTAAGCTCCTGGGGAGTGAGAACTTCACGGGCAGGGTCGTGGTGGATAGAGCCAGCTGACGGGGACCGGCCTCGTCCTTTAATTGTAAAGCTGCACTACTATCAAACCCGCTAGCATATCCTGATGCTGGCAGCACAAAAAGCTCTGCTGCAGTATGACAGGGCGAAAGTTTTCATCTTTCCGGATCTGACCACGGAGGTGCTGGCACAGCGCAAGAAGTTTGAAGAAATCCGCAAACGGTGCAGGGCGGCCAATCTACGCTACGCTTTATTCATCCGGCTCGATTTCGGGTGATGCTGGACGGGGTCACACAGATTTTTGATAAGCCGGAGGCAGCTAAAAGATTCCTGGACCAGAAACTGGCCGTGGTTACAAATGAGTAGGGCTTTTTAACACAACGGTTTACTTTCTCGGGTATATGTTTTTTCTGCATAAGTCTTATTTTTGCTGTTCTTATGGGCGTGTTGATGTGGGCTCATACAGCTTAGGTCAGTATTATTGCTATTATTACTTCCTGTCACGGTCCTGATTTTTTGTATTATTGTACTTGTGTGTGATTTATTCTATGGCTTCTAGTTTTGATCCCTTGCCCTTCATGTCTCTCTGTGTCCCCTCTGTTCTGTGTAATTGTGTCTTTGCATGTTTGAGTTTCTTGTTTTTTGTCACTCTGCATTGTGCATTATGTTCTCATGGTTGGTCTTTTGTTACTCCCTCTAGTCTAGTTTCTTGTGTTCCAAGCTTAGTATTTCCCTCTGTGTATTTTTGGTTCTTAGACCTCTGCCTTACGGTTTATGTCTCTGTGTTTCTTAGTTGCGGTCTCCACTGTGTCAAGTTCGCATCTCTGTGTGATACTTCCTGTTTTACTTTGATGGTCCGTGTCTTATGTGAATGCGTCCTGCTTTGCTTGTCTCGTCAGTCCTGATTTCTCCCAGCTGTGCCCTCCTTCTGTGTCTCATTCCCCTCGTTACTTCCCAGTGTATTTAAACCCTGTGTTTCTCTGAGTCAGTATTGCGTTGTCCCTCATGCTGTGTGTTTCTACCTGTAGCTCCCTGTGTGTTTTCTTAGAGTCTTCCCAGTTTAGATTTTGTAGAGTTTTTGTGTTCAGCAATAAAAGCTGCCATTTTGAGTTCAGTCCTGTCTCCAGTGAGTTTGCGTTTGGGTCCAATTCCTGCCGGCACACAGCCGAAACATGACAGAACGACGCGACCATTACATGGACCCAGCAAACCGCTCTCAGCTGCGTGAGCGTCAGGATGCTGCCTTTGCCGAGCTAGAGGAGGAGCTCTGCTTGAGGCCGTGGCGCACTCCTGACTACGGGCGGATTTTCCGAGGAACTCGGAAAATCCGCCCGTAGTCAGGAGTGCGCCACGGCCTCAAGCAGAGCTCAGGAGTGCGCCACGGCCTGAGGTGAGGCCAGCGAGTACACAGCCTACCTCTGCACCCGTACCTACTCCTCGGGTAGGAGCGGCTCGTGTCTCGCAGATGCCTGCACCAGTTTCTGTGTCCACTGTAAGCTCAAGGGTGTCTGTCCAGCCATATTCTTCATGTTCAGAAGGCTCAGAGGACTTAGTTCAGCCACTGTCACAACTGCCATCACCACAACAGCCACTTCAACATGTATTGCAGTCTTTTGTTCAGTCATTAGCCCAGTTCTTAGCTCAGGCATCAGCTTCCCCATCAGTTCAGTCTCCCATGCAGTCATCTACTTCACCACCATTAGTAGCTCAGCTCCCCGTTTGTCCAGTAGCTCAGCTCCCCGTGTGTCCAGTAGCTCAGCTTGCACCTGAACCATTGGCCCAGTCCCCGGTAGCAGTACAGTCTTCTGGTCAGCTTAACATTCAGCCAGGGGTCCCAATACCCTCTGGCTCTACATCAGCCCCTGCTGGAAGCTCAGATGAGTCCATCCAGCACTCCGCGGCTTCCGCGCCGCCACCCGCCTCATCCGCTGGGGGTTCTGGCGAGCCCGTCCAGCCTCCTGTTTCCGCTGGAGGGTCCGAGGGGCCCGTCCAGCCTCCTGTCTCCGCTGGAGGGTCCGAGGGGCCCGTCCAGCCACCAGCTGCTCTGCCAACAGCCTCATCCACGTTTGCAGCAGTATCATCCATGCCGCTGCCAGCTGGGGCCTCCGTGTCTCCGTCCTCGCCAGCTGCGGCCTCCGTGTCTCTACCCACTCCGTCGCCTGGTCCAGCTTCCGCTTCGGCTGCCTCATCCTCATCTGGTCCAGCCTCATCCGAGTCTTCACCCTCACCCTCGTCTGGTCCAGCCTCATCCGAGTCTTCACCCTCGTCTGCAGCATCGGCTGCTAAGCTGCCGCCTGGTCCTGCCTCGCCTGGTCCTGCCTCGCCTGGTCCTGCCTCGCCTGGTCCTGCCTCGCCTGGTCCTGTGCCCACCAAGCCTCGGCCAGTACGCCTGATGCTCTAGAGTCGCCGCCGTCTTCCACGCGGCCGGCATCCAGATCTGTCCTGCCGCCGCTGCCTTCCACGCGGCCGGCCCCCTGAACAGCTCCATCGTCTCCTTTGCCGCCGCCATTGCCTTCCACGCGGTCGGCCCCCTGAACTGTTTCCCCGCCGCCGTTGCCGTCCGCATGGTCGGCCCCTTGAGCTGCACTGTGTTTGGGCTGTTTTCTTGGGCTTCGGTGTTTGCTGTGCTCTGCTTTTGTTTTCTGTGGTTAAAGGTAACTATACTGCCGTACTACAGGCAAAGAAGGCAAGAAGTAGCACTAACAGGTCTGTAAAAAACTATTTTTTTTACAGGAGACGCATGCTAAGCGCAAAGTTCAATCTGTGCTCCGTGCTAATTGGTTGGGTCAGGCATACAGTGATAATTTTGGAGCTAAAGCAAGAGGGGTTGCAATTTTGTTCAGGAAGAATATTCCTTTTTGTCAAAGCACAGTTACTGTGGATCCAGGGGAAGGTACCTAATTCTTACAGGTCTCTTGAACTCCTTACCCATCACTTTTGTAAACGTATACGGTCCTAACTTTGATTGCCCTGAGTTTTTTTTCAAAAGACTTTTAAGCTGTTGCCAAATGTGATAAATTCTAATATTATAATAGCTGGGGATATGAATCTGGTACTGGACACCCGTTTGGATAGAAGTGCATCGGCTCATACCCAACAGTCTAAATCCAGTCATGTTGTGAAGAGTGCGTTGAAAAACATGAACATGGTGGATACTTGGAGACTACCCCACAGGCAGGGCTTACTCCTTTTTCTCTTCCGTTCATGGGTCGTACTCCCGTATTGAATATATCCTTCTGGACTCTAAACTTATTCCAATTATGAGGGATGTTACCTACCATCCTATTTTAATTTCTGACCATAGCCCTGTGTCCATTGATCTGGATTTTGCAGATTTAGCTAACTTACGGAGAAGAAACTGGCGCTTTGATCCAACTCTGCTTAAAGATGAGACCTTTCATAAGAAATTAGAGAAGCACATTTTAGATTTTATTAATGATAATGATAAAGGTGATGTTGACGATGCAATTCTCTGGGAGAGTATGAAGGCGGTAATTCGAGGCCACATTATTTCGTTCTCTTCAGCTAAACGTAAATCCCAGGAAATGGCTTTGAAGGATCTTGAGTCAAATATACAGCAGCTAGAACAAACTTATCAGTCCTCTCCCAAAATAGAATTACTGGGCAAAATTACTAAATTGAAGTGTGAGTATAATTCTCTGCTCAGCAAACAAGTTTGCCTTCAAATCACTAAGTGTAAGCAAACATTTTTTGAATTGGGTGATAAGCCTCATAGGTCACTTGCAAGATTGCTTAGAAAAACACAAGCATCACAAAAAATACTATCACTCAATAACAAGCATGGGCGGACCACTAGAAACCCCCAAGAAATAAACAAGTGTTTTGAAGATTTTTATCGTAATCTTTATAGCTCTAAGAGTTCTGCGAGTCAGTCATTAATTGAGGAAAGTGTAATCTCCCAAAATTAGATGATGAGGCAGAAACAGATTTGGAGGCGGACTTCAAATTAGATGAGATTAAGACAGCTATTCAACAGATGTCAAATAATAAGGCCCCTAGGCCAGATGGTTTTGGAGCAGAGTTTTATAAAGCTTACTCCTCATTACTAGCCCCCCTGATTTTGCGTATGTTTAACTATTCAAAATGGTCTGGCTCTTTGCCAAGTTCATTGAATCATGGTGTAATTTCATTGATTCTTAAAAAAGATCGCGATCCTATGTCTGTCTCTTCCTTGGTCTCCTTTCTGTTGAGACCAAGATATTAACAAAAGTTTTATCAAACCGCCTTAAAGATCATATTGCTAAACTTATACATCCAGATCAAACAGGGTTTATCCCTAACCGCTACATTTATTTTAATTTGCATAGATTATTTAATCTCATATATAGTCCTGCTAGGTGTTCAGATGATTCTGTGGTAATAGCTTTGGATGCTGAAAAAGCTTTTGATCAGGTCGAGTGGCCGTATATGTTTACTGTATTATCCAAATTTGGATTTGGTGATTCTTTTATCAATTGGATTAGAATTTTGTACAAAGGACCTATGGCCTCGGTAAGGACTAATAATGATGTATCAAACCCTTTTCGATTGCACAGGGGCACGCGACAGGGAGATCCCATTTCTCCTTTTATTTTTGCCCTGGCCCTAGAACCTTTAGCAGCTCGTATACAGCTAAGTTCTGATATACTACCGATTATACATCAGGGTATTCCTCATAAGTTCTCTGCTTATGCTGATGACGTAGTTTTATTCATATCAAAACCTAAGACCTCGATCAGTCCACTATTGCAGCTTATTAACGAATTTGGCTCTCTCTCAGGGTATAAGATAAATTGGACGAAAAGTGAACTTGGCCTATCTGCATAATACTCCATTTAGAATAGCGCTGGATAAGTTTGAATGTCTTGGTATCACAGTCACATGTAAGGTGTCACAACTTTTATAGCACAATTGGGATAGAAAGGTTAATCAATTGGAGAAGAATATTGAGTTTTGGATCACATTGCCAATTTCCATGGTGGAGCGGATTAATGCCATCAAAATGGTAGTTTTGCCCAGATTTTTGTACATCTTTCAGTCAATCCCAGTGTGCATTCCCCAGTCATATTTTAAAAAGCTGGAATCTATTGTATCCTCCTTTGTGTGGTCGGGTAAGGTTCCTAGAATTTCTAAAAAACATCTTGTTAAACATAAGACTTGTGGTGGCCTTGGACTCCCAAATTTTAGATTATATTATATGGCTTCACACTTAAATACTTTTTCATTTTGGCGAAGGTGTACTCCAGGTGCTGATTTGGAAGGACAACCTTCATGGTTGATGATGGAACACCTGTCTTGTAGACAGACTTGTCTTCCAGCCCTGCTTAATAGCCCGATAAGAGTGAAGAATACACTTTAAGGCAGAAATCCTGTGATTCAAAATTCAATTAAGGTCTGGAACCAACTATTGGGCACAGTAAAGGCTCCTAAAATGTATTTGGATGCTCCAATATGTAACAATCATGCCTTCAGGCCTGGGCTGGAGGACATCACGTTTGTGACATGTCAGGGAAGAGGGATTTGTTCTCTCAAAGATATGTACATTGACGGACATTTTCCATCTTTTCAGCAATTGAGGGTGAACTTTAATCTTCCTAATTCACATTTTTTCAGATTTTTACAGTTAAGACATTTAATCAAAGCATCTATTCCACAATACAATTTTGATTCCTCGAAACCCCCACTTGCTCTTAACACTGTACATTACACATTTACATGATATACATATTTACTAGGGGTGCAACGATACACAAAATTCACGGTTCGGTTCGATACTTTGGTGTCACGGTTCGATATTTTTTCGATACATAAAAATGTTCATGCATTTTTAATTTGTCATTTATTAAAATTATAAATATATATTTTAACTCAAAAGTACAGTTTTTAAATTTAACCCTAACCCTTGTGCGTGTTTTTTATTTTGACAGCGAATGCGCACCTGCGGACCACTTATGTGCAGCCCTGGTTATTTAGCTCGTCATATTGCAGCCACAGAAATTCTTTTGTCCATGAAACCATAAAGCTGCACTTTCTTTTTGCCTTATAGTCCGATTTGTCATAACTTCTCCGTTTTGTGGTAAGCTTTTCTTTGGCTGTCACTTCCTCACCCTGACCTGTCTTATTTGGCTCAGCAGAACTAAAATATATATCTGTCTGTGAAGGTCATCGTAGTCAAATATATATCCTGCTGCTTTTACACACGCACTCACATAAGCTCAGCGATTCTCTGCGCGATCAACCTCTCACATGTTTAAGCTTGCTGCGGGAGATTTCACTTGTCATGTTTGCATAGTAAGCTACCAATTAATAAGACGATGTCAGAGGAATTGGTGCACAAATTATCATCACTCACAGATCAGTGCTGTCATTGCAAAGTGAAAGCAAAAAAACAAGCGCAAATTCAAACGCGATTTCAATATGTCACATATTGACAGTGGCTCACCGATGCCAATGACATAATTACCCAGCTACATTTCTGAAAGAATGCAAAAGCATTGACATATATTTTTCCTTCCTACAATAGCCCGACGGGCAGGGCAGAGATAGATTTTGGTAGCCCGACTGAAAAGATCGCTAGCCCCGGGACGTCGGGCTAGCGATATTGCGAGCCCTGTATCTGATTGAGGAATCACTCATCTTTGGAAAAGAGAGTTTATTACAGAGAAATGTCTCTTTCCAAAATAAAAGCTATACTATCCGCTTCTTCTGGGCTATATTCTCAGCAGCATATTAAACATATAAGGAGAATCATGTGCTAACAGCTGTCTAAATGACTCGGCTAAAGTTAGTAGCATGCTTGCTTGTTTTTTTTCTGCTTCCACTTCTCTTTGCACTAGGATGATGTCGGCGTAAATGTGCAGTCATATTCGTTGTGTTCCCACTAGTGCTTTCAGGTTAATCTCGTTGAAATGACCTTAACGCCACAACACGGCAAATCTCCGTTAACGAGCTACCGCCGATCGCCCCGTGCATGGGGCTAGACGGCCAACACGTTAACGAGCTAACTGCACTAACACACTAGTTCCCACCCATGTAATTGAGCATTGCATGGCACATCCAACATACTGTTTTACTTTAGTGCATGACTCGCTTACCTTCAGGGTCATACGTCACATGAAAACCAAAATAATTCCAAACGCCAGATCTGAATGAGGGTGGGGGAGGTCCATGTTGCAAGGAGAGCTTAACTTGTCTCGCTAGCTTGCCCTGCGCTCTTCCTTCTGACGATGCTGTCTGTGTTGAGCGCTCAGTGAATCTGCGTTCGACTACTCCGCCTAGGCTGCACTGTCGAGCCTAGGCGGAGTAGTCGAACGCAGATTCACTGAGCGCTCAACACAGACAGCATCGTCAGAAGGAAAGTTGATAAAATAAATTACAAATGTTGTATTGTTCGATACATATGCGTACCGAACCGAAAGCACTGTATCGAACGGTTCAATATGGATACGAATATCGTTGCACCCCTAATATTTACGTGATATTCACATATTAACATTTATGTTCCAAACAAAATATGCGTAAATTTATCTATTTTCACTTTACTTACAGACTTAGTCATGATGTCTACTACCATGTCTTCTGTTGCACAATATTTAACTTGTACTTCCTTCTCAGTTATAGCAGACCTAATAAAATGATACTTGACATCGATGTGTTTACATCTTTGACGGTTTATAGGATTTTTGGACAATGCAATTGCACCCTGATTGTCTGCAAGAATGGTAAGTGGTGAATATTGCCTTTTAATGTCCATGCCATTAAGTAGCTGTGAGAGGTATAAGCTTTCTTGTACTGTGGCGGCCATCGCCATGTACTCTGCCTCGCACGTTGACAAAGCTACTGTAGCTTGCTTCCTGGTTTTCCAGCAGATCACTGGCCCATTTTTGGATAGTACAAAACAATAACCCGTTGTACTTCTCCTGTCACTCAAATCTGTGGCCCAATCTGCATCGCTGTATGCTATAAGATTTAGGTTTCCTTCTGTCCTTTTATAGCACAGCTCTTTGTTTAGTGTCCCCTTAAGGTAACGTAATACATGTTTTGCTGCTGTCCAATGATGCTCTTTTGGCTCAGACAGGGATTGTGACAGTTTGATCACTATCCAACTCAAATCTGGTCTTGTACATGTCATTAGGTAAATTGTGGCGAGCTCAGACAAGGAGGAGACAGAGGTGTTGTTTGGTCTTGCTTCCCCAAATTGCCACGGAGCACAGCCGTTTATTTTCCAACAGAAACACACCGCTGCTAACCCAACTGCTCGGCATAGCTTAGCACAGGGGTCGGCAACCTGCGGCTCTTTAGTCCTTATACTGCGGCTCCGCGTGGTTTGGGAAAATAAATGACAAGTATTTAGCTGAAGTGTATTTTTGGTGTTAGTTCTTTTTAAACTTGTAGTTCTAAATTGGAAGATTATTGTGATTTTGAAATATAAAAATCAAATTATATTTTATTATTTTTTGTTGCTCAAAATAAGCGTCACACTCGTGGAAGCCGGTATGCTCGCCGAAATGCCGTGCATTTACCGAGACTTTCAACCCCAGATAGGCCAATTATGGATCTTCGGATCCACATTATGTCAGCAGCTCCACCGTGAACTATGTTAAAAACAAACACCGCTCACGCCCCACAGATTTCCCCTTGTGGGACTAATAAAGGTATATCAAATGACAGCTTACAGTCCTGCGTAAAGATGAAAGTGACTTCACTGTGCGCAGAGGTTCAGGAGCAGAAGTTCCATTGTAAACATATCACGGCAGACCCGACGATGTTTCCATGAACATGCATCTCGGCATCTTTTTATTGCCCACTTTTCACACACGGTTGCTGTACGCATACAGCCGGCTGTAGCTTTTCAGCTCAAAGCCCAACAACACAACAGCAGAGAGAGCACAGACTTCAAGGCGGCGAGGCGTGATTGCAGGTGCCGCTCAGGTGCGTGCGACTCCCATGCAGCGGCACTGGAGACCACACCCCGCCACACACATTTACCAGGTAAAATAAATATAAGTAAATAAATATTTATGCAGAATTTTGCAAATATTTATTTTTTTAGTAAATAGCCTGTATTAGCGCTTTACTAGTACCTACGGACTCCAAAGCGCTTTACACATTCAGTCATCCAGTCATTCACACACTGGTGATGGCAAGCTACACTGTAAAAAAAAAAACTTGTAGATTTACAGTAAAACGCTGGCAGCTGTGGTTGCCAGAAATCTACCGTAAAATTACGGGTGAAACATTTTCTTCTTTAACGGTAAGAAGGTATTGTTATTGTTGATTTTATGGTTAAAAATAGTGCTAGGGTCAATATTTTACCGTAGAAGAAAATGTTTTAACTTGAAGAAAAAATAACGTTTTTCCCTAGAATTAACATGAAAATAACATATAAAATAAAGTTTGTGCCAGAAAACAACATTTTTTCCCTGTAAAATTAACTATCAAAAAATAATAAAATACAATTTTATTCTGTAACAGTTTTTAGACTAGAGTGCTTTTAAGTGTTCTACTCTGTAAGCTTAATACACAAACCATGATTTTATTCAAATTACTAAATGTAATTTAGAAATGCAGAACCAAGTGGGTTCACTACTTCAAATGCATCCTGGTATAGAACCAGCTTGAGGCAATGCGGATTTTCCTGAAAAAATTTGTTTGACACAAACACTTTACCATCACAACAGTCCCTGAGAACATCTGGTCTTGAAACATTATTAGGATTCACTGATATGAGACCTTGCCAAAAACTTGATTCCAGCATAACCCTTCAAAATATTTAGCAGAGGAACATAATAGGCAAATCTCTCCATCCTGTTCTCGTCCCTGCCCAAAAACACTTTTCTGGGTTCAACATACTTGAACACATCTTTAAAGCACTGAACTCTTGAATAAGCAGTTCTCAGGGGCCCTGTGTGACATGCTGAGAACAAGTCCGATTGTTTTACTGTGTCACAGATTTTTATGTCTTCATCTGAAACTGACATATCTTTTAGAAGTGACCTTAGTCTGATCAATGTATACATCTGTCCCAATTCATGTATATTTTGTATTTCTTCAACAATGGTTTGAATGGTAGATGCTGGCAGAAGATGCTGTCCCTGTAGTTTAATGTAAAACATACATACATTTCTGAGATACAGGTCACTGAAATTAGACCCATCCATACCAGGGTCTTCTATATCTGATACACTGGCACCTTCCTGTATGGTGGCACTTGTAGATGGACTCTGAGTATCTTTGTTTAAACCACAAATCTCATTTTCCTAACGTTTGTGTTTTCTAGACATATGAGAGGTAAATGTAGATTTTACAGAGAACTCACTTTGGCATCCTCTCACTGGACAAGTTACATGCCGTCCCTCTTCTATGTGTTCCTGTAAGTGAGCAATCAAAGCTTTAGTTCCTTCACATTGGCATTCACAAAGTGAGACAGTGCAATTCAAACCCATTAAGGTAGCATTCTGAGAAACAGTTGCGGTACCAGTGTGGTGGCGGTAGAAGTGAGACTTTAAAGCAGCATATCCAGAAAACACCTGCTTACAACTGACTTCAACACATTTAAAAATACACCGGGGGTCATTACGATGCAGTCTGCAATGCAAAACATAAGCTTTCACGGACTGAACCGATTCTCCACATATGCTGCAAAAATACATAATCAATATGACACAGCTGCGAGGCTAGCTATGTTAAAGCTTCAGCCGGATGTCAAACAAGGCGGGAAAATCCAGGCCGCATTTAGACAAAGCATTCAAATATAGCTATACTAATTAGACGGTTTCCATTAATACACCCGTCTCCAAAACACGTCTCAAAACGCGCACTGCTGGTTTTGCAAGGCTCTTTTCAGCCTGATGTAGCTAACGCTAATGCTAGAAACGAGCTAAAGCTAACGTAAATTTATCATTTGCGCCTTCACTGCCTGCAACACAATGCTGTCGATAAATAAACCAAGTAGGATTATTTTCTTACCGTAGTAACTGAAGACGAGCTGTGGTAGACGTTAAATTAAAAAAAATGAGAAACAAGTCCACGAAAATGAAGATAGCGTGCTGCCGTAGTCCAAAGCAAAACTTGTGTGGAGATGTACAGACGTTATCTGCGGTGGAGCCTGATGCAGTGCGCTGATTGGCCCGTTTGAAATCAGGCGCCTTGATGTGAAACGGTGCTCTAAACGTCAGGGGAAAACGCCTAGTTTTGGGAGGAGGTGCTTTTAAAATCTTTTTTCTTCATATAATAATTAAGTATGAATAAATAGAACAGACAACAGATTATTGTTTTAACACTTTTGGGATTATATGAATTCACTCAACAATATAGTATGTCTATCATTAGCTGTAGGTCTCTCAAGTTGTTTTTAGCTTTTACATTTTAAACTCATGGTTCATTGAGTTCAACAGAATGTAGATTTAACAGCTACATCCCATATTCTTTACAAAAACTACATCCAAAAATTGCCCTAATACATTTCTAGTATAAAGATCTTGGGACATATGTACCTGTTATATGAATATGCTGTATTAAATGTGCTATGAATCAAGAATGGATTTAATGTAAAGTGCTTTGGGCTTCTTGAAAACCGCTATCTGTCAAGGCTCGGCTGTGTGGCAGGCAGGAGGAGGACCCAAAATGCAGGACTCACAGGCACGAGGGAATGAACTCAAAAAGGCAGCTTTATTGCTGAAGAGGCAGGACATAGGAAATACAAAACTAAACTGGGAAAAGTAAACTAACACTCGGAGAGAGAGAGACACAGGGAAATCCACGCAGCATGAGGGACGACGTCACGCTGAACAGAGGGAGACGCAGACAGAAATACACAGAGGGTTAACGAGGGAAGTGGGAACACACGGGGAACACAGGTGACACTGATAATCATAACGAGACAGGGCGGGGTGAACTGAACACTGACGGGAGAGGTGAAACAGGAAGTACAGAGGTTCAGACAGGAGGAGAGAGAGCACGAGTAGAACACCAACGTAACAGGCAGGGGAGACATGGAATAAACACGAAAGGGGACGAGGGCTCATAAATACATAGAGGGCACACAGGGGGAAGAGAGAGCACGGGGAGAACTTAGACATAATGGGTAGGGGAAGCATGGAATAAAACATAAGGAGAGACGAGGGCTCACAGATACACAGAGGGGCACACAGGGGGTAAAAGCCATGAAGGGAGAACACTTAGGGAACAACACAACAGGACAACTCAGAAAACATGGCCTAAGCAAGGAACAAAATACAAACATACAAGGAAACTAAGAACACTGGGCCAACATGGCCCAGGACCATGACAGTACCCCCCCCTCAAGGGCTGGCTCCAGACAGCCCAAACACAGAAAAACAAAACCAAACAGAAAACAACCCAGGGCGGGCGGCGGGGGCCCAGGACGGAGGGCCCGGAACAGAAAACAAAAGAAGAGCACAGCAAACACCGGAGCCCAAGAAAATAACCCAAACACAGAGCAGTTCAGGGGGCCGACCATGCGGAGGGCAACGGCGGAGACGTGGAAACAGTTCAGGAGGCCGGCCGTGCGCAAGGCAACGGCGGCGACGTGGAAACAGTTCAGGAGGCCGGCCGTGCGCAAGGCAACGGCGGCGACGTGGAAACAGTTCAGGAGGCCGGCCGTGCACAAGGCAACGGCGGCGGTGAAGGAGACGACGGAGCAGTTCAGGAGGCCGACCGCGCGGGAGGCGGCGGCGACGATGACAGCGCTGGTCCGGGGGCCGACCGTGCGGAAGGCGACGGCGGCCACCCAGGCGAAGAGGGTCCGGGGGCCGGCCGTGCGGAAGGCGACGGCGGCCACCCAGGCGAAGGCGGTCCGGGGGCCGGCCGTGCGGAAGGCGACGGCGGCCACTCAGGCGAAGGCGGTCCGGGGGCCGGCCGTGCGGAAGGCGACGGCGGCCACTCAGGCGAAGGCGGTCCGGGGGCCGGCCGTGCGGAAGGCGACGGCGGCCACTCAGGCGAAGGCGGTGCAGTTCAGGGGGCTGGCCGCGCGGAAGGCAGCGGCGGCGGCTCTCCAGTGTCAGGCGTACAGGCCGAGGCCCGGTGGGCACAGGACCAGTCGAGACGGGACCAGTCAAGGCGGGACCAGGCGAAGCACAGGCCGGGCCAGACGAGGACGAAGGCTCTGAGGAGGCCGGGCCAGACGAGGACGAAGGCTCTGAGGAGGCCGGGCCAGACGAGGGCGAAGGCTCTGAGGCCGGGCCAGACGAGGACGAAGGCTCTGAGGCCGGGCCAGGCGGAGCTGCAGAGGCTGAGGCCAGACCAGGCGTAGCAGAAGCACAGGCAGAGGCTGGCCCAGGCGATGACGAAGCGGTCGCAGATGGCGGCTGGACAGGCTCCTCGGGCCCTCCAGCTGATGCGGCGTGAGGCTGAACGGGCCCCTCGGACCCTCCAGCGGAGACAGGAGGCTGAACGGGCCCCTCGGACCCTCCAGCGGAGACAGGAGGCTGTGCGGGCCCCTCGGACCCTCCAGCGGAGACGAGGAGGTGCTGGCCGGGCTCACTGGAACCCCCAGCGGACGAGGTAGATGGCGGCGTGGGAGCCACGGAGTCCTGGATGAGCTCATCCGAGCTTCCAGCAGGAGCTGATGTAGAGCCAGAGAGGTTTGGGACCCCTGGCTGAATGTTAAGCCGAACAGAAGACCGTATTGCTATCGGGGACTGGGCCAATGGTTCAGGTGCGAGCTGAGCTACTGGAGAGGCGGATGAGAGTGGGAGCTGAGCTACTGATGGTGGTGAAGTAGATAACTGCACGGGAGACTGAACTGAGGGCGTCTGCACTGGCACAGGGGACTGAACTGATGTCTGTTGTAACGGAGGTGGTGAGAGTGGAGTAGGCAGTGGAGTAGATGACTTCACAGGAGAATGAACCAGAGGTGAGTGCACAGGAGACTGAGCTAGAGGTGGTAGTGGTAGTTGAGGGGAAAGTGGAGCTGGTGATTGAGTGGATGACTGTGCTAAGGGATGCTGCACTGGGGACACTGGAGACTGCACTGGGGACACTGGAGACTGCACTGGGGACACTGGAGACTGCACTGGGGACACTGGAGACTGCAGTGATGGTTGTAGTGGAGGTGTAACGGGTGAAGGAGTGGCTGAAGTGGCTGTGGGTCGGGCGGCTAGTGGCTCAGCTACAGGGTATAGTAACGGCAGGGCTATGGGTTGAATGACTGACTGAGTAGCAGCCTGAGTGGCTGGGTGTAGCGACGGTTGTGGTGGAAGAGAAACAGGTGGTAGTGTGGATGACGGAGCTAAGGGCGACTGAGTGGCAGACCGAACTGATGACTGAAGCGATGGTAGAGGTGAAAATGGAGCTTGTGGTGGAGTTAATGGCTGAGCTAGCGGGGACACAGGAGACTGAACTGAGGGTGGCTGCGAGGGAGCTAACTGAACTGAGGGTGGCGGCGAGGGAGCTAACTGAACTGAGGGTGGCGGCGAGGGAGCTAACTGAACTGAGGGTGGCGGCGAGGGAGCTAACTGAACTGAGGGTGGCGGCGAGGGAGCTAACTGAACTGAGGGTGGCGGCGAGGGAGCTAACGGAGCTGTGAAGGGCTGCGAGGGAGCTAACGGAGCTGTGAAGGGCTGCGAGGGAGCTAACGGAGCTGTGAAGGGCTGCGAGGGAGCTAACTGAGCTGTGAAGGGCTGCGAGGGAGCTAAGCAGCTCGCATTGACTTCCGCCACACAAAACACAGCCCCTGAATGAACAGTCATAATGTCTGGAAAAGACACTGAGTTCTCACTCACCACAGCAGGTGAATTAGAAGGCCGAATGTCCGGCTGTGGGGTGGTGCGTCGGCGGCGTGAATGCCGTTTTCTTCGGGAAGCCGGAGGTGCGGTGATGGAGGAAACCGGCAACGACGGAGAGATCGCGGCCGGCTCCTCATCCTCCGACCACATTGCTGCGAGAAAAGCAGCGGGTGAGTGACAGTCAGAGTGGAGGGTGGATGGAGAGGAGTCCAGTGGCAGCAGCGTGGAAACGTTTCCCGATTGTGGCGGTCGCTGTTGCGGTATGACGAGCTCGCGAATTTGTACTGTCTCCTTGGCTTTCTGCAGATTGGACAGTAGGCCCGAAAATCCTGAGAGCTCGTGGAGATGGGGATTCCCTTTGAGAATAGCCTCGATGGCGTTTATCCCAATGGACATGGCTTTAATGTCCGAGGCGTGGGAAACTCGCTCCCACAGGCCGAAGATGCGGGCCAAATCGCTTTCCCGGGAGGAGCCTGCTGGGTCCATGTCTGGTGACGTCGTACTGTCAAGGCTCGGCTGTGTGGCAGGCAGGAGGAGGACCCAAAATGCAGGACTCACAGGCACGAGGGAATGAACTCAAAAAGGCAGCTTTATTGCTGAAGAGGCAGGACATAGGAAATACAAAACTAAACTGGGAAAAGTAAACTAACACTCGGAGAGAGAGAGACACAGGGAAATCCACGCAGCATGAGGGACGACGTCACGCTGAACAGAGGGAGACGCAGACAGAAATACACAGAGGGTTAACGAGGGAAGTGGGAACACACGGGGAACACAGGTGACACTGATAATCATAACGAGACAGGGCGGGGTGAACTGAACACTGACGGGAGAGGTGAAACAGGAAGTACAGAGGTTCAGACAGGAGGAGAGAGAGCACGAGTAGAACACCAACGTAACAGGCAGGGGAGACATGGAATAAACACGAAAGGGGACGAGGGCTCATAAATACATAGAGGGCACACAGGGGGAAGAGAGAGCACGGGGAGAACTTAGACATAATGGGCAGGGGAAGCATGGAATAAAACATAAGGAGAGACGAGGGCTCACAGATACACAGAGGGGCACACAGGGGGTAAAAGCCATGAAGGGAGAACACTTAGGGAACAACACAACAGGGCAACTCAGAAAACATGGCCTAAGCAAGGAACAAAATACAAACATACAAGGAAACTAAGAACACTGGGCCAACATGGCCCAGGACCATGACACTATCGAATCCATTATTATTATTATGTGAAATTAATGCAAAAATCACAAAGTCATATTAGAGCATGTATCCATTACCAGCACAACCATGCTTACATTCAGCAATTAAAATCTGTATTTTTTTTCAATAAATAAATGTAAAAAAAAAATTGTGTTTGCCTGTTAGAAAGTTTATTGGAATCTTCCGTTAAAAAAACTATGCAAGAGTGATTTACAGTAGGTTTATGTATTTTTTTTCAGAAAAAAAATGTACATATTACGGTTTTTCTACATTTCTTTATTTACGGCAATTTCACATCAAATCAACAGTTTTAAACTGTTTTATAGTTAACAGGTTTTTCCTGTCGTATTGCTACTGTCTTTCACTGTTAAATATACGGATCTTTTTTACAGTGCACATTGTAGCCACAGCACACACAGAGGTGAGGCTGCCGGACACTGGCGCCCTCTCACTACCACCAGCAGGCAACGGGTGAAGTGCCTTGCGCAAGGACACAACGGCCAAGACTGTCCGAGCCGGGGCTCGAACCGGCAACCTTCCGATTACAAGACGAACTGCCAGCTCTCAAGCCACGATCGCCCCGTTGCGTGGTAGCATAGTTCTTTTTTCCAATTATTTTTTACAATTCAGGTTAAGGCTCTGCTACACTCCAAAAGCCCAAAGGCAATATAAGGGTGGCAGCACACAACAGTTTTCTTTGCTACATGGATCATTTTTCTTTTTGTTATATTTCTTTAAGAGTTCAAAATGTGTTCATTACATAAATAAAATGTAGTTTTCTCTGTAGCACTTCATGGATTTCATAAGCAACACACTTTAGTTGTTCACACAAAGTATAAAGGTAAAAAACAATATATACAGTGTTATCTTAATTTTAGATGTCAAAAAGTATTGGTGGCTCCCAGTGTTTTCTTTTGTGTGGAAATGGCTCTTTGGGTGTTAAAGGTTGCTGACCCCAGGCTTAGCACAACAACAACAACAAAAAGGCGCACTCTCACACAGGAAACACACAGTCGCAGAGAGAGCACGGGTCACCCTGTAATCATGGCAACCGCAACGCTGCCGCCTGGAACAACAGAACATAGCTGTCAAACAAAACCCAAATAATTCTGAATTGCCACAATATAAAACAGGTAAATACCACCGTGTAATCCATTTACTTCAACAAACTAACTGTATTCTGAATACCACCTTTTTAAATGGTAACTGTAACGGAATACAGTTACTCATATTTTGTATTTTAAATACGTAATGTATTGATGTGATCTGTTGAGGTTCAAACTGAGCATCAGAATGGGAAAGAGGGTGTTTTAAGTAACTTTGCACATGACAGTATGAAGGAGAAGCTGTAAGGACAGGTTCAAGGTTCAAGGTTCTTTATTTGTCACATGCATAGTTATACAAGTATATACAGTGATGATGTTCATTGTCCTACTTTTCTAAACCAGGCTATTTTCTGTTGTTTTAGGCAGCATTATACTCCTGCACTTTTTTGTGGCCTGCTGTAATTTTCCTCATCCTCCAGTAAACACTGTGACAACTCAATAGCTGTGCGTTTGGTACATAACCGAATGATCACACAAATGCTACAAGACAGTTCTATTTAAAAGGAATGCAAAGTGAAAATGCCCAAGAATGATTTTAATGCAAAACATTGTATTATTTTTTAAATGACCAACTGGAATTTAGGGTGACATTTTATTCAGACGTTGGCAGTGTTTTCACACATACATGGGGATGGGAAGGCATTTTGTTTGATGCTAATTTATGGGTGACGTATGGCACTGCAAGAATAGGTTCAGGGTTGATTGACCCTGGGGCCACTTACACTCAAAAGCTAGTTTCATAATGTCATTTAATGAATGAGTGTCTTTAACACACACGCGCACGCACACACACACACACACACACACACACACACACACACACCTTTGTTGCTCTCGAGCTTAGTTATGTATGCTAGTTTTCCTGTTATATAACTGTGAATCTACACACACACACACACACACACACACACACACACACACACACACACACACACACGTGTACACTGCTGTTATCTTCTTATTGCTACCCAATTTAGTACAAAGTGAACTCAGAAAAGGTGGGGAGTGGACATGAGCAGCCAGTGAGCAGACAGACTTGTTACCATCAATAAAACTAATTGTAAATCTAATGATTTTCCTGCACAAATGCACTTCAAAGTGTTTGCAGCTAATCCTGTAGGTTGGCAGGTGAGATAAGGAGTAATGAGCTGAGATTTAAGGTTATCTATTCGTGCTGATTTGTGAGGAAGTGGTAATATCTGTGATTTATTGTTTGTGGGGGTGCTGATGTCATCTGACCTGTAAGGAATGGGATTTTGGAAGTTTTTTGTTTGGACCTTTCAAGAACAACTTGACTTTGTTGGTTCAGCTGCCTTTAACATGTTAACCATCAGCTGCAAGCAACTATGGTTTGGGGCAAGGTTGAGGTTTGGTTGATGTCCATGCCTCTTTGTAGATGCTTTGTCTATTTGGAACACCCATTTTAATGATAAAAAAAAATAAGCCTATGAGACCTCATTTGACAGGTAAAAAGTTTCAGAAATTTTGACATGTTTGCATTTGGACCTAAGCTTGGACACTTTACAACTTCTGTAACTTCATTTGTCAATAAAACATCCATGATGCCTGACACCTCTCTGTGTTTCCTACCAAATTTCACTGTATTTGTTTTCATACTGAGGTAGGGAGAAGAAACATTCAAGGTACTGTTAGATTATTCTGTTATTATATGTTACCTTATATATGTAATCAAAATAGTTGAATTATGTTAACTGCTGTAGATCATATTATACCCTTTAACATAGAGTGTGTGATCAGTATGTAGTCTTAGTTTGCATTATACTTCTGACCTAAAAGAGTGTGAAAATCATTAGATCTATTGGATTGACCTGTATTACTCGACACTGTTGAATGTATTACACTGTTTCTTGACATTTCATACTGCTGAATCATGAAGAGAATGTTGTGTGCAGAGGACCTTGTCCAGATAATAGAAGAAACAGACCACATTCCTTTGGTGAAGAGCAGAGAGACAGGGAGCTGAGGTCATAACTTAGGCGCTGTAACAGAGAAAGAATGTGATGTTTTGGCTTTTACGACTAGCTGGGGGCCACTAGAGACTATAAAAAGCTGAGCAACCCGTCACCATTTTGAGACATGTGCCTGACCCTCTGGTAGCATCTCTCCTGTCCGGACGTTGTAATGCTCTGACTGTTGAATTGTATGGAAATAAATGATTGTTGATTGAGCATATATACACCGAGTATTGTCCCTCCTTCAGCCCAAAGATTCAAAGAATTGGGTGATTTCAACAACTTGGTGCCGTGTGACCCGGATCTTTGGTGTGCTGAGGAGGTGCAGATTTGACCTTTGGTGAGATCGTGAGGCAAGGTGAACAGAGGACCGGTCCAAAAATAAAAAGGTAAGCACAGCCTGTTGTATTATAAATACCAAATGTGCATATTGGGCTTTCCAAATCAATCTGTTCACTGAGTTACACGTATTTTCACAGTAAATTTGTCGGTGTCTGGTTTTCGGCGCAAGATACTAACAACATAAGTTGAGGCTGAATTCCAGTGTGTTAAATAAACTGCTTCTACCGAGAAACTAATAAGACACTACGTTGAGCTAGTTGCAGTAAACTGCTTCTACCGAGAAACTAATAAGATACTACGTTGAGCTAGTTGCAGCCACTTTACCTTCCACATTTAATTTTGTCTAATACTGGCCTCTGTAGCAATAATACATTAGAATTTCTTCTGAAGACGCGGCCATTAGTTCAGTACATTGAAGTCGAGGTTTGAAGTTTGTTTATTTTGTTTATGGTGTCAGTGACGTCCTGGCTTTTGCCGGCTATGAAATAGAAGTTGATTTAAGGAAAAGCAGATGCTGGCTCACGGTGCAGTTGAACGCTGGCAACGCGAGAGCGAAACACGTCCGTAGGTTTGGTTTATGATACGGCCGTGTTCCGGTGGTGCGGCCGTGGAGTGCAGTAGTGGTTGGTGCTAATTTTAGTACATTGAACAGAGGTTTGACGGTGGCTTGTGGCGTCAGTCGAGTTTTAAGGGCTGCGGTCATAATACAAAGTAAAATTTTACTTGCCAAGAAGTACATAGAGCAAAACCTGGTTTATGATGTCAGGTATAACTTCGGGGATGCAAGCATCACTTTTATGATGCGACTTTGCCCCGTTGTGGCGGTCATAAGCGCAGAGAAAGGGGTATTTTGGTCTATGGTGCAGTGTGCTTTAAGAAGATCTAATAGTTGAGCTCAGAGGTTTCTGTGCAAATTTCTGCTGATGAGAGGCGCTCTCTGTGTGTCACACTGATGGTGTAACGCGCTGTGTGTGTAAGGCGTGCTCTGGCTGTGTGTGAGGCGCGCGCTGAGTGTGTTTCTGTGTGTGAAGTTTGAACACAGTGACAGTGACGGTTGATGTGTTTGATTAGGAGGACATTAGAGCAAAGACACATTTTAGGATCAAAGGTTGATGCCTAGTGTACCTGTGGAAATAATTTTGCCCTAGGAGTGGCGACCCTCCTGTTCGTGGACGCGCGGCCAGGACCGGCGGCGTCCGGATGCCGAGGTGGTGACTTGGGGAGGTGAGGGCCCCCACATAGCTACGGAAATAACACTGGGACCACAGCGTAATCGTGGGTTCACATTTATTCCGGACTAGAACAAGACACATTTTGCGAACAAAGGTTGAGTCTAGATTAGTAAAGAAATAAAAAGGTTAAATTCCTCGTTTCAGTGGTTGAAATTGTTGTGTGCCTGTCCCTTGACGAGTGTGAAATTAAAATAAAGAGGGAATTTGGAGCCACATAGAGATAGACGGGCATAATTGGGTGTATTACTCTGTGGTGTAATAAAAATAAAAAGGAGAGATAGTAAGAGGTGTGCAGTGGAGAATTATGGAGGAGTAGAGAGAGGAATGTGTTGGGAGACTGGCGTACAGTTTACGCTGTCAAGGTAGGCGTGTGGCCTGCTTATCTGTTTAACATGTGATGAAAATGAAATTAAATAAATCTCTTAGTGTGTTAATACAGGAAGCTGCGGACCTGGACCAACTGCCCCCACAAGCACAGCGGCCGAAGCAAAATTATAGGTAATGGGAACCACACCCAGCACGAATCAGCAGCTGTGAAACAGACAGCAGCAAGGAGAGAATTGGAGGAGGAATTAAGAGAAGTTTTAACACATAAAATTGGGGCCAACGGACTTGTGGAGGTTGGGAAGGCGTCCGGAGCATCACAACAAAAAGGTGAAACAAAAACACACAAGCAGAGAAATCTGAGAGAAAGGCTCCTTTTAAGGTAACGCCTAGTTTGAGAAAAAGATAAAATTAACCTGCCTGCCTACAAATGCACACACACGCAATGAAGAAACAGCTTACACTCATGAACACGTGAAGATTTTCCAGCAAGGCTAAAGCAGCGAAACTTAACATACATCTGTTGTTAAAGGATAAATACATTACTGACAAATAAACTCTCTGGGTTGCAGGACAACAATTTAACTTCAAAGAAAAAGACACTGGTCTGACCAACCAGTGAAGACATGACAAATTTAGGGGTTAAAAGATTCAAATTGTGACATGTTTTCTGCTGATTGATTGATACAAGTGATTACTGAATGAAAGAAAATTTCCTTTTGGGCTTTTAAACATGATCTTAAGAATTTTAACAGGTGCATGTTGTCCTGTCAACTTGGTGGGTTAGGAGTTGATTATATCGGGAGAGAAAAAACAAAAAAAAGGGGGAGAGAAGGCTGACACAGGGCCTGGCCCCGTTGTCTCTCCTCTGAATAACACAGCCAACACAACATCATTTTCCTGTTCGTTTGTTTTTGTTTTTTGTTTGTTTTTGTTTTGTTTTTGTTTTGTTTTTGTTTTGTTTTTTCTATACATATTTAATTACAGGCTGCTTTGCCGGCCCTGAAAGCCGAGGCTGACTGGACTCCTGCTCTCCCCCATACGTGACACTGACCAAATGCTGCAACAGCTGGACCCACAACAACAACCTGAGAATGTCAACAGAGCTGCAGGAATGTGATCTCATGCAGCAGAGACGGAGAGCACTAAACCTAAGGCCCGTTTCACTACACGGGGGAAAATTCCCAGACTACGTCAGCTGACAGAGCTCAGCTGTGGCGAGACGCCCGCCAAGCCCGAATGAAAAAGTAAGGCCGAGCGAAAGAATGCTGACCTTGATAACTTTGCATTCACACTGTGCAGGACAGTGATGGACCAACACGGATGATCGGGCGGCAAAAAGGGCGTGACCGAGACAGGAGGAGTAACTGAGGTCAGAAGGCACCTCAGAATGGACAAAAACACAGAAGAAGATGCAGGTTTCACCTGCGGTGAGCATGGACACTGGAGAAAGGACTGCCCCAATTGGGGTCAGAACCAGGACGGACAGAACTTTGGGCAGCAGCAGCAGCAATGGTCGCAAACGAACTGAAAAGGAGGGGGGCAGGACCCCAGGGCACGCTTCAGGCAGTGGTTTACCCAGAACACCAGAACAGGAAAGTGATGAACAAACACACACACACATATACACACACACATACACACACACACTGCTGATTCACTGAGAAGTGATGCACACACATACACATGCACACGCTTGTGCAATGAAGAGTGATCCACACGCACACACACATACACGCTGATGCAATGAAGAATGCTTTGCTTATGCTGATATGCAAAATGCTGCACACAAACATCCCAATGCATAATTTTTATGAGGAGCCATTGATTACCATTGATTACTTAGAATGTGTTATATGTCACCTAGAAGGCATTTATGTAGAGTTAATAAGGTCTAAAACGGTTTGGTTATGAAAACAATGTCTGTGCGTGATGTCTGTTTATGGCTCAAGGCCTTGACTGAATTCTTTGCTGTGCTTCACACAGCCCTGATGAGGAACAGTGGCACAGAGTGAAGATGATGAATTAATAGTGTAAGTTTAGGTTGGAGTACGGCATTTTCTGTAATTGAGATTTGATTCAAGGAGGAACAAAAGGTGTTACGGCACCTGAGGTTCTCGTTCCCACACAATATTGTCCCGGCAGGAAGCAAAATGTTCCTGTGAATTTCTGGTTGATTGTTTGGTTTTGCTTAGCGCTAGCTTGATTTTATCAGTGAGCTTTGGCTTGTGCTCTTTCTCGTAAGCGAGAGAGGATAGTTTTATGCTTGGACATGTCTGCAACGGGCCCTAGTTTATGTTATTGTTATTAGTGTTTTGTTGGTTACGTCTGTTTTCGTTTTTGTTACAGTGCACTGGAGAAAAAACATCTGAGAGGTGTGATCCACCGGTGGTGATATGGTGATATTTTGTGAGTTCATGATTTAACAATCAGCTCTTTAAACCAGGCCTGAAAGATTGAAATTTAAAGCGCTATGAAATATTCTTACAAAAACAGTTGCAAAGTGTGCTTCTCCATGATTGTAATTGGCTTGGGAGAAATTCACTTATAGGGAACACTGAGAAGTTCTGAGTCTAAAAGGATTGCACCGAGTCAATCCGGCCCAAAAAACAACAAGGAATTGTTTTCCTTTAAAATGATGACGTCATCTTGCTGGTGATGGAGGCTCGAATAGGTTGCGCGGGAGACTCCATTATCAGCAAAATCTGGTATGAATGTGTGTGGATGAATGCATGTGAATGGACTGTGATGGACCTACGACTACAAGTTTTGACTGACTTGATACTGAGACAATGACTGCACCCACTTTAGGATTAGTAAATGCCAATAAACAATTCACCCAGCGGGCAAGAGAAGGGTGGATGCTTCGCTTTGTTTTGTTTTGTTTTTGCAGGAGCAGGAGGATAAGAGAGACTGGAGGAGGAGACTGTAGCTTCACATAAGTATGAACTGCAGACTTAACACTTTGTTTGCTGAGTCTGAGTTACTGATGTTTGCATTAAGAAAACTGTGCTATATTAGCTGTGTTTTGATTAAGGTATCATGTTATATTATTGGGAATGCCAAATGCTACAGTGGAGAAGACTTTTGATACCACTTATGACTGGAATATGTTATTATTAACCATAGCAGGCCACTGTAAAAAGTCAATTAAATTTTATAGAGGAAAATCGCCAAAATTTAACAATACCTATGAATGGCTTGCCACGTTCAGAATAGAGATATGGAATAATAAACATTGGTCCACGTGATTTAGGTTCTCATTTGAAATAGTAAGTTATTAGATGTAGAATATAATTGACAGGGACATTTGATAGGATGTGGTACTGCAAAAGAACAAGAGCAAAGTAAATAAAGAAAAATATTGTGTTTAGTTTGGATAAATTCAAATTAAAATGTACCATTATGCTCAGAAGATCAATACGAAATAAAACATATGCAAAATTTGTATGAAGTACATGACTGATAACTGTTCTGTCCTGAGCTTTTGTTTCTATAGCACCCACTTGACCACACCAACAGTTTCTCGCCACCAACAGGGGGTATTTGCAAAGAATAGGGAGGAATATCATCAAAACTGGGAAAGGTAAGCCCTGAAGGGGGTGATGACACCATAACTTTCACTTATGGTCAAATTCTTAAAATTTGACCTCGAACTCGAAAAATTCTTCAAACATTTAGAGACAAAGTGGAGATTTAGATAAATATAATGTCGTAAACCACATAAGGATGAAGTATTTGATTCAATAAGATGGTGAAATAACAAGCAGCAAAATGTTGATCATATTAAGTATGTTTATTCAAGGGTGCAGAGAAGATTATTATTATTAAAGACAACAAATGAAATAACGAAAACTAGAAGTGGAAAAATTTGCGTTAACGGTAAGGAAATCAAAACAAAAAGGAATACTAACTAAAACTGTACTGAATGTTCACAAAACTAACTAAAATTAACTAGATTTATGTGTTTGGTTGCATTGATGTGTGCGTGCCCTGCAATAGTAAAGTTCAGGCAGTACGTTAGTCGAGTCGTCTGTGTGGCTGCTCCGTCCACGCGCAGAATCAGGTCAGGAAAAGTCGGGAGACAGCGCCAGAATAGAATTGAGGATGATTTAATATGA
This sequence comes from Aulonocara stuartgranti, assembly GCF_965226115.1. Classification (NCBI taxonomy): domain Eukaryota; kingdom Metazoa; phylum Chordata; class Actinopteri; order Cichliformes; family Cichlidae; genus Aulonocara; species Aulonocara stuartgranti. The sequence continues at coordinate 15,760,449 of NC_138940.1, read as the reverse complement.
CTGTTTTGTAGACATAACAAGAGTCTTGTAGTGGAGAGGCACATAATGTTCTCCTGAGACCCAGAGAATAAGAAAAAACAGGGAGAAAATATTTTCGTTTTTTCTTTTTTTTTCTTTTTTCTTTTGAATAAATCAAGTGTTATTAAAATAACAATCTCAAACGATGAAGATCAGGGACCAACCCAGAAGTCACTGACATTTCACTGGCTGTAAACTATTGGTTCAGGAATAGTTGATGGCACTGAACTTTCTAATTCACAAAAGTCAATTTATTTAGGATATCTGAGGAAGTACTGATTTTATTTGGAGACACAAAGGAACATTTGGCACTCCCCTCATCTCACATCTGTTTCATTGTTACACCCAGCCATTCTATAACTGAAATGCCTTGGACTGTTAACCATTTCAGGCAAGTGGAGTGAACCATATTTTGCTAGACTCTCATCAGATGGGGGCTTCCTTTTATTGATCTTTGGAGAGAACTCTACATTACTGGTACTATTCAGGTCTTGTTCACATGTTTGTCCCAGGGTTCTCAGCTAAGAGGAGCTTAAACTCCAGGTACTGTGAGTTCTTTTCACACATTGAGATCACTGATAACTTTTAGCAACGACGTGATCTTGTAGAAACAATTAGGTGTTATGGAGTCGACTATAATTGCGACTCTTATTTTTTACTTTACTGGAAAAGATTTCTGCATTTTACCCATATTTTATTTTTAACTCAAAATCAAAATTCCAGATTCTACTACATGTTGGTTTTGCACCAGATAGGATGACAGATTTCAGGTGGCCCTGTGGTTTTCTCTGTTACATCTGCCATTGCATCTCGATAATCTTTGTGTGGCTTCTAGTGGGTCCTGACCCTCTCATATTTTGAAAAATCTATGTTTGAATCTCCCTTAATAATTGTGTTAAGAATTCTCTCCGCCTTTGTCAAAAGTTGTCTATTAGGAAAAAGTGAAATAAATATAAATATAAAGTCCCAATGTGTAGAGCACACATTAATAAATTAGTCATGTTCTCTGTGAAACTAAATAAGCCTAATTCTTAAAGACCCCTCAAATTATTTACTAGATGTTTATTTTTTGAATAAAATAAAAATCTGAGTTTAACAAGACATTTTAAATGTAAATATCAAGCTTACCTTTCTTTTTCCATGAAATGTGCTTGTGGGCACGCCAGCCATTTTGAAAAGGTGGGCAAAACAATTGGCAAGGCCACACCCCCACACATGTGATATAATTTTAAAGGTACTGTTACCCTCTCTAAGAAACATCAGGACTTAGAGGAGTGGCAAGTAGAGTATGCGAGCTACAAGCAAAAACTAAAATGTGTACTACAGTGTGCAAAAATGAAATACTGGGTCATCAGGGGGTCATAGTTTTTTTATAAAACTAAAAGTCCCACTAACCTTAAAGTGCACTTGAAAAGCTCACACAAGAAGGTTAACCTAGCTTACCTAGAAGACCTCATCAGGGGGAGCACACTCCCCCTCCTTGAAGAGCTCACCCACTCAACCCGCATCCCCAGAAAACAGCTAACCCCAGATAAGGCAGCATGATGTATCCCGAGACAACAGGACTGGGACATCTAAATAAAGGTGTGAAACAATCGCCTTCAAAAGGTTATCAATTCACTTCAACCAAAATTAGGACCACTCGGTGCGGCAAGAGTTAATAGTTATTAGTCTCAACACCCAAGGATAACCAAAAGAGCATGACTGATATGATGGAACTGGGATTTTGTTACACTTAATTTTTGCAAAACACAAATAAAACTAAATTGAAACTAAGGATTTTCAGAAAATAAAAACTACACTAAACTAGCAAAGAATTGGTAAAAACTAATTACAACTGGTAAAAATTGAAAATCTGGAGTCGAAACTAAATAAAAATAACAACTAATGGAAATGGCGAAAAGTTTAAAACCCTGGTGCAGAGATTGGCAAATCTGACCAGGAAACGTTATAAAATGGATTGTCAGGATAGTCAGCGTTAAAGCCACTTTTGACAGTCCATACTAGGATGGCATTGGACATCTTCGGGGCGGAAAAGGGTTGGTGTGACCAAGGTGTGGTTTGGCTTGTTGTATGTACATTTCAAAATGTTACAGCTCTGGATGGACCAGTTACCAGGGCATGGAAGGATGACAGACTTCATTACATGAGGAGAAGGGAAATTTCCGGGATTGAGGATCCTCTGGGAAAACAAGGCTGGAGCAACGGTACTCGAGAGAAGAATTTCTGATACTTTCTGAGATATGATGTCACTAACCTTCTCTTTTAATTGTCTAGCTCCAATGAATTGACACATGGGAGTGTGTCAAAAAGGGGGAGTTGAGTCCGAACATCAAACAATGGTTTTATGAACATCTTATGACGTTATTTCTGTGTTTAATAATTTAGCTATGGTAAAACTTAAGCTTATAATGTGCTAGACTTAGAAAGGGTTCACTAATTTTTGATTTCTTTTACATACACATAGATTATGATTAGAATAAGTCCCTGGGTCAGAGAGTCCTGAACATAATATTTTAAACCAAATTTGAATCATTAGAACAACAATGGATAACAATATTAGATTATCAAGGCTAGGGAGAGAGGTGTTTTGCAGAGGTGGGACCAAGTCATTGTTTTGCAAGTCTCAAGTAAGTCTCAAGTCTTTATCCTCAAGTCTCAAGTCAAGTCTCAAGTAATGTCAGGCAAGTCAGAGTCGAGTCTCAAGTCACTGGTGTAAAAGTCCGAGTCAAGTCACAAGTCTGAAACTTTGAATTTCAAGTCCTTTCGAGTCTTTAAAAAAAACAAACGAAAAAATAATGTTGCAGTTATATGCTAAATGTAAATATTAGACCATGTAATTTTAAAATCTGTGTTTTTCTCAACACATACAAAATAGTGAACTTAGAAAATATACACAAATTGTGAAATTGCACCTCTTTAAAATGCAGCTCAATTAAACTTAGCTCCAAGAATAATTTTCACCGACAGTTCTGAGATACGCTGCATGTTATTCTTGGATGCGGTTGTAGGACCAGCTTTAAAATCGCATGACAAAAATATCATACACATTTAAAAAAAACTGTATCACCAACGTAGCCTGGAAAACATTTGCTAGTTAGATGAAGTCAGCTATCTCATCTTAGCATATTTATATGCATATTTATAATTATACGGTTCTTGGAGTGAGTGCATACACTCATGAAGTTTAGTAACTTCCGGTCACTGCAACAAGCCCAGGTACAGTTTACCGACAGATGGGTACAGGACCTTGAAATGCACCGTGTAGAACGAAAGACCATCGTACGTATCATAAGTTTACCAGTCTCACAAATCGTCTTCATAAATACACATTCGTTAACCGTTTATTAATATAACCTTTGAGCTCAACGGTAATTAATTAGTAGTGGAAATAATTTCTGGTAGCATCACAGAAATGTAGCAGTGACAATAATATTGTATGCTGTAATCGTACTGGGCAATTAGTGATACAAAAAACCTGTTTTATCCTGTGAATAAAAGTATGTGTTTTTGTCAGTGTACCATAATAACAGAAGCGAAACGCAATATTGTGTCAGGATAATTTACTATTTATGCACAATAAATAAAGGAGCATAGCGCGACAATTTCTGTTCAGCGCCAGACTTGCTTGTAACCTATATCACCAATTATGTTATGAAAATGACGCATTAACTACAACAGCAGACTGACCTTTGTGTAAATGCTTGGAGCAGACTAACCTGTGAGCTGGAGTGTTCTAGGACGTTATATTTGATCTTTGAATGGCTGCAATCCAGTCGCCTCTTTGTTACTTCGGAAACATGGCTCGAACAATTTCTCTTCCACGACGTAATCCGATAACAACCGATCTCTTTACCCGTCGGCTTCCCGTGGCTGTCATGCGACCGGCTATTGCAGTTAATAATACAACAGCTTCTTGACATTTTTGTGTTTCTTTTTATCGCTGTGTGACTGATTTTAATTGAAAGCCTGCGTGCGCTAGTACCGCTTGCCACGAGTTCCCAGAATCCTTTGCGGTTCTACCTGTGAATGACGTCACATTTTCAATCTCTATATAATATGCATGTTAAATTTTATATTTGGGGTGAAATATCAAGTCTTTTCAAGTAAACCGGTTCAAGTCCAATTCAAGTCCCAAGTCATTGGTGTAAAAGTCCAAGTCAAGTCACAAGTCTTAGAACATTTTTTCAAGTCAAGTCTAAAGTCATAAAATTAATGACTCGAGTCTGACTCCAAGTCATGTGACTCGAGTCCACACCTCTGGTGTTTTGGTTTTCTGTCTCTTGCAGAGAAAGGAAGAGACACCAGACGGGGACACGGAGATGTGAGGACCCTTCACAGCAGAGACAGATGTAGGGACTGCCGAGACAGCAACTGGGGTCAAGTGTCATGGCGTTTGGGCTCCTGGAGAAGATGGATCCCACAAACACAGCAATAACCATGAAGGGGTTGGTGAAAACCAGGAACACCAGACCAACGAGGTTCAAGAGGCTCTTGGCAAAAAGGGGGACACGGAGGTGACCCCAAAACACACAGATCCTTGTTTGAAATCGGGGCAGAATAATCCCCAGAACTGTGCAATGACTAAAGGGTGGTCTAACCCCGGAGGTCGAAGAAAGAAGCTGAGAATCACCCAACTGGAAGACACTGGTAGCTGCAGCAATAAAAATAAAGGTTAAAAGCTCCTTAGACAGAGGTTCTAGTCTAAGTACATTTGAAAGGTATAAGGGGGCATTAAAAAGGGGGTGGAAAACTGGAGCACCAAAATAAAGCTGTGGGAGAATTGGGGAGTGATGGGAGAGTCATCTGTAACTGCTGTTATGGTTGTAAATCTAACTTTGCTTGCATCTGAACTGCGTGAACACAGAGGTCATCCCACATATGGTCCACCCGTTAAAGGGGGACAGAGGGCCTCAGGATCAAGAAGATCTGGACCTTGCAAATGCTGGAGTGCATGTTGTAAGTGATCTCTTTCAGAGATCAAAAGGGGGAATTGTTAGATTATTCTGTTATTATATGTTACCTTATATATGTAATCAAAATAGTTGAATTATGTTAACTGCTGTAGATCATATTATACCCTTTAACATAGAGTGTGTGATCAGTATGTAGTCTTAGTTTGCATTATACTTCTGACCTAAAAGAGTGTGAAAATCATTAGATCTATTGGATTGACCTGTATTACTCGACACTGTTGAATGTATTACACTGTTTCTTGACATTTCATACTGCTGAATCATGAAGAGAATGTTGTGTGCAGAGGACCTTGTCCAGATAATAGAAGAAACAGACCACATTCCTTTGGTGAAGAGCAGAGAGACAGGGAGCCGAGGTCATAACTTAGGCGCTGTAACAGAGAAAGAATGTGATGTTTTGGCTTTTACGACTAGCTGGGGGCCACTAGAGACTATAAAAAGCTGAGCAACCCGTCACCATTTTGAGACATGTGCCTGACCCTCTGGTAGCATCTCTCCCGTCCGGACGTTGTAATGCTCTGACTGTTGAATTGTATGGAAATAAATGATTGTTGATTGAGCATATATACACCGAGTATTGTCCCTCCTTCAGCCCAAAGATTCAAAGAATTGGGTGATTTCAACAGTACACCAGATTATATATATTTTTAATCAATTATTAAAAAAACTTCCTCATGGAACATCATCAGCTGCAATTTCTCAGTTGACTTGCAGCTTATGATGGCGGTTCCTACAGTTTTAGGATTAGACCTGTTGCCATCAATAACAGGTGAACTCATTGTAGCTGCACTGATTTTCCACTTGGTGCAGGTTAGGGTTGGAGAGGATCCCCGGACCAAGACAAGAACTACCATCACCAGCCACAGTTCAAGCTAATGCACTGATGACTACCAACCTTGAACTGATTCTTATATAGCGCTTTTCTGCTCTCCCGGAGTAGCAACTTGGTGTTAATTCGCTTGCTCAAGGATATTTGGGATGCAGACTAGTGAGAGCCAGGGATTGAACCACCAACCTTCCGATCAATAGAAGACCTGCACTACCTCCTGAGCTACAGCCACCCCTGTCCCTTCAGGACAACATCTTCGAGACTGCTAACTGATATTGAAAACTTTTCTAACAGCAGCCTTGCAAGACTGCCTGTAGTGAAAAAGTTGAGCAGCGTCCAATAACAAAACAATCAAGTCCCCCAACTTAATTTACCTACTCTACTAGAAACCAAGTGTTTACTACTGCTCCCAACAGTCATACTGGATGGCAGACAGAGAAGCTGGCTAACCTGTAGAGGGGATGATATTAGATTATGCGGATATCGGTGGATCTTTCCCCACAATCCTTCCTACAAGACATCGTTATTCTAGAACTTGGACGCACACATTAAAGAAATATGGAGAGACAGTCAAGCCCTGCCTTCTTTCTCAGCTTACCACAGCTGGCCAACCACTGTGAATGTTAGTTTAACAGTTTTAAGAAATGATTATATTTGCTTGTCTTTGACACTTCTGCCTTTGACTTAATTGAGAATCTTTGTTAATAATTTCTTTAGATTTAATAGAGGACCTTTTTAAATAATTTTTACAGCCATATGTGCTCTGTTAAGTTACACTGTTTTGCCAGCCCAACCATCCCTGATGATACACGACGACCTCATCTGTAATAATAGCACTAAAGGGAGCTGTATTTGTTACATAGAATCGATATTCTGCACAGGTAATTGAGAATTAGATCAAATTATTAATGTTGGTCAGGAAAAATAGTCATCTCTTTTAATGAACACAAATGAGACCAGATCAAGTTGGTTTATATATTGGCCTCTAAATTTGTCTTGGAGTTAGATTACCTTTTGTTATAAAGACTGTTTAATTATTATAGTTGATGGCATTATAGGTATATAATTTATATCGAACTACTAACATTATACAACTAGTTTGTTTGGTTGCATTAAATTCTGTTCTGTTCCTACCCTACTTTATGTTATCAGAGGCTCTTTTGAGGATTTGCTCTGAACTTCTAAAGTTTTCTTAAGCTTGTATAGTTGAAAACAATGCAGACAAAAGCAGAAAAGATCACTAACTAGTTCCCATAAGACACACCAAAGCAGTAGATTTCATTACTCATGTAAGAACAGAATGCATCTCTTTGTTCTGCCCAAATAACATCTTTGTAAAATGTATAGAGCATAAGGAGAAAGATAGTGTCTCAAATTAGCACTGTAGCTGTGGCTGTTTACAACAACAGCTGAACATATCAGCAAGTGCAAATGATAAGGCATTCCTGTGGTTTTTATTGGGGCATACTGGGCATGACACAGCAAAATGCAGTAGCATTAGTAAACAAAAGGACACAAACTACAACAACAGCTAAGGGCCAGCTTTTTCTGAAAGACCGGTTAACAAGGTATTTGGATGCAAAGAACACAGGCCACTGACATCTATAGTTACAGCGAAAATAAGAGATTCAGAGCACCTATTAACAGGCTAATTCTGTGATGTCAGACCATGGAAATAAAGACATTTCTGCATTCTTCCTGTCTATCTTGTTCTTCCCAGCTGTTATCTTGTAAACATTAGCTCCCTGCAGTTATCAGCACTTGGGCAACCAAAATGTGCACTGCTGATGCTGCTATGTTTTGCTGTTTAAAAAGGATATATTTTTAAAAAAAGAAAATTGGTTGGACACTGAATTGGTCAGACTGATAACCCCTTAACTCCAGCGCCAGTTAAGAAACTACATTCAATTTAAATTAAATCAGAAAAGATGCATTGAACCATTAACAATGGAACAATAGAAGCCTTTCCAAACTCATGTTCAAAAAACAAAACTATATACACTCTCCACTGAGGACTCAAGTAGAGGATACAGTGAAAGGCTCAGAAGATTTAATAAACAGAAATCTGGAATTGGCAATGAGGCACTTAAACAAAGCTTGACCTTAAAGAGACACTCTGAACTGTCTTTTTGTAAATCACTGTCTGGAAACTAGCTGACACATGGAACCCTGGGTAAGTCACCAAACAAAGTCTGGGATTGTCTCTTTGAATTTATACCTCTCCGTTTCACTTCCATATCACCAACAGAAAAAATGCACCCTCTGGCAACAACTGAAGCTGAGAACCCAGCTTAAATACCATGTTGACTGCAGATGTGATTGCAGATGTGTGCTAGCCCAGGATTTCCATAGGCCACACCCACCACTGAGACTGGTTAAGACCATATGTAACCCAGTGTTAAAAACAGGATTAAAAGTATAAATATTCATACTCTCACAATGGGAATAAATAGTGATAAAAACAAAGTTAATTATAATAAATACTGATAAAAAGCATGTAAACATAAGTTTAATTAATATGTACATATGTATATGTAATATATAAATGGTGTGGGGGCAGGACTTAGTCCGGTCTGGCCGGTCTGACCCTCCCCCAGTCTGTGCGCTGCTCAGACACCTGTGTGTGCCTTTGTGTGCCAGTCAGATATGCCAGAGACACAGACGGTGAAAGATCAGTTTACCCGTGCGGCGATGAAGCTAGCTGGATAGTGAAAGTCCTTTTTTCGGCGAGAATAATAAGAGTACTACTGTATTCCAGAGGCCGTGAGCCAGCGTGAGCACTGTGAAGCCCCATGTAGCATTTGTTGCTTCACATGGTCAGGTTTTTTCCCTTTGCTTATTTGGATTGGATTAGTTTTGAGGACCTGAGAAGAATCGAGGATCCCTTTTCCAGTACTGGATGGCGAGCCCAGCCCAAAGAGCCGGATGAACTGGTAGATTGTAACCCGACTGGTTACAAACACACTGAGTGACTAGTGAACATTGAAAGACTGAAATTGACTTTCAAAAAATACACAAAAGACAATATATCCTTGGGTCGACCATTTGTGGGGTTTATTTTATTTTGTTTTCAAGAAGCGCGCTCTACTTTTGTTAAATGTGCACAACCTGCTAAACTTTAATAATTGCTAATAAATGCAATTGTGTTTTCTACACCTACTGTGTACAAGTCCTGTGTTGTCATACACCCTTGGCTCCTACGAATCTAGAACCTGTCTGATCTGGTCCATATTTCCCTTCTGTCCTCGAGCTGTGGTTAAAAGTAACTATACTTCCCGTACTACAGGCAAAGACGGCAAGAAGTAACACTAACAGGTCATACATGCCCATTACTAGTATTGCACCACCAGTGTTACATAAGTAAAAAAGTGGCGAGCCAGCCAGGAGCCTAGAGTGTTGTGTGACAACATTGGAATCCTCTTTGACCTTTGATCAGACGCTCACATACTGTGAAAATGGATTTTGTCAAGAAGTATGCCGTTAAAGTACGAAATGCCATTATTGTTAGCGGTGTTACAGATAGAGATAAAGACAAAGAGGTATTTGAGTTTCTGGAGCAACATGGTACTATTCGTAGAGTAGGGGAGACCGGGGATAGTTGTAACGTGGGTCAGTTGTAACACTTCTAATTTCTCCAATCAGGGCTAAGTTTAAAATCATGTGATTCACTCTGTACATGCGCAATTCAGTTCTTCTATCACTGGTGAAAAATCAGCACCCTTCGACAAACACAGACAATTTTAGAAGAAAGAAACTAATTTGTATGCCAAAAAGTAAGTTTTTTGACTTTATTTCATTTTCTAATAGCACTAACTGCTTTGCAGTTAAACTCATCAAACTTAAATTATGTTATTTGTATGTCTATGGGGATATATTCTGTGCATGTCTTTAGTGCTAATGTTTTAGGTGTTAGCTGTAATGCGAGCTAGATCGTGGCTATAGGCGTCTGGGTCAGTTGTAACAGCAACAGCCTGGGTTAGTTGTAACAACCATGCAAATGTTACAACTTACCCCACTATTACTTTAACTCATATTTTTTTGTTTTCTTTGAATTACAGTATGCCTAGGTCATGGAAAAGACAGACTGACCGAGGGGTGCCTCTCAGTATTTTGGAGAGAGCATCAAATGATGTTAGAAATCAGGGAAAGTCCACCAGATCTGTGGCAAAATTGTATGGCATTTGCCATGTCACTTTGCACCGATTTTGTAAAGAGAGGAAGAAGCTGGAAGAGCAGGGATCAATGGAACTCCCACGTGTAGGATACCATAGTGGAAAGAAGGTCTTCACTGATAAACAAGAGAAGGAATTAACAGAATACCTGATGAGAGCTGCAGATGCATTTTATGAACTATGTCCACGTGAGGTAAGCAGATAGGAAGCAATAAAGGATAAGACAAGGGAAAGTTAGAAATTTTTAATGGTAGCAATTTAAAATATAGTATACAGTATCAGAAATACTAACATATTTCGTGATTAAAATTACAGGTAAAAGAACTGGCATATCAGCTTGCAGTGAAACATGGATGCAAATATCCAAAGTCATGGGACAAATTCTCAAGGGGTGGACCAGACTGGTTCTCAGCCTACATGAAACGAAACCCAACTTTGTCCATTAGAAGTGCTGAGGCTACAAGTCTGGCACGGGCCACCAGTTTTAATCAACACAATGTAGCAATGTTTTTCAAAAAATTTGATGAAGTGCTAAAGAGACACACCTTAACAGCAAATGACATATGGAATATTGATGAGACTGGCATAACAACTGTGCAAACCCCGGACAGAGTGATTGCAAAACATGGCACTAAACAAGTTGGTGCAATGACATCAGCAGAGAGAGTTTCACTGGTCACCCTTACATGTGCAGTTAATGCCATTGGCAACACAATTCCTCCAATGTTTGTGTTCCCACGCATACATTATGCAGACCACTTTGTCAGAGATGGGCCAGTAGGACGTATTGGCAGTGGAAATAAGTCAGGATGGATGCAAGAAACAGAGTTCCTCATCTTTCTAGAGCACTTTGCAAACCACACCAAGGTCAGCAATGAAAAAAAAGTGAGTCTTCTCATGGATAACCACAGTTCACACCTGTCAATTGCAGCCATTGACTTCTGCAAGAGCAATGGAATTGTGATGCTCACATTTCCCCCTCACTGCAGTCACAAACTCCAACCACTTGACAGGAGTGTTTGTGGCCCACTGAAAAAGATGGTGAACAGTGCAAGTGATTCCTGGATGAGAATGAATCCAGGAAAGACCATGACAATATATGAAATACCAGGTCTTGTCAGGACGGCACTTCCAGCAGCAGCTACACCAAAGAATATACAGGCTGGATTCCAGTGCTGTGGAATTTGGCCATACAATCCAAACATATTTGAGGACAGTGACTTTGCTCCATCACAGGTCACAGATCGTCCTTCTCCAGCAGTCCATATAGACATTTCTCCAGCTGACCAACAGTCCGCTCCTCTTGCTGCTCATCTCACCAGTCCTACAGCTGACGACATGACCACTCCTCCAGATGCTCACATCTCCAGTCTCCCAACTGACCTCCAAGCTGCTCCCTCATCAGGCTGTGATGAAAACCCACAGACCTCCTTGGGCTTTAACCCAGAAGATGTGCGACCCTTACCAAAAGCTGGACCTAGAAAAAACCCCTTCAACGGGAAGAAAAAGGAAACAAACAGCAATACTCACTGATACACCAGTTAAGATGGCCCTTGAAGCAGACCAGAGAAGCAGGAAAATAAGTTTTCCAAAGAAGAGGCTGTGCCAGAAACAAGGCAAATCCACTCCCACAAACCTAAAACAATCCAAGCTTTCCACATCACGAAAGAAAAATCAGAAAATGAATAACACTGAACAGGACAACACAGATTCCTCAGATGCTGATGCGAATTTCTGTATTGTGTGCATGGAAAACTTCAATAACTCAAAGCCAAAATAAGCTTGGGTTAAGTGCCTGACTGTGGGCTCATGAGGCCTGCACTCCAGGACAGCCATACATCTGTCACCACTGTGATTCTGATGGTGATTAAAAACTTGACAAAAACACATACAGTTCATTTGATGAAGCTGGTGCACAGCTACATTGTATCAGGTTAATTATTATGTTCAAATGTGGCAAGAGTTGTCGGTTATAATCCCCACTGAGCCAATGAAGACTCAATGAAGGCCAACCAAAATTATTGAAAAATTCAGTTGGTGAAAAGTTGTCTTTTCATCTTCTCCACTCCTTAATTGGCCTGGAATCCCACTGCTGCCACCAAATGTGGTAGGACTTGACTTAAGCAGTCAAAGAAGTGCAGGAGACTGATGCTGTCCAGTGTAGCAAGTGATTTATTCACCATTTTGTGGCCCAAACAATATTTACAAAGAAACAAATAAGAAACTCAACTCTATAATTAACTCAATTCAAATAAACATAACTGAACTTACATCAACAGAAATTAAGGTCAAACTGCACACAGCTACACTGACCTGAACCTTTCTCTCAAAACACCTGAGTTCGTCTGCTTAAATAGTCCACTTAATCAAACAATTTGTCCTCTGGACTATTCCATTCAGTAGGTAGGTAAGATGAACATGATTATATTCAATCCTCTACTACTCCTCTTGACTGGCAACATAAACTCTGTGGTGTAATCAATACATATCACAACAGTAAATCTATTTCTTTATAAACCCTCTAAAATCAACTTTATTAAATTATAAGAGTTCTTCCCCTTCTGCACTTGGTCTCTTCCTGTGACCTCAAATGAACCCAGAAGGTATAAAGCAGGAAGTAAAACTACATTTCCTCCTTTTGCTTCTGGAAGACAGGTAGGTAAGGTAAGTTCTAAACAATACCAATTAACAGTTGAAATAAGGAACATGTTAACTTAACAAACTTGTATGAATTGATTTAAACCAAGATGTTATATTATATAATCTGTAAAAGTGCAGAACATAAACAAACCCGGGATAGTAGATGTTTGCCTATTGCAGATTACATGTGAAATATGGTTAAATCAAAACAAGAATGTTAACTAAGAATATAGACAAATGGTCTTCTCACCCACTTTGTCACAGGTAGTGATGGGCAGATGAAGCCCCATGAAGCACTGAAGCTTTTCATCCAATTGGTTCACCCCAACGCGAAGCTTCATGAAGCTTCATTTGCTCTAGCAGGACACCTACTGGACGTAAAAATAATAGCTGGCATGAATTTGAAGAGTGTGGCATTTTGCACACAGCCTGTAAATGTCAACAACAAAAGAAGTGTGTAAAACATGTATATTGTAGTGATGGCAGTATACTGTGTATATTTATACTGGCAGTATGGGAAATGATTATTTGGAAATGCTTGAAATGGAAATGATCATTTACTGTGAGGTGAGGTGTGGTTGGGGTGTGGACAGTAGTTGTGCTTTTGTAACGTTGAGGTATGGACAGCTACACACTGAGGCTTTGAGCCTCAGTCCTGCCTGTTCACATTTTATTCTGTAAAAACTAAATTTTCACTGCTTTTACGTCCTTTTTAGTGGGGAGAACATAGCTGGGATTTAATGATTTAACAAATCTTTTGAATCCTTTGTCCTCAATGCTAAATGGCTGGGAGTCCTCAATCATCATGCTAACCAGGTCTTCATCTATTTGAGATCGTTCTCCTGAGGAAAGACAATAAAGACAAAGCACAAATATAAATATCACACACGTAACTTATTACAGTTGTATAATATTGTTATATCATTTAGTAACATTACTGCATGCTATATTATCATTGCATTTGATGGCTCACCTGGTCTTGCTCCACAATCGGTGTTCCTCTTATTCTCATGCAAAGCTCTGTAGTGCCTAAGCATGGATGAGGTGTTGTTGTTATATCCCAGCTCCCTGGCACATAGCAAACACTTCACCTTGTACAAAAGTCAAGACAGCTCAACATAAATTGTATTGCACCATCAGTATCATGACAATACATCTTCTGTAGAAATTTACATACCTTGTTGGGAGGAATAAAATCAAAATGTTCCCACACAGGGGAGGACATCCTCCTCTTCTTAGCTGGCTCCATTCTCTCCTGACTTTCTCTCCTCACTCTCATAAACCTCCAAACGGTCTCCAAACTCTCTCTAACCGCAACTCTCCATCAAACACCCACATTTTTGAATGAAGTCTGAGGGGTTTATATCGCTGTCATATCTTGCGGCAAAGTTCGAACCACTTCATGAACCAGTCACGTGGTACAGCCGGGCAGCGAGGCTTCGGACGTCATCATTTTCAGCTCCTCCCATAAATGAAGCAAGCCTCGATACGCGCTTCGCGGAAACGCCCCCTCCATTACTCGACACACGCTCCGAAGCCTCGATACAGAACGTCCCATCACTAGTCACAGGGGCTCAGAGAGAACAAGAACCCAACCAGAACAACTGCAATATAGTCAGTTGGGAAATCCTCTCGTTTCCATTGCCCAGTCCCTGTTTCAAGGTCTAAGCCTGACTTTTACCAGTGCCTTGACAGAACAAGATTCTGTGGTCATCCCCATGAATGCTGGTCATTACCGTTTAGCTATCCCATCCCTTCGTGTGCCAGTTAGATACGCCAGAGACACAGACGGTGAAAGATCAGTTTACCCGTGCGGCGATGAAGCTAGCTGGATAGTGAAAGTCCTTTATTCAGCGAGAATAATAAGAGTACTACTGTATTCCAGAGGCCGTGAGCCAGCGTGAGCACTGTGAAGCCCCATGTAGCATTTGTTGCTTCACATGGTCAGGTTTTTTCCCTTTGCTTATTTGGATTGGATTGGTTTTGAGGACCTAAGAAGAATCGAGGATCCTTTTCCAGTACTGGATGGCGAGCCCAGCCCAAAGAGCCGGATGAACTGGTAGATTGTAACCCGACTGGTTACAAACACACTGAGTGACTAGTGAACATTGAAAGACTGAAATTGACTTTCAAAAAATACACAAAAGACAATATATCCTTGGGTCGACCATTTGTGGGGTTTATTTTATTTTGTTTTCAAGAAGCGCGCTCTACTTTTGTTAAATGTGCACAACCTGCTAAACTTTAATAATTGCTAATAAATGCAATTGTGTTTTCTACACCTACTGTGTACAAGTCCTGTGTTGTCATACACCCTTGGCTCCTACGAATCTAGAACCTGTCTGATCTGGTCCATATTTCCCTTCTGTCCTCGAGCTGTGGTTAAAAGTAACTATACTTCCCGTACTACAGGCAAAGACGGCAAGAAGTAACACTAACAGGTCTTACATGCCCATTACTAATATTGCACCACCAGTGTTACACATACAAGCCCAATCTCAGCCACGAGAGGAAGAGATAGAAATAAGGTAATACACAGTGTGTAAGTGTGTGTTTCAACAATTAATGGGTCAATGTGCATTAGACAAGTCTCCGAGTCCATTAAAATTTGGTACCTGTCCATGCTCTCCCAGATGAAATATAGTTTGATCATGTGCCACCATCAGTAGGACATCATTTGGCTTTGCCTTCAAAAAAGTTTAAAAAATACCACTGAAAATCAAGCTGTTTTATCATGTTATAATACCAGTTTTTAGGCCTAGTTAGGCTGAAGCATCACCACAGTTGTTTAGCTTTAGACAATTATTACAAAAAGGAACACAATACATATTCAAGCAGCTGAACCAGTCTCAGCTAGACTACACCATGGACAGGTTACAAGGTCACCGTGTAAGAGCACATAATACAATAAAGTATTTCACTACATAAGACGACACACATTTGTTTTTTAGTTAAACTCACTGAACAGTCCTGCTCAACAGAATCACCTGTCATGTGAAAAAGTCACAATTTGGTGGAAAGATTGTCTTATAGTATTATTTTTTTTTTTAAATTGATATAAATTTACCTCTGTAATGTATACTTTCAAACCTATAAAGGATCAATGTCACAAGGGATTAGTATATAGTAATGAATATTTTTCTTCCTTATTTGCATTTAAAAAGGTGATTTCACATATTGTTGTTTTCAGAATCTCTGCATTGTTGAATGGTTTACCCTGAAGATTATTTCACAGAGCTGTGACTCTACGGCTCCCTGCAGAGTTTTATTTCTGGAAAGCTCTTCCCCTGGATTGGCCATAGCAGGGGTTGAAACTCTTCCACTGTGCCATAAGAATAATAATGGGCTTTCCCACTCTCTTTTAATGGATTGTAACAGTTTTTAGACTATATGATTTTCAAGTATCCCAAGATGCCTTTTTCCCTTCTTTTAAAAATCTGCTTTCCTCACTGAACAATATTAATGGATGTCATGTCTTTTTGCCACCATTCAGTTTTTCTTCTCATTCTCATTTTCATCTTCCTCTCTTACTAAAGAAGAAGACAGGAAGACCTATATATTCTTAATATGACTAAATGAAAAAATCAATCAAATGTAAATCATATGATGAAATAAACAGGATTTTGACATTTAGCAGTAACATTCATCTTTTCCCTCTTTCCTGAATATATGATTAGGCTTCCTACACTTACTGAACAGTATGGGAACTGTAAATAGACATGAATGATGGCAGCAAAGACCAAATTGTTGCATGCCACTTTCTTCCATAAAGGACTTTTTTAATGACAGCAAGCTTTTGTTTTAATGGGCTTTTGCTGTGTGTGCTTTTATGATGTTATTATGTCTGCAAGCCTCCTTGGAAAATGGATTAAGTTCTGCACTGTGCAGCATTTGTCGCCTAATTGGCTGAGTGCCTTTGCACAGAGCGCACTCCTGGTAAAGAGAAGCTAAATAGGATATATGATTGGTTATTTCAGCGCAAACACATATCACACACATTATACAGTATGTCTTCCATCATACTTACTTTTTTGTGCCTGTGGGTCTGCACAGCAGTGGAAAAATATCAAAGAAAAAGCATTTGTACTGTTCCTTGTGTACTGGTACACTCTAAGAAATAAAACGTTGGATTTAATTGACAAAGTTAAGGCAATCTTTTCCACAAAACCTGGTCAATTAAACATAAATCAATATGGTTGTTATCTGCAATTTCAATGGTGATGTATATCAGAAGTGAAATTGTTCTATAAAAGCAACAGCTTTCCTTTCATTGTTACTATTTAACACCATTAATTAGAATTTAAACACTTTGTTCATTTTATTAACTGTATTGCTTTAGGTTCAATTGACAATATTAATTTGAATTTAATGGCACCATTTAGATTGCGTTTTGGACCTAATTAATTTGATTAATTATGATTTAATTAATAGTTTCATCTATATGCTAAATGTTTAGGTATCAACAAAACAAGTCTAGAAAGGTTCCTGAGTCGTCATCTATACATTGTAATTAGGTGTTTGGACCTTTCAGAGGTCTTCAGCAAAGGTCTAACACTTAACTACAGAGTACAGGTGACAACTCAAAAACCTTTTTACACTTGCTCACGAGTTACCATTTATAACATTCAAGATCCTTGCACTTCAATAGAAAACTCTTACACTAAAGCTTACATAAAGTGTAAATGCAAGAAAAGGGTGCTGCATCAACAACTTTATTTACGGTGAGCCTTGACAAGGCAAAGTTTCTACAGGGAACAACACTGCATAAGGCAATATTAAATGCTTAAAGTGCATGACCAAAATTTAAACATTGGAAACAACTTTCCGAGTTTCAACAAAGTGACATTGTAGTGTGCCGTAAGATGTCAAATTCAATACAACTGTGATTATAGTCAGATCTGCAGATTTACCACAGCAACTTAAAAATCACTGTATAATGCAATTACAGTACAGAAAATAGTTAAGTGACACAAAAAGGTAAAAACGATTTAGTCCCCAGTTCCAAAAATCGGATTCAGAATTATAAGTTTTTTATTATATAATAAATTTTACAATAAAAAATGCATATAGCAAATCTCAAAATATTCTTAATTAAATGCTAAGACCAAAAATCCAGTACTTAACTTGAGTACAGGTGAAAACCTTAGAACCTTTTCACATTTGTTTGCACATACACTTTAACATTTATAACACTCAAGATCCTTGACCTACAATGGAAACCTGGTACACGAGAACTAATATGAAGTGTAAATACAAAAAAAAAAAAAAAAAAAAAAAAAAAATTGTGTTGCTTTAACAACTTGAACAAAAGCCTTCAATGAGGCAAAGCTTAAACAGGGAAACAACACTGCATAATGCAACATTAAATGAAGTGTGTAAAATAAAATGTAAACATCTGAAACAACTTTCCAGTTTCAACTAAGTGACAGTGTAGTGAGGAGTAGGATGATTTCAGGATCTACAGTTGTAGGTCTGCAATGGCTACAGTCTGCAGAATTACCACAGCTACTCAAACTGAAGAAAATGTTGTGAAACAAGAAAATATATCCATCTGCGTAATTTTGTCCTCAGTTCCAAAAACTCAGTTTCTGAATTATGTTTTCTTTTCCACAATCAAAAGAGTAAATCTCCTAAATATTAAAAACTATGACAAAATATTTACAAACAAGGATCAACATATATATATTTATAAACTTTTAAATAGTAAAACAGAGCACTTATTTTGGGAGACATTTCAATCTAGAAGAGTCATTGCGTCTCCTTTTGGCAGAGTTTGTTCTTCAGCACTTGTATTTTGTTAGACAGTTTTTTGTCTTCCAGTCCCATGAGCACCTTCTGGAAGAACTCAAATGTGTAGCGAAGTGGCTTTGGGTAACTCAGATTGAGGCAGTAAATTAGCCCAAACAAAAGTGCACACCCGCTCGTCACATCGTGAAGATCCTGCAAGACTGTGCATCTCTCGATAATGATGCCAACATCTTCAAGGGAGTAATCAGGCTGTGCTCCTTCATGGATTATTTTATAAACACGCCAAATCCATCCTCTCAAGCTCTTCAGCTTCCATCACGTTGAAATCCTGAAAAGGACAAAAATATTTTAAATCCGTTGTATTTTGGTCCTTGCATCATCTATCTATTCACTCCATTTTAGTTAAAATGGTCCACACTATCTTAATTACACATATCCCTGAATGAGATTGAGGAGAACAGACCAAAGAAAAATGTGGATTTAAGACTATCACCAAATAAAAACCAAGAAGAAGATACATGAAACATGGACAGAGGGCAGAAGGAGTATGCATTAATAATATTATCAATATTCTGCTGACCAGGGTCATTTTCTTTAGTTTCGCATAAAACAATGTAAGTGAATGGAAACAAAATCCTAGTATTTCCCATGCACTTTATTGTTGTAAGCTAATTTAAAGAAAACTGATTGCTGCCAGAACAGGAGAATGCCTGGGCTTGTTTAGAAAATAAATTTTTCAACTTACAAAACTCTGGGAATTATGACAGTCAAAATTTTACTGAGGGGTGGAATATCCCTTTAAAAATAAACTTACCATGTACTCTTTGATGAGATTTTCAGGGTTCTCATTCAGGTATATAATCACAGCTTTAAGGATGCATTCACGCTTCACTTTGATTCGGGAACTCTAAACAACAACACATGCAGCGCAATTACTTTTTTGAAGTTTTTAGAGACCCCCACAGAACTTAAGTCAGTTTTTATTGTTTTTTAACCAATTCATAATTGTTTAAGTAATTTTAAACATGCTTTTTGCAAGCAAGTAGTTTTTTATGTTAGAGAATGAGAAGCTTACCAATTCATTCCCATAAAGATTATAAGTTATGAGTCCAATTACACTGATTGCGATACATTGGGTCGTGGAAAATGCAGCTTTAGCGTGGTGTACCACCCGAAAGAAGGAAGATAAGTGTTGTTGCATAGGAGTACTGTTCAAAGGAATCAAAAACATTTTGATAGAGATTTCCAAAAATTAATGACAAAAAACTACACACTGTCACGTTAATATGAGGTATGCGGGCTACCACCACATTTGCAGTATTTATACCAAGTTTGAGTGAAAAAAATAATCTACTGTGTCACTGAGTTGTGGCGAAATGTGAAATGTTGTCTGCCTTTGTCTTTTCTCAGTGTAGCTAATTATTCCTTTGGACAATTAATGAGTAACAAAAAAAAGAAAAGAAAAAAGCTACAATGCCAGCAACGGCACTTATGGCCTCTAGGGGCATGAGTTACTTAGTTCTGCTTTGTGTCAGGACCAAGTCCAGAATATAAGCCAAAAGCGAGATGAGAAGTATAACGCAGGAGAGAACAAGCATAAAATGACCCAAGAAAGTTAAAAATACAGGTTAATAACCAGACCTGAGATCAACCTGCAACTAATCTATTAGTTACAGAACATAACAAGACAGAATACATGGGAAATTGCAGACAACGCTGCTGTCATCCGCCGCGCTGTTTCCCCTCCTTTTTTTCGTAGAATCTTCATCAACTGGTCAGAGTACTGGTCAAGACTGCTCATGAATGTGGACAGCAGTGGAACTGTGGTGATAACCTAAAAGACCAAATAAGAGAATTCAAAATGTAAAATTGTGTATTAAGGAAAAAGTAAATAATATGAAAGCATTAGGTACCTTCAACATGCACTTTTGGAGCACAGCTCAAATCTCCGCAGCTCCAAATTCCACAACCAGCAACCTGAGAGAAAAAGAAAAACAGAAAAAAATAATCGTGTACAGTGAGACACATGCAAAGGGGTAGCACAGAGATGGTCTAAACTTAAGAACAATCCTGTTTCTTTTAAAATGTATTAATAATACAAGTTAAATTTCAAATGCTCCAAAATTTCTATTACTCATTTCATAAATCTGTTCCTGTGAGCACGTTTACCATTATATACCGGAGCAGCCCAGTCTGTGAACGTGACCCACTTGCCCCCAAAAATAAAATCAAGTATACTGGGTGGCTAGTGCTCCGTTTGTATCGGTTTGTGCTGGTAAAATCCTCGTTTGTATCGCTAGGTGTCAAAGATATTACACTTTTATTTAATAGGTCATTCAGAGTCCCCATTTGGCAGGTGGGGCAACACTGAGATCTTGTGCAGTTGAGCAGCAGAAGAAAATGTATTTGCCTCAAAAGAACTTGATTCAATTTATATATTTTATGATGTGCATTTTTTAGCAGCAATACATTTTTCAGAGGTTTACAGCTCTTTGTGGATTTAGCCTGTTGCTTTTGTTCATATGTTAGTAGATGTTGCATGAGCTATCACGGCTGTTCTTTGACACCCATTATGAGGGTGAGAGGGGAGCGGGAGATTGACAGATGGATCGGGGCTGCAGTTATGTGGATGCTGGGCCAGTCCATCATGGTGAAGAGAGAAAATAGCAGAAAAGTGAAGCTGTCGATTTGCCTGTTGATCTACGACCCTACCCTCACCTATGGTCGCAAGCTTTTTGTAGTGACTGGGCATGTCCCACCAGGATGAGACCCAGGGGTAGACCCAGGACACACTTGAGAGAATACATATTTTGGCTGCCATGAGAAGACCCTGGGTTTCCACCGGAAAAGTTAGAGGAGGTACCTGGGGGAACCCCGAGGTCTGGGGTTCTCTGTGAGACTTTTTAATCAAAACGTTTCTAATCAAAAACTGTTTCTGTCATGGCTACTGAACGGACTCACGCACAGACAGTTCTTTCGCAGAGAACAAAAGGAGATTTATTCACAACAGGGATCACCTTAGTGCTATATATATGTACAGTGAGTTGGGAGGGGGGTCCAGGGCTCCAGGGAGAGAAGGGGGGGGGGGAATCCACACACACGCTTCCTCTTCCACACAATCACCGCCACAGCTCCTCCGCACACACGCACTCCTCTTCAGCCGCACTCGCTCCAAAACTCCACACACGCTGCCACACTTGGGCAGGTCCCGTGATTTGGTCCAGAAGAGGGATATCTACACACAGAAGTTAAGGTTAGTTCCACAGAAAAATACATACAAGGGATTCTTTTTGAAAATGCCGAGAGCACGAACTCAGGAGGTTCAACATTCAAGCGGTGAGCTGCTCAGTGCCACTGCCTTAAATAGCAGCTGGGGAAATCAGCCAGATCAGCAGCAGGTGGACACAATCACACAGGTGCGTGGGCCAAGAGCGAGAGCCCGTAACGAGCTCCACCCAGGCAGAGAGGAGGAGGAGAGACAAAAACAAAAACTAACAACAACAACAAAACCTGTAGCCAGCGTGGGCCAACCAGAGACACATGGGGACCGTGACAGTTTCATTTAAAAAGAGACTGTTTTCAAAGTTTTGCACTGACTTTTGAATAGTTTCCCTCAATAAATCATCAATCAGCTCCAATAGTTTTATTTAACTCATTTAGTTTAGTCACTTCAGCTACTTTCAGGACACTTTCTTGCAATTGCAATGAGTTATATAGATTTTTTTTCACTGAACACATGATTATTTATTATAGGCCTGCTACAGACTGCCTTTCTTTATTTTTGCAATGCATTTTTGGTACAAATACCTGTAACATGCACTTATTTTGGAAATAGCAACTGCATCAGCTTAACACATGGGCAATTATCGAGGGCTACAGAGAGTTTCTAAATGCTGTCTCACAAACTCTCACAAGAAAGAAATTAGAGAAGCCAAAAAATAAAGAAAAAACAAAAACAATATTACTCTTAACCGATAATGCCAAAAAAGTCCATGGAGATAGTATGCTTTGCACATGCTGTTACTCAGAAGAATCACAAAGTATCTGGGTTTGCTGAATATATTCTAAAAAAAAAAAACCAAGAAGATGAAGGTTCAAAAAATATTCACTCATTCACAGCATTGTCAGATTTACCAGTGACATCTACATGTATCACTGAAGAATTCAGTCATTCAGTCATAGCTGAACACTTGAGTTATATGCAAAATGGGTGTATAAAATAGAAGAACAAATAAACAAACATGCCTTTTTCTTTCTGCACACTGCAGTCAGCTGATTTTAGTGTGTGTCTTGGGAGGACACTACTTTACACTACTCTTTGCAACCATCTGGACAGACAGCAGACTAACACAAAGCTAGCGATATTTCTCAGAAGGCCATAGATATGACTACAGTATAGTGGAACAGAGTGTGGATTCCAAGTGTCTGAGTAAGTCTTGCACCGGTTTAATGACACACTGACATCCCAGCACAGTTGATGTGGGGATGACAATCTTGAGGTTCATTTAACAAACTTGGGAAGACAGAGTGAGATCTCTCAACCAGTCAACTGGTCCACTGCAGGCGAAAATTAGGTATCACTCAAAAAGATGGCTGGACTTAGAATCACCAGCTGTTAATCTTTTAAAGATTTTCCCCTCAGTGTGGTTGCAAACATGAGGATGCCTTCAAAAGACATATTTCCATTTTTGTCTGGGGATGTAAAAAGAAAAGTTTTTTTTAACCCTTAGATGCACACGTGGGGTCAAAAATGACCCCATGGGTTGTTTTTCTTCAAAATCTTTAAAATGCAGAGTTGTAATATATTCATATTCCAGGTATTCCTCATAAAATATGTTTGTAACATGAGGCCATTTGCATTTTTATTTATTTTTTCATTAATTTTTAAAAAAATGCAGTTTTTGTATCACTACCCCACCCTTCCACAAGTGGGGTCAAAAATGACCCCAAGCAGTTCCTATGGAATTTTCTATGAAACTTTCATTCTTAGCAACTCTGACTGTCCCACTTACACTTCTGATGGATCAAGAATTAATTTTTACACAGTAACATACACGATTTAAAGTCAGGGCTGCACATAAGTGGTCTTCAGGTGTGCTGTCAAAATAAAAGTATTCCCGGAAATTCAGAGAATACGCGCTTCTTTTGCGGTGGAGGAATACCAAAGTAATTGCTTACGGAGCTTGCTTCTTCGACATCTTTAAGAGTTCTGAACAAATGTCTGTCCTCCTCCAGAACATCTAATGTACGCAAACGAACATTCCAACTTCTTATCTGGTGCGCGTCTTTTATTTTGACAGCAAATGCGCACCTGCGGACTATTTATGTGCAGCCCTGTTTATAGTTTTCTGTGCATTTCAAACATTGTACTTTCTGATGTTTTTTTTTTAATATTTAAAGTAACATGGCTGCTATGAGGCCAGCTGTGAACCTTGCCCTACAAATGATCCAGGACGGATGGGATGAAGAGCCCATCGGAGGCATTGACTCAGAATTTGACATCTCAGATATAGAGGACCCAGACTATTGTCACCCCCATCCCCCCGAACAAGACTAGTCAGATACAGAGGAGTCCTCTGAAGAGGAAATGGATATTGAGTCTAACAGAATGAGCCCCTCTTACTGCTCTGGCCACAATATTCTGAATTAGTCAGCCAGGGCTTGCACCTGGGTTTAGTACTTTCTCCCCAGTAAATGCATGGAAGATGTTCATGTCTGATAATATAACAGAAGAGGTGCTGACATGCACAAACATGGAGGCAATAAGAGTAGCCACAGACAGGGGAAAAGAGTGGAAAAATGTAATCAAACAAAAGCTCCTGGCCTTCATTTGATTGACCATTTTTGCAGGAAGTGAGAAGAACTGGGATGTACAAGTTTTTTGGGAGTCCTCTGCATAACCCATTGTACAAGGCCACTATGTCAATTCAAAGATTTTAAGATATTGACCGTTTCTTGCACTTTGATGACAAGAGGACCAGAGCCTACCGACTGAAAACAAACCACATGGCAGCTTTCTGCTACATATGGGGCCTGTTCCTGGTCAACTGCAGGCAGAAATTCATCCCTAGTGATTGCGTTACAGTGGATGAACAACTTGTGCCTTTCAGAGGGAAGACCCAGCTTCTGCAGTATATGCAGAGCAAGCATACAAAAGTGATACAAGCGATAGAAAAACTGCAATTTCTTAAAATTAATGAAAAATTAAATAAAAATGCAAAGTGCCTCATGTCACAAACATGTTTTATGAGGAATACCTCAAATATGAGAATGTTACAACTCTTTGTTTTAAAGATTTTGAAGAATAACAACCAAGTTTGTAGCAAAATGCATTGTTTCTATTTGGGGTCATTTATGACCCCACTCGTGGAAGAGTGTAGGTATTGGTAGGTTGTGCATCCAAGGGTTAAAATATATATATATATATATATATATATATATATATATATATATATATATATATATTTGACGAGAATACATTGACAAAATGCCATTATAATTAGTTGCTATCATACAAATGCTCATTTCTTCAGTTTCAACCAAATGTAATATCTCCACCATAAAGCAGACAGTCTTGTCAGTAGCTTAGTACTTTAGTCTCCTCTTGAGGCCTGAATTCTGCCAGGTGAACTGAACTACATATGGCAGATGTTCTCCACAGGATCAGCTTCCAGCCTGGCCTCAGTGTAGCGCATGAATGAAAAGAAGAGTGAAGGATGCTGTTCCAGGGCATTAACAAAACCCAGCATTGCTAGACCTTCTTTGACACTCTACATGAGTTGCACTCTGACTTTGAAAAAAAAAAAGAAGAAAAGAATATCATTTGATTAGCTAAAATGTTTAATGCACGCGTTTGTGGGGTGAAGGTAGTATACATGAACAACAGCATCCCATGTTTTAGAGTGAGAAAATAGGGTTGGTGTTTATTTAAACACTACATCCTTCCATCCATCCAGGGCATACATGTACTGCATGTATAATAAGTTGTTTATATTAATAGTATAATTTCAAAAACTATTCTTATGAACTAAATGTGGTGGTGGGGAGAAATTGACAAATTTGTTAATGACAACGTACATGCTATACAACACATTTATAGTTCATCTTGCTTTAGTGCAAATTACGTGGTATGCCATTTTAAAGCAGCCTACCCCTTTGTATGATCAATTTAATGTTAGCCACTGAGCACAAGTCATCACAAGTATATTCTAGAAATCATTTCAAAATTTACACAAACACACACCACTGATGCTGCAGCACCAGGAACCCCCTGATAGCATCAGCAGCACCTGCAATATGGATGCTGACCTTTACAAGCCCAAAGGTTAGGACTATTAAGGGGTGGATGGTTGTAGAGGAAGAGAGGGAAAATGATGGTGGACCGAAGTCAATACTGGAAATTCTTCCTTGGGTCTTTTAAAGTGTGCATCCCAGTCTGTGGTGATGTGCTGCAGTTGTAAGAAGAGATAAAGAAAAGAGGGGGAATCATATTAGAGGGAGATTGTGATGGATGAAGAGATCGCATGGGAAGAAAGTTTATAAAGCAGATAGACTGAGGTTGAAGGGAAAACCCTAGGATTATTTTTTACAGAGCCAATCTATACTTAGAGAGTATCAACAAGAGAGGGTGAGAAATGGAAAAAAGGAGATCAAAGCACATTACATTCCTTTCCTGCTGTGAAACAGCACTGCAGTGAGAGCAAGAGTCTAACAGTGGCCTCAGCATGAACAGAAAGAATCTGCCCTCCCATCCATCCATCCATCCATCCTTTAAAGCTAATGCCTTAGAGTAATGGTAGAGGATAGTAAGTGGAACTGTAGCAAGCAACAGAAAAACTGATGAAAAGGGGAAAAAGAAAAGTGGTCCAAAAGAAGGAAGTACAATTGTACAGTTTTAACAGAAATGAGCAGCAGGGGTACTGGTGGAAGGCAAATGTGTTTTGTTCATCACTCGGCATTTCTAATGTACTCACTTCAACTTTCTCCTCTCATCAAATCTTCTGCTTTGCTGTCTTAATCCACCCACGCCTGCCAGAATATCTATATACTCAAAGTCCTATATAAACTGACAATCCCTGCCTTAAGGAAGTCAAAGCAGTTTAGAGTCAAAGAGTTTAAAAGCTCTGTATTTTCCCACTTTGTTTTGACATGCATGTACACTTAGTGTACTTAATGTAGGGATACAATAAAAGTCAATTTTTGTCCCTATAAGTGTAATGTTCATGAATGTCCCCCCTAAGGCTAATTATGGTACCTTGAGTTAATTGTGTGTACCGTAATTCATAAGACTTTAGTATGTGGCTGAAACAAAAGCTAACCTACCCTTAACCTTAGCGGGATCAGTGGTGATCTGGTGGATGTGAGGAGTTTATGAGATGGGTACTTTCAGCTGCAGTTTTTTCTCCCAAGGGTCACCACAGGATATTAATCTGGCACAGATTTTATATCAGATGCCCTTCCTGACGCAAACCTCCCATTCATCTAGTCTTGGGACTGGTAAGAGGACTACATTGTGCTTGTGAACCCCCTGAGGCTGGATCTGTGTCCTCCTGGTATAGAATAGAATAGAATGGAATTCGACTTTATTGTCATTGCACTTGTCACAAGTACAAGGCAACAAAATGCAGTTTGCACTCATCCAGAAGTGCTTTAGCCATGATATAGATATATTACAAAATATATATTAGCAATAATATAGGTATATGGATATATTACAGAAATGGGTCTGTTATCTGTGTCTGGTATCTTTTACCTGTGAGACTCTGTACCTCTAAAGGTACAGTAAGGTACTTTATTTTCATTGTGCACAGCTGCAAACACACATATATGAAAAGCACTGGCAATAGCCTCTGTTATGCAATAATCAAAAGTCTGCTTTGAGGAAACTAAAGTGTAGCTTAGCAATGGATGAAGTTTGGGTTTTGTCTGTATGCTGACTAAAGTCTACTGTTCAGAGACGTGATAGGAAATAATTATTAAAGCTATTATTAAAGCTGAACAACTTTATAAAAGATCAAACTTTAGTCTTTAAGTGCAATGGCGTTATTCGTGGGGAATTCATGTTAATTGAGCACTTTGATGGAAACACTTGTATACCTCCCTACTTGTGTTTAAATCAGCCAATCATGTGAAAGTATGAACAGACAGTTTTGCAGATGTAAGTGAGGAAACCTACATATGCAAAAAACAAAAACAAAAAAACAAACAAACAAACATCTAAGTCACTTGGCTGATTTGAGTAGCTCTGAAATCCCAGGAGCTCTATTCATCATCTGTAATGGTCAGAGGAACATGACAGACTGATTGGAGCTGCCAGTGTGGTAAATACTATTTACAGCTTTACTGAAGATAAAAGGATAGTTAAAGTCTGAGGAAACGGTTTGATCTGATTAGACAGAAAGATTAAATATGATTATGTCAACATTTGGGGCAGCACGGTGGCACGGTGGTTAGCACTGTTGCCGCACAGCAAGAAGGTCCTGAGTTCAATCCCACCATCAGGCCGGGGTCTTTCTGTGTGGAGTTTGCATGTTCTCCCCGTGTTTGCGTGGGTTCTCTCCGGGTACTCTGGCTTCCTCCCACCATCCAAAGACATGCAGCTTGTAGGGATAGGCTAATTGGATAATCCAAATTGCCACTAGGTGTGAATATGCGAGTGAATGTGAGTGTGAATGGTTGTCTGTCCCTATGTGTTAGCCCTGCGACAGACTGGCGACCTGTCCAGGGTGTACCCGGCCTTTCGCCCTATGACAGCTGGGATAGGCTCCAGCGCCCCCCGCGACCCTGAAAAGGATAAGCGGAAGCGAATGGATGGATGTCAACATTTGTGTTAGCATGAATCCAAGGAGTCAAACATTATGCCAACAATCCAGTCTGCTTCGGCTGGTGATCTAACAGTTTTTCATCAGCAGTTTGTTTCTCATCCTGTGGCTTGACAGAATCACACTCCACTGTTTTGAACAGCAGCTCATCTCCACTCAACATCAACTATAAGTAAAAGTTTACCCCAAACCTGCATCAGTTAGAGAACTGGTTCATGGGCTGTTATGCCAAACTCACCAAGGCAACATAGCAGAACAAAGACTACCAGTTGAAGTCCAAGAGTGTATTTAATCACGGGACAAGGAAATCATTGGAAAGGCAATTGATTGTATTGCTCTGTTATTTGTCACAGAGTGTTGAGCAAATAATTGCAAATATGCATCTTATAAATGGTGCTATTCAGCAGGTTCATGCTTAAATAAATACTGCCACTCCAGCAAGTGGAACCCAAATATGTGGGGATCTCTTCCCTTTATGGCCATAAGTGAACCATTTTCTAATGCAGCAGAATATTGCACCATGTCACAAACCAACTGTTCTCTCAGCTCATGAACAGCAGTTCAGTGGACTTCAGTGGCCTCTTCAGTCATAAGATCCAAATTCAGTAAATACATCTTTTGGATATGGCAGAAGGTAGGATTGGCAG
The DNA here is from genome assembly GCF_965226115.1 of Aulonocara stuartgranti. Taxonomy (NCBI): domain Eukaryota; kingdom Metazoa; phylum Chordata; class Actinopteri; order Cichliformes; family Cichlidae; genus Aulonocara; species Aulonocara stuartgranti. The sequence continues at coordinate 15,731,598 of NC_138940.1, read as the reverse complement.
CTGAGAAATCTGCAGACAGAATATGATGCAAAGATGTCTAAATGCAGCAAAATGTCAAAGTCACCCACTCCACCAAGGACTGAGAGTGCTCAAGAGCAAAGGAAGACCCTACTGAAGGCTTCAGTGTGTTTGTTTTCAAGCTGGATGCCATGGTCCTGGGCCATGTTGGCCCAGCATTCTTAGTTTTCTTGTAATTTTGTTCCGTATGCCGTGGTTCCTAGGTTCTGTTAAAGATGTTCCTTTTTTGATTACCCCCTCCCTGTGTGCCCCTCTGTGTATCTGTGAGCCCTCGTTTCCCCTCGTGTTTCATTTAATGTTTTCCCCAGCCCGTTATGTCTGTGCTCTCTCTCCTCCTGTCTGAACCTCTGTGTACTTCCTGTTTTACTTTGACAGTGTCTCGTCAGTATGCGTCATGTTGTGTTCACGCCTGCCCTGTCTCGTTATGATTATCTGTGTCAGCTGTGTTCCCCGTGTGCTCCCACTTCCCTCGTTAACCCTCTGTGTATTTATGTGCATGTCTCCCTCAGTTCAGTATTGCGTTCTCCCTCATGACTGTGTGCCCCTCCGTGTGTTTCCTCGTAAGTCCGTTCCTTAGTACTTCCCAGTTTAGTTTCATGTTATTTTGTATCGCTGTTATCTTTTGTCAGCAATAAAGCTGTATTTTCAGTTCAGTCCTGTTTTCCCGTGAGTTTGCGTTTGGGTCCTATTTCCTGCCTGCCACACAGCCAGATCATGACAGAAGAACGCGACCACGACATGGACCCAGCAGCTCACAACCCCTCCGCTGAGCTCCAGGCGGATTTAATCTACACAGTGAAGTGGGTAGCGCTGCCAGGAGAAGAGTATCGGGAGACCGTAGCCATCCGTTTACAGAGGATGGTGTCCGGACTCCCATGGCTATTCGGCGCGCTACACCCCCACATCCAGGACTTCCTCGTCTCCACCGTACGCATCCGCCCGGAGCTGCCGCTCCAGTATGATGGATCGGAGGATGTTCCGCCCGGTCCGTTGGAGGATTCGCGGCCCGGCTCGTCTCCTCCCCCTTCTCGGCGAAAACGGCGTTCACACCGCGTCGCGCCAGTACAGCTGTGCGGGCTGCACCTGTGGGAGAGAGTGACTGTGCGTCACACACTCAGCCCAAGTTTTCTGATCCCGGACTTCATGACTTTTCCACCACTGTGAGTAACTCTGTTTTGCCCGCCATTGTGTTGCCTGAATCGGATAACTCCGCCACTGTGTGTTTGGACTCTAGAGACACTATACAGCGAGGCACCTCAGTGTCAGATTATTCACCCGTAGCTCTCACTAGTGATCTTTGCGTTTCTGAGCCATCAGATTCTTGTAATGCTCGCAGTGTTTCCTTTGATTTAGCCAGTATGAATGTTTCACCCGTAGAGTTAGCTGAACCAAAGACTGCTATCCTACACCAGACTCACCCACATACTGCTACCAGCATTGCAGCCCCGCAGAACTGTTTTAATCAGCCTGTACACTCTGAGGTTTTCCAGTCTGAGCTCAGCCACACACCACCACCATTATCAGCCAAACCATCTGAGACTGAGTGTTCTGTAACTGATGCTCCTTCTAGTGACTGTCATGTGTCAACCCGTTCTGTCTTTTGACATGTCCAGTGGGGCCCAGTCAGGTCCACAACCAGTGATTAATCATTCAGTTTCTCGAGTGAACGGTAACAAGATGGTCGCTTCCTTTGTTAAGCTAACCGAAAGACTGGGGTTAAGCGTTAAAGAGTTGCCTGATCAGGTCAAGTTTTGTGACAACGCATGCTTGATCCTGTCCGCTACTCCTCTGAACCTGTTGCTGTGAAAACTGTTGTGGGTGTTACTTTGCCCCTGGACTGTGTGGCTCCCCATCCAGTTAGATCAGAGTCAGCCTGCTGAGTCGGTTCACCTATGGACTGTTTGAAGATTGACTTTGTTTCTCAACCTGTGTTTGTCCTTCCATCCTCGATTCTGAAAAGAACTGTCTCTGGCGTTCTTCCTTCTCTGACCTGTGTTAGAAAGCACACCGTTCCTCTAGAGACAGTTGTTGATGTTTTCTGTTTTGAAACTGCTTCGGTGACTGTCCCCGAGCTAACCTCCTCCAGGACCGCTAGCGCTAACACGGAGAGTTTAATAGCAGTGGATTTCCTAGGACCTGCTTGCTTTAAACCTAGATCTCCTAAAACTGAGTTTGGCACCAATCACTTAGTTCACCCAGTGACTGTTACTGTTCCTGTGCTTCGCTCTCCACCTCCAGTTCCTGTACCCAGGGCCCAGCTTTCCCTCACACCCGTATCAGTTCCTCGGGTGAGGGTGGCTGAGATCCAGCTGGTCCCTGCTTCTGTCCCCAACCTGGCAGAGGCTCCATTCATCCCGGCACCCGTACCTGCTCCTCGGGTGGGGTCGATGGACACCCAGCCTTTGCCTGCACCTGTTCCGGTTCCCCGGGTGAGGTCAGCCGTGACCCTGCCGACTCCTGCACCCGTCTCGGTTCCTCGGGTGGGAGCGGCAGAGGTCCAGCTAGCTCCTGCACCTACACCGGCCCCCAGGGTAAAGGCAGCCAGAGCCCAGCTCGTCCCTGCACCCGTGTCTGTTCCTCGGGTGGGGATGGCTGGTGTTCGGCCAGGCCCAGCACCCGTTCCTGTTCCTCGGAGGAGAGCAGCCAAGAGTCAGTCACCTGTTCAGTCACCAGTTCAACTACCTGCTGACCCACCATCACTTCAACCACCACTACAACTTGCACTTCTGTCCATAGCGCAGTCATTAGCTCAGTTATTAGCACAGTTTCCTGTTTTGTCACCAGCTCAGTCTCTAGCACAGTTATCAGCTCCATTACCTGCTCAGTCATCTGCTCTGTTACCACCTCAGTGTCTTACTCCATTGCCTGTTCAGTTATCGGCTCAGTCATTATTAGCTCTGTCATTACCTCTGTCACCAGCTCAGTTCATAGCTCAGCAACCCGCTCAGACACTGTCAACCTCAGCTGGAAGCCTTTGTGGGCTTTCTTCGCCAGCTGAGGACTGCGTGGTACTGACGGACTTTGGACGGACTGTTTGCCCTGCACAGCCCCAGCCGTTGCATCCCAAGCCGACTGCGTGCCCTGTGCAGCTACAGTCAGCGTCCGCTGAGCCAGAGGTCTCCGCACCAGCTGGCTCTGAGTCTGTTCTCGCTGGGGCTTCAGGTGAACCTCTCCAGCTGCTCCTCGTCTCCGCTGGGGGTTCAGAGGAACCTCTCCAGCCGCTCCGTGTCTCCGCTGGGGGCTCTGGTCAGCCCAGCCAGCACCCCCTCGTCTCCGCTTGGGGGTCCGAGGGGGGGCCCGTTCAGCCATTGCCCGGTCCGGCCTCTGCATCGCCTTCAACGTCGCCCGGTCCGGCATCGGCCTCGGCTTCAGCTTCACCTGGTCCGGCCTCGGCTTCAGCTTCGCCTGGTCCGGCCCCCGCTTCACCTGGTCCGGCCCCCGCTTCGACTGTGGCTGCCACGCCACCGTCTGTTCCTGCCTCGTCTGGTCCTGTGCCTACCAAGCCTCAACCAGTACACCCGACGCTTGGGAGCCGCCGCCGTCTTCCACGTGGCCAGCCTCCGGACCCGCTCTGCCGCCACAGTCTTCCACGCGGCCGGCCTCCGGATCTGTTCTGCCGCCACAGCCACTTTTCACGTGGCCGGCCCCCGGAACAGCCGAACTGTGGACTTTTGTGCTGTCGCCCCTCCGGGTTGACCTTCTGACCTCTTTGGAAATTTGCCTCCCTGTTTTGAACTGTTTTTGTGTCTTTGTGGACTCAGTTTTGGTTCATGCTCCTCGTCTTTTGTTTGGTTTTGTTCCCTCCATCCTGGTCCCCCGCCTCCGGCCCTGGGTGGGTTGTTTTCTGTTTGTCTTGTGTTTTGGTTCTCGGGTTTGGGCTGTCGGGGGCCAGCCCTTGAGGGGGGGTGATGTCATGGTCCTCGGCCATGTTGGCCCAGCATTCTTAGTTTTCTTGTAATTTTGTTCCGTATGCTGTGGTTCCTAGGTTCTGTTAAAGATGTTCCTTTTTTGACTACCCCCTGTGTGCCCCTCTGTGTATCTGTGAGCCCTCGTTTCCCCTCGTGTTTCATTTAATGTTTTCCCCAGCCCGTTATGTCTGTGCTCTCTCTCCTCCTTTCTGAACCTCTGTGTACTTCCTGTTTTACTTTGACAGTGTCTCGTCAGTATGCGTCATGTTGTGTTCACGCCTGCCCTGTCTCGTTATGATTATCTGTGTCAGCTGTGTTCCCCGTGTGCTCCCACTTCCCTCGTTAACCCTCTGTGTATTTATGTGCATGTCTCCCTCAGTTCAATATCACGTTCTCCCTCATGACTGTGTGCCCCTCCGTGTGTTTCCTCGTAAGTCCGTTCCTTAGTACTTCCCAGTTTAGTTTCATGTTATTTTGTATCGCTGTTATCTTTTGTCAGCAATAAAGCTGTATTTTCAGTTCAGTCCTGTTTTCCTGTGAGTTTGCGTTTGGGTCCTATTTCCTGCCTGCCACACAGCCAGATCATGACACTGAAAATACAGGAAAAATAGGACATGCAACTTTCCACAGTGACATCGAGACGTCTCCATCCCCAAGCAGATATTGTTATTCCCTACTCACTGTTGTCACATCAGGACAGAACAATGTGAGACACTATAGCCTTAAAACAGTATTCTATGTTTTTTCTATACCAGAAGTGGAAGATTTTCTACTCTGTGAATGGAAGCTATGATATGCTTTTTTTTTTTTTTTTTTTTTTTTCCTTTACAGGATTTAGGAGAACAATAAAGTACTTTAATTCAAATTAATGGTACCTGGTTTAGAGACACTAATTCCAGAGAACCTCCTTGAATGACCTTTGAAAGCAGGTGGCAGGTAATAAAAGGTTATAATCCACAGAAAACTTTTATCTCTTTTTTTTTTTTACTGTTGAGAAAAATGGAGATGGGATACAGTGGGGCAAAGAAGTATTTATTCAGCCACCGATTGTGCAAGTTCCCCCACCTAAAATGATGACAGAGGTCAGTAATTTGCACCAGAGGTACACTTCAACTGTGAGAGACAGAATGTGAAAAAAAAATCCATGAATCCACATGGTAGGATTTGTAAAGAATTTATTCGTAAATCAGGGTGGAAAATAAGTATTTGGTCAATAACAAAAATACAACTCAATACTTTGTAACATAACCTTTGTTGGCAATAACAGAGGTCAAACATTTACTATAGGTCTTTACCAGGTTTGCACACACAGTAGCTGGTATTTTGGCCCATTCCTCCATGCAGATCTTCTCGAGAGCAGTGATGTTTTGGGGCTGTCGCCGAGCAACACGGACTTTCAACTCCCGCCACAGATTTTCTATGGGGTTAAGGTCTGGAGACTGGCTAGGCCACTCCAGGACTTTCAAATGCTTCTTACGGAGCCACTCCTTTGTTGCCCGGGCGGTGTGTTTTGGATCATTGTCATGTTGGAAGACCCAGCCTCGTTTCATCTTCAAAGTTCTCACTGATGGAAGGAGGTTTTGGCTCAAAATCTCATGATACATGGCCCCATTCATTCTGTCCTCAACACGGATCAGTCGTCCTGTCCCCTTGGCAGAAAAACAGCCCCATAGCATGATGTTTCCACCCCCATGCTTCACAGTAGGTATGGTGTTCTTGGGATGCAACTCAGTATTCTTCTTCCTCCAAACATGACGAGTTGAGTTTATACCAAAAAGCTCTACTTTGGTTTCATCTGACCACATGACATTCTCCCAATCCTCTGTATCATCCATGTGCTCTCTGGCAAACTTCAGACGGGCCTGGACATGCACTGGCTTCAGCAGCGGAACACGTCTGGCACTGCGGGATTTGATTCCCTGCCGTTGTAGTGTGTTACTGATGGTGACCTTTGTTACTTTGGTCCCAGCTCTCTGCAGGTCATTCACCAGGTCCCCCCGTGTGGTTCTGGGATCTTTGCTCACCGTTCTCATGATCATTTTGACCCCACGGGATGAGATCTTGCGTGGAGCCCCAGATCAAGGGAGATTATCAGTGGTCTTGTATGTCTTCCATTTTCTGATGATTGCTCCCACAGTTGATTTTTTCACACCAAGCTGCTTGCCTATTGTAGATTCACTCTTCCCAGTCTGGTGCAGGTCTACAATACTTTTCCTGGTGTCCTTCGAAAGCTCTTTGGTCTTGGCCATGTCGGAGTTTGGAGTCTTACTGTTTGAGGCTGTGGACAGGTGTCTTTTATACAGATGATGAGTTCAAACAGGTGCCATTCATACAGGTAACGAGTGGGGGACAGAAAAGCTTCTTACAGAAGACGTTACAGGTCTGTGAGAGCCAGAGATTTTCCTTGTTTGAGGTGACCAAATACTTATTTTACACCCTAATTTACGAATAAATTCTTTACAAATCCTACCATGTGAATTCATGGATTTTTTTTCACATTCTGTCTCTCACAGTTGAAGTGTACCTCTGGTGCAAATTACTGACCTCTGTCATCATTTTAAGTGGTTGAACTTGCACAATCGGTGGCTGACTAAATACTTTTTTGCCCCACTGTAAGTGTTATGTTCTCATTCAGGACCTTACAAAATATCTATCTATATGCTGCTCTATCCTTCCCACTCATACCATCAGTTACCATCAAATGTGTGATGCGATGTTTTATGTTAAGCAGTCCAGCTTTTATCTTTAAATTTAAATTCAAATTAATATTGCTGTTCACACCAATTTTATAAAGAATAAAGCAACTTTACTGATGTTATGTTGTAATTTCTGCATATTTTTTCTTTGAGCTGTTGCACTAGTGAGATGATTCTATCACTCTCATCTCCTCATTTTTTATTGTTCTTGGTTGCTGTTGTGGAGTGTTTGAACACAAACCCAAAGTTTTAAAAACCTAAACCTAAGTGAACCTGTGTTGTCTTTTTACAGGAGATAAACAAAGATCTTAAGTCCCCAGTCTGGGGAAACTATACAGGACTTACTGTGTGACTCTGTGCATTCGATCATGGGACAAGTGGGGGAATCACTGCCAAAGCAGTTGATTTTATTGCTTTGTGTGACTCCTCGGCCTTTCTTACTCCCAAGAACATTCAGTTGCACAACAGTAATCAAGGTTCAGTGGCACTTTAATATCTTCAGAGCTGAGAGACACCCAGATCAACAAACAAAAGCATATTAATAAAACGTACTTTTCCCCAACAATAAAGCAAAAGGCAAACAAATGAAATACCCCCAGCCAAGCACCTAAAGCACTCTTTTGACTGCTAATAAGTGGTCAGTATTTACAATCACCTGATTTCCACCTCTCTAATCAACATGGACAGGACTCTAAAATGGCATATATCACAACACACAGGCGGTGCTGCCATATTACATTTTGTTCATAATGATACATCTGACAGAGAGTCCTTTGTGACACCTGGGTTGCAAAGAAATAAAAAAGAAGCATTCGGAACCTCCTCCAGATGAGTATTTACTTTTAAGGGAATACCATTGTCTTTTCTATATATTCATTTTATTTTTTTGCTCCATTACAAAAACTTCCTAAAGTGCGTTTAAAAAGAACAAAGTGCAGGCTTTTGTTATTTGCCCTGTTGAAACCCGTGTTAGCATACTTGACATAATTATTTATTATTTTGGTCACAAGTTTATTTTGTTTTTCAAAAAAATGTATACTTATTCAGGAACATTGTACACATATTCAGATTGTGACTGTAATCCACAAAACAAAGTCAGAATAAAATAATAGATTATAATATTATAGTAATATCTTATTAATAATAATAATATTTAGAATCTGCATATATCATTCTCTGTGTCCTTACATGTTGTAAGTAGCATTATACAGCATTATTATCACTTTGACCTTCAGATCAATGTAGTCACCTTGAAGAGGTCAAGTGTGAGATGATATTTTGATTCATTATATTGAAAATGCATACATTTTTGACCAGTAAATAACTTAGTTGACCTTGAAGACCTCGGTGAATGTAAGCCAACTTTTAATGTGTTGTTATCATGACCCCACAAAGTCTGATTCCAAATTTTGAGCAATCATGTTTACATACAGAATGACACACACGCACGCCTGGAAACATTACCAAACACATAACATCTTTGGCAGAGGTAATAACAAAATCACCTAGAAGAGGTACATCTATTACCCAATATGATGTCATGAAAGTGCTACCACGTCCTTCTTAGTTGTCATCATGTGTGAAACAAAAAGAAAAAAGGTCTTATCTGAGCCAATCATAATCCTTTTTTGTGAAATTTTGAATTTTATATCGCAGCCTTCGCTCAGCAGTAACAGCTATCAGCTTCTGTTAGTCAGGTGCTTCATTTACAGTTTTATCTCTGAGACACATTAATCACCTACATGCCTGCTGAACTCAAGAGAATTGACCCCAATGTTGCTGGCAGTGATCACACTTTAATTTAGATGTATAACTTGCTTGTTCAGCCCTTTTTGCAAAACATGCTTGGATTGCTGCGGTTGCAAGATTGTAAATGCAGGAGATGGAGCGGTGTTTTCTGTGATGGATGGCACTGAACAAGGGGAAAGTAACACCACAGGTTACTTGTGTGTGTGTGTGTGGGGGGGGGGGGGGGGGGGGTGTCTGCGGTGGGGGTGGGGGGGATTGCACTTTTTGAATACTAATCACCATTTAATGGATGTGTCAGCCATTAAACATTGTGATATTTTATACATTAAAATGCTGGCGAGCCTTGTTTTTCTGAATTTACAATTACAGAATCAGCGTGGTGCTGTATTAAACCAGTCATTTAAAAATACTATAAAACAAGGACAGAAGTTAGCATGCTGGAGACTTTCCGCAACTCCCCTGCTCTTTAACTGATGTGAAACCTAGATTAATAACCTTACTTTCTAATCAGGCCAGGTGTGGTCACCACTATTTTGAGGTCCTTTAATTAAGTCTCTAAGCAGAATAAAGGGAGCAAGGCATGGATGCTCTTATCAGCAGATCCAAAGATATGTTATCACAGTCTTTCTTTCATTCTCACTCTTCTTTTCCCTCTCACTTTCCTCTCTTGTTTCCCCTTCTCAGAAATATTGTTCTCAGAAGGCCCCCCACCAGATCCGTTTAATAATCCCAAAGCAATTTGTAGAAACTTTAGCTCAACTTTTCTCTGGTTGCAGCTCCTCACAGGCCCTATAACAATGGCAGTAATCCCCTTATTCCCTCAACTTCACATATTGATTTTAAGGCAGGGCTAATAGGGGCGATAAGGTCATCACTGGCTTATTTTTTGGGATGCTTCCTGGCACTGTATGTATTTAACTCCTCCTTGATCAATTAAACTGACATGCCATAGTTGTGATATGTTCAGTTAATAGAACCCTACAGAAAAGTACATTGTGGATTGAATGGTTCTTCTTCATCTATGTGGAACAGTGTGCACGCATTTATCATAGCCAGTGAACTACACGTCTAGACATTAATTTCCCTCTTTTATCAATAATAAACTAAATAATTTTTCCTGGCAATCAACTGAAAACTGAAATTATTTAAATCTTTTCCTTCTCTATTTTTCAGTAAACATAACAGTTCCCCCAATTATAGTTCTCCTCCAATAAAATTAGCAGCTGTTTTATTATAACTATTAATGATATTAATCATTGATAATTGTAAGACTTTAATGCGCTCAAAGACTCAGAATACAGTAGGTAGCCAATCATGACTTTTATTGTAGGCCAAAATCATTAACCCTAAAACTTTTGGGGAAAGCCAAAGGTGACTCTCAATAGTTACCTCTCTCAAGGAGGGTATGTTTTTGATTGCATGTCATCACTTTGTCTGTAAACATGACAGCTCAAAAAGTGTTGAATGAATTCTATAGGTGTAGAAGTTTGGCTTATATCCACCCAGTCTTCATGGTCAGCCTAATTGGTTGACAAGTGACAAAAAGCCTTATAACTTAGAAACTATGATTCTTACAAGTGTGATGTATATTGTCCACATATAGCTAGTACCATATAATGATTCAAAACATCATGTCACATTTGAACTCTGATCTGTCCTTCAAAACAAATAGACTGATCTTAAGGTCAAAGTGATAATAATGCTATATAGAGCTATTTAAAATATGTTTCTGTTTGGTTTGACAACATATATATAGAAGTATAGGTTATATAAAGTTTCTCTGTATTTCTCTGTATTGGCAACATTCAGGAACTGATACTGATATATGGGGATTCTAAATATGACTGAATATTTTCCATCCATCTGCCTTTCTTTCAGGTTGACCCCAAAAATGAAGACAATGTGCTGCCTGGTTAGTTAGAAATATACTGTAGTATTATATTATATAACAAGCTTAAGTTTTTCATGCACAGTTATTTGCAAATCAATACCTATTATCCATCACCCACTCTTATGTATAATTTTTGTGTAATGAAAGTAAACATGTATTATGCTACCTTTAGTAAAAAAATTTTTGCTTGAGCAGAGGTTCGTGCTCTCAAGAGTCTCTTCTGGTTTTTTCACATATTTCAGTTCGAATAATAATCTCCTTTTTTTCTCTGATCAGTATGGATATACTGAGCGTATGCTGACCCCAGCCCAGCAGCCAGAACCTGAACTTCAACAACTAACAAATGGATAAGCAGTTTGTCATGACTGCAAACAGTTTCTACCTGTTCGTGTTTCTAAAGTAGAATCACTGTGCCGATCGCCTTAAAGTCTCTTTGTGTTCATATATAAGTACTAAGAGAGAGATCTTTTTTTAAATTAGTTTTTAATTATTCTGTTATTAGTTATTTTCATCCTTTTAGTTTTATGTTTCTTGTACAGGTTTTATTCCCGTTAGTGCAAAGTTACTGTTCGTAGACATGTCTAGCCTTTTTATTTGTTAGTTAGCTCCTGTTAGTTTAGTAGTCATTTGTCTTGCGTGTGCTGTATTCAGTTTTACTTCCTCTTGTCTCATTACCTTGATTGTTTGCACCTGTGTATTTTTGCCAGCTGTGTTCACTTCCCCTAATTAGCCCTGTGTGTATAAATAGATTTAGTTTTCCCTAGTGGTGGTGAGAGTGAGGCTTAGTACGATACAGAAATGTGTGAAGCCTTTGTGCCAAAATTGTAGGTTGGTACCCTGAATAAAAGGATGTTAAGAGGATAAAATTATTACTATTTGATGAAAATGAATGCTTATAATGTATGTCCCATTTGTGTGATGCTTTTCAAAGTGCAAGAAGTTGCAAAAAGAATTTTTGGGGGGAGACAGTGCCTATTAATGTAATTTCATGGCATACATACATTTGTTTTGCTGTGTTGAGGATGACTACTTTCTCTGGTGGGTGATTTTGTGTTATTTTGTCTAATAAATAAATGTTAGTTTCACTGTTGTCCTGTTGCAATAATGCAAATACTCATCTCTACCAAACAAAACATGTATGACGTTTCCTTTAAAGCTGACTCAACTTGAATGAGTCAGCTAATTATCAAATGATAACTGGCAATTCTTCATTTCAATAAAGTTTTCAAATCTGTCTCAGTCTATAGTTCTCATAAAACATGTCATTATACAAGTATATGTACTGTATATATAAAAAAGAGTTGCACAGAATGCTAATACAGAAGAAGAAGACAGAAGACTAATTATCCTCTTGAGGAAGCCTTTTAGCTAATGCCTTCATGCATGTGCATTACCTTAAGGGAGTATGCACATCTGATTTCCACTTCTCTGGGAGGAACTAATCAATTTTATTTTCAACTTGAGTGGATGCCTAAGTTTTAGTCATTGTTCACATGACATTGAAGTGTATGGATATGTAGACACTAAAGCTGGTGCATCTCCCACCAGGAAGTTCTTTGAATACAAGGGGGGAGCAAGTTCAATTCAATTCAATTCAATTCAATTTTATTTATATAGCGCCAAATCACAACAAAAGTCGCCTCAAGGCGCTTCATAGATACAGAGAAAAACCCAACAATCATATGACCCCCTATGAGCAAGCACTTTGGCGACAGTGGGAAGGAAAAACTCCCTTTTAACAGGAAGAAACCTCCGGCAGAACCAGGCTCAGGGAGGGGCGGCCATCTGCTGCGACCGGTTGGGGTGAGAGAAGGAAGACAGGATAAAGACATGCTGTGGAAGAGAGACAGAGGTTAATAACAGATATGATTCAAGTGAATTGGTACCCAGGGCACAGAGCCTGAGAAGGTCTTAATCACAAAGTTTATTCCAGAGGTGGAGAGCAGGAAAAAACAAAAATAATTCTAAAATACGTACAACTCAAGTCTCTCAGTCACTGCAATAGCAGCCTCCCCCATCGCACATCCCTGGAAGCAGACAGACAGTGGCCAGCGATGCCCTCCGTGAAGCCGCTGCGACCCTCCCCAAAAAAGCTGCGCCCGGCGAAACAACAGTGGAAAACTCATTTTGAGTCTCTGCCTGCCCTTTTCTTTTAACAAGTCCGTTCGAACAGCTGATAGGCTGCCTCAGGGCACACCCACACCTCAACAGGTGCCTAATATTGTCTATTGTTCAACCAGTCTACAGTGGATTAAAAAATATCATGCAAAAACACTAAAAATATGCAATATAAATATCAGAGTAAACTCATGCAAATTAAATCAATACTACGCATACAAATAAACACGAAGATCAGGATAAAACGGACTGTAAAGCACACAAATTTCCACTGTGTGACAGATACACACACACACACACACACACACACACACACACACACACACACACACACACACACACACACACACACAAGCTTTTAGTATGCATGTCTTCTTTACCCTTAAATATATATTCGTAGCTTTATTTATTTATAGAAAACTGTTTCACTTGAAACAAGTACATTTTCAGTTTTCCCTAAAAATGTACTTGAACAGTTAAAACACTGGATGCTAGGGGTGTAACAGTGTTTCAAAACCAGTTAGGTTAATACCTTAATTGTGCGGCGACAATTTTTGCTGATACCTCAACATTTTTTTAGCAAGAAGGTATAACCAACAACATGAAAATGGTCTTTATACCATGAGCCTGAGCACGACTGCATCATGAACAATAAATAAACTCCATTATTCTAAGGTATTTTCACTTTACCTGTGTGAAAAAAGACAAACGATTTCACCAGATGGTGAAGATGTGACATGGGTGTGACACAATGTTTCAGAAGTTTCAGTTTCACAGTGGGTATAAGTCAACACCCTCATGAACTGGCAATGGTTACTTCAAAATATTTCTTAATCTTTACCACAGAGGCTGAGGGGACTTGAATGCTGCAGATGTGAGAAATAATTAAATTCCTTTAAACATCCTGTTATATGCTTGTGCCATGTTTAGTGCCTAAGATGTGACAGGTCCAGGAAATTGTATGCTGTGTTTGTCTTGATGCATGCTCAACAAGAAATTCATGAACAAGAAAATGCAGATGTCCAAAACTTTTGTTTAAATCTGTACATTCTTGATTCAATACAATCAAGAGTGCATTGAATGAAGTGTCACGGACCCGGTTCCGGGGACTCTGGGTCCGTGAACAGTGTGGACCATTATTGTTATTGTTGTTATTATTGTATTGGATGTATGTTTGCTGCACGGTGTTCTTGTGTTCCATACTGGTGTGTAGGTGTGGGTGTCTGCGGGTGTGGCTGAAGGACGAAGGACAGCCACCTGCAGGCCTGATGGGTGTGGCCCTGCCGGCTGCCGGTCACGCCTAGGTTCTCACACACCTGCTTCTGATCGGGCTCGTCGGGGGAGCTACTTAACAGAGAGATGGAGCTTCCTCCGGCACAGGATCGTTGAGTTAGACTCCATGTCAGTGTTTAAAGTACTAGTCAGTGTATGCCTGCTGGAGTTGGTGCCATAACGGCGGTGTCTGTTGTTTTTCCCTCAGGAGAGCGGAACACGGGACTGCAGGACGCACAGGGTGTGCGTAGGCACGGGAGCAGAGAGCACGGAATACCAGCACTTGGGAGAAGGCACAACACAGGAGTTGAAGGAGCACTCTGGAGACCTATTGCGTGGTGTACATTTACCCCCACTGTAAATAAATGCACTGTTCATTGCACTAAGTCCAGCGTTTGGGTCCTTTCTACAACATTCCCCACGGTCTGCCAGCCAGACCGTGACATCAAGTTTGATTTTTGAATTTTTGGGGCTCTTTCGTTTTTACAGTGTAGCAATAGCAGCACTTAAACCAGCTAAAACTGCCAGCTTCCTCACTTGTTTTTGCTCTTACATATAGCATCATTAATATAAAATGGTATAGGGTGTGCTGGGAAGAGTGAAATACCAGAATGAAATGTTTGATTATCTGCACCCTGACATTAAAATAAGGTATTTTGGCTGCAGAATCCACTAAAGCATATTAATGATCATCCTTTTGATAGACGATGTAGATCTTTTTTTTTATCCTAACGTGAGAAAGTCACTCTCTTAGGGCAAAAGTTATGAGTCCATCAATGAAATTGCTCTCATCGTCAAAAGTTAATTTGGCAAAACCAATGTCTCTGTCAAATATGCTTTTATGATACAGTCAGAAGTGCGATCCTCTTGGCAGTCGTGTATGATTTTCGTCTTCACATCATTACTACATCTGGACTCCATGGTCTTTTTTATCTTCATACAGAGGAGAAAAAAAAGAACTGACAAAGTGGCAAAGTGAGTGAAATAAAAGAGTTAAGGAATAAATTGCCAGTAAAATGGGAAAACAAATGAGAGAAAGAAAGGGGATTTAGAAAGGATAAAGCATAGCTATTTTGGTCCAGATACAGCAGGGATGAAGTGGAAACCTAATTATAGCTTGGCAAAAATAGATAAGATAATATGGGGATATGCAATGGTGAAAAATTCTGGTGCAATACAGTTAATGAGGATTTATCTTTCTTATTTCACTAAACCTGGCATTCTCCGCATCATTATAGGTTTAAGGTTACTGTATAGTGTTACATCTTGTAGAGTTTTAGCTCTGTCGTTGGTAGCAAAACCCTACAGCAGTGGGTATTTAACACTGTGATGTCTTTTTCTTCTGATGGTCTGTCTCTTGCGAGTTTGTGTAGGTGGTGATCTTCTGTGTCTGTGATGCTATCACTGCTCATACTAACTAGCCCAATCCACTTTTTATATCAAAAGAACTGGAAACATGAGACTTTTTTCCTTGTTGTCAGAAAATAATACTGAGCAAAACCTTTGAACATACTGCTTACAAAATGCCATGATTTTGTTTTGTGTTATGAACTGTGGATGGGTTAAATCAAGATTCTGCTATAACAGTCACTTTATTGCCTATTAGTTATTCAGTGATAAAACATGAATGAAATAAAAGGCTGATTAAAAAAAAACACATTTAAATCTAGTTGTTTGTTTCCCTTTAAGTGAGTTACTTTTGAGCTGAATGTAACAAATAAAGAATTATAAAAGCTAAATATCAAAAGCAATGAAATTAATAGAGCCACAGCAGAAATCACTAATGGGTAGGTTCTTTAGCACTCATCTGCAGTGTAGGTATTAAAATCATGGATGGCAATTTTGCAGATAATGAAAACTGTTTTAAGAAAGGCTTTTGCCACTATAAAATCACACACACACAATTTTTCTGCTTTAACAAAGGCAGATTAACCAAGTGACTTCTTCAGTCTCAGCTGACTGCAGGTTTCCCCAATCTTATAAAAATTACATTTGCATTATGACTGAATCCAGCCCACTGAAGGAACAATGGGCTGGGAGGTCAGTTCCTTAATCTTAATGTTTCTCCCACAAAACACTATGTCCAGATGAACAGAATCAACTTTTTGTGCCCCCCTCTCCCTGTTAATGTCCTACCTTTCTCCCTGGTAAAACTTTGCTAGATCCGCCCCTGCACAGTTACCAGCTGTCAGCTACTTAGAAAAGGATCCTGGTGTTATTTGTCTCTCAGAAACAGTTCATAACTTCCCTTCACGTATGTGAGGATGCTGTTTGTAGATTACAGCTCAGCATTCAATACCATCGTTCCCTCGAAGCTGGACAGGAAACTGCAGGATCTAGGACTGAGCAGCTCCCTCTGCAGCTGGATCCTTAGCTTCCTGTCTGACAGACGCCAGGTGGTCAGACTGGGCAGCATCACCTCATCCCCCATCACACTGAACACTGGTGCTCCACAGGGGTGTGTACTGAGCCCTCTCCTGTACTCACTCTACACCTACGACTGCACAGCCACTAACAGCTCCAACATCATTGTGAAGTTTGCGGACGACACTACAGTGGTGGGTCTAATCACCAACGGTGATGAGACGGCTTACAGGGAGGAGGTCAGCGCCCTGACCCACTGGTGTCAAGACAACCATCTCACCCTCAACGTCGCAAAGACAAAGGAGTTGATAGTGGACTTCCGGAGGTGCAGAGAAGTACACACCCCCATCACCATCAACGCCGCTGCTGTGGAGAGAGTGAGCAGCTTCCGGTTCCTTGGTGTACATCTGGCTGAGGATCTTACGTGGTCAGTACACACAAACAAAACAGTGAAGAAGGCGCAGCAGCGCCTCTTCTTTCTCAGGAGACTGAAAAGATTCGGCATGAGCCCCCGCATCCTCAGGACCTTCTATCACTGTGCCATTGAGAGCATCCTCACTGGATGCATCACCACCTGGTATGGCAACAGCACCGCCTACAACTGCAAAGCTCTCCAGCGAGTAGTGCGGTGCTCTGAACGGATAATTGGAGGTGAGCTTCCCTCCCTCCAAGACATCTACAGGAAGCGGTGCCTGAGGAAAGCGGGGAGGATCATCAAGGACTCCAGTCACCCCAGCCATAAACTGTTCAGACTGCTTCCATCAGGAAGGAGGTTCTGCAGCATCCGGTCCCGTACCAGCAGACTGAAAGATAGCTTTTTCCATCAGGCCATCAGACTGCTGAACACGTCATAGACACCTCAGCTTCACTACTGGAACTTCAACATTATGCACTCCACACTGTATATAAATGCCACTTGTTTTGCACATATTCAACTCTGTATATTTTATATATTTTATTATTATTATTATTATTATTTTTATTTTATTTTTTTTTTTTTACTATTTAATTTGTAAAAATGTGTGTATACACACACACACACACACACACACACACACACACACACACACACACACACACACACACACGTAGGAAAATATTTAGTATACACATCCAGAAATGCATACACTATTATATATTGTACATATATTTATTAGTTTCAGGTTGGCCATTCTTGTATTTTGCTCGTTTGTGTTGTTGTGTTTGCACATCTCTGTTGCTTGTGGGGCTCGCACACAAGAATTTCACTCGCATGTGCTGTGCCAGTGTGCCTGCACATGTGATGTGACAATAAAAGTGATTTGATTTGATTTGATTTGATTCAACTCATTCATGTCACCTAAAAGGTAAACCTGTTTCTCCATCACCTGTTCAGCTCTGATGATTCAGTAAGGACATCTCCTGGTTTCATCTTCATGTTTCCCTCTCACCACATATCCAAACCGATATCATGAGCAGCAGCATTTACTGTGGCTCCAGCAAACATCAGCTGATAATAGAGATTAATATTAAATAAATTTTAACAACAGCTCATCAAGCTTAAATGTGCTGCTGTTGTTTAACGTGACATCCGCTGGTTTCCTCTTTCTGGCGCAAAGTGGGCGATAGACAAACAAGAGAGAAAAGCCAATCAGCTGATGATTGATCAGTTTTATGATTGAAGTAGGAACAGGAGAGGGAGGGGAGAGAATGAGAGAAGAAGAGGCAGCTGTGCAGTGTAAACACACAGAATAAATCCAGCTTTGTGTCTTTTTCCATTATAGCTAAAGTACGGGACAAACTGCATTCCTTCTCAGCTCAATACAAAACCTGTAATGTTTTCTCTGAATGAGGGACCATTCCATTTTTTAAGGAGCATTTGGCAACTCTACTAACTAACCTTATGAATAAAATAAAGTTCACTATCAGCACCCACCCAGCTGTATAGAAACTCCATCATGCTAGCTAGCACGCAGTACTAAACTTGGTTTATATCTGACCCAGATAGACTGCAGGTCATAACTTCTTACCTGAAATTCAGTTCAACTGACACTCGGACCGGCGGCCGCCCCGGGTCTCTCCTCCTCCTGCCTCTCCTTCCCTCATCCACCCGCTGGCCTCTGTGGAAGCTCCGCCATACCCACCATCCTTCAAACTGAGTTATTTTTACACATCAGCCAGTATCTGGCCAATCCACCACCTCTCATTGTTCATGCCGTTACAAAATATATATATATCATCAGCCCATAAAAACAAAAAATCATGCCCGGTGGGCCGATGGCCAGTCCAGCTACGGTCGTGCCATCAGTTAACCCAGGGTTGCCGACCCCTGCTCTACAGTATGTTGACTCCCCCATTCATACTGAACAGTGGATGATTCATGCCTTTGGTTCCTGGCAAGGCTAAAAGTTGAAGACTGGTTTGGTCAACAGGTACTAATCACCTATACTAAGATGAGATAATGAGCTTGTAACCTCCACTATTGAGATTTTCTGATGAATAATATTGTTTACTGTCTAGTAAAGACCATCCAACAAGTTGCAATTCTAATATGTTTCAAGTATGTTGCAGATATGCATGTTTGAGTTTTGTACCTGTGGAGTATATTAATACAGCTTGCTAACCTAGCATGCTTGCATTATGTGATACTTTAGCTTAGCTTACATTTGTCACCTTTGGCTCCAAAACACAACATGATGACAGGTTCAAAAGTAGAGTGCAATACCACTGGGTGACATGGTGGCTATATGCATGTTTATAAAGACTGTAATACATGACTTTCATGCATGCAGCATTAGCTGTTACTGGCGTTTCTTGAGCTTAAAGCAGCAGATGATAGGAAAAAAAGGCAAATATTTCCAACCAAATTACAGATTCTTCCCTTTTCCATTTTCATGTCATTTCATATCACATACCCCCGCTTCTGTCTTTTTGTTGCTTTGCAAGCTTTCAGTTGGAGGGAACTTTGTGTCCACTTTTAACATTTCCAACCAACTGAAAAGTACAACTTATGAAAGAGTTTTTCAAAAAGGATGCTGCCATTCACATCATCTGAAAGATAAACTCAGGGTGGGCGTTCAGGGGTAAAATATTTAAATCTGAATGGCCCTTTGTCAGGTCAAAATGCTTGCTCTTGACATGTCTTCCACAGCCAAGAAAGGAGACAAAGCGAAAGAGGCTTTGCACACCATGTTGCCACCATTTTCCATCATTAGTGATCTACAAAGCATTTTCCATCAGGTCAAATCTCATGAAATGGCTTTCATACACACTGCAGTCATTCAGGACATCTTTTTTTACTACAAATGTGTCCCTTAAATGTCAAAAAATGGATGTTCCCTGTCGTTATAAGGTGTTTAATGCAAATTTTTAAGGGATAGGAGACCTGTATGTCCGCATAAGTAAATATGCATGAAAATGTGTACAACTGGAAGAATGGGCAATGTTGAACACGTTAAATGTTTGTGTGAGGGTGTGCATGTGTGGTGCATTCAAATACTTTTTTAAAATAAATTTCACGGTGCTCTAATTTGTGAAACCACATTCTTAGCCAGCCAAGCATATTCTCAAAGTCTCTGCTATCCCATAACTGCAACTACGCTATACAGTTTTAAATTTTACTTTTGAATCTCTTTCCTGTAACAAGCTGCAGTCACAAAAAAGGCTTTGCTGGAAAAATGAAGAAATAGATTTTATGTCCAATTTCTCTTTACTTTTGTTGAGATTTTCCAGTTTTGTGATTCTTGTTTTCCTCTTTTGCTTTTCAGTTTCTCTTCTACTCTTTTCATCTTGCTCTTTCTTTACCCGTCTTTTCTTCATTACCGTCTCTTGAACTTGAGTCTCTGGCCCTCCTCCAATAAAAGGAGAAACGTTTCTTCATCAAACTGAAGAGGACCTCGAGTCTATTCAGCACCAACTCCTTTTCAAGTGGAAAGGACTTTTCTGTGATGACCTGTGTGGGAAAGACACAGAGGTCTTTTATAAGGTTTTTATAAAACTCAGTTAAAGAGAACCTCTCCTTTCTCTCATTCTCTTGTTCTTTCTCTCTTTCCATTTTCTTTCCATCTTACTTTCTTTGCTGCTGCATGCTAATTCAGCACAGTCTTTTTATAAGGCTCACTGCTCGCCTTCTCCCAAGCTCCCTTGTCTCTGTTGCTGAATGAGGGGCCACCTTTCTCGCTTCCTTTTCTTAGTCATTGACCTGCTTTTGTACTTCAGACCTCTCTCTTGCTTCCAATAAAACTGTCTGTGCTGCAGGAAGTAAATTACTAAGCTGTTAAATGTGGTATACCCAGGATCAAACCTTGTGCTTTGTGTGGAACGAGTCATCTTGGTGTCAAGGTACTTTCTTGATCCTTTGTGAGGATATTTCATAATCAAGTGTATGCTGAAAAAGTGTCAACAACACGCATAGTTAATGCTAATGGAATTAATTGATTCTCAGAGATTATCCTACCATTACTTTTGTTTTCATTTAATAGCATGAACAGTAGTTTGTATGATGCTAATGCAGGTCTCAGACTAAATAACATTTTTGTTTATTACAGGTTAAGCAATTATGGAGTCACAAAATCTCACCAGAACTGGGACACTGTTGTCCTATAAATCGTGACAGTTCACTTTCACAGCATGCATAATGTCATTAGGACGTAGGTGTTAGCTAATGATTTCCAGAAAACAATGTACATGGACAATAGCAGCTGAGGTAAATGTGTGGGCTAATCAAATTTTAATTATAATTTTGGCTTCCAATAATTATAAAAACAAGACAGTCACGACAAAAAGAGCCTCTTTAGGCATCAGTTTTCACTAAGAATCTCTTGTGTTGTTATACACAAGCCTCATTCCAGGGGTAGGCTTTCACCCCCTCAAAAGTCCAAATTCACTCCCAGTTTCTTTCATCCAAAGTGACAGAAAGACAAGAGAAGAGACTCAACCAGCTAGATCTGTCTGGAGGGAGTCAATGTTATTAATGATTACAGTTGCCTTTGATCTCCAGATCATCATGCAACCCTTCACAGGCTTGTGAGGTTGCTGCAGCATGGGTCTTTTGTTGTCCACATCAGAGACTAAATGGTGGAGACTGCAGGCTGGGTGGAACCCAGTGATGCTTTGCTGGATTGATTTTACAGTTGATTTTAGATGTTGTTGGGTTATTTCCCTCACCACCTCCACCCCTTTCTCACAAAAATAAGGGATCACTGTAGTAGACCGTGACATGAATTCTACACTGCTACTCTTTCTGTTGTGACATTACAAGGCATCTTGGATACAATATAGGTTTTAATCCACAATGCCACACTATGCTAAACAACATAATCAGCTGTCTTGAATTATGACAGCTTCATTTTCAGTCCAATGCCCTACATCATTCAGGTTTGGCTATAATAATTAAACTGATATTGAACAGTTTGAACCTGACATTCTGGACACATTTGTTGATAGTCCAGATTTTATAAATAAGCAATGACCATGTAAAGACCAAAAACTGCAGTTAATGGACCCTGCTATAACTCGTCCCCTTGTGTACTTTAAATTCTGCCTGTGTACTGAAAGCCTGATTTAGCTTCTCCTTCTGTTTCGTAGAGCTCCATTGTTTTACAAAAAAATTATTAATAGCACATCAGTGTGCTACTGCAATACTCAGGTCAACATGTTCTTTCACTGCCACATACTATGGCCCTTTTTTTGGTGATTTTTCGTTTTTATGGGCTGATGATATTTCTTTTTTTTTGTAACGTGATGAACAATGAGAGGTGTGGTGGATGTGCCAGATGCTGGCCGATGTGTAAAAATAACTCAGTTGTTTGGTGGTGGCTATGGCGGAGCTTCCACAGAGGCCAGCGGGTGGATGAGGGAAGGAGAGGCAGGAGGAGGAGAGACCCGAGGCGGCCGCCGGTCCGAGTGTCAGGTTGCCGACCCCTGCCGAATTTCTTACCTGAAATTCTTACCTGAATTTCAGGTAAGAAGTTATCTCACATATACCATGCTGGAGCTATATGAACTCTCTGAATCTGAGTAATATTTGATGAAAACTACAATGCCCAATTACTCTGGGCAGTGATGTCTGGGCCTGGAGCTGACACCAAAATGCAATCCAGTGATAATAAGAAAATAAGAAAAGGCACACACACACAATTACATCAGTTTTTGTCAAACACTGTCAATAACCCTTCAAACGAAATCTTCCTGTTACAAAATATAATGAATTCAAATGAAATGACCAACCATAAAAAGGAGTTCTTTGAAGTTGAGGATTTCAAGGCAAACTGACATTCTAATTATTGAATTATCTTCAATTAAATTCATTCTTTCATGGTTTTTGGCAGCATGCTTTGTTTTGTAGGTCATACAGGAGGATCTCGAGTGGCTCTAAAGGAAGGGAAACATATTCTTTAAGGCTTTGGAGTCAAATATACAGCTACAGTTCATCCTCCAGGGCTGAGCAGTGCTAACTTTGGAGCAAATATTGTTTTATTCTTAATTCTGTCCCCTTTCGCCTGGAGTCAAAGCCTTAGATCTGTAGTAGAAGACATTAGGAGGGAGAAGAACAGTTTCTGTTGGGGCGAAAAAAAGGGGACATATTCCAGTGATCAAATGATTTTATTATTGTAAATCAAAAGAGAATAATTTAATAGCTGCCTCACTCACTTGTTCCATCTCAAATGTATTATCACTCGTCATTCTTTCGCCTCTGTGTCTTTGTTTTTCTCAGTCTCCCTTCCTCTTCTGATGTATACATGTCTTTGATTTTAGCAAATCAAAGGACACAGGCCTATGAAAACTGCATGATCTCAGACCTTCTGTGGAGCCACATGTGGCCTATGTCAGGATCTTGGCTTTTCAAAGTTTACTAGGCAGGTCTTTTGCAGTGCATTGGAAATTCAGCAACATAAACCACTCAACATATTTCCCTTTAATTGTGGAAAGCATCAAAACCAAAGCCTAAAATTCAATTAAAAAACTATAAACACTGCCAAAAGTGTATGAATACCTTAAATTGGAAGAATTTCATTTCAGAATTAAAAACGTTTCAAAGGTTTATGCGCTTGTTTCATGGGAAATGAAGGGATGTTTTTGCGGATAGAAATAATATAAAATAACAATAGGCATATACCATTCTGAGATCAGATGATGTAGCAATAGCAAATCAGCAAGTCAACATCTCAATTGACAAATCATTTCTTCTTAATCACCTTGTGTTTAATAAGAGATGCTATATGTTGTGAAGCTTCTAATGATAACTCCTTTAATAGTTCAGCAAGGAAAACCTTTCCTTGATGTATCCCAGGTTTTCTGTGGCCATGATAACATCCCCATAAACATAAAGACATCCTCACAGCACAGCCACTATGCTTTTGCTTTATAAGAGATGATGTGTTGCTGTAAATTAAACTAACCCATAGAACTGAAATTATCTTCACTATCTACGTGAAACAATACTGCACCAGAATACAGATATTATTACACAGAACTGACACGCTCTATTGGCCATTTTGAGCTAATAGTAAACATTTTACAGGATAATATATGCATTTTTAAATACATTTTGCTACTCTGTACTGTTTCTTTCTGTAAGTTAAATGAAATTATCTAATAAACACAGGAGACATGTCCAAAATTACTGATTTGTTCATTAAATGTTTGTATACATGATTTATGCACCAATTTGTGCCTTACTACCTTTTTTTAAATGAGGCCCAATGTCCTTTTGAAAGATGAATGGAAACATTTATCTAAATACCTCATGCCAATGGTCAAGCACGGTGGTAGAATTATGATCATTTGGGCTTGTTTTGCAGCCACAGGACCTGGATACCGTGCACTTATTAAGTTGACCTGGAACTCCTCTGTATACCAAAGTATTCAAGAGTCAAATGTGAAATCATCTGTCTGACTCTCTCAAGCGTTTTCATGTTTAAAGTTTCTGGTAGAATTGTGCAGAAACAAACTGTGAAAATTACTCTTAATTGGCATTTACTCCAAAACTAGTTAACGAAGTACAGGATCACTGTCTGCAAAACAAAAAAATCACTCATATTCACACAAGAAACACTTTGCTTTGCTGTAATTTGTGTTTGCACTTGAAGTACTCTATATTGCCAAAAGTATTCACTCGTCTGCCTTCACACACTTACACAGGCATCTCAGCAGTGGAAACCAAACCACGAGGCTTTCTGCACACAGTCTTTGTGCTGATTTGGAAGCCCTGCTCTCTAACTTTATGTGGTCCGTTACTTTGTGGTATTTCTATATATATATCCATCTCTCTCTCTCTCTCTCTCTATCTCTCTCTCTCTATATATATATATATATATATGTATGTATATATATATATACATACATATATAGCAGCTGGATAGCGTAGTGGTTAAACTACACGCCTTTGGAACAGAGGATCGCAAGCTCGATTCCTGCCTGGGGCGTCTGTATCCAGTAAGGGTCCTAAGGCTAGACCCCCTATGCTAAGCAAGCCTACCAGATAAATATGAAGGCATGCCGGCTCGGACGTCGCCCGGATCAACAAGGTCCGCGTCAGGTGTTGAGGAACCAGGGCACCCTGACGAAAAGTGGGCTACTGGAACAAGAAGGCATCGGTGGGCAAGGGACGAAAACAGGGCGTTGTTGGAATGCTACTACGCAAGTAACCCCGGCGGAAGGGGCTACATGAATAGGATGAGGGACCTATGGATTCTTCGATACCCAACATCCACAATGACGGCGAAACAACTAGTAGCTCAGTGTTCCAACATTCGAAAGAAGGGACTGCTCTCACAGCTAGAGATTGACGAGGTACAACACAAATGCTACGGCAAGGAGGAGTCAGGATGCCAGGTCAGGGGGGAGATATCATCACCCCCACCCGAGATTGGGTACATAGCCCCAAGTGCGATAGGAGAAGGATCGTTGAGTGCGAGAGGAACTGACCTGAAAAATAGGATCATGGCCAAGCTTGAAACCTGGATCCCCCGTAGCCGGTTACCAAGATTACGTGAAGTACCCTCAGAAGGTCTGCTAGATGATGTTAATGCAGCACTACGGGCAATACCTACAACCACAATTACCGACACTAACAAGCTGATCTACAATACGGCAGCAGTGATCAGTGAGATGCTTGGTTACAAGTTGAACAGCCACAAGGGGCAGTACCCTCCATGGAGAAGGAGGCTAGAGGGCAAGATCAAAGTAGCACGGAGGGAGGTTAGCCAACTAACGGAGTTGCAGAAAGGTGCGACAAATAAGGTGCCTAAGAAATAAAGCAAGCTGTCCATACCTGAGGCCTTGGAAACTGCCAAGCAAAGACTCACAGCCTTGGCCAGCCGCTTGAGGAGGTACACCAGAGAGATAGAAGGCAGGAGAATAAACCAGCTGTTCTCCACAGAACCAGCAAAGGTGTACTCTCAGTGGCAAGGGAACAATAAGAGAACAGCACCACCAAGGCTGGAGACGGAGCAATACTGGAAGAGCATATGGGAGAAGGATGCAACCCATAACGGCAATGCTCAGTGGCTAGTGGATCTGAGGGCAGACCACAGCGACCTCCCTGAACAGGGTCCAGTAACCATCACAGTGGCAGATATCCAAGAAAGGGTCTCCAGTATGAACAGTTGGACAGCACCAGGGCCCGACATGGTTCACGCCTACTGGCTGAAGAAGCTGACTGCACTCCACGAGCGTCTGGCAGCACAAATGAACCAGCTGCTAGTTAACGAGAGACACCCGGAATGGCTAACTGAAGGCCGGACGGTCCTGATCCCCAAGGACCCCAAGAAGGGACCGGTCCCCTCCAACTACCGACCAATAACCTGCCTCAGTACTACATGGAAGCTCCTGTCAGGCATCATATCGGCTAAGATGAACAGGCACATGGGTCAATACATGAGCGGGACACAGAAAGGAATTGGCAAGAATACCAGAGGCGCAAAACACCAGCTACTGGTAGACAGAACAATCAGCCGAGACTGCAAGACCAGACTGACCAACCTGTGCACTGCCTGGATTGATTACAAGAAGGCCTATGACTCAATGCCCCACAGCTGGATACTGGAATGCCTAGAATTGTACAAGATCAATGGGACCCTAAGAGCCTTCATCAGGAACTCAATGGGGATGTGGCGTACAACACTAGAGGCCAACTCCAAGCCCATAGCACAAGTTACCATCAAGTGCGGGATCTACCAAGGAGATGCTCTGTCCCCACTGCTGTTCTGCATAGGCCTGAACCCCCTCAGTGAGATCATTAACAAGACTGGCTACGGATACCGACTACGGAACGGAGCAGTTGTCAGCCACCTCCTGTACATGGATGACATCAAGCTGTATGCCAAGAGTGAACGAGACATCGATTCACTGATCCACACTACCAGGCTATACAGCAATGACATTGGAATGTCGTTCGGACTGGAGAAGTGTAGTCGGATGGTAACAAAGAGAGGGAAGGTAGTCAGAACTGAGGGGATTGAACTACCAGAAGGCAACATTGCAGACATAGAGGACAGTTACAAGTACCTGGGGATCCCGCAGGCAAATGGGAACCATGAAGAGGCCGCTAGAAAGGCTGCAACCACCAAGTACCTGCAGAGGGTCAGGCAAGTCCTGAGGAGTCAGCTGAATGGTAAGAACAAGATCCGGGCCATCAACACATACGCCCTGCCCGTGATCAGGTACCCTGCTGGGGTAATAGGCTGGCCAAAGGAGGAGATAGAAGCCACTGACATAAAGACAAGAAAGCTCCTGACCATGCATGGAGGGTTTCACCCCAAGTCCAGCACCCTGAGGCTGTACGCTAAGCGGAAGGAAGGGGGCCGGGGACTGGTGAGTGTCAGCACCACAGTCCAGGATGAGACAAGGAACATCCAAGAATACATTGGGAAGATGGCCCCAACTGACCGAGTGCTCAGTGAATACCTCAGGCAGCAGAAACCCAAGAAAGAGGAGGGAGACGAGGAACCATCATGGAAGGACAGGCCCCTGCACGGTATGTACCACCGGCAGATAGAGGAGGTGGCTGATATCCAGAAATCCTACCAGTGGCTGGACAAAGCTGGACTGAAAGACAGCACAGAGGCACTAATCATGGCAGCACAAGAACAAGCTCTGAGTACAAGATCCATAGAGGCTGGGGTCTATCACACCAGGCAAGACCCCAGGTGCAGGCTGTGTAAAGATGCCCCAGAGACAATCCAGCACATAACAGCAGGGTGCAAGATGCTAGCAGGCAAGGCATACATGGAACGCCATAACCAAGTGGCCGGCATAGTGTACAGGAACATCTGTGCCGAGTATAACCTGGAAGTCCCGAGGTCAAAATGGGAGATGCCCCCAAGGGTGGTGGAGAATGACCGAGCTAAGATCCTGTGGGACTTCCAGATACAGACGGACAAAATGGTGGTGGCTAACCAACCGGACATAGTGGTGGTAGACAAACAGAAGAAGACGGCCGTAGTGATCGATGTAGCGGTTCCGAATGACAGCAATATCAGGAAGAAGGAACACGAGAAGCTGGAGAAATACCAAGGGCTCAGAGAAGAGCTCGAGAGGATGTGGAGGGTGAAGGTAACGGTGGTCCCCGTGGTAATCGGAGCACTAGGTGCGGTGACTCCCAAGCTAGGCGAGTGGCTCCAGCAGATCCCGGGAATAACATCGGAGATCTCTGTCCAGAAGAGCGCAGTCCTGGGAACAGCTAAGATACTGCGCAGGACCCTCAAGCTCCCAGGCCTCTGGTAGAGGACCCGAGCTTGAAGGATAAACCGCCCGCAGGGGCGTGCTGGGTGTTTTTTTTTTTTTATATGTATATATATATATATATATATATATATATATATATATATATATATTATTTGAAGAATAAACTCTGTGGCACTGTGTTCTGACACTTTTCTCACACTAACTGTCAGATAGTGAAATATGAATCTCGAGAGCGGCCTTGATTGATCACAATATGTATAAACAGTATGTATAAATATTAATTAAGTCCAGATATGAGTCACTGAAGCCATGGGAATGGGTTACTTCAGGCTCAGAAAGAGTTATTTTAAAGTTAGCAGTCCAATGTAAAGTGCAAAGCAGAATTGGTGTGCTCTAGAGAACAGCATCTAACATGTACCAGCATCAGATGTCTTTGTTTTTATAAAGTATGAAAAGCACAGTGATGGCCACAAGGAGATGAATGTCCTCAAAGAGAACGGGAGACACAGGACAGCTTCTTACTGGCACAGTGTGCAGGCAGAAAGACAAGGCAGAATCATCTTTGGAACAGGATCTGAAATACCCACACACAAAAATGGGTACCACTTTACAATAAGGCTCCCCTTTATAGATGCTAATAATAGTTTATAGCTATATTATTAATTAATTTGTAAATGCTTTATAAACCATTATTAATGGTTTATTATGCATTAGTTAAGGGTGAGAAAGAGGAAAAAAACTGACCGGTTTCTTGCCAAATAGTGAGCCAAATGTGTTCACCTATATATTTCATCTAGAGTTGCTATATTAAACATTTTAGACTAAGTTACTATCCTGTAAGCACAATCAGCATTTGTAAACATATTTTTTATCATATAAAATTGTACTTCAGAAATGCATTATAAATATCCACAACTATCAATCGGAGCTTTGTTGTAAAGTGTAAAGCATAAAACCATTTATTAATGAATAATAAACATTTATAAATGCCAAATGGGAGCCTTATTGTAAAGTGTAAAGCATAACACCATTTATTAATGACAACTAAACATAAATGACAAAAGAGAGTTTTGTTGTAAAGTTTAAAACATGTCAACATTTATTAAGGACTAATAAACATTTATAAATGCCAAATGGGAGCCTTATTGTAAAGTGTAAAGCATAACACCATTTATTAATGACTACTAAACATTTATAAATGACAGAAGATAGCTTTGTCGTAAAGTTTAAAACATGTCAACATTTATTAAGGACTAATAAACATTTATAAATGCCAAATGGGAGCCTTATTGTAAAGTGTAAAGCATAACACCATTTATTAATCACTAATAAACATTTATAAATGACAAAAGATAGCTTTGTCGTAAAGTTTAAAACATGTCAACATTTATTAATCACTAATAAACATTTATAATTGCCAAAAGTGAGTCTTAAATGTATAATGTCACCATTTATAACACTTAGACCTAAATTACAATCAGTGCTTGAAATAACATTTAACTACTGTCAAAATTGGCAATGTATTGTAAGAGTAACACATGTAACATTAAATGTGTTTTTTAAAACACCAAACAGTCACACACTCCAAAAAAAGTTCATGCCAGACTGGTTCAAACTGGAAATATTTTTTGTATGTCCTTAAATAAGCGTCCCAGTGGTCCATCAGGGTGTCGCGAACCAAGCCAAGATGACCACTCAAGAACCATCAGGTGTTCCTCCAGCAACTTCTCAGTGCGATTTCCTCTTAGTCTACGGACATGTCCTTTGATGGTCATCCAAGCCCTTTCGATATGCTGTGTATGACTGCCAGATTGAGGATCTACAAACCACCTGCTGTGATTTACAGTGTAATGTCTGTACCCTATGTTTGTCAAAACATTCTTGTAGGCTCTCCACTCATCACTTATAATGGCACTACCCAACTTAACATGCTGTCTGATCAGAGGAACAAGGTGGCGCCTTGATCGTTTTTCAACAAGTTTTAACACGAGCCTTCGCCTTTTGTCTTTAATTCCCATCATTCCAAATACCCATTTCTTCCTTTTCCATGCATTTCCAAAGCGTCCACGTGCATACTGAAAACAAAAAGAATAAAATTAAACAGAATTAAAATGAAAAAGAATAAAATTAAATATCTACAAAGAAACATTCAAAAAGATGGTTGCTTCTACTAATTTTTTTTACTTATGGTAAAGGTTTCCATGTTTAGAGGACACAGTCAGATCTGCATTGATTCTAACAAACCTGTCTGAGAGTTTACCAACCTTTCGCTGATGACGGAGACAGCTTTCATCTATAACCACAAATTCTCTGTCACCACCAAGACGGTGTCCATTGTTTATTCTGTGTCTTTTAATTGCACGTATACAAACATGCCGAATGTGTCTTGCCATGCTACTTAGTGTTCTGGAGCTGCCAGCCACTTCATCATCGATCATATCTATTTGTCTGAGCCTGAGCCCTTGTGAAAATCTGTGATAGAAATTGAGGCAATTATTACTTACTGAGGCCCTAATTTTATTTCACAAGTCTCGTATTGGTGTTCAATTATGAAAGGTGCATTGCTATTAATGTCTACATCTACATATACCAGTAAATGAACTTCATCCAACTGAAAAGAGATGTTTTTGATTTCTCAAAGAGGGAGCCAGTTCTAATTGTTCTGGAAACTTTCCTATGACTTGCTCTTTTGCAGCACCTGAGAACATATCAATGAGTTAAGTAAAGAAATGGACCCTTAAACAAGAGCATTAATTGAAAAGATAATCACAAAATTAAGTATGAAGAAAATAATAATGAAAAGAGGTTAATGCTCCCTCTTGCATTGATAACCGAAATATTTTGTTATATTTACTACATGCACTACATTATCATGCATTATACATACCACATATATTGGTCTTTCTTCACCACGGAAATCATTTTCATCTTATGGTGACAAACAGGACATCTAAGCTTCTTTTTTAGCAGGTGTTTCTTCTGCAGCCATTTAATGAGCCTTAGTGCCTTATACAGTGGGGCAAAAAAGTATTTAGTCGGCCACCGATTGTGCAAATTCCCCCACTTAAAATGATGACAGAGGTCAGTAATTTGCACCAGAGGTACACTTCAACTGTGAGAGACAGAATGTGAAAAAAAAATCCATGAATTCACATGGTAGGATTTGTAAAGAATTTATTCGTAAATCAGGGTGGAAAATAAGTATTTGGTCACCTCAAACAAGGAAAATCTCTGGCTCTCACAGACCTGTAACGTCTTCTGTAAGAAGCTTTTCTGTCCCCCACTTGTTACCTGTATGAATGGCACCTGTTTGAACTCATCATCTGTATAAAAGACACCTGTCCACAGCCTCAAACAGTCAGACTCCAAACTCCGCCATGGCCAAGACCAAACAGCTTTCGAAGGACACCAGGAAAAGTATCGTAGACCTGCACCAGACTGGGAAGAGTGAATCTACAATAGGCAAGCAGCTTGGTGTGAAAAAAATCAACTGTGGGAGCAATCATCAGAAAATGGAAGACATACAAGACCACTGATAATCTCCCTCGATCTGGGGCTCCACGCAAGATCTCATCTCGTGGGGTCAAAATGATCATGAGAAGGGTGAGCAAAGATCCCAGAACCACACGGGGGGACCTGGTAAATGACCTGCAGAGAGCTGGGACCAAAGTAACAAAGGTCACCATCAGTAACACACTACAACGGCAGGGAATCAAATCCCGCAGTGCCAGACGTGTTCCGCTGCTGAAGCCAGTGCATGTCCAGGCCCGTCTGAAGTTTGCCAGAGAGCACATGGATGATACAGCAGAGGATTGGGAGAATGTCATGTGGTCAGATGAAACCAAAGTAGAACATTTTGGTATAAACTCAACTCGTCGTGTTTGGAGGAAGAAGAATACTGAGTTGCATCCCAAGAACACCATACCTACTGTGAAGCATGGGGGTGGAAACATCATGCTATGGGGCTGTTTTTCTGCCAAGGGGACAGGACGACTGATCCGTGTTAAGGACAGAATGAATGGGGCCATGTATCGTGAGATTTTGAGCCAAAACCTCCTTCCATCAGTGAGAACTTTGAAGATGAAACGAGGCTGGGTCTTCCAACATGACAATGATCCAAAACACACCGCCCGGGCAACAAAGGAGTGGCTCTGTAAGAAGCATTTGAAAGTCCTGGAGTGGCCTAGCCAGTCTCCAGACCTCAACCCCATAGAAAATCTGTGGCGGGAGTTGAAAGTACGTGTTGCTCGGCGACAGCCCCAAAACATCACTGCTCTCGAGAAGATCTGCATGGAGGAATGGGCCAAAATACCAGCTACTGTGTGTGCAAACCTGGTAAAGACCTATAGTAAACGTTTGACCTCTGTTATTGCCAACAAAGGTTATGTTACAAAGTATTGAGTTGTATTTTTGTTATTGACCAAATACTTATTTTCCACCCTGATTTACGAATAAATTCTTTACAAATCCTACCATGTGGATTCATGGATTTTTTTTTCACATTCTGTCTCTCACAGTTGAAGTGTACCTCTGGTGCAAATTACTGACCTCTGTCATCATTTTAGGTGGGGGAACTTGCACAATCGGTGGCTGACTAAATACTTTTTTGCCCCACTGTATTTAGTTTGTTTTCCTTCTATTCTGGTGCGCAATCTCATTCCCAAAGACATTCTGGTGGAAAAAAATGAGTAATTTATTTTATTATCACCTCGAAACACCGTAAAATACTCTATGGGAGTCTAGTGCAAATCGGTTCAGAGTTAAAGAACTTCACATGCTATATAAAACAAGTCCTATAATCAAAAATAGTCCCACGCAAAAAAGAGGATTGTCTCACCTGTTATAATGTATCTCCGACTTTGTTATGTAGATCTAACCCGCTGGATTCATGCTAAAAAAAATATGTTCTGCTGCCAAAGGGAGGGAAAACAAATTTAATTTAAACTCAGAGGAGCTTATACAACCATCCAATCACAGTTAACTTTATTAAGGAAAGCCCCTCCTCTCAGAGCGCGACAGGCAGTGGAGCGCTCTGGAAGGTCAAGCCAAAGGGGCACGAACAGACACACTGAAGGCGCTCGTTCAAGTTGCTGCGCCATGGATGGAGCAGAAGATAAAAATTTGTGTGCGTCTGCGACTTACACAGTTAGCACACGTTCGAAGAGATACAAAAAGCAGAGACTGGATGATCTAGATTGCACTAAGCCAACGACGTCAGCAGTTAGACATGAAGGTGAGTATAATGCTAGCTAGCTAGCTACCGAGCCATTTGGCTGCTAGCTACAGTGGCTAACTAACATCACATAACATGTGAATGGCTCTATTACTATTGGTTATTCCAAACGATTGATATCACTTAGTTGTATATTTTTAGTTTTGTTTATGTGCATCATTAAATTTATATTAAACACCCTGGTAAGGCAGTACACATAAGAAATATTTGCCTTGTTTTAGAAATGTCTGAACCACCACATGTGTATATAACATAATTTTTACAAAGTGGCTTTTTATAAATTCAAGTTGTAACCGTTTTTAATCAATATTTTATTTGAGTTTCCCAAGTTTAGATTATAAATTATTTTAGTATTGTAATTTAATAATTGTTTGTTCTTTAGATTCTTCTTCTAATCCTGCCCCTACTGCAACTGCCCTTCTTAACAAGGAGCGAAAGAAACTGACTTTTCTTAAGGAGGAACTGGAGCGCAACACCCTGATGGACCACTGGGACGCTTATTTAAGGACATACAAAAAATATTTCCAGTTTGAACCAGTCTGGCATGAACTTTTTTTGGAGTGTGTGACTGTTTGGTGTTTTAAAAAACACATTTAATGTTACATGTGTTACTCTTACAATACATTGCCAATTTTGACAGTAGTTAAATGTTATTTCAAGCACTGATTGTAATTTAGGTCTAAGTGTTATAAATGGTGACATTATACATTTAAGACTCACTTTTGGCAATTATAAATGTTTATTAGTGATTAATAAATGTTGACATGTTTTAAACTTTACGACAAAGCTATCTTTTGTCATTTATAAATGTTTATTAGTGATTAATAAATGGTGTTATGCTTTACACTTTACAATAAGGCTCCCATTTGGCATTTATAAATGTTTATTAGTCCTTAATAAATGTTTCCAGAACAATTAGAACTGGCTCCCTCTTTGAGAAATCAAAAACATCTCTTTTCAGTTGGATGAAGTTCATTTACAGGTATATGTAGATGTAGACATTAATAGCAATGCACCTTTCATAATTGAACACCAATACGAGACTTGTGAAATAAAATTAGGGCCTCAGTAAGTAATAATTGCCTCAATTTCTATCACAGATTTTCACAAGGGCTCAGGCTCAGACAAATAGATATGATCGATGATGAAGTGGCTGGCAGCTCCAGAACACTAAGTAGCATGGCAAGACACATTCGGCATGTTTGTATACGTGCAATTAAAAGACACAGAATAAACAATGGACACCGTCTTGGTGGTGACAGAGAATTTGTGGTTATAGATGAAAGCTGTCTCCGTCATCAGCGAAAGGTTGGTAAACTCTCAGACAGGTTTGTTAGAATCAATGCAGATCTGACTGTGTCCTCTAAACATGGAAACCTTTACCATAAGTAAAAAAAATTAGTAGAAGCAACCATCTTTTTGAATGTTTCTTTGTAGATATTTAATTTTATTCTTTTTCATTTTAATTCTGTTTAATTTTATTCTTTTTGTTTTCAGTATGCACGTGGACGCTTTGGAAATGCATGGAAAAGGAAGAAATGGGTATTTGGAATGATGGGAATTAAAGACAAAAGGCGAAGGCTCGTGTTAAAACTTGTTGAAAAACGATCAAGGCGCCACCTTGTTCCTCTGATCAGACAGCATGTTAAGTTGGGTAGTGCCATTATAAGTGATGAGTGGAGAGCCTACAAGAATGTTTTGACAAACATAGGGTACAGACATTACACTGTAAATCACAGCAGGTGGTTTGTAGATCCTCAATCTGGCAGTCATACACAGCATATCGAAAGGGCTTGGATGACCATCAAAGGACATGTCCGTAGACTAAGAGGAAATCGCACTGAGAAGTTGCTGGAGGAACACCTGATGGTTCTTGAGTGGTCATCTTGGCTTGGTTCGCGACACCCTGATGGACCACTGGGACGCTTATTTAAGGACATACAAAAAATATTTCCAGTTTGAACCAGTCTGGCATGAACTTTTTTTGGAGTGTGTGACTGTTTGGTGTTTTAAAAAACACATTTAATGTTACATGTGTTACTCTTACAATACATTGCCAATTTTGACAGTAGTTAAATGTTATTTCAAGCACTGATTGTAATTTAGGTCTAAGTGTTATAAATGGTGACATTATACATTTAAGACTCACTTTTGGCAATTATAAATGTTTATTAGTGATTAATAAATGTTGACATGTTTTAAACTTTACGACAAAGCTATCTTTTGTCATTTATAAATGTTTATTAGTGATTAATAAATGGTGTTATGCTTTACACTTTACAATAAGGCTCCCATTTGGCATTTATAAATGTTTATTAGTCCTTAATAAATGTTGACATGTTTTAAACTTTACGACAAAACTATCTTCTGTCATTTATAAATGTTTAGTAGTCATTAATAAATGGTGTTATGCTTTACACTTTACAATAAGGCTCCCATTTGGCATTTATAAATGTTTATTAGTCCTTAATAAATGTTGACATGTTTTAAACTTTACAACAAAACTCTCTTTTGTCATTTATAATGTTTAGTAGTCATTAATAAATGGTGTTATGCTTTACACTTTACAATAAGGCTCCCATTTGGCATTTATAAATGTTTATTAGTCATAAATAAATGGTGTCATGCTTTACACTTTACAATAAGGCTCCCATTTGGCATTTATAAATATTTATTATTCATTAATAAATGGTTTTATGCTTTATACTTTACAACAAAGCTCCGATTGATAGTTGTGGATATTTATAATGCATTTCTGAAGTACAATTTTATATGATAAAAAATATGTTTACAAATGCTGATTGTGCTTACAGGATAGTAACTTAGTCTAAAATGTTTAATATAGCAACTCTAGATGAAATATATAGGTGAACACATTTGGCTCACTATTTGGCAAGAAACCGGTCAGTTTTTTTCCTCTTTCTCACCCTCAACTAATGCATAATAAACCATTAATAATGGTTTATAAAGCATTTACAGATTAATTAATAATATAGCTATAAACTATTTATTAGCATCTATAAGGGGAGCCTTATTGTAAAGTGGTACCAAAAGTTTGAAACTGCTTGTTTTCAGTCATTAACAGGGATTCGTAAGAAGCACAGAAAAATATAGAAAGACACAAAGAAGCAAACATGCAGTGCAGGTTTGTGTAATAGCTCTTTTTTGTGAAATGCTCTTCTTCTGGGCATTAAAAATAAAGTGAAGATATTCTTTCTTTTTGCTGTTGCAGAAACTCACAGATAGACAAAATGTAAGCTCTTGACCCTGGGAACCAATGCTTTTAATGGATTTCATTTTTATAACTGAGCATGTGACTCGTCAACAGTAGTGACTAATGTCTACAAATAAAGGTGCAGACATGTTGTATTGAGCCTATAGTATTGGTTCATCTCTCTGGTTTTCCAGAACCCATGAGAAGCTCTGGTATTTTTGTGTCATTAAGAACCAAGAAGTTATATGGCCTACTTAATAGGGTAATAAATACATCTAATCAAAATATCTGCTGTTGGTTGGACCTGCGGTTTAAGTGTGAAGTTAGAATGATGGTTTATTCTGGAGTCACAGTTTTGGCAAGAAGTCCAAATACAGTTAGCATTAAGTAAGCAGTCTACAGTATGTGGGACTGCTTGACCATATATTCTGTGTTATATTTTGGCTGTCCATGGTGCACACTGTTATCCACAGTGCTTGTGATCCCCATTGATCCAGTCACATTAATTCCTGTCTCCTGCTGAAGACAATATTGCATCTATATATCAAATAGTGAGGCTTTGGCTGTGACAATAGATGCCATAGAGACTGTTGGACTGTGCATTTGGGGATTTGTGGAAAAACCTTGAAACCCTGTCAGGTCGATGAAAGAGGCAGCACCAGCCATCATTCACCTCTGAGAGCCACTGGAAATAAAAGTAGGATAGGAGGGGGGAAAAAACTATCAGTCAATCAATATAGAAGTCATCAGATGAGTCAGAGACACATGGGGAGACATCACATATTATCTTATAAGCTTTTGAAAATGCCTTTTGAAATTGTTAAATTAAAAGTTTAATATGCGGTTTTGTTGTCACGGAATGACGATTAAAGTGATTATTTCACCTCATTTCTGAGTACTGCTAAAAGCTTTGCCAGATCCTGAAAAATTCCCATCATGTAATTTTACCACTGTCATACTAACTGGCATCATTGCCCACTACATACATGTAGCATGTGCTTCTTTGCTTTCTTAAATTTTGACATTATATCATCTTTGTAAGATTCTATTTGCATTTGGAACCAGTCTAAGTCCCTAAAAATTCAATTTTATTTTAACAGGCGTCTGTGGTGTGTGTGTGTTGCAGAAATAATACACATAGATGCATTTTAATTAATTAGATTAAATGCAGCAGTCAGTTTCATTAGATTTTGATGCAAGAAAATGGTTTGATATGGAGAAGTGCAGTTTGATCAGGCTGTTGTTTTTATCAGTAGCTTGCACAGATTAACACTTTTCAGCCTCTATATCTGTTAAGAAAAACATACCTACTGCCAGTTATCAAAGACAGTCAGTGTAGTTTTAGCATTAATCTGCCCAAGGCTGGTGTCTGATTTGTCCTTTAGGGTTATTTCTAGACACATTAAAACACATTGTCCTTGTCCAGCTTTACTTTGAACAGCATTTTGACACCATAAGTTAATGAGTAATTAGGTCTGATAAGCATTTTAATACACAATAATAAGGTTTGTTCATTTCTAATGTGCCGCAGCCTGGTGTTGCCAGGCCATTCAGAAAGTAATGCCATTCCACAACCTGCTTAGACCCTCAATATGTAGTTTTTCCTTCTCATCTGTGACCTGTGTTTATCCATACATCTATCCATGTTATTCTTTTATCATCTGCAGCTTGGTAGGTAACATACACACAGTAGGTCTTTGGTTGAATAGGAACAGGCATTGAAAAGGAATTCCCAGAGGATGCTCCCAGGTGATTTGGGTGACAGAGGAAGCCAAGTGTAGCTTATCCTTCAGGGACATGTGTAATCTCAGCAGGTATTTGGGTTGCTAGTTGCTAGTAAATCACCTTTTGCCCTGTTCCCCTCCCCTTTCCCCAAACAGTTACAGCACATGTCTGCACCTCTCTGAGCCTGGTTCTGCCCGAGGTTTCTTCCTCTTAAAGAGGAAGTTTTTTAGATAGAAAGCATTTAGGCATAGAAAAAAGTCGAGTCGGGGGTTCAAATCTGGTTTTCACCATTTGCAGAGTAGCTGATAGATAAATAAGGAAAGTCTCTGATGCTTGTACTTTCTCCCTGTGATTTCTGCATTACTGTCCTTGTACTGGTGCATGCTCTCTCAGCCAGTTCATCCTCATAACTCTCTGAAAGAAAGGCAGCATGAACCTGATCATGAGATTCTTTCCAGATTTGAATTTTGTGACAGACAACATCCCACTATGTAGTAAGGAGCACTCCATCGGTCAGTGAAGGAAATAAAGTGACCTTAAAAGCAAATTGAATTATTTGCTTTTTTGTGTGTTATTCAAATAATATGAAAGTGCTAGACTGTTTATTGACTGCTAAATCAACAAATGATTTGATTTAGCAGGATTATGTGACGTTTTGATTTATTCATTATACTGCAGTGGTGCAATCATTTGAACCAATGATTTGATTGATACAAATTGAAGGATCAGGAGTTTTTTTTAGCTTCTGAAGTGGGAAATACATGAAAAAGTTTGAAAACCACTGGGCTGGATCAAGGGTAACACTCATCAGTTTGAATTTAAGCTACTGATCCTGTTTAGCTTCACTTTTTACATTTTACACAGGCTTTGTACTGGCTGGGGGTGGTAATGCAACCATAGTATCACATACGATAAGTCAGGCTCCTTCGGAGCTCTGGGGGGTTTTTCCACTTGCTGTCAGGTGGAGTTTCTAATGTTTCACCTGGGCCTAATTTGCAAACAGTTAACAGGAGGGCTTCTTAAACCAGCTCTGCCTACTACTCCTTGCCAGTTTGTTCTGCTATCTACAGTGGTTACAGACTGGTAACACCTGTAGCCACTCTTGTTCCTTCACTGTGTTTAACCTTGTTTTCCCTGTTTAGATCTCCTCGTTCACCTTCTGGACTCACCTTCTGTTGTGATCTCTCTCCAGCACTGGGTCTCCCATTCCACTTTCATGGTCTGTTTCCTATTAGGCTCATCATTATGCCTCCTCACCTGCCTGCCACAGCACTTCTGGAAACGCAGAGAACAATCCCTCTCCTCTTGCTTTTTCCCTCCTCGCACAGGACACTTCCATGAATACCCTTCCCAGAGTTTTCCAACCCAGATCTGCAAATAAGCAAATGCCACCTCCAACATTCTCAACATAGCCTCAAACTCCCTCACTCATCCAATAACCTCTTCTCCCTCTGTTGCTGAATTCCCGTTCCATCGTTCCCATCGTTTCCATCACAACCCCTGAGATCAGTCACTCAGTGGCAAATGCTTTTCCTCCGGATTCTGCTCTCTACTAACACTTAGGGGCGATTATGGCTCAAGAGTTAGCAGTTCGTCTTGTAATCGGAAGATTGCCAGTTCGAGCCCCAGCTCGGACAGTCTCAGTTGTTGTGTCCTTGGGCAAAACACCTACCGCCTACTGGTGTTGGCCAGAGGGGCTGATGGTGCGATATGGCAGCTTCGCTTCTGTCAGTCTGGCCTAGGGCAGCTGTGGCTACAACTGTAAATTGTTTCCACCAGTGTGAGAATGAATGAATAGTGGAATTGTAAAGTGCTTTGAGAGGTCCCGAAAAGCGCTATATAAATGCAATCCATTATTATTATTACTCCTAGCTCTAGCCACATTCTCCATTCCCCCTGTGTAAATAAAGTCTTGTAAATACTTTAACCAAGTGCATTAAGTCTGCATTTGGGTCCAAGTCTGCATTTGGGTACATCTGTTAACATCTGTTAAAACTAGAACGCCCAAGAGGGTCAGAATGTCCCTAAAAGGGAACACTTCATTTTTTATTATTGAACTCTTTATTTTAGCACAACTAATAATAACTAATAATTTTCATATAAGCTTTTGCATTGTTTTCTGTACCCATTTGTTTATTAGTGAATTTTAAGCGTTTTAAGTTTATGGACAAAAATTAAGTTCTCTTTAACTTCATCTGTCCATCCATTTTCTTCCGCTTATCCAATTCACAGTTGTCAGCGAAGGCTGGAGCCTATCCAAGCTTTCTTAGGGCGAGGGACAGGGTACATACTGGACAGGACACCAGTCTATTGCAGGACTAAAACCAAAAGCAAAACAAAATTTAAAAAAAAAACAACAAGAAAGGAATTTTTTTTTCCCTTTCTGTGATTTCAAATACATTTGTGTAAATCACAGGAACTATTTCCCATTTTCCTAGCAACATTAAAAAAAAGAAAAAAGCAGAAAGTTAGGTGAAGAATTTTGCACAGTACTAAACAATATACGCTATATTTTTTCATATTACTGATCCTGACATATTTCATCCATGTATATATGTCCATCAATGGTTCCCTGTCTTAAATGAAGGACAAATGGTGCTGATAGTGGAATTTATGTGTTGCACCGCACCATGAAGTCTATAAACCTGTGCTCACTTCCTGCTTAACTCAGCCTTCAATGATCCTTACAAGTTTTTGACTGAAATCAGGAGAGGCTGAAGGTCATGGTGAAGTCACACTCAGAGATGACCTGATTATGTGCACAAAAGAAGACCAGGCTAAATTTTGCTAGGTAGACACTCACATCCCAAACCAAAGCTGGATGATTCTACACACTCACACAAACACACACCCATCCCCCTGAACAGTGTTTTGGCTGTGGGCTGTTTTACTGACAGCCTCGTCATGCGCACTGCAGCCAGGGCAAGCAAATAAAAAATAAACATGAATAAACTAAAGTGACAGTCTCTATCAAAATTCACAGCTCATGAATTGAAATATATTGTATTTCCAAGAAGCGAGTCACTTCTGAATCAGCGTGTAGGGGGTCTGGGGTGATTAAGTTCCAGGAAATAAAGTGGGTCAGCTTTAAATGACATTTAGATTGTGCAAGCACCTCATTTGGGGCAAGAGTTCAGATTTCTGAGGCATTACTCAAAAAAGTAGTAAGGGTTATGTTTGTACTGTGAAAGAGTTCTCTGAATGTTCATTTCACTCATAATAGATGGGATTGAAATGTTAAAAATAGAAAGAAAAAATAAAACAAATGCATCTCCCAAATCAACCGTACAAACTTTTATCCTTTTATATTTAATAGAAATATTCGTATGCAGTGCTGTATAATGATCCTAAAAGATGTTGAAAAAATATTTACACAAAGGAGTAAGCAAAGCCAACGGTGACTATGCAGTGACAGCATTATAGGAAAACCTCACTTAGAACTAGAACCCCAAGGGACTCTTCTTCTCTGGTCCCCTTAGGGGCTACTTCAGAGGATCATGTACTTTACCTTAGCATCCTCCTGTGTTACACCAACCCCCTGCATGTCATCCTTCACTACATCCATGAATCTTTCCTGCAGTCTTCCTCTTTTCCTCCAGCTTGGAAGAACATCTTGAATATCTTTTGTCCAGTATATCTGCTATCCCTCCTCTGTCCAAACCATCTT
Organism: Aulonocara stuartgranti; assembly: GCF_965226115.1. Taxonomy (NCBI): domain Eukaryota; kingdom Metazoa; phylum Chordata; class Actinopteri; order Cichliformes; family Cichlidae; genus Aulonocara; species Aulonocara stuartgranti. The sequence continues at coordinate 15,690,076 of NC_138940.1, read as the reverse complement.
AACTTTGTATCTTTAAATGTTTCTTCAGCTCTGCCACCTGTCCTTTTGTCAGTGCCAGCATCCTCAACCTACTCATCATAGCAGATCTCATTATCATATTGTATTTAGCTCATTGCAGCTCATATTTGCTGATCACATATCAGCAAACATTATACCTCATGCAGACTCCTGCTGACCTCAGCTGTCAGCCTGTCCATCACTACTGCAAAAAACAAGGGACTCAGTGAGAAAATGGTGAGGTGTGCAGTAGGGTTCATGTGGGGATGGGACTACATCAGGCATCTGTCCTCATACATGTCCTGCCCCAGCAACACATTTTTGTTTAAAACTGCCAGGTTCCTCATGCAGTACCACATTTCCTCTTTTAGTACTCTATCATATGTTTTCTTTAGATTCACAACGACACAGTGAAACTCCTTCTGACCTTCTCTATACTTCTTCTTCAACATCCCAAAGTCAAACCTTGTATTGTAGTTGTCATGGGCCGCGGCCCGGTGTCCAAGGAGCTGATGGGATGCCCACGCCCACGGGTGTGGCTGTCGACTCCACACCTGTATCCCATCCCAGGCGATCATCAAGTGGACTATTTAACCCAGCTCAGCCAGCTGCTCCACGCCAGTCCGTTAGTCACCTTTCAGCGGTAACGTGGCCCCACGTGAAGGTGGTTGTGAAATTCTGACTTGCTTTAAACAACGCTAATTCTTTCCTTGTGCGCTCAGGTAACCGTTTGGCGTGTTTTGAGCCCTCACCTGCCTGTCCTCCTGCCCACCTGGAGTTCGGATCACCACCGGTCTTCATCTCCTCTGTTTTCCCTGGAGCTCTCCTGCAGACCTTCACCCCTCCCTCCGGTTCCCATGGCCCAGCCTTGATCGTAAGATTAACAACTCTACCCTGCTTATGCTGTTATTTCCCCGTTCCCTAACTCTCTTCCTCTTTCTGTTGCAGCTTACCACAGTCCCGACTACGGCGTTCCTGAGTTGTTTACCTCCCGGTCCCTTGGTTTTCCAGTTAATCGGCATGTTTTCCTTTGACCCTTCCAGGACAACCTTAGTTAAAAATAAAGTTTATTTTGCGTGCACCTTGGCGTGTTGTCTCTGCTTCTGGGTCCAGCTTGTGTGCTGAACTACGGTTCATGACAGTAGTGATATTTCTTGGCAAGTCAAGTCACTCCTGATCATCACACTGATCATCTCGTCTTTTTAATTTATATTTTCGACAGCGCTTTGCCATAGATTCATGGTATAGACCGATGTTATCCCCTTATTCCAGCTTTACTTCATCCTTGTTCTTGAAAATCAGTACCACTACATTCTTACACATACTCTCACTTTCTAGGACTGGTTAAAAACGCCATCGTCTACTTTTCTAGGAGTTTCTATACTTCCACATGTTCATCATGTGGACCAGCTGCTTTTTTGCTCTTCATTCTTAGCTGCCTTCACTTCCTCCTTACTAATCCTCTGATGATGTCATGAATGAACTCAGAGAAGCAGGAAGTACAAAGTACTCCTTACATCTTCTCAACACACTTCACTTGTTAGTACAGCTGACTCATAGTGTTATAAATGTAAATTTTTAAATTTCTTCAAAATATGTGTGACTGCATTTGTTGTTGTGAATACCCCTTGAGTGAAAATGTTTTAAAATGTATTTGATGTCATATTTGATAATATGAATTATGCTAGATATAGATCAGTAAGGGAGAAACACACAGAAAATCAAAATTAACATTCATATAATATTGAATATGTATAGAGAATGGAGAGGACATTTGTACTTCATTTAAATACACTATATGGGCAGAAGTACTAGGCCCCATATAGACATTACACATACAGCAGCTTAATTTCTTTACAAACATACTCACACATGTGAAGAGAAGGTGACTGTGAAAGGATCAGGACCTCACGCAGTGTTCAGGTGACAGTTTGCAGTGCTTTTGTTTATATGACAACGTTTTTTCTTAAATTTCGATGTCAGGTCAGTCAGCTCTCCAGCTGCTTCCCCTCTCCACACCCCCTCTCCTCTCAGGTCCCTGTGTCACTGAAAAAGGGGAGCTCATGATTACTAAGTAATGTCAACTGCTTTGCCAGCCACCCTGGCACTGCCCCTTGAGCCTGCTCCCCCACTCTTTCACTGCAGCAGAGCCAGAGACCACAGCCCTGCTACATATCCCTACCGCCTGACTGAGGCCGGGACCACATCTGGCTGAACCGCGGGTAGGAGAGGAAATCGGCCACAACCACCTGCATCCCTGTGGACCACCTTGAACTTGAAGGGCTGCAAAAACAGATACCACCGTAGAAAATCCAGTGGAGTCCTGTGGCACTGCAAACAACAGAGGGTCAAGCCAGCGTTCCCAGTTACGTACGTCGTGAATGAACCTATGAATCATGGATTTTAAAGTCTGATTCAGCAGCTCCACCAGCACATCAGTCTGAGGGTGATGATGGTCTGAACAGATTTAACGCCCAATAATTCGTACATCTCTTTTAGTGTGCGAGATGCTGACTTGAGAGATGACCTGGAACAGTACCACACTCTTTGCTATAGCAGCACCAGAGGTGTGGACTCGAGTCACATGACTTGGACTCGAGTCAGACTCGAGTCATTAATTTTATGACTTTAGACTTGACTTGAAAAAATGTTCTCAGACTTGTGACTTGACTTGGACTTTTACACCAATGACTTGGGACTTGAATTGGACTTGAACCTGTTTACTTGAAAAGACTTGATATTTTACTCCAAATATAAAATTTAACATGCATATTATATAGAGATTGAAAATGTGACGTCATTCTCGGGTAGAACCGCAAAGGATTCTGGGAACTCGTGGCAAGCGGTACTAGCGCACGCAGGCTTTCAATTAAAATCAGTTATACAGCAATAAAAAGAAACACAAGAAGCTGTTGTATTATTAACTGCAATAGCCGGTCGCATGACAGCCACGGGAAGCCGACGGGTAAAGAGATCGGTTGTTATCGGATTATGTCGTTGAAGAGAAATTGTTCAAGCCATGTTTCCGAAGTAACAAAGACGCGACGGGTGGCCTGGATTGCAGCCATTCAAAGACCAAATACAACGTCCCAGAACACTCCAGCTCACAGGTTAGTCTGCTCCAAGCATTTACACAAAGGTCAGTGTTTTTTAGTAGTTAATACGTCATTTTCATAACATAATTAGTGATATAGGTTACAAGCAAGTCTGGCGCTGAACAGAAATTGTGGCGCTATGCTCCTTTATTTATTGTGCATAAATAGTAAATTATCCTGACACAATATTGCGTTTCGCTTCTGTTATTATGGTACATTGACAAAAACATATACTTTTATTCACAGGATAAAACAGGTTTTTTGTATCACTAATTGTCCAGTACGATTACAGCATACAGTATTATTGTCACTGCTACATTTCTGTGATGCTACCAGAAATTATTTCCACTACTAATTAATTACCGTTGAGCTCAAAGGTCCTATTAATAAACGGTTAACGAATGTGTATTTATGATGACGATTTGTGAGACTGGTAAACTTATGATACGTACGATGGTCTTTTGTTCTACACGGTGCATTTCAAGGTCCTGCACCCATCCGTCGGTAAACTGTACCTGGGCTTGTTGCAGTGACCTGAAGTTACTAAACTTCATGAGTGTGTGCACTCACTCCAAGAACCGTATGATTATAAATATGCATATAAATATGCTACGATGAGATAGCTGACTTCATCTAACTAGCAAATGTTGTCCAGGCTACGTTGGTGATTCAGTTTTTTTTAATGTGTATGATATTTTTGTCATGCGATTTTAAAGCTGGTCCTACAACCGCATCCAAGAATAACATGCAGCTTATCTCAGAACTGTCGGTGAAAATTATTCTTGGAGCTAAGTTTAATTGAGCTGCATTTTAAAGAGGTGCAATTTCACAATTTGTGTATATTTTCTAAGTTCACTATTTTGTCATGTGTTGAGAAAAACACAGATTTTAAAATTACATGGTCTAATATGTACATTTAGCATAACTGCAACATTATTTTTTCGTTTTGTTTTTTTTAAAGACTCGAAAGGACTTGAAATTCAAAATTTCAGACTTGTGACTTGACTCGGACTTTTACACCAGTGACTTGAGACTCGACTCTGACTTGCCTGACATTACTTGAGACTTGACTTGAGACTTGAGGATAAAGACTTGAGACTTACTTGAGACTTGCAAAACAATGACTTGGTCCCACCTCTGAGCAGCACTGCTTCTAGGTATCAAGTTGCATAATCCACCAGAACTAATACAAAGCGATATCCGTGTGTACTCCAGTGAAATGGCAGATGAGGTCCACAAGTGCTCAAACGGGACCTCTATTAATGGCAGTGGGTGCAAAGGCGCTTTTGGAATAGTAAGCAGGTTAAGCAGCTGACATGCCAGGCAGTGTTTTGCCTTTAAACTTTATAAGAAGAATGTCCCCATACACACATTTAATCCAATAATGCCCAAACCAAGGTTTGGTGAACCAGGGTCTGTGTGCAGCCCTTGTCCACCAAAGCTTGGCATATACCCCCTTGGCACCTTACTTTGAGGGTGGGGTGGGTGCTGGAGCCCCGGCAAAACTGAACACCAGTCCCACCTCCATCAGCCGATACTCCTGCCTCAGGTGCCCCAGCTGCCTGTACGTCCAGCATTCCTGCCCTGGCGTCTGTGCTGCCCTCTGTGGCTCATGTACAGTGCTGTTCACTCCCGGAACCTGGGGAGGCAGAATGAGCAGGAACAGGTTAGTTGATTGCAGCTGAGGCGAGGCCAGGGAGCTTCCTCCTCGGTGCTGGCATGGGAGGCTGCCTGCTGGACAGTTGGCCAAACCCTCCGCTTCCTCCACCCTGGCGGCCAGCTGATCCTCAGCCAGGGTGAACACAATTTCCAGGCCCCCTGGCTGATGGCAGCGAACCCATCATGGCGTTTCCCTGGGCAGCCCATCCATGAACTGTTCAAGGACCACCTTTGCCAGCAGGCGGGCCTCATCCTCCGTTCGCATGGGCCTGGAAGCTCCAGGATACAGCTGCAAGGTGGCTGCAGCCCGGGCCATCGGCTAGTCCTCCCCCTGTCATCCTACTGGCCTTGAACCGCCGGCGATGATTTTCCAGGAAGAGCATTTAGTATTGCCTGTGAGACATCCCCGACCACCCCTCGCAAGGCTAGCGGTAGCCTCAGAGCCACCGTCTGGGCCTACTCCAACAGTAGGGACAGCAGCAGTGCCCACTCTGTCACACGAGCCGCTCCAGCACCTGCACCTGCCGCTCCACCTGGTCCCACAGCTTGTCCAGCTGATCGCTCTGGGTTGCCGCCATCTCTGCCAGCAGCTGAATTGGCTGTGCAGGTGGTGTGTGCCTAAAGGTTGGACATGGCCAACTGGGATTCAACATCAGGACTGCAGGTGGAGTCACAGTGACAAAAGACAGAAGTGAAATAATAATTATCAGGTTGAAAACAACCACTTATGACATTTCCAGTGGCTTTGCACAGGGCAGCTGTCTTGGTCCATTACTTTTCTCATTATCTGTGCTACCATTTGGCATAAGATTCATTTCTATGGTTATGGAAATAATACACAATGATTTTTTATGTCACTGTTACCAAATGAATGAACAGATCATTTGATTTTAACTTCACAAAAACCAAATATCTTTTTTTTTTGACGTAATAACAATTGCAACCTGATTGTTCTTTCGTTAGTCACATGAACTGAAGGGATAAAATATCAAAGCTTTCCTAGGAAAATAGCGAATTATCTTTCACAGTTGATTTTTAGGCCAACTAAAAAGTCTTAGACCTTGTCTTGAGTTGCAAACCCCACACTGATTTCATTACCAAGCCATCCTTTTTTATGTGACAATTTCATGATTCTCAGTATTTTGTTAATGCATGTATTCTAGTAGGGTTAATTATTGTTGGATTAATGCAACGCTCGCTCTGAAATGTCCTTCTATTACTCCCATGTTTCTTGTCTTTCTCCATGTCTAGATTTGTCTCTCTATCCTTTTCTCATATGATTTATGTTTTACAGGGTTCTTAGGATGTTTTATTTTATATCACTTCTCCTGTCTTTAAAATTTTATGGTTCTGAAGTCTTACTCAGATTTGGAATATCTGAATAACGTTGACTTGACTTGACCTTGTAGCAGAAGTGCAATAAAATATTAATGAAAGGTGTTACACCAAACACAACAACACACTGAGTGTGTGTATGAGCCAGTTAGAGTGTGTGTGAGACAGAGAAGCCAACATTAAAGCAATGTAGTCACCATATATTTTCATACTTGTTGACTCCCTTGTTTACAGTTTTCACTTAGGTAAAACCCTGCATAGCTAAGATAAAATACCTCCAAACTGTGGATCCTGTACAATTAGCTTCTTCTATGCTATGTTAGTGCTTTGCTAAAAACCAGTTCACAGCTAGCAATGTTGATGACATAAATAAAGAACAACATAATCTTTAATAGATCGGCTGATTTTTACAGAAAGGCAAGCAGAGAACATGTATTCAAATATATTAATAACAAAATATCACTGCTAAATTAAAAGGGTTGAAAAACATGTGGGAGGGTTAACTGTCAATATCTACAGGGGCATTCAAAATATTAACAAACAAGGAAGGTTGCTGTGTGTGAAACAGCTGGTTAAACTCAATACAACTGGTCTGAGTTCTTCTCACAGACACTAGCATAATTTATGGTGTCTGTCTTTGTATTCGTTTTCATTAGGACAGGGATGTGCTGCCAGCTGCTGATTGAGTGAGAAATGAGCTGGAATAATGTAGGAATTGCCAGTTCATTGGGAATGGGGGGAGGGGGGGGGACTACTGGCTAACGTACCAATAGCACAAGCAAAAGTTGTCCAAAGACTGGTTGTCCCGCATACTTTTCACACTGCCTCCACCTAGCAACAGAGCTCCTGACAGCCAGTCAGCCAATGAGACTGCCAGTATACTGTAAACACGCTCACAATCTGTATTATAAACTCTGATTGAGCCTGTACTTGTTTACCTTACCTCTTTTATTAAACTGGATTTGACGTGTCCTTTATACACCAAGATTTTCCTTACTAACATGCTAAAGGAGTTATTAAAAACTTTTTCTTACTGCATATCATCTAATCTAATCATACGTGCTGGCCAAGGTCACCAGTAAGGAAAAACTCTTACGATAATAAATTACTGAAGCTGCTTTATTTGCTAATGGTAGCACTGTTTTCACAAAGCATGATAGAGCCCGTGCTGCTTGTCTTGCTTGTCCCGACATAATGCCACTATTCGATGTATAGATCCTAATACTGGAGTATTGATCTTATTTAGTTATATTTAGGAGCTAACAGTTCGGAACCTCCGTATCTTATTCTAACCTGAATACCAAGTTGCAGACAATCTGGCAACAGGCAAAGAAAGACAAGAATAAATACACAAAGGATAATGAGAGGATGGGAAACAGGAGGGAAACACAGGTGGAGTCAATCAGACAAACAAGACGGGGCGGGAGCAAACTGAATACACTGACATGGGACACAGGATTGTCAAAGTGAAACAGGAAATGTGAGACACACGCTAAGACATGGACTTGGTACTGTGACCGGAAAAAGAAGCAGACATGAGAATATAGGCGACTGGGGAAGATAGAAAGGAAGGACAGAAGGCAGACACAGGAGACACATGAACATGAAGACAAGGGAGACAAGACATGAAATGTGGAATACAGGGAAGGCACAGAGTAAACACGAGGACAGAGAACTAGGATAACTATGAACCTAAGATAACTAAAACCATGAATAACAATAACCAAAGAGTAATAAATCAAAAACACAAAGAATGGGTCACCAGACTCAGGGACATGACACTTTCAGGGTCTAAGGAGTACATGAGCACACAAATACACAACCATTCCTTGATACTCAAGTAAAGCAATAGGTTACTTCATGTTTTTATTCTCACTAGACTAAATATTTATTTCAGTTGGCTCAAATTTTTACTGGAACACTATGTCTGAAGAAGGACAATGTAGAAAGCCACCTTCTCACACACTCAATTAACCCTTCGTAACCCATAATAAATTGTTTGTGCATACATAATTGACTCTCTTTTAACACAGACACAGTTGCTTGGACGGAAATTTAATTAATGCTGATTATTGGAGTCATGCAGGATTATTTGTTAAATGGGGTGTTCAAAATGAAGAAATGAAACTTTGAGAATTAAACAAGTTAAAGGAGGCTGCAAATCTATGTCAGATAAGCACCTGTTTAATGCTTAGCTATAGAAATCACTGCTAAGCATTAAGCTGTTTTTGCAATTACTGTTGTTTCTGTTCAATTCAATTCAGTTTTATTTAGTCGCCTTTATAATGTAAGGTAGACCCTACAATAATACATACAGAGAAAGACCCAACAATCATATGATCCCCTATGAGCAAGCACTTTGGCGACAGTGGGAAGGAAAAAGTCCTTTTTAACAGGAAGAAACCTCCAGCAGAACCAGGCTCAGGGAGGGGCGGGCCATCTGCTGCGACCGGTTTGGGGAGAGAGAAGGAAGACAGGATAAAAGACATGCTGTTGAAGAGAGACAGAGGTTAATAACAAGTATGATTCAGTGCAGAGAGGTCTATTAACACACAGTGAGTGAAAAAGTTGACTGGAGAAGAAATACCCAGTGCATCATGGGAGTCCCCCAGCAGTCTACACCTATTGCAGCATAGCTAAGGGAGGATTCAGGGTCACCTGGTCCAGCCTTAATTATATGCTTTAGCAAAAAGGAAAGTTTTAAGCCTAATCTTAAAAGTAGAGATAGTGTCTGTCTCCTGAATCCAAACTGGAAGCTGGTTCCACAGAAGAGGGGCCTGAAAACTGAAGGCTCTCCATCCCATGCTACTTTTAAATACTCTAAAAAAACAACAAGTAAGGCTGCAGTCTGAGAGCGAAGTGCTCTAATAGGGTGATATGGTACTACAAGGTCATTAAGATAAGATGGGGCCTGATTATTTAAGACCTTGTATGTGAGGAGCAGGATTTTGAATTCAATTCTGGATTTAACAGGAAGCCAATGAAGGGAAGCCAAAACAGGAGAAATCTGCTCTCTCTTTCTAGTCCCTGTCAGTACTCTTGCTGCAGCATTTTGGATTAGCTGAAGGCTTTTCAGTGAGTTTTTTGGACATCCTGATAATAATGAATTGCAGTAGTCCAGCCTGGAAGTAATAAATGCATGAACTAGTTTTTCAGCGTCACTCTGAGACAGGATATTTTTATTTTTAGAGATGTTGCGCAAATGGAAGAAAGATAACATAAACATAAATATTCATTTACTTTGTTTTTAAAAAAATAAACTCATTTATTTTATAAATGAGTTTGTTTGTTTTTTGGTGTAGTGACAAATTACACCATGTCAATATTTATTTAAAAAAAAAATCAGAAGCAGTCTGTGAGAAATGAATTTACTTACTTCCCGTTAAAAGGGAGTGTTTCTCCCCACCATCACAAAGTGTTTGCTTATAGGGGGGGTTGTTTGATTATTGGAATACGGTCTTTACCTTACAGTATGAAGTTCCTTGAAATGACTATTGTTGACTGAATTGAATATGTCTGTGTTTAGCTTTCCATGTGTACAGGGTCACACGAAAACCCTCTTGGATCCATTGTGGGTTGTTGTTCTCTCTTTTTTTCCCAAATGTATGTGTGTTGGTGTGTTTGTGTTTGTGCATGTGCAATGCTTTGATAACATGAAGAACATCACGGCTTCCAGCAGGTTCCAAACGAACAGGGTCAGAGAAAAAAAAGTGACAGAGAATGAAAAGAGTGAGTATGAAGGAGATAAAATGCAGGAAGGAAAGGTTCAAAGGGTTGGTGCATCCCATGGGTAAAACGTGAAAGGTGTGTCTGAAAGCTGATGGTTTACCTGAGGAGGATGACAAAGAAAAAGTGAGAGGAGAAAGACAGAAAAGGCACTGATGACAGATTAGTAAGGATAGATTGGGGACCGTTGGTCTGGAAAGATGAAATTAGTTTTATTTGAAAAAGATGAAATATGACGGAGAACTCAGAAAGACAGCTGTTGATTTTAGCATTCTGAGAGGACTCAACAGAATTCAGCTTCACAACATATTGTGGCTCTCCATCCAGAGACACACAGTCTGTGCATGGTGTGCTGTAAAAACTGTCCGCAGGTGTTGGCTCTAACTTTTTAGCCTTTAAACTCTTTACAGCAGCTCTGAAGATCTATGGCTGTCAGTGCCACCCCAAACTATATTAACTGAGGCAAACAGAGCTCCCTGCTGCTTTACCCACTGAAACATATAAGATCAAAGAGAGTTTGAAATAATTGTATATAACTTTATATATACTGAATATTTATTTGTATATTCACAGTTTTCACATATTTGCAGTGTTGCAAATTTTAACATTTAATGAATTATACCTTTAAAAACCTTTTACCAGAATCAACAGCAAATGTATTAAAAGTGAAAATCTAAACAATCACATCGGGTGAATGAGCAAAAAACTTTATTTGTAAATTCAATTGAATTTATTTGTATAGCATTTATACATTCATCATATCAAGGTGCTTTATATTTTAATTTGAAGACCCTTCGATGTTGGAGAAAGAACCGTGATCAGGTAGTCACTTCTGGTAGTCATTGTATCATGGCATGAATGGATCAGTGTGACGTGATCCAGATTAATCGAAAGGGAAAGTTTGATGCCAAATATAAAAGTCGAGAGGCATCTGTGGATATAGTTCCATGGGAGACGGCCTGATAGCATCTCGGTTTGCCTCCGAAGTTTCAATTCAGTTTAATTCAATTTTATTTATGCAGTGCCAAATCAGAACAGCAGTCACATTAAAGAACTTTATATTTTAAGTTAAAGACCCTACAGTAATGCAATACAATAATATGACATTTGGATCGATAAACCATATGTAAACCAACACTGTTAAAGTACTCTCGCGCTCGAATGCTCTGTAGCACGCTTGTGTTGGCTTATAAGTTTGTTCAATCTAGCTTTTTTATTCAGCCAAGAACCTGGGCAAACCTAAATGCATATGATAAATGCAGACACCAGAAGCAAATGTTTTCCACAAAAACTGTTGTAACAACAAGTTTAAAACAAAAAAGAAACCTGAAAAACAGGGCAATGGAGGGGCTAGTAATATTAGGGTTAGTATTAGGGATGACTGAGCACAAAGAGCATAGCATTAGGGATTAGCATTGCTTTTGTTACACCAATGGCAGAAGGAATAATTTGCCATGGAATGAGTGGAAAGGTCAGAGTAGATATTTGAGCTAATATACACTGGATTAAAGCCAAGTATCCCACAGGAAGAACCAGCTGGAGCTGGAGAGCGTCGACAAAAAAATGGCATAGCAAAAAAATCAAAGTGGGTATAAAAAGAGGCAGAGGAGCAAAGGTAAACAGTGTAACCATAATAGTGTGTGCAAACACTCCTTATATGAAACTGCAAACATCAGGTTTGCTGAGGACAGTCAACATTACCACAGTATTATGTATTATGTTTATTATGTGTATGTCTTGCATCTAAAGACCTTCATCCAGTTTGTCCCACTCTTAGGCAAACCTCCACCTCTCCAGGCTCTCTTCAGCCTGCTCCCTATTATCACTATAGATCACTAAAGTCATCCGCAAATATCATAGTCCAATGAGACTCATCCCTGACCTCATTAGTCAACCTCTCCATCAACATCACGAACAAGAAGAGGTTCAGAGCAGATCTTTGATGTAAGACTACAAATACACTTCCCCATCTGGTTGAAAGGTCCACTGCCCTCTGTCCTAGATATTTCAATTCCTTCACAGGGATGTCATTGGGACCCACTACCTTTCCCCTCTCTGTCTCAGTTTCCACTCTCCGTCACTCTTATACACCACCCTATGTTCCTCCCTTATCTTGAAATACATTTTCAGTACAGCCATTTCTATCCTTTTTGCAAAATCACTATCTCTAGCTGTCCTTAAACCTTTCTCTCCTTAATGACATACCTACCAAAGCTTCCTCATCACCTTTGCACCTTTGAGCTACATGTCCACTGAAGTCTGCTTCAATCACCAGCCTCTGCCCCTGGGAACACTCTCTATTACTTTACTATCTATTACTTCATTCAATTTACTCCAGAAATTGTTCTTCTGATATCAAACCTTTATGCACTGACAACATTAAACACCACCCCTTTAATTTATGCCTTCGATCTCTTGATTCTGTCTGACACTCTCTTCATCTCCATAATGCTCCACAATGCTCTCTTTCTTTAGTAGTCTGTGTCTCTAAATTTAAACTCCTACCCTTCCTTCTCTCTCTCTGCCTCTTGGCTTCCCGTCCCCATTTTCATTTTCTTTGTCTTCAGGCAACATGACCAAATTTTCCATGGGCACCCTGTTGGACAACAACTGGCGATTGTTATTGACACGAGCCCTGACCAATCCCATAAATGTCATTCCTGATTATTTGTATATTTCATTTGTTAAAGACTTGAGGCCGGATACCCCACCCCCAAACTTCTGAAGTTCTTTCAGATTGACTGTTGAGTTCTTTGTCACCTCTCTGACCAAAGCAATTGTTGTGCAGTTCCTCTATTTGACACACGGCTGTGGTCAAACAGAGGTGTGTCTATTTTTTACCTGTGACATGCCCAGGATGTATAAAAGCTTTGATGGTCCCTGCCACCCACCCACCATAACCCTAAGTTAAATAAGCAGTTAAAAATGGTTGAATGGATTCTGAAATCACATTTTCACTTTGTTATGAAATGTACCGAGAGGAAAAAACATCAATTTATAAATGAACCTTAAACATTTATAAAAAGTTAAAGGACTCTGAATACATACAATTTTACATATCATTTATCACCAGCAGTACCTTTATATGAGTACTAGAAACCATTGCATATCTGAGAAGAAAATCAATTGAATAGCTATCCATCTTCAGTGTGAGATAAAAATGAAAACATGCTTTCTGCATTTTACAAATGTGCATGACCTCCACACCAAAAGGGAAAATGGCCTCAGCCCTCGCCTTAGTAGAGGAAAAGGAAATGCTCAGTCTTTGAGAAACTGAGCCTGATTTGTGCGTACCTTTACATAATCACATCATACAGCTAACTGAACTGCAACCTCAGTGCTGCATCAATGAGAAATATTCAGGAAAAAGAGAAAATCACATGTGAACCATGCATTACTTGCCACCCATATTTATTGAAAGAATACAGCTACTACTTTGTAGTTACAAATAAATGACTGGAGGCAAAAACCAAACACCATGACACTACCATCGAATTCTGTGCCAAACTGGCATTCTGTCACACAGCAGTAGCTCAGTGTCTTTGCCAAGAGCTTGGTGTATTTCTTTAAGAAACATCAGTGAAACATCGACTGGAAAAATAAGTTAGAACGAACAGGGCCAGTAGTCAGTACATGACCTTCTTCTGGTCCAAATAGATAGCTCTGTCATCTACAATGTGTGTGTGTGCTTGCAAACATGTTTGTGAGAAAGTAGTATTACCCAGTATTCTGCCACCTCTGTTACACCCCACCCACACTCTTTTTCTCTTTCTCTCCATAATAGGTCTCATATTCAAGTGTTTATTCAAACTGTGAATGGTGGAAGTTAAAGAGAAATGGACAAAGTGAAAGTCAATGCATTTTGCTCGATATCACAAAGCAGTTACAATGCTCATTTGAGGCAGCAAAGGTTTGAGCTGATGGAGAATTGATGTAATAAATGGTGGTCATAATGCCTTTGTCGAACACCTAATGACACAGGCTACATGAGATCAGGCCAGTGAGCACCAATGGAAAACACTTGAAAAGTGTTGCAGCACTTTTTCAGTGAATGTGTGAAATGTGCAGAAGTGCTAGTTGATATAAATTATGAGGGTATCTTTGCTGTTCCGAGGATTGCGCTCTTCTGGACAGATTTTGAATGTTGTTGATCTGCTGGAGCCACTCACCCAGCTTGGGGGCCACTGCACCGAGTGCTCCGATTACAGGATATCTCTAAAAATAGTAGTAGTAGTGGTAATACACAGAGTACACTGTGGCGGGTTGTGGTTTGTGGTGTCGGAGGAGGCTGACTCACACACCTGATCTCATCATTTAATCATGTCTCCCCTCTAAAAGATGTTTTTGCTGGACCTGAGGTGAAGGGTGTGTGTGGCGTGTGCTACAGAAGCAGGGCAGCTGGGAAGCTGCACAGCCAATAAAGACGTGCAAAACTGCAATGCTGCTGTTGTCGAATTCGTTATTGTCACATACACACAAACACAGAAACCAAAGGAAAAAGAAATCCTGCAATAAAGCTTCTGTAAACATCCCTGTATGTCTGATTCACCTACTTCATCCCTCTGCGTGACATTTCTTCTTTAGCTTAAATACACCAGCCTTACGTGGATCAGTGTTAATCCATATAGGAGTGTTGTCTTCCCACGTTAACACATAAAACTGTGCCATCACAAGACCTATAGCATATGTCTGATAAAGTGGTGCAGTCAGTCCTAATGACAAGTTCACATGTGCCACAGTCAGCTGTCAAAAGGCTTCTCCAAGCATTTCTATTTATCATGTACATGACACTTCCCCCACTAGTAATGTATTCTACCCCCTGCTGCTCTGTTTATGCAGTGTTCGCATTCATGGTGATTTCAGATCGCTGCTTTCTGGGTGTCTATCACAGGGGACAAAGAACAGCTAAACTGGATTGTTACTCTCTGCATCAATTTTCTCCTGACGTTATCATTTCAGCACTGCTCGGCTCTTTCATATTCCCGTTCCCTCTCCCCCTCTCCCTCGTGGTTTCATTTCCTCTCCGTCATCCCTCAAACACATCTCTTTTCTTTGCCTTTTACGTGTCCTGACCTCTTAAAATTTCCCAGCATCTATGTCTGCTGCCACCACAGTGTGTGTGTGGGGGGAGGGGAATTGGAGGGCTGTTCATATATATATATATACACACACACACACACACACACACCTGCTGTGGCTGTGTAATATTTAATCCAGTACAGTTCAACTGATGCTCACTGCTGGCACTTTATCTCTATACATGGCTTGTTACACTGTTGACTAAGCAAAGAAAAAAAAAGACAAAATAAAAAAAACAGAGGCACTAACATCGTGCCAGTGCACTTGAAAGTCAAAGAACAAAGACTTGAGGTACTGTTGAAAGGTCTGTCAGTGGAAGATATAAGGGTGTGGGTGCAAGACGAGGGGAAAAGGCCTCTGAGGTAAAAACATCTGATTGAAGGTGAGACTTGAAACACAACAGTCAGGGTGGAAAAGACAAAGCATAGCAGAAAAAAAGCAAGAAACGCAGAAGGAGAAGGCTTTTTTTTGGGGTGAGGAGTCGACTGGAGGCGAAAGCTGTGATCCTATTTCTCTCTCTTCATGACACACTTCATGAGTTGCCAAATTAGACGTGGAAGTTATGAAAAAGCACTTGAACAGGCAATTATTTTCCCCTCGTGAAAATCCCTGTGTTAGTGTCGGCTTATTAGGAGATGAATGTGCCTGGCATTTAGCTTGTTGTGTGTTGCTCAAATGAATGGAGAGAGCTTTGGAGGGACTTTATTAGTCTCTGACACGCAAAACGCACTCACATGCTGCTTCAGAGATTAAAGGGTGTGAGAAAACTGGAAACCCATAAGCACCTGAACGTGTTCAGAACCCATTGTCTTCTAAATAAATGTATATACTCCTCATTTGTTTTCCATTTCTAAGAAACCATAATTACTACCTGGATTAAATTTACTAATGGGCAAAATACCTGACACCACAATATAAGAACTACTTCCTGGTTATCAGATTTGTGCAAAGAAAACCCTTTGTTTATTCTCACCCCCAGATTGAAAAATGATCGTTAGGTTTAGGTTGTGCTTTAGCCACATGCTATTCAAATCAGTTCATTTCACTTTCATATATATATATATAGCACCAAATGATAACAATAGTTGCCTCAAAGCCTTTTATTCTGGTATAACGGTAAAAACCACACAATGATAGAGAGAAAACCTCAGTCAAATAACCCCTTTTGACCCCCACTTGGCGACAGTGGCAAGGATAAACATATTTTTAACAGGAAGAAACCTATAGAAGAACCAGTCTGAAGAAGGAGTGGCCGTCTGCCATGACCAGTTAGGGGTGAGGGGAGTAAGACAAGACAAAAGACACACTGTGGAAGAGAGCCAGAGATTAAAAATAACTAATGATTAAATGCAGAGTGGTAAACAGTTTAGTTTCAAAAACTAAAACATCTTACCTTTAAAATCCAATGTCTCACTGGCATCTTGTTCTCAGAGTTCTGCTGTTATAAAATATTGCATCTGGGCAAATTAAAGAGGTGAACGTTTATATAAAAGCATAAATGTAAACCTAACCCTATCCCTATTTCTCCTATGTGTCTAGGCATGTAGGTGCAGAGGTCAAAGCTGCTGACTGAGTTCAAATTCCTATTTTGCCTTGCATGTTAGGGAAATTGGTGAATGCAGATGTGAGAATCATCAGTAAGAAATAACATAATAAACAAGTAAAAGTCAAATTCAAATTAAAAGTGTCTGAATAAATTGGAATGTACACTTTTATACCTTTTTGGAAATTGTCAACAGAGGTTCAGGGTTTATTTGTTTAAGGTACAAACCACATGTGTACAAATAGATACCCCCTTCAAGGGTACCAGAGCATGGCACCCCACCTTATATTGTAATGACCCACTGACAAGAAGTTGTACCTGTAAAGGTATAAAAACTTTGTAAACATTTCTTTAGCGTTTTGTCCATTTTTCTGCAAAAGGATCAACAACAACATGAAAAATCTGAGGAACTGCTTGCACAAACCATAAAGCATATATTTCTTTGGCAAATGTTAGCTTGACTAACATCATTAATCACTGCATTTGAACTGCTGTAGCCAACAGACTTTATTGAGGTTGCTGGTGGGTCTAAAATAACCGATCCAATGCTGAAATGTCCTAAAATGCAGTGGTTGAGGGTGATAAAGCCCATGCTTTGTGGTACACATATCTTGTAACTGAAAGTGGTATAGCTATGTTATATTCGTTCTTCAGCTATAGTGTGCACAGAAGTATTGAAAAACCTGGAAAATACTTAAATCATCCTGAAGATGCTTATGGTGAAACAAATACCTGCTTATTTAAAAAAAATGTCTATGGGGACCCATAATAAAGCTTACAGTAGTGTAATAGGCCCACTGGGAAGGTGTAGCATATTGAATAACGTGTTTTAGATCACAATTTCTTCAGTCTGGGCAAAAAGGGAAGACATTGTTCAGAAAATTGCTGAAAGCTCACAGAGGGCCTTTCTGCCTCTTAAAACTTGACATTTAGGAGAATCACTAAAAAAAAAAAGATGATTGGAGTCTTTGTTCAACTGATTTGTATGATGCGAACATGTTCCTTTATCACAGAACTTATGGGAAACCTTGCCATACACATACAGGTTATGTAATCACAACCCTCTATAGTCATATTATAAGCAGAATAATTCCCAGGTTGTGATGTCAGAGAGACAATTCACTTTTGGATTTCTGCCTGAAAAATAAATAGGTTCTGTACCCCCTTTTACTGCAATTTCCATTTCTAATCATTTTGTTCAGGAGAGCTTATGCTGATTAATTTAATACGATGCAAACTAAGTATGTCAGACACTTTGAATCCAAGAATGAAATTAAGAAATCAACAGGGGTCTAAAAGAACCTCAGGAAATGTCATGCTGTAATAGCGGAGAAAATAAATGGGAACTGCATAATCATAAAAGTGCAGGGCAATATTTCTGAAGTACACATACTATTGTGTGTGTGTGTGTGTGTGTGTGTGTGTGTGTGTGTGTGTGTGTGTGTGTGTGTGTGTGTGTGTGTGTGTTTATTTGGTTAAATCTTTCTTTGTTGGAACAACAATTCTTGGCATTAAATCTTTTAAAGCCAGTTTATTTCCCCTAAATCTATAAGGATCATTTGGAATGACCAAAGCAGCAGTTCCACTTCCATTGCTGAGGTCAGCAATATTAGATCTATAATATAATGAAGAAGTTATAGTTTTCACTGTGGACTGTAAATGAAGCAATCAAGATGTCAAGATGTGCAGGCTTTCATATTTAATTCAAGTAGTTTAACAAGAGTATTAACTGTTTTGAAGTTACAGCCATTTTTATTGCTAGTCCCCTGTTTCAGAGGCTTGAGATGTTCTGCTACACCTTCATGCAGTCTAAAAAGTTAATTCAAGGGATATTATGAACATTTTTCATTAAGTGAAAGTCTGAATTTCAATCACATCTTGATTGTTTGATTTAAAATCAAACAGCAATGGTGTTTAGAGGGAAAGACCTCAAAAACTGTGTCGTTGTCCAACAAACAAAACTGTCTTGACATCCATAGAAGACAGAGGTGATGGATGATTGTAGGATCTTTTTTTTGCATAGTAAAAAAAATATCCCTTCACAACAGTCTAGCAAGCGAAGTGAAAAACACTCTTGTCAGCATATTATCATTCAAGTCTACCACAAAGAAAAGACTTAATGAAAGAGAATTCGCCACAATCAGTGATCAGCTTGACATGCAGAAACACCAGATTAGACCAAAAATGACCTAAAACCATCAACGTGGTTCTGGAACAACATTTTTTGGAAAAATGAAACTAAGATTAACCTGTACTAGTTTGATAGGAAGATAAGGCTAAGGAGCTAGCTTAGAAGCTGACTGGCCAGTACTTTATAGTACAGACGAACAATGAGTGCAAACCAGGGTTTTTCAAGGTGAAGAAGCAGAAATATTCTGCAGTGGCTAAGTCAATCCCCTGAGCTCAACCCAATTGATTATGCATTTAATTTGCTGAAATAGAAGCATAAAGCTCTGTCTCTCCAGAGAAGCCGGGGCTCTTAAGTCCATAATCTTTGTTTAAAGCTTTTGTTTACATTACATGAGTTCATGATACTGCTCAGGAAAGGAACTGAGCTGTTGCACCAACAAGAAAGAAAGCATACAGTTAAGGAGAAATCAGGGTTACCCAACAGTTGTAACATTAAATAATATGAGACAAATGGACTTAAGAATGAATGAGATTAGCAATAGCAGCAATTTCTCAGCTGACCGTCAATATTAAGAAGGCATTTTTGTGGAAATAACAACCCAGAACAACAATGGAGCATAAGGAATGCTGGCTAAGAAAGGAGGAGAGGAAATGTCCAGTAATGTTAACATGCTGAAGCACAGGGTGTTTCATTGAGAATGTGGAAAATACAGTTTAAAAAAAAAATGCAAGCCAAGGCCCTTTGGTAACATTGCTTTCCTGTACTCTAAATTACATTCCCAGTTTGCTTTTACAGAAGCAAAGGACAAAAATGTCTTTTGAATGACATAAAATATGGATCCTGAAAGAGAATAGAAGACATTAGTGCAGTACTGAAAGTAACTGTAATGATGGTTGTAAATAAATTATTCTAGTTACAATGATAGAGGGAGGACATCTGAACCATTCAGATGGAGTAGTTATTTTTAGCTCCAGCTTTGTGAGACAGAGAGAGGGACTCATACCCATCCAATGACAAACATTACATATTACAGTATTTGTCTTACATGTCCTTGGTCAGGAGGCTGTCTCATGCCATGCTTTTAACACACACACAAACACACTGCAAGCACAAACTACATCTTTGCTCCCTGCATATGTCCTTGGTGAGCAGGCTCAGCTGTTAGATCACAGGGCTGGAGGATAACATGACACACAAAGCCTTTAAGTCTATTTAAATGTTCATAGGGTGCCTGACAGTGGAGAGACGGTGTGTACATGTAGGAAGTGTGAGTGTGCGTGAATGACAGCGCATGGGGCGTATGTGAGAGAGAATCTGCATGTTGTCGCTGTCTGAGTCAGCGTGAGCATGCTTTGGTGCCGACTTTGAAGCTTAGACTTAGTAATTCTTGTGTGTCAGGTGTGTGTATGCATGTGTGCATGTGCATATGTGTGTCTGTGTGTGTGTTTATGACTTCGGAGCAGACCGCTGGCTCAGTCTCAGTGGACTTCTGAGCCACTGAGCTGGCACAGTGTGTGTCAACGGAATATAGTGATTTGAAACACTGGAAGTTGGTGGACATGTACACACAGGTGCAATCTCTTGGAACACACACACTTCACGTGCTTGGAAGTGTGTGCTGTATTTACAACAGTCTTGAGATAGTCACAATGTTTTATTTATGAAAAACAAACCTGGAAAAAGTTTGGGCGATGTATGAAATGTAAATAAAAATAAACCTCATAAACCTACAAACCAATACTTCATTCAGAATACAACCTTTAAAACAAACCTAACATTCTATGTGTGAAAAAGAAAGTCTCATCTTTATAAAAAATAAAAAAGTTCATGGCAGCAACACATCTAAAAAAAAAAAAAATTATGGAACCAACGAAAGGAAACAGCATCTAATTAGATTAACTGGCAACAGGTAGGGATCATGACTGGGTATAAAATGAATGTTTTTCAGAAGATAAGATGTACTTAGGGTCACCAGTTCACATCAGAATGATTTTCCTTGATGTAAAATTGTGGAGACTGTAAGTATTTCATCATGTACAACACATAATATCACCTAAAGATTCCAAAATGTGGAAAGATCTCTGTGCACAAACAACAAGGCCAAAAAAATCAATATTGCATGATGTGATGAGCGCCTGATGGTATGGGGGCATAACATTACCCATGGAATTGGCAGACTGCACATCTGGAAAGTGCTGAAAGGTATATGCAGGTTTGGAGCAACATAACCTCCTATCCATACTAATAAAAGTAATGATATCTTAGATTTGTATACCATCTTTTTCAGGAAAGGCTTTGCGTATTTCACCAACACAATGCTAAACTAGTCGCATGCAGTCTAGACCATTCACCAATTGAAAACATTTAGCCCATCATGAAGTTAAAGAAATATGACAAAGAGGACCCAGGACTGTTGAGGAGGTAGATCCCTGTATTAGACAATATCCCGTTCCTGGAAGTCCAGGAACTAGTCTTCTCAGCTCCCACATGTTTACAGACTTTTGTTAAAAGAAAAAAGAATGCTATTTTACATGAAACTCATTATTTACACTTAATATAAGGTCCTTAATATAAGCACAAGACAAATTATTTTTATATTAATTTTAGAATTATTAAAATAAATCAACTACTTGGTAAAAGTTAAAGAGCAAGTTACTCTCTTAGATTTAGGGTTTAAGCACCAAAATGACACAAATGATGTAGAAAACAGAAACTACTTTGGCAGGGTTAGGCAAGAGAAGCTATACCTGAACTGAGAGGGGTAAGAAAACCCGATTTAATTGCCTGCAATCTACAGAGGTGTGATTTCACACACTGTAACTACAGACACTGCTGTTTTCCAGTCTTTGTTTTCTTGGTTTCCAGACATTTAAAACCATCCAGAACATGTGTGGTACAGATACTTTGTGAAATACACTAGATCCATACATTGGTGGTGCTGGTAACAGAAACATGTCGTTGTCTACAAACAGACAGATTTATGTCTAACGTTTTGGTTTGAAAGGGGGCTGAAGCCTGCACATTTGTTGTGCTAGTATGCATGTGGGTCTTCCCCTGCTTACAGGGAACAGCACTTACTCAGTCAGCCTGATAAAGAGAGCATTATGGAAGCAATCCATTTGTCTGGAAAAGGCTTGCAGATGAAATAGAATAGCCGGGCTGCTGGGGGAAAGAGAATACAATTTGATGCATTAGTCAACGTGTCAAAAATTATTTTTCCAATTTGTTCTGTGGAACTTTAGGGGAGTTAGAGCGGGCATTTGTTTTGAGAGCAGCCAGTGAAGCCCAGTGGTGCTGAGAGAGATGGAGGGAAGAGAAGAAAAGAGGGTGAGGAAAACTGGCAGAGACATTATGCTTGAAAAGTTGCACTAGGCAAGGTTTTTATGTTAAAAACGCCCAAGTCATAAACTAGGGCCTGGAAGAAAAACTAAACAAGCTTATCCTGCTAATAACACAAGATTGACCCTGATTAGAGCAATTTGCATACTTTAAATTTTTCTATCTTTGTGTTAATATTTGCATGTTTTTGTCACGGTTTGCCGGGGCAAGCCGTGTGGAATATGAAATAGGACCCAAAATGCGGCAGCTCTGGTGCAGGTGAGTGTTTATTTGACAACCGAAAATACAAACAGCAATGGTGTGGGTACCATGAAACAGGAAAACCTAAACTGGGTAGAACTAATAACACAAACCAGAAACGAGGATGCAGGGAGGTCCGGGGAAATACATACGGGAAGACGCAGGGAGACCGAGGGGAAACAACACAGACGAACCAGCGATTACCAAGACAGAAAATACAACTTAAATACACTCAGAGAACACGGAGATTACACACAGGTGGGAGACACAGCTGGGAGTGATTAACATGATGAGACCAGGGAGGCAAACTGAAAACACTCACATAAGACGCAGACCTTCACAATAAAACAGGAACACACGGGGGGGAACAGGGTAAACACCAATTAGAGAACCGAACCAAAATCGCGAAGAGAAAACACAAAACGCTGGGTCAAAAGGACCCAGGATCATGACAGTTTTATTTTTACTGCCAGATACTGTTGAAGCGCTAGTTTTTGAGGCACTCCATGAATTGAGATCATGACTTTGAAGCCTTGTTTTATTTATTTACTATCATGGGAGTAGGTTTCATTTGAGCATTTAGAGGGACACGTTAAACTGGTGGTCTGGGAGTCTTGCCCCGGGAATTTTTTAAGCTTCAAACACTTTATTTTCTGCATTCAGGTGATTTCTTTAACAGACATAAGTACCTTTCCTACATTTATCTGCATTTCCCACATTTCTTATCTGTGGAAAAAGAAATCATAAAAATCATGCACAAGTAAACTTTATATATACGTGAATAGAACACAGCAAGTGTCCATGTCTAACTTTTAAGAACAAACTGAATCTATCTGTAGCCAAAAGGATGCTTCATATCTCAGTGTCATTATAAAAGTGTGTGCTTTTAGAAATGACTCAGTGAGGATCCCAAGTTTAACACACTTCTGCACTGAGCTTATATATGGCTTATTCCGCCTCAAGTCAACACAGTTGTAGAACTTTTTCTGCTTGACAGTCTTTGATTTGCATAAAAGTTTAAACATATAAAATGAGTGATGTGAAATCTTAGCTTCATATATCAAACACTTATATATGTATTTTAAAAATGGTCCGTCAGCCTGAAATTTTCACTGCCCTTTCTTACCATTAAAGTGAGTAAAATCTCCAATTCACATCGGAACACACAATCAGTGACAATGACTGAAAGGTATATTTCACAAAAATACAAAAAGAAGAATTTTATGTTAAAATCGTTTTAAATGTTTTCGTCAGCTTTCATGTTGAATTGAACAAATCTTACAAGCTGTACTACAAAACCCAAATATCCATAGATACTATAATATCAAATAGATCTGGCTGCAATTTCTTGTTTTGACAGTACATTTCACAGTGATTCATCGCTCTCTTGCTATATATTTTCTCTAAAATGTGTAATAACAGAGAAGCAGAGAAACAGAAAAAGAGCAAGGTGAGAACAAAATAGAATTCAGGCTATAACTGTATTTGTTCCTTATTTCATTTAGTTACTCTCAGCAGGCGGGCACAGAGCAATTACGTTGCAAATATTGAGCACGTTTGATGAGGACACATCTCCCTCCAGATACGACTGCAGCAATCAGGAACAGCAGGGCGCTGACCTTCTCCCAGCAGGGCGTCGATGAGGCATCGCCGACATGTGAAGACTGACTTTTTTAACTAGAACACATCTGGAAGTCACATTTTATTATTTCAGAAATACTAAAGCACACTCAAGCACTGCGAGTGATTTGGGCCTTTTCAAGTTGTGTGTTTTGCTTTGAAGAGCCAATCTAAAACCACCGTACAGCATGGAGAAACGTGCTATACTACAGGCCTTCTTCACAGAATTTTTCTCTGTCGTTCTGTGTGTCACATCTGTGTTTGTGTTAGTTTTGGGGGGTTTGTGTTCTGTTTTGTTCATCCTTCTCAAGTATGGTTTTTATGAAAGGATGCTGCAGCAGCTTACTGTTATAATGGCCTTATGTCCAATTATTTTTGCACTTGACTATGAAATAGTAGATCACTACTGAGAGACGAATAATACATACAGTGCATGAAGTAATAATAAAAACTCTTGATGTCCTACTACGCAATCCTGTGAGACAAAGCCTGATCCAACTCTCTGTACACTGATGACCTTAACTCTAAATGTCTTTATACACCGTGTGTGTAGAGGCGTGTTTTGGATCAAACTCAGATTTTCCAATTTTTTTGTCATGTCTGTTGTCCTCTGTCTGCCTCACATTAAAGGGTGAGTATGTCCCAGAACAGAGCCACACTGTTGGTATACAGTGGGGCAAAAAAGTATTTAGTCAGCCCCCGATTGTGCAAGTTCCCCCACTTAAAATGATGACAGAGGTCAGTAATTTGCACCAGAGGTACACTTCAACTGTGAGAGACAGAATGTGAAAAAAAAAATCCATGAATCCACATGGTAGGATTTGTAAAGAATTTATTCGTAAATTAGGGTGGAAAATAAGTATTTGGTCAATAACAAAAATACAACTCAATACTTTGTAACATAACCTTTGTTGGCAATAACAGAGGTCAAACGTTTACTATACGTCTTTACCAGGTTTGCACACACAGTATCTAGTATCTTGGCCCATTCCTCCATGCAGATCTTCTCGAGAGCAGTGATGTTTTGGGGCTGTCGCCGAGCAACACGGACTTTCAACTCCCGCCACAGATTTTCTATGGGGTTGAGGTCTGGAGACTGGCTAGGCCACTCCAGGACTTTCAAATGCTTCTTACAGAGCCACTCCTTTGTTGCCCGGGCGGTGTGTTTTGGATCATTGTCATGTTGGAAGACCCAGCCTCGTTTCATCTTCAAAGTTCTCACTGATGGAAGGAGGTTTTGGCTCAAAATCTCACGATACATGGCCCCATTCATTCTGTCCTTAACACGGATCAGTCGTCCTGTCCCCTTGGCAGAAAAACAGCCCCATAGCATGATGTTTCCACCCCCATGCTTCACAGTAGGTATGGTGTTCTTGGGATGCAACTCAGTATTCTTCTTCCTCCAAACACGACGAGTTGAGTTTATACCAAAAAGTTCTACTTTGGTTTCATCTGACCACATGACATTCTCCCAATCCTCTGCTGTATCATTCATGTGCTCTCTGGCAAACTTCAGACGGGCCTGGACATGCACTGGCTTCAGCAGCGGAACACGTCTGGCACTGCGGGATTTGATTCCCTGCCGTTGTAGTGTGTTACTGATGGTGACCTTTGTTACTTTGGTCCCAGCTCTCTGCAGGTCATTCACCAGGTCCCCCCGTGTGGTTCTGGGATCTTTGCTCACCGTTCTCATGATCATTTTGACCCCACGGGATGAGATCTTGCGTGGAGCCCCAGATCAAGGGAGATTATCAGTGGTCTTGTATGTCTTCCATTTTCTGATGATTGCTCCCACAATTGATTTTTTCACACCAAGCTGCTTGCCTATTGTAGATTCACTCTTCCCAGTCTGGTGCAGGTCTACAATACTTTTCCTGGTGTCCTTCGAAAGCTCTTTGGTCTTGGCCATGGCGGCGTTTGGAGTCTGACTGTTTGAGGCTGTGGACAGGTGTCTTTTATACAGATGATGAGTTCAAACAGGTGCCATTCATACAGGTAACGAGTGGGGGACAGAAAAGCTTCTTACAGAAGACGTTACAGGTCTGTGAGAGCCAGAGATTTTCCTTGTTTGAGGTGACCAAATACTTATTTTCCACCCTAATTTACGAATAAATTCTTTACAAATCCTACCATGTGAATTCATGGATTTTTTTTTCACATTCTGTCTCTCACAGTTGAAGTGTACCTCTGGTGCAAATTACTGACCTCTGTCATCATTTTAAGTGGGGGAACTTGCACAATCGGTGGCTGACTAAATACTTTTTTGCCCCACTGTATATTATATAGAGCCACTGAGCAGCAGGGAAACGCAAACTTCCTCAAAGACAAGCCAGTAGAAGAGGAGATCGAAGCCAGGTATATAGAATCTTCAGTGAGCCTCACATATGAATTACAGATAATTAAGACATTCAGAATGATATTTTTGTTCAAAATGAACATAAATAGAGGTGACTGGAAACATGCCTGTTGGCAGTGTAAAACTAGACTAATTTTGTTCATGACTGTAACGTGGTGGTGCTGTGAGGTTCAGCACCAGCAGGTTATGCTCATACACACTTTATGACGATGTGTATGAGCGTATGTGGCCATTTCCTTTAAAATCATTGCGGCACGGCTTCTTTCTTTCACACACTCCCACTTCCTCCCGTTCTCTCCTTCACACTCACTCACACACAGTACACTCAATTACGCAGCACTTGATCATCAAGGCTTCACATATAACACCCTCTCATCGCCTCGACACTCGCTCTCCATCACACGTACACACTGGCACTACTTAATCATCACATACCACGCAACACACACACACAAACCACACACACTTATCAGCCTCTCATCATTTAGAGTGGTGTAAAGTGGGTTGGAGTTGTGATATTAGTTTCATTAAAGCAGCCGCTAATTACCGAGGCCTGAGAGACAACAGAGGAAACAATAATATGAGGAAATGTGGACATGAACTCTTCGGAGACTCTGAGATTGCTGCGTTCTACACCAAGTGGCAGCTGATGAGCGCACAGACATAAATACAAAAGCTTGGGAGCTTACACAAATTCAATCATTTACATACACTGTGCGCCACCTTTAAAATATGCACACACCTCCTCCTATATCCCATATATATTAGGAGTCTGAAAATTAAAGGGCAAAACGGTCTAATGTTCACACGGTAAAGTGTCTGTTCCTGCCTCATTTAAATAATGTTGAACTGACATATTTTTCTAAACATAAAGTTACTGCTTCATAAAGTTGATACCACATACAGCATGGACATGGTTGGTTGGTCTCTGCAGTCCCATTTCGAAAGCTCAACATGAGGATTTTTTTTCCATTGCCATCTTGGCAACCTTTGGTACCTCAGCCAAATCTCCATTATGAACAAGACTTGCAAAATAGACATTTTATTAAAAACAACCCCAAATGAGTGACTGGGCCAATAAACTCAGCAGGAAAGAATTCACAAAAGTCAAGCCAGAAAGCTGTGTTCTAATGGAAATATTTTGAAACTATAGACATTTGATGGCTTTCAGATAGAAAACAGGTTACTTGATTTGACATTTCATACTGGTTACGGTTGGTATCTACATACCGATGTTACTACCAACCAGTGTTGGGGAGTAACGGAATACATGTACCGGTGTTACACAGTTAAAATACAAAATATGAGTAACTGCATTTCGTTACAGTTAAAAAGGTGGTATTCAGAATACAGTTACTTTGTTGAAATAAATTGATTACATGGCAGTCCTTTCCTATTTCATATGTTAGGCTATGTACTCTTTTGAAAAATTCCACGCCGGTGTAAACCTGAACAACACACAAATTAAGAGGCTCTAATGCCTGTGTCTCAATCTCGCGGCCCAAGTCACCTCTACCCGCATAATGACGGAAGAAATATTTTTAAAAATTATTGTTCAAAAAATTATTTAATATGAAGGCACTAGGCAGTGTGTTACAGACATAGCATGTATGAAGCATGTAAATATAAAAATAACCACTTTAGCCAAAAAGAGTGCCTGACAAGCCCAGTTATAAGATTTGTAAGATACAGTTGTAAAATATTAAGACTCGACTGTACACTGTGTTCATGTTTTCACCAGAAACAATAAGTTCCGTTGGAGCAGCCTTTCAACGCCCCTCTATGTCTCTCGCTAGCAAAGTTGACCCAGACAACAAAGTAAAGCTAGTTTTTGGCTATGAGCCCGACACGAACCCGACGTATTAGCCAGAGGTTGCTTATTAGCCAGAGTGTACCGAAGCTCCCTGAAATTAGCATGTATTACTAGCAGTGATGGGAATAACAGCATTACAAGTAACGACACTACTTTTTTCAGTAACGAGTAATCTAATCAATTACTATTCCTATTGTTACAAGTTACCGTTACTAACAAGGAAATGTGGTGGCGTCGCGTTAGTATTTTTCAACAAACAGACGGTTGAAGCTGTGTTCAGCTTACCGTATCTTATATCAGTAGCACGGAAGTAATCTGGGAGCTAAAGCTTTAAGCAGCTGCGCGCGCTCCTACTCTCACTGTATTTGCTACAGTGTGTTTCCCTCCCAAGCTAAACGAGGATTTTTGTTGTTCTGTGTCCTGTCATGTTATTTTGCTGGGTGACTTTAATATACATGTGGACAATGTCACTAATACTCTTATGAGGGATTTCTCCTCATGTCTTTGGTCAGCAGAGTGTTGATTTTCTCTGGCGTTACTCCTCAGAACTGTCAGCATCAAATCAGGAGATGGTAACCTTTGAAGTCCAGTTAATATTATCTAAGTTCAACTCTTTTCACTCTATAATATTAAAAACATTGTAAGTTCCATGGGAGAAGGCAGTTATGCCAGTCTTCCCAGTAGAGACAATGTATCTACTCCTGATGAACCTGTGTCTCACTACAGTGATGGACTACACAGACTTGCTCCCTGGTTCACCCCAGAGTTACCCCAACTTAAAGGTAAAGGTCGTCGCTTGGAAAATTTATCAATTTTCCTTCTGACGATGCTGTCTGTGTTGAGCGCTCAGTGAATCTGTGTTCGACTACTCCGCCTAGGCTGCACTGTCGAGCGCAGATCCACTGAGCGCTCAACACAGACAGCAT
Source organism: Aulonocara stuartgranti (assembly GCF_965226115.1). Lineage (NCBI taxonomy): Eukaryota > Metazoa > Chordata > Actinopteri > Cichliformes > Cichlidae > Aulonocara > Aulonocara stuartgranti. The sequence continues at coordinate 15,661,217 of NC_138940.1, read as the reverse complement.
AGTCAGAAGGAAGAACGCAGGGCACCTCCCCCACCCTCATTCAGTTCTGGCGTTTGGAATTATTTTGGTTTTCATGTGACGTATGACCCTGAAGGTAAGCGAGTCATGGACTAAAGTAAATCAGTATGTTGGATGTGCCATGCAATGCTCAATTACATTGGTGTGAACTAGTGTGCTAGCGCAGTTAGCTCGTTAACGTGTTGGCCGTCTAGCCCCATGCACGGAGCGATCGGCGGTAGCTCGTTAACGGAGATTTGCCGTGTTGTGGCGTTAAGGTCATTTCAACGAGATTAACCTGAAAGCACTAGTGGGAACACGACGAATATGACTGCACATTTACGCCGACATCATCCTAGTGCAAAGACAAGTGGAAGCAGACAAAAAAAAAGCAAGCATGCTACTAACTTTAGCCGAGTCATTTAGACAGCTGTTAGCACATGATTCTCCTTATGCTGCTGAGAATATAGCCCAGAAGAAGCGGATAGTATAGCTTTTATTTTGGAAAGAGCCATTTCTCTGTAATAAACTCTCTTTTCCAAAGATGAGTGATTCCTCAATCAGATACAGGGCTCGCAATATCGCTAGCCCGACATCCCGGAGCTAGCGATTTTTTCAGTCGGGCTACCAAAATCTATCTCTTCCCTGCCCGTCGGGCTATTGTAGGAAAAATATATGTCAATGCTTTTGCATTCTTTCAGAAATGTAGCTGGGTAATTATGTCATTGGCATCGGTGAGCCACTGTCAATATGTGACATATTGAAGTCGCGTTTGAATTTGCGCTTGTTTTTTTGCTTTCACTTTGCAATCGTGCGAACTGTGTATAGAGAGCGACAGCACTGATCTGTGAGTGATGATAATTTGTGCACCAATTCCTCTGACATCGTCTTATTAATCGTTAGCTTACTATGCAAACATGACAAGTGAAATCTCCCGCAGCAAGCTTAAACATGTGAGAGGTTGATCCCGCAGAGAATCGCTGAGCTTATGTGAGTGAGTGTGTAAAAGCATTTCAGTTCTGCTGAGCCAAATAAGACAGGTCAGGGTGAAGAAGTGACAGCCAAAGAAAAGCTTACCACAAAACGGAGAAGTTATGACAAATCAGACTATAAGGCAAAAAGAAAGTGCAGCTTTATGGTTTCATGGACAAAAGAATTTCTGTGGCTGCAATATGACGAGCTAAATAACCAGGGCTGCACATAAGTGGTCCGCAGGTGCGCATTCGCTGTCAAAATAAAAAACACGCACAAGGGTTAGGGTTAAATTTAAAAACTGTACTTTTGAGTTAAAATATATATTTATAATTTTAATAAATGACAAATTAAAAATGCATGAACATTTTTTTGTATCGAAAAAATATCGAACCGTGACACCAAAGTATCGAACCGAACCGTGAATTTTGTGTATCGTTGCACCCCTAATATATATATATATATATATATATATATATATATATATATATATAGATTGGATTTATATAGCGCTTTACAATGCCACTATTCATTCACTCTTGCATTCACACACTGGTGGAGGCAAGCTACAGTTGTAGCCACAGCTGCCCTGGGGCGGATTGACAGAAGCGAGGCTGCCATATCGCGCCATCGGCCCCTCTGGCCAACACCAGTAGGCGGTAGGGTAAAGTGTCTTGCCCAAGGACACAACGACCAGGACAGAGAGCCCGGGGATCAAACCGGCGACCTTCCGGTTACAGATACGCTTCCCAACCCCCTGAGCCACGGTTGCCCTTGTTACGGTGTTTCTTGGCTAAAACAATTATCTTCTGCTCGTTGCTTTTGCTTAGTAGTGGTTGTACTGGAACTGTTTGTATGTTATTTCTCCAGGCCTATAGGGGGCGCAGGTTTGCACAGTTTGCTATGTTGAGCCAATTAGTCACTAAAAGAAGTGTGATAGGAAGTGTTTGCTCATGAGTAAAGCAAGACATGGTGTGTTTCTTCTGATCCAAAGCCATCCACTCCGTTAAATCCCTTTGAGTGGCAATATGAGTAAGTTTCTTAATTGTGTTTACCTTTAAGACAGGGTATATGACATTATTGAAGCGATTTGGAAACATTTGATGTGTTTTATATGTCCACTTAAGTTCAACCCAAGCTAATGTTTATGTGACATTTCTGTATTCTGTATCATTTCAGTTTCACACTTATTTGCATTAAATCCTGCAAAAAAGTCGAGTGACAGTTCTACTCTAACATGGAGAAATCAGAGGCTGAAGGTCAAAACGACGAGGAAGCAAGGTCCACTCGCTCAAGAAGGTCCTCAAAGTCTTCAGGAAAACTGACTGTTAGATCATCTGCAGCATGTTCAAGCAGGTCATCAGCATCAACCCGAGCCAGTATGGCAGCAGCGCTGGCACAAGCAGAAGCTCCGCCTTCAGCTCTCCTCCTCACCCTTATCTTCCCTGCTTAGCCTCTATGTCCTTGTCTTGTCTTGTGTGCATTACTTTCCCTGGAATAGCCTCCCACTGTCGTTCTCTAAAACCTAAAAGAGAACTATGGATTTGATCAACTGGTCTCTGAATGCTATTGACACCCTTTTCTCAACGAGAAATCTGGGCTCGGGAGAGCCTGAGTGCCCTGGAGGGACTTTCCCTGCCGGATACACGATGGACGGGTGGCAGAACTGGAGGATCATGTGCCTGGCGGGACTGTCGATCGAGGACGCTGAAGATATCTATCTATTCGGAACCATGATAACAGGGTTCATGCTGATCGGAGTTGGCTTAGCCCTGGTTTATCGGAGAAATAAGAGAGCGGAACCGGCTGTTCAAACCCCCCCAAGGCTGCCCGCTTGAATCGAAATGGAACGAGGCGCAACCTCTCACAACAAACGTAATATGGTCAACACCTTGGAGACGTTTTGCAGCTGCTGTGAAGGCTCAAAACAACACCATTGAGCGTATGAGGGGAAACATCAGAGAGAGGCCTGCTCAAAATGAGACCCTTGAGCGACAGTTGGAAAACATCGCGGAACGGATCACTGCAGTTGTGAGGTCTCAGAATCAAAAGAATGATAACACCATGGAACAGAAGTTTGATACCATCATGGGGAGGCTCGCAACTCTCCAACGGGAGATCGAGAGACCAGTGTCGGAGTGTTAAAGAGCAGCCTGAAAATTCTCCTGGGCTGCTCGCATGGAAATTAACAAAATCAACATGAACATTGCGGACCCCCATAACGCGCCAGCTGCAGGCCCAAGGCTGGAGCCGAACAATCACTCCCTGATAACGACTGTGTTACGGCTATTCTTCCCATCCCATGCAAGGACACCTGGATTGGCTGGAGGACTGTTTACTTAGCCTGATAGGCCGAAGGACACTGTCTCAGCTGAACTATGGACACGCACACACATACACTTACACTGATAGGCACTCACTCATCCCCCCTCCCTTTCCAACGCCTTCGATGCTTGTTTCCTGCGAGGGAACGCGGCGGGCTGTGTGCCGCGCTGGAATGGTAGCGCTGTGCAGGGTGGCTGCTGTGTTCGCTTCGGATTACTCCTCACCCCCCACTCACCCCTGTGGCTTGTCATGTCTTCACAATGTTGTGCTGTGGACATTTATGTGCTTTTTTGTGCAAAGGAGGTTTTTTGTTTCCTGTTCTCATGCTGTCCTACCATGGAAGCACAGCATGAGTAGGGGTCTCTTTTTCCTCTTGTACTTTCCCCACTGTAGTGTACATTTCAATGTTTTTTTCTCTGATTCTACCAATCTCCGACCTGTATCCCCATGTAATGTTTGTGCTATATGTGTAAGGTCGGGGGGGGGGGTCCCATTTCACTGCAGGGCAACCTGCATGTGACGAATAAAGCTTTGATTGATTGATTGAAGCAGCAAAAGCCAGATTAGCTTACGTTGAGAAGGAGATGAACATTAAAGTAGAAAAGGCCCGCCTAGAAGCAACTCTGGATGTAATCAACCTCCAAAAGGAAGCAGATGCAGCCTTGGCTAAAGCAGAGGTAATGGAGTCAGCAGCAGCTCAATTTGACAAAGCTGAATCAGGGGAAGAGTGGCCATTGTCACCCCTACAAGTAACCCCAGAGCAAAAAGTGAGTGAATACATAAATAAACACAGCCACACTGACCTGGCTCCAGACATTACATCTCACCATGACGACAGTAAATATAAGAATGAACAATCCAAACAACCAGTAATGTACACACCTCTTTGTCCCAAACAAGAGCCAGTGCAGTACTCATTCCTGCCACAAGATGGGGCAGAGAGACGACTACAAAGAGATGTAAGTCCACAGACTCTCCACGATGCATTACAACTGCAGCACGGATTAAGCTCAAATAATAATGCAGACACCATAGCAAGTGACCTCGCCAGATTCTTAGCTAAGAGTCAGCTAATAACTGGAGGGCTGTCTAAATTTGACAACAAGCCAGAAAATTACCTTAGTTGGAAAGCCACATTCCAGAGCACTGTTAGGGACCTTGGTCTAACAGCCACTGAAGAAATCAACCTACTCATTAAGTGGCTAGGCCCAGAGTCTTCTGAACACGCCAAGAGATTAAAAGCAGTCAACATAAAGCATCCACCTGCCAGTCTGAACATGATATGGTTGAGACTAGAGGAATGTTACGGCTCACCAGAAGCAATAGAAAACTCCCTGTTTGCCCGAATACGGGACTTTCCAAAGCTCTCCAGTAGAGCTGGGCGATATAAGATTTTTTCATATCACGATATGTTTTTTTCATTTCAGGCGATAACGATATCTATCACGATATAAGCCAAATAACTATATTTGTAAGATTTAAATGTGCCGTTGCTCACAAGTAAAATGTGAAATAATCAGCAGCTTGTTTTTATTTAAATATTTATTTCCCATAATAAGTTCATCCATTAAGCGGACGTGAATGGATGGATGAAGTTCAACAGGGTAGATGTACTTAAGGAACATGAGACTTTTTCAGATAAATAAAGGCAAATATTGCAAACTACACAAAAGGCAGCCGCTAAAGCGTTTAAGTTTCAAAATAGAACAAACGAAACAGACTAAATTGTCAATTCCACTTAGAAACAAAATATTAATTCTAAAAATAAATCTTAGTTTGTTTTACAGAAGAAAAGACAAAACTGACTAACTTTTGTCAATATCAAATAAACTGAGAACTAAAAGGAAATCCTCAATCTCTCCTTGTTGTATAGCTTAGCTTTTCAAACAGTTTTAACAGTTACTTTAGTCTGACAAAAGCCGAATGACGAATTAGCGCTTCCAGTCAGAGACTGAGGCTACGTCCACATGTACACGGGTACTTTTGAAAACGGAGATTTTCCGTTTCCGTTTTAAAAAATAATCCCGTCCACACATAAAGGCAGAAATGAAGGAAAACGCTGCTATGAACATGCCAAAGCAGCAGGTGGAGCTAGATTCCTAACCGTGCAGAAATGTTGGCCAATCAGAAGTCTAGAAGCCTCGGTGGGAAAAAGTAAACAAAGCTGGGGCATAGAAGCAGAACCGAGTCGTATATGTGGAGGGACAGTAACTGTGTGTATATGTAAGCATTTAAACACTGCAGAGAGTAGAATTAACAGTATTGTAGAAATTCATTTCACCGAAACAATAACGTGGCGCACAGTGTGACGCATGCACCAGTTTATTGTATTTCCAGACTTGCTTTCGGCACAATTTACAGTGCACGCTACTCTTGAAATACTCTTGACTTGAAATAGCCGAAATACCTTCACACTACGGGACTTCTATGGCTCTTCCGTTCGACAATCTCTCCGGCATTGGAACCATCATCTGTTTTCTCTTCGGTAACCTTCGGTCACGCTCGGTTGATTTTTCTAGTCGGTACACTCATTTCCTCCATTACCCGGGCGGTACAGTGGCTGGCTGCTTCCCAAACAAATACACATGTGCGGCTTGGCACTTGTGCTGTACGTAACAAGTCACGCGACGTGATGCTGCGGCTGTGATTGGTTCGGCTCTGCGCTACTTAATTTGGATTGGCTGTTCTTTTTAAAAAAAAAAAAAAAGAGGACAAGAGCGGCGAGGTCTATCGCGATAGTTTAATTTCTCTATCGAATAAAAGTTATATCGCGATACATATCGTTATCGTTCTATCGCCCAGCTCTACTCTCCAGTAAAGAACCACATAAGCTTCGCGACCTATCAGATCTGCTGTGTGAACTCCAAGCTGCAAAGCTAGATGGTTATTTGCCTGGTTTAAATTACCTCGACACAGCTAGGGGAGTACATCCAATTGTGGAGAAGTTGCCCTTCCATCTTCAAGAGAAGTGGACAATGGTAGGGTCAAAGTTTAAAGAAGACCACAATGTTAGCTTCCCACCATTCTCATTCTTTGTTGAATTTGTGAAACGTCAAGCAAAAGCAAGGAATGATCCAAGCTTTACCACACCTTTCAACACGACTCGTTCCTATGCCAACCACATGTCCAGCTACAGAAAAGAAAAACCGTTAAGTAACCACAACCAAAGGTCATCAGTTACAGTGCACAAGATGGACATATCATCAGAGGGATCAAAGGTAAAAAAAAGCCAGTGAAAGACAGTGCCCCATACATCACAAACCCCACCCACTCAAAAGATGCAGGGGCTTTAGAGTTATGCTGCTTGAGCAGAGGAAGAGGTTCCTCAGAGACAATAGCATTTGCTATCGCTGCCTTGCTTCCACCGGCCACCAAGCCAAAGACTGTGCAGTCATGATTAAGTGTGAAGAGTGCAATAGTGAGAAACACCTGGCAGCTCTTCATCCTGCCCCAACACTGCAAATGCCCAGGCCTCCTTCATCTCCTGAAGTGCACGGCGGGGAGCAAGCAAATCCACAAGACCCGGATGTTACTGCCACATGCACAGAGGTATGTGGAAACAAAATCACAGGGAGATCCTGTTCTAAGGTTTGCTTAGTGCAAGTCTATCCCAAGGGTCAGCGAGACAACGCCGGAAGGATGTATGCAATAATTGACGATCAAAGTAGCCAGTCACTTGCAAAGACAGAGTTTTTTGACATATTTAACATACAAACCACACCTGAACCATACATGCTGAAAACTTGTAGTGGTGTAACACACACGACTGGTAGAAGAGCATGTGGCTACATGGTTGAGTCATTAGATGGACAAATTAGTTTCCCTCTCCCCGCGCTCATTGAGTGCAATGCCATCCCTAACAACAGGGAAGAGGTGCCAACTGGAGAAGCTGCTTTACACCACCCGCACCTGAAAGCAATAGCTGCTCAAATACCACCTCTCGACCCAAGTGCAGACATTCTGTTGCTGATAGGACGCAACCTTCTGAGAGTTCACAAAGTGAGGGAGCAAATCAATGGCAGAGATAATGACCCATTTGCACAGAAGCTTGACCTGGGCTGGGTTATCATTGGCGATGTGTGTCTTGGTAATGCCCACAAACCAAGCAAAGTGAATGTTCTGAAAACCTATGTATTGGACAATGGACGCCCAAGCTATCTCACTCCCTGCGACAGTCACCTTAGTGTAAAGGAGGACTTCAGTCTGAGCCAAACCAAAGCCATCTCCAGTCAACCGCCATCTGCTCTCTCACACCAAAGGCCCACAGCTGAGAATTTGGGAGACTCTGTGTTTTGTCACACCAGTAACGACAACCACTTTGCTTATTCAGCTAAAGATGTAATCTTTTTGAAAAAGATGGCAGGCTTCTTCAAGGACAATACAAACAGCTGGGTTGCACCACTCCTGTTCCGAACCCCCAGATGCAAACTCCCGGATAACCGGTCCTACGCCTACCAACGGCTGATGTCATTACGACGTACGCTCGACAAGAAACCAAAAATGAAAACACATTTTGTGGAATTCATGCAGAAAATGCTAGATAACCAACACGCAGAGCTCGCACCACCTCCCAATAGAGACAAAGAGAACTGGTATCTCCCGATTTTTGGTGTGTACCATCCCCAAACGCCAGGGAAGATACGCGTTGTGTTTGATTCGAGTGCACAGTTTGATGGAGTGTGCCTCAATGAGGTGCTGCTTTCCGGCCCGGACCTGAACAACACACTTTTGGGTGTGCTGCTTCGCTTCAGGAAAGAACCAGTCGCAGTCACAGCTGACATTGAACAAATGTTCTACTGCTTTGTGGTCCAAGAAGACCACAGAGACTACCTTCGCTTTCTTTGGTACAAAGACAACGACCTTGGCAAAGACGTAGTAGACTACAGAATGAGGGTACATGTCTTTGGTAACAGTCCTTGCCCTGCAGTGGCAATTTACGGGCTGAGACTGGCAGCAAGGAAAGCAGAAAGTGAGTATGGAACTGATGCCCGAGACTTCGTAGAGCACGACTTCTATGTCGATGATGCATTAAAGTCTTTCCCAACTGCAGCTGAGGCTGTTGATGTCCTACAGAGAACTCAGAAAATGCTTGCCCTCTCAAATCTACGTCTCCACAAGATTGCTTCCAATAAAGTGGAAGTGGTGAGTGCATTCCCCCCTGAGGATAGGGCCAAAGATATCAAAGATCTCGATTTAACAACAGATGAGCTTCCAGTCCAGTGCAGCTTGGGGGTAAGTTGGAACCCTACAACAGACACGTTCACATTCCATGTTCCACAAGAGCAAAAACCCTTCACTCGCCGGGGCGTACTCTCAACAGTGAACAGCTTGTTCGACCCTCTTGGTTTGCTTGCACCTGTAACCATCAAGGGCAGACTTCTTCTCAGAGAGCTCTCCAGCAGCAACCTTGAGTGGGACAGTTCCTTACCCCAAGACATGTACGATGGCTGGAGAAGGTGGCATGACTCGCTACGAAGTCTCACAAACCTGCACATTCCTCGCCACTACGTCACGTTCTCCATCTCACAAGCCACATTCATCGAACTTTGTGTTTTCTCAGACGCTCCAGTGAAAGCCATCGCTGCGATAGCTTACCTGATGGTCACACATGAAGATAGGCACAGTGAGGTCGGATTCCTTATGGGTAAGGCCAAACTAGCTCCTGTATCAGAACCGACCATTCCTCGATTATAGCTGTGCGCTGCAGTGCTTGCTGTGGAGATGTCAGAGCTTCTCACAGTAGAACTAAAGGTAAAGATTGACAAGACAACATTCTACACTGACAGTAAAGTGGTGTTAGGATACATTAACAATCAAAGCAGAAGATTCCATGTATATGTGAACAATCGTGTACAGAGAATCAAGCAGTCTTCCCTACCAGATCAATGGAGATACGTCCCATCAGAGCACAATCCTGCCGATCATGGCTCTCGGTCTGTACCAGCAGACAAACTCTCTGGTACTTCATGGTTGTACTGCCCAGCATTTCTTCTCAATCACGAGATTCTCTCCCCAGAAAAGGGTCCATTTGAACTCGTCGATCCAGAGTTGGACATTGAAATTCGACATAACGTCAATGTGCTTGTGACCACAACTGCTCCAGGTGCCTTGGGTTCATCACGCTTTGAAAGATTCTCAAAATGGACTTCCCTTGTCCAAGCGGTGGCCTACCTTCGCCACATCTCCCACAGTTTCAAGTCTAAAGATGGTGGTGCCTGTAGCGGCTGGCATCTCTCACAGCCTCTGCGTTTCTAAATGGAGGGACAGTAACTGCGTGTATATGTAAGCGGGTAAAACCTTCAGATAGTCAGATTAACAGTAACAGTATTTACTGTCATTCTGCAATTCATCTCATGTAAACAATAACGTGGCGCACAGCATGACATGAAAAAGTAATATAAAAGTATCTTACTGTATATTTTACAGTTTTGTACTGTCTTTCCAGAATATCATTAAATTTACATAAGTAGACTGTGATTTTACATGTCAAATGTAAAATAACATAACATCACTGTAAATGTAATAAAACACAATTTTCTTGTTTTTTAAATATTTGTTTTGTACATATGCATATTTAGATTGTAAAAATACATTCAGAAATGTATCATAATTTCACAAATATTTGTCTGTTATTTGAGAGATTGATCTGTTAAATTCAAATGTAATACTATGGAAAAATATATAAAATGATCAAAAATTAATGAGAATAATTAATAATTAAAAGAGTATTTGAATTATAATTGTGCTGAAAATTTCATGCCATCTAGGTCTGATTCAATAATTCAGAGGTAACAAGTGAAAATATAATTAATAGGAATAAAAACAAAAAAAAAACATAAAACATTGCACGGCCACGCTGTGCTATTTATATATTTAAAAAAATAAATGTAGAGGTAGGAATTAATTAGCAATTAATATAAATCTCAAAGTATTCACAATATTCCTGAACAGAAATAGGCCTCTGCACCTGGGGTGAGGGCGTGGCCATGAAAACAATGTGACATGCCATTGGATGTTGGGATACATAATAAAATGTCGCTAAGCATTGTCCAATGAATGTGAAGTAACAACCACAAGGTCGCAGGTATGGCTGTGGAAAGTAGTGATGGTAAATTTAATTCTTTTTTTCCTAAATCGAGTTTGAATGAGTCACTCACCAAAGTGAACCGGGTTTTTTGAGTCATTTGAGTCACTTGACCAGAGTGCAAAAGATGTACATTTTCACTCAAACTTAATTTGTTTCTCTTATTATGTATATCCTACTGCTAAGATGAGTGATTGAAAAAGAAAAACAACTAATTTGATGGAGCAAAAAAGAACAAAAAAATTTCTAAAGGGAACATTTATTTTATTTATTTTATTTTATTAGTATTTTCCTCAAGTGTGTCAAATATATATTTTCTCATCTAAATGTCCATTGAGCTGTGAGCAGGGGACAGTAATGCGCCTTAACATTGGTTGCCAACCAAGAAGAAGAAGAAGCTGTGAGCCAGGAGGGAGGGGGTGAATAGCTCAAATGTGCTGTTAGCATGTTAGCAGAGCGATGCTACTGCGAACCGAGGAGCTATTGTCTTGATGTGAGCTTGTACTCAGGGTTTTTTCTTCCAGTTCAGAGCAGAAATGCTTGTTGTTAAGAAACTGTCTGTTGTTTTTTTCCCCCACAGTTTTAATTATAAGCTAGATATATTTCTACTAATGAAATTAGTTTGCTAAGAGCAAAAGGGATGAGTCAATTGGGCTTGTGAATCATGATTCACGAGTCAGTAAAGTGATTCTCAAGTACTGAACAATTCGTTCATGATTCGCGCATCACTAATGGAAAGCGCGGTGGAAGAGAGAGGTTGGTGAAAGATCATCCATGCAGTGCTGCAAGGCAAGTATATCAAACTCAGCTTAGTAGATTTAACTTGGAATTGCTTGACCACTATGGCTCGTAGTTTACTGAGACGGTAAAAGGCATGGAATCTTTAGCTATGAAGGCAAAGGACGTCGTCTGTCAGTATAAGGTGCAGTTAGTATACAGCTAGACCAGCTGCTATCTTGCTGGCCAGCAGAGTTGTTGTTCGCTAATTTGTTAGCTGCCAGCTTTCTGTGGCCGTGTAAACACAGCAGTTCCTACACGGATCGTTTCTACACCGCTAATACCCGTTAGGGGGCCCGCGATGACAGCTGCCACTGATGCATTTGTCTTAATGTGAAATTAAGTATACAACTTAAGAGCTAATAAATGGTAAATGGTAAATGGCCTGTATTTATATAGCACTTTACTAGTCCCTAAGGACCCCAAAGCGCTTTACATATCCAGTCATCCACCCATTCACACACACATTCACACACTGGTGATGGCAAGCTACATTGTAGCCACAGCCACCCTGGGGCGCACTGACAGGCAACCTGTTCCAGTCTAGCAACACACCTGCACTCTTGTAGAGAGCTCGTGCGTGCCAAGATGTGCTGTGTGATGAAGTGAGAGAAATAGGAAATAGAAGTAGCCCACTGTGCTAGCTTTGCCCAGAAAAATGTAATGGACATGTAAGCCAAGTATTTCCTTCTATTTTGTAGAAGGAAGTAGGGCTAAAGCAGCTGAGGCGAATTATTTGACTACATTTAAACGTACATTGCATACATGTATTTGGATTTTGGCAGGTTTCATGATTCATAAGGTTTTTTTTATTCCCCTGCAGATTAGTAGCGTGAGTTCTCAAATTTATTCAGTAAGCTGTAAAGGTGAGTATTGTGCTGCAATTAAGGATGTCAAAAGATTACACCTGTCGCAGTTGTGGTGCTTTAATGTAAATGTTTGGGCACCCATGGTCAACATTTAAGTTCATGTGAACAGTTAAGCAAGTAGAAGATGAAATAATCTCCAAATGGCTTAAAGTTATAGATGACATTTAATTTTAAATAAAATCATTTTCATATTTTTTTAAACAGAAAAGGAAAAGGCCCACAGTTAAAGTTTGGACACCTTGTAGTTGACCGTAGGGCCCAAACTGCATGCCAGTGTATGTAATTGATATACATCAGTTGTAACATTGCAGTTAGTTGTTTGAGTCATGTGTGGACTTGTTTTTTTGTCCCCTTGTCTCTTGTTCATGTACACAACAGGAAACTCTACTTTGGCAGCCGAGCACTTCATGTTATCTGTGGACCAGGCAATTGCGAATGGCCATATCACTATCTTCAGCGACACACTTATCCTGATTTGTGGCTCTTAATACTGCACGAACATTTCTTATCCAGTAGCCCAGGCAGCAACCTTGGAATTCTTGCAACGGTAAGGCGGCACCAGTCAATTTTATGCATTGAGACATAAGAATGATGAGACAGTGAAATCTAAAGTTATGGCTGTCTCTGAAATATTCTTAATTCATGCTCATGTCAAGTTATAGATAGAGACCTTTGAGTAGTAGATGCTCACAGATGTTTCACTACCCTCAAACAGCATTTGCAATAGACTCACAGGTTAACCAAACATCTTTGCATCACCCCTCTGTTCCACAATGACCTCTATGTCCAAACACGCACTCAAAAGCAAGCTCATTCTACACTTAGATTCATTGCAAATGTAAAAAAACACATACAGTCCAGTCCTCAGTTTCTTAATGAAGTTGTTGTTTTTCACTCAACAGATGCCTTAAGATTAACCCCGACAAGGGATCCAAAGTGGAGTGGAACACGTCTAAGAAAAACCTTGCAGTCAATCCAAAGGTTCTGACGTTGATCACCAAAATTGCGGACTATGAGTGGAGAGCATAAAAAGTTCTCATTTTTATCCTGAGGATAACCTTATCTGTGGTTCACTAGCACTGGTCTCTGGTTCATGGTCAATGTCAACAGCACGGGTGGCCCGCTTTATAGGGGAAAAGTGAAATATAGGCTGCAAATCCTATTCACATTTAGCTAGCATTGGTGCTAGCCAGTTGGTAGGTTACTGTCTGCTGACAGGCTCTCTGTCACTGTGTCCTGCTTTAGGTGTAGCATTGTCTTAAGTATTATCTTCATCTCAGTTCATTGTAATAAGCTATACTTTCACACTTGTGGTGCTTGCTCTGCAGGCACAGTCCCATTCGTTCAGTTATTTTGGTAAAAGTTTGTGTTAAAGTGACAACTTACAACATATCAATACTTATCAGTTAAGTATAATCAGCATAACAATGAGGCTTTTGTTTTACTCGAGTTGTTCTTTGCATATGATTACTTTGCAAATTTCTCCAAGGGAACTCAAATGGCCAGCAGCAGCCCTGAATGTGAGACTTTCAGAAAGCTAGAGCTACTTCTAAACCTGCAGGTTATGGGCCTCAAATATACCCCTTTTCGTTGCTCCAGATGTGGGGAGGCAGATGAATGTTCGAGGTGGCATCGTCCCCTTCTTTTGTGCTCAAGTGTGTGTTTGCATTAGATTCTTTTTTTCTACATGCCTTTGTTTATGCATAAGTGTTAGTTGTTCTTGGATTGTTCCAGGAAGGGTTATCTTTTTGTCAATAAAATCAATGTTAATGATTGAAACAATGTCTCATGTCTTATAAGTAAAATAAACATGTACAAACTGCTCATACACATGAATTAACATAATCTTGATGTAATTATAATCAGGGGTTTTGTTTAATAAGGGTTCTTTGGATGTTTTGTGACAGATAAAACCCACAATCTTACAGGGAGCACACTTAATTCAAACTGAAAGTCCAGTAAATATTCAGGAAATGTATGTTAAATTACACTTAAAATCTAAATTTACATGTGATATTATGTAAAATTAACAGTGAATTGTAATTTTAAAGCCACTATCTAGTCTTTTTGACATGTTTTGAAAGATAAATCGAATTATTTTGTGTTGTATAATGTAGTATTACATCAAATATAATTGAATATACAACTTTTTTAAATCAAGTAGTGTTATTTAACCCAACTGTTAACTGTATATTTCTGTACATTTAAGCATTATTATTCATATTGCCACATTCATTGACCATGTTTATAGGTAATTTCATTGTTTAATCACGTTAAAATGTTCCTAATTTAATGTTTAAAAGCACATGGAAAAGGCAAAATCCCATGTAAAATTAGCGCAACAAACTCTATTTTCATTACTGAAAATAATTGTATTTTTATGAGAAAGTTATTTTCTGTTATTTTACGGTATTATTTTGGCGCCCCAGCTGGTGGAATATTACTGTTTTTTTACGATGTTTTTTTTAACAGTGTACCTTTGACGTTGCGTGACGAACTCTGTATTCCTCGTCCACACGTAAACGCAAAAAAGGATTTTTAAAAAATCTGTTTTGGGTGATTCGAAATGCTGTTTATGTGTGGACAAAACAGCTGCTTTTTCAAAAATACCCGTGTAGGTGTGGCTGTAGCATAAAAGAGTTAGTAGTTTATTTTATTACTACCTGTAATTTATTGCAGATTACTTTTATTTGCTTAACTGTTTACTAAAAGTTTGAGGTGTGAAATAAACCACAATGGAGCAAAATATGGGTGTGTGTGGTTGGAGGATGTGTTTGTGTGCGTGCGTGCGTGCACGCGGGGAGGGGGGGGGTGACTTGCAAAACAAAGGGGGGCCTAGCAAAACAAGTTTGGGAATCACTGATGTAGAGATTTGTCTGCTACTGGAACTCGTTGAGGCTCTTTGTTATTTGGGCTCTAATTTGAGGTGCTGTTAATTTGCCATTTCTGATGCTGGTGACTCTGATGAATTTATCCTGACTCTTGGTATTCCTTTCCTGGGGTGGTCCTCATGTGAACCAGTTTCATTGTAGCTCTTGATGGTTTTTGCAACTGCACTTGGGGACACATTCAAAGTTTTGGTAATTTTCTGACTGACTGACCTTCAGTTCTTAAAGCAGGGGCGTCACTACACTGCAAAAAACGATTTTCAAGAAAGTAAAAAAACCCTTGTTTATGGACATTTTTTCTTATTTTTTGTCTAAAAAGAAAATATATTCTTAACAAGCAAGTTTTGCACAAGAAAATAAATCTTATTCTAGGAAAATATGTCTAACTTTTCCTTAAAAGGATATTTCAGCTCATCTTGAGCTTTATTTACCAGTTACAAGGTATGAAAACCGTTTGGTTGAAATTCCCTAATAAAAACAAGATTATTTTTCTCATTTCAAGAGTAAGGCCACTTAAACAGCTGCTCAGTTTAAGAAATGTATTTATTGACACTAAAGTGTAATAAAACTGCTGTCAAGTTTGACAAAACATGCACAAAAGCTGGAACTAAAAGCACATGATAAACATGAAATAAAGGCCCATTTGAAAAACAGAAACGGCATAACTCATTCACTTTAGGCCATGTCAAACAGATTAATAGATCAGCATCAGACAAGTATCAGTACACATATCTTCACTGTGGCAATGCTACAATCGCATTCAACTGTCAGATTTGATAGAAAACTCAACAACAAAACTGTCCAAAACAATAACCTGATAATACAGTTCATGCATGTAAAGCAGTGTGCCTTTTATAAAACATCTGTTGAACTCATGTGTAGTCCAATTACATCACACAGGTAATATTTCATGACTGCATATGTCATATCTTTGTGTGTGAAACTGTAATATGGAGTGAAATCCATAAGATTATCAGCGGATATCAGCTCCGTTGCTTGTGCCATGTTTGGAATCTCTATCTTATATTACATGTAATCTTTGTCATAACAAATGGTATTGTGCTGCTGGAATTCAAAACAGTACAATGATGAATTGATCACATAGATATTTTTCACAAGCCCAAATATAGGTAAACCACTAGAACCAACAGCACAAACAATTAATGACCTATCCCTTATGTATTTGTTACCATTTAGATTAAGCCATTTAACAGTCACTGCATGGTTTACTTCATCATTTCCAAGGAAGGCCCTCATTTTTTCTTTTAAGTATGACATTATGCTTACTTCTGAGGTTGGTCCTAATGTGCATTCATTGGAAAAAAATGGGGTGATCAAAACTATCCACATTCTGACAACATTCATACATTTGATTATGCTTTATTAAAGATTTGCAAACATTTTTAAAATTTATTTTTGACGCCCATTGTTTGAAAAAGCGATGTTTCGATTCAAATCTCATGCACATATGACGGACCATTGGTCCCAAACGTTTAATTTGGCTTGGTGTATGAATCAAATAATGTTGTTTTGGTGTGATGTTGTTATATGGGAATAGGGCTTTCATGTGCTTCAAGTGCTGTTCAATGAGGATTTTCAACTTGTTAATAGTCTGCAGACTGATGACAGGAGCAAGTAAAATCTGAACTATCTCAATGAGTTCAAGAATGAATGCGTAGTGTTCAGTACCTTTCAACACACACTTTATTTCTAATGGAGCAATCCCTTCAAAAATTACATGCATCATGTCTTGGGGTGTTTGTTGGATCAAGTTGAATGCTGGGAAATTAATAAGTTTGCTTCTTCTGTTTATTCCATATGTTGTTTTTAAGCTGCTTCTTAGATACTCTGTGTTGGCCTTCTCAATTTCGCTACATTGCCGGACATGTCGTTCAAATGTCCGTTCCTCAAAGTTATCCTCATCAAAATAAATTTGCATGTCCTCAAATGAACATTCACACTGCCTGCATTTACTATGAGCAAACCCAACACCCTCTTTAAACCCGCAAAGCTCATGTTGCGCCAAAGTGTCTCCACATAATGAAACTAATGCTCCAAATATTTCACGTTCACCATTTCCAGTTTGAATTTTAACTCCATTATATAGCTTCACTAAGTCCTCATGCAGCCTTTGCAAGATTCCATCTACACCACATTCAGAAAGCGCACTCTTTTTTGCAATGGCAAGTAGACGAATGGCAGGTAGTTTTGATCGATATTTAGGATTAATGTTTCCCAAAGTATAATAGAACATTACCAACTTATTTTTGGAGGCATGAGACCCAAGTGGGTTACAAATTTCAATTTCATCTGAGTAAAGGATAATCTGTAAGGCAGAGGGGTGTGCAGAAAATAAACGGTGAGACTTCATGAGTTCTCCATCTATGATATCATATAAATACTCATTTCTCTAATTTTTCTGCTCATCTATCAATGCCAAAACTCTTGGATGGGACAATAACTGCTCCAAACTTCTGACAAGCGGAACATAATGAAAACATTTGGGCACAGTAGTGAGGAATCTTTTTTTCCCTTTTTTTCCCCTTTTTTTCCCATGACAGCAGTATACCCAACACAAACCTCCTCGGACTCCACAAAATTGAAATGTCTCTTTATCACATCATCCTGCCTGTATGTTGTTGAAACAGAGGCAAATGGATCCTCAATCTGGTCGAAGACTGCCAAAACATCTTTTTCAAGTCCACTTCCATGATGCTGCTGGAAAACCTTTTGTACCTGACTTCTCAGATTATTGACCAACGATGCCTGATACTGTTGTAATGCTGCAACGACATCATTCACACCACTCTGAAAAACAGACAGAAAGGACAAACGACATCTTAGTTGTTTGCTATTAAAAGAGATTTATTTTTAGCGAATAGACAACTTATAATGTAAGTACTAATAATGTACGTAGCTCTGCAACCAAAAAAACTGCATAGAATTATTTGACTGTTTCTTATAGATTTTTTCCCTCACTGAAACTGAAGAAAAAAAAAAAATTTTTAAATTCCTTCTCGGATTTCTTGCAAAACTCAAATTTTTAGTTTACTTAAGATTACAATTTTCCTTTTTAAACTGAGACTAAGAGTTAGGTGGCAGAGGAAGGCTTGTGATGGGAGCAACCCTGAAAAGGATAGGCGGAGGCAAATGGATGGATGGCTGGAGACTATGACTGCCTTAGTTTACCTAAGGCAGTCATAGTCATTTGTTGGAAAGTTGGAGGCACATACAAGTGATGCTCGGTTTTGCATAGTTACTATTAGGATAATCAGAATGAATTAAAGGCTGTTACAGTTTAGGGAAATTGTTAATAATAAATGATGAAAAAAAATAGAGCCACATGTTAAAATAATCATTCTAATTTTGTATGAGCACAAACCTGTGAAAGACGATGTTTCTCTCTTGCAGTCAATACAAGAGCTGTTGCTTGTCTGGTAAGAACATCGTGGCAGGAGTCATCCTTCAGAAAAGAGAAATAAATATAGGAATGTTATAAACTGGTAAAATGTTTTATCAAAAGAAGTTGTTATTGTTCAGTAGTGATAGACTCACCATAGATTGGGATGATGCTACTCCATCTGCGAACCCGCTTGGACAAGCTGCTGAAATGTTTGGAGTCGAGGTATCATTGTTGGTCTGGGATGGAACAAGGGGCCTTTGCGAGATATGGGCACCATCATCGAAGCCAGAGTACAATGTCTTATTATTGTCAAAAGTACCAAAATGTTCGGGGCACACACTGTCTGGATCATGCTGTATTGTGTTTTGATCAATCACTGCATCTTCTCCTGAGTTCAATCTGGTGTCTACAGCTGCATCCATTGTTGGCTGGCTTGTTGGCTGGTTTTCGACCACTGGATCAGTCCTGTAGGCCCACATGTTACTCAGACTTCTGTTCTCCGCTGATGAGGGTTCCCTCCTAGAACTGCAATTGAGATTAATTGATTAATTGACTAGTTAAAGATATTAATTACAAGCTACACTGATCATTTCTAAATAATTCTATTCTGCATTTGATAATTTACTCCAAAATATGTATGTTTTCAGACTGAGTTTAATAAATTGTTACTAATTTATTGCTGATTGATATTTGGTAGCTTAACTGTAGTTTAAAAGCTTTAAAAATCCTCAAAAACCTAAACCTGGAAAGCTAAACTAAAGAACACAGGAAACATTGAAAATGTTGCAAAAACCTTACAACCTGGAGCAAGGAGCATGAGACATGAAAACCTGAGGGAGGGAACACAGATGACACAGAGGAGAAAATGCAGACGATCCGACAAAGAACAGAGGGAAGCACACACTAAATATACACACACACAGGGAAACGAGGAATTGGCAGACAGGTACGAAACACAGCTGACACTAATCAGATGAGAAGAGACCAGGGGGAAGGGCAACAGAATACACTGATGCAGGGCATGGGACTATCAAAGTAAAACAGGAATAAACATGAACATCAAACCAGGGACACTTGACTCAAGACAAGGGAGGCACGGAGAACACCTAAACACAGGAAATAATTAACAAATAACCAGGAAACTAACTGAAACAATGAATATTAATAAACACAAACAACCAAGGAGACTCTGGACCATGCCCATTGGTTTATTTAAAACAAAAGTAAAAAAAATAAATAAAAATGGTGTTTTCTCTATTAGGAGAAATTAAGCACTCAGAAAAATTGTTTAGAAATAGCATTGATGTGGATCATAAGGAATTAGCATTAACATATCTACTGTTAAGCTGTAAACACAAGTAGGAATCTAACATGAATACTTTATATGATTATTTTCAAAGATATCAAAGTATATAGTCAGTCTCACCTTACAGATTTCTGTGTCCTAGTCGATCCGCTGCATCGTCCATTGCCAAGGTGGTCGGAGTGTGTTCGACGAATGTGATACCAAAATGAATTGTAAACACGATATTCTTTGACACATCCATCTATGCCACAAACTACACGGAAATCTGGACTATGGCTATGTGCAGAATTAATATGACTCAGTAAGGATTTGAGGGTCAGACCCACAAAAACGAAGCAGATAACACAGCGCCAAATCATTTTGTTTCACTGGTCTGTGAACCGTTTTTCCCATAAAGCCAAGATGTCCAGGATTATTCCATTAAGGGGTAGGAATGGCTATCCTAATTCGGTGCCTTATAACAGCTGTACTAAGTAATAGTACCGACATGTCAGTATTTACTTAATATAATCTAACTAAATAGTTAAATCTTTAAATATATAGAATTTTATAGATATAAAACAGCGAACTAAACCATTTCTGTACACAACCCCATACTCCTGAGTTGGTACAGTCCAGCTTCGCGCCTCTAGCTTCGCACCTCAAATTTGGATTGCAGGATTAGTAATATTTTTGGGTCCGGGATACAGTGGTACAGTGTGAAGAAATTAAGGCATGCTATGGAGAAACTGGACGAAATAACAATTGCCACCCTGAAAGGTATGTGACTGTTTTGTTTTTTCTATGTTTTGTGTTCTGCTATGTTGCATGGTAAGTCGCTAGCATGGCAGGCTATACCCGGTTGTTAGCTTAGCTTGTGCGGTTAGCTTAGTTGCATTAGCATATTTAAATATGCTAGTGCTATTACACTACATACATGGGTATTTCTGAAAACTGAGATTTTCCGTTTTCATTTTAAAAATAATCCCGTCCACACGGAAACGCAGAAATGAAGGAAAACGCTGCTAGGAACATGCCAAAGCAACAGGTGGCGATATATTCCTAACCGTGTAGAAATGTTGGCCAATCAGAAGTCTAGAAGCCTCGGTGGGAAATAGTAAAGAAAGATGGGGCATAGAAGCAGAACCCAGTCTGGAGGGACAGTAACTGTGTATATGTAAGTATTTAAACACTGCAGAGAGTACAATTAACAGTAACAGTATTGTAGAAATTCATTTCACCGAAACAATAACGTGGCGGACAAGGCCCACACCTTTGACGCTGCGTTTTCTCCGTTTTTCTCGTCCACACCTAAATGCAAAAAAGGAGTTTTCGAAAATATCCACCCTGGCAAGCGTTTTTAGAAATCTCCTTTTTCAGTGACTGAAAACGCTGTTTACGTGTGGACGAAAGGTGCAAGCGAATCACAAATATAATACTTTTTCCAGTCAATGGGAGGAAGGTAATTTAGAACCTGTGGAGCAGTCAGGAGGGAATATAATGGAATAGAGTATTGTTTTTAAATGGTAAATATTAAATTATGTTTCTTGTGTATCCTGTTTGTTACCCAAGCAAAGCTGTCAGCTGGCTTGCACATGAGGATGATGCAATGTAGTGATAATTGGAAACTCCTATTGCAGAAGCAAATGTTGGAGAAGACCTGCTCTCGTCACTTTCACGAGATGACATCAAAGATCTGTTTCCTGGTCCTGAATATTTCCTCAGGCGTCGGGCTCTATGGCTTGCAGTGCACAAATGTGAAGAAGTAAGTTCTGTCCTATCGCTGTGTGACAAAACTGAGAACACACCAGCTTGTTTTATGCAGTTTCAAGTAATTCCACCAATACTCACTTAACAGATAGACAGTAGAATCTTCTTTAGTTTTGATTTAAATCAAGTGGCCCACACATTTATTAAATATACATATTTTTTATTGTTCAACACTTTACTGATATTTTGTTGTACTTTCTTTCATGTGTAGAGACCTAAAGTTCTTGTGCAATTTTACGTGAAATTAGCCCCATGTACACTGTATTTTAGAACAAGACTGCTGCTGAAAAAATGCTAACAACTACTGGAGATGGTGACTTCTCCAGAGAGGAACCCAGCACTTCTAAGTTTGTGACTATGTCCAACCCAGAGTACATAGTCTTCACAGACAGTGAACTTGAGCAAGCTCGACATTCCTACTTTGAAAAGAAGCGGCTGGGGACAGAGTGTGCTGAACCTTTGTCAAAGGAACTCTTTTGTCGACTTGTAAGAAACACCATGACAAACATGATTTCGATAGCAAGAGCAGCTGAAGACTCCAGATACCCCAGCAAACATGAGGTTGATGCCATGGCAAAGCGATTAATGGAGTACTACCCAATGCTTAAAGAAACGTGTGGTGAGTGGGTAAGTAGCATTTGCTCAATACCACTCTGTGTTAATCATGAGTGATGTATCTTATCATCTTTTAATTTTTACCGTTTGTACCTGTTAGGAGCATGTTGCTAAAAAGCTAATGAAGAGACTCTCCAATGTCAAAAGTCCAAGGAAGGGCAAAAAACCTCCTGCGAAGAAGCCAAGAAAGGATGGGAATGAAAGCATTGCAAAAAGTGACAGCAGTGGGGAGTCCAGTGCATCAACTATTATTCTAGATAAATCACCAGTTAGATCGATGGGCACCCCAGTGCACCACCAGGATGGCAGTGATGAAGAATGTAAGTATAATATAATGCACCCTCTTATTACAGCCTGAGTGTAAATGTGGTTTGGACGATACTTTTTGTTTTTTTGTTAAAAATTCTGCTAACAATGGAACACAACTACTTCACTGTTTATCTTGGAATCTTTGTGTTCCATTTAATAGTGACAACTTCACAGGATTAATGAACAATTTTAAGATAGGTGGTTAGTTAATTTGTTGATCTAATTTACAGAAATATTTTGGTATTTTTGTATTATTGTTTTGCACCAATAACAGATATATAAAGCCTTACTGTGGCAATAAATGATTTACACACCTCTGCTCTGTGTGTTTAGCTGGTTCAGCTGACTTCTTTGACAGCCAAAAAACCCAGGCAAGACACTTCAAGAAATATACAAGACCAAAAAACCGAACAAAGCTGCTGTTACCCAACTGCTGAACCTGGAGTTTGAGTCTAGAAGACAATTCATTAACTCTGATGCTATAAAGGAGCAGGACAGAGCAGTGAAGATACTAGAGGCATATCCTTGTTTCAGAGAACTGGACCATGTAAGCAGCACTTATTTCTTTTAGCCATCCTGTTATTCCTTTGGGGACATTTTGATATGATTTTCAAATTTCTTAAATACTGGCCCTCATGTTTAAATTGTTATCACTTATTGTCAAGACCAGATACAGAGCTAGACAGATCTATCTTAGTTGGGTTTCTGTCTGTATTTTTCAGGTCCTTGATGAGCTGCGGAGAATTATTCAACCATCCAACTTGAAATACATTTCTGAGATGAAGGATAGATGGGAAATCTTCTACTCGAAGGTGCAGTTTTATGGTGTCATGAAGAAAGTTATGAAGCCGCCAAAAACTTTGGATGGAGGTAATGCTACAGTATCTTGATTTGTCTACATTTATGCTTTGCAGATTACATTATTTGCAATGCTTAATGGTGTTGCCCTGTCTTATTTTTCTTTTTTCAAACCAGTGGAACATGCAGCAGCTGTGTTCAGAGCCCTTCCCGTGCTTTTCCCTTCCAGCACAGTACCACCTAAGAAGCTGGGCATCTGTAGTGAGGCTTTTTTCCATGTCCTAAAGGTAAGGCTGCAATATTCTATGTGTATATATTGTTGAATTTTGCAGTTACTCATGTTTTCATTTTATATATTTTACTTTGGAGTCAGTCAAATATTCTTAAAGTTCAGATCCCCATAACATGTTGATGTTAATAAAACCTACAAAAAAAGTTGATCTATTTTAAACTGTAATGCAACTCAAAAATTGTATTTCTTACGGTCTTGTTCTAATCCTCTTTTTTTCTGTCATGTAGACTTCAGAAGACCCTGAAGGCTACCTGCGTCAGCGACCCCTGGCTTGTCCAGTTCTGCTTGTCTCTGAAGGCAACTGCATGATAGCTGTTGGAACCACACCAGTGAGCACTTTTGACCGGAAGGATCTTAATGAGGGACTGCTCTATCTGATGGCATATTACTATGCCCTCCACCTCACATATCCA
Organism: Aulonocara stuartgranti; assembly: GCF_965226115.1. Lineage (NCBI taxonomy): Eukaryota > Metazoa > Chordata > Actinopteri > Cichliformes > Cichlidae > Aulonocara > Aulonocara stuartgranti. Next base: position 15,637,420 of record NC_138940.1, on the reverse strand, counting down.
AAGTGCATTTCCACGCTGCTGTCTGTCTTGCAAACTGAAATACTCAAAGACTCCATCCATGACCGAGATTCAACCCCCTCTTACAAGAAGGCGCTTGGTGAGTGGAAGTCATTCATTGAGTGAGTCTCTCAGATGACAGACTCCATCTGCCTTGTTTATCAGACTCAGTGTTGGTCAGTGAGGTTGTTTTTTTTCTCTCTAGAAAAGTTGTTCAAATGTAAAACACATGTTTGTTTGTGTGGTCGTTAAACTTGTTCTTCTAAAATGTTATGTAATATAGGATTTGAAATAGTGATTGTTTTAAGCTTCAGCAAAATTTATTTTTGATACCAGCCATGAGTGTGTTATACTGTTATTATTCATGTTAAGAGTATCTGGAATATGCACTTCTTATATTGGCCATGTTACACAGTACCCTGCTGAAATGTATAATTTTAGACATGATTCTCCTGGAACAGACCTCAGTGAGTTACTGACCCATTGCTGTGTCAATAAAAGCGCAAAATCTAAGAGTGCTTTTGCTGTCTTAATTTAAGATGAATTCCCTTATTTTTAGTAGCTTTTTGAAGAGATGGTGTCTTATTCTCAGGAATTTTTGCTGATTATTGTTCTCAGAGTCGAAACATAATTCTTATAGTTAGCTCAATCAAGAAAGAAACAATTCAGTTTTAAGAAAATTTGTCCTATAGTAAGGTGTTTTTTTTATGTGAAAAATCTAAATTAAGGTGTCGAATCTTAAAGTAAGCAAATAATTCTTGAAAACAGCTTGTTCAAGAAAGCATAATACTCATTTTAGGTACAGATTTTCTAAATATCAAAGTATATTTTACTTATAATAAGTCATATTTTCTTCAAATAAGCATACATTTTAGACAATTTTGTCTAGTTAAAAGGCATATGGCAGTTAATTTGCTAGTTTTAAGAATTCTAGTCAAGCAACTTTTGCTTACCCCATTGGCAGATTTTTTGCTCAAAACAAGAAAATTTTGTCAGATTTAAGAATATTTGGCTTGTTTCAAGTATAGCTGTTTTTGCAGTGTAGGTTTTAAGGACAGGGGAGGCTTAGGCCCCAAGAGATGCACACGATATGAACGAACGTAGTGAATGAGCATAAAATTTCACAAACAGAAAACAAAGACTGAGAAATTGTTTTCCTACTTTTTTGGACAGATTAAATATCCTAGGCCACCAATAGATCTATTGTTTTATTTCAGTCTGTTTTATAATACAGTACAACAAGAAAACAGAGGAAATGTGTTTGCTGCATCAATAACAAGAAAAAAACTGAAAATAAAAAAGTATATCATTTTTATGGCTGCAATCACCAGTTACTTGGTGGGTGGAAGAATGATGTCTGTTTTTAAGAGTGGCAAATCGGTCAATCACTCTGTTGTGACTCAGATGCTGAGTGTGTCTTTTTTCAATAGACATGACTGTGAAGTCTTTTCTGACCCATTGTTTGACGCAGCCAGGAGTGCAGCCGACGCAGTGCACTAAAGGACCTTTCGCACGAGCAGGCACTGTTAGGGCAACTTGGATGGTTGCCTTCAGAGAGGGAAACATGTCTGAATCAAGGAGGTTGTACACAGACAACATATTTTTGGGTGGAAATCCAGCCTCTGTTTTCCGGGTAAGAAAGTTTCTGGCCACCAGAACCTCCTCTTTTTTCAGGTCAAGTCTGTAGTGCTTTGCAAGTTCATTCAAGTGTGGTTCACTCAAGAAGTTCTCAGATTTAGGACTGCATGCCTGGATGCCTTTTAGCAGCCCTGCATCTACACTGCAAAATCTTTGATCAAGCTCGCCAACCATCCGATCCACACAAGTGAAAAGTAACTCTCTTTTCAATGTGTCCGAGTTGTTAATTCAGTGCGTGAACCCACAGTTGCCTCCAGGACAAAATCCTCCATCATCTGTTTGTGCCTTGTCTTGGCACCTGGTTCAGGGATACTGTGGGTGTTACACAGGGCCTTGGTTTTCTCATACAACTCTGAGTGTTTGCCCTTTGGTGTGTCACACACAGCTTGTTTGCAGATAAAAGCTTCTGCCAGGTCTAAAGTCTCTTTCTGCAGGAATTTGTGGAGTCCTTCGGTTACAGACAGAATCGACTGAAACATTAGTAGTGCATAGACTGCTGAGAACTTGTAGGGCTTTGCTCTGAGACCAACAGCTATGGGGGATCCAATTGCAGATAGGCACTCCAAAATGGCAGGCAATGTTTCAAGAACTGCACTGATTGATCGCAACTGACATGCCCAGCAAGTGTTTGGAAGTTGCACAAGCTCAGTTTTTGTCAATCCAAGCTTTGCCTGAGTCTCCATGAACTTATGATGATTGACTAGGGAGGTGCTGAAGAAAGAATACACACACTCCAACAAGCTGAAAAGCTCCACAGCCTCTGGGATAGCCTTGCAAGTATTGCACAAAACCAGGTTGAGTTGATGAGCATAACAATGCACATAGATAGCCTCAGGATGGAGCCTTCTAAAATGTGCTTGTACACCTCCAGTGGAGCCACTCATAACGGCTGCACCATCATATGTTTGTGCTACACACTTAAGCTCTGCAAGACCATTGTTTTGGATTTGCTGCTGAATCTCATTTGCAATGGACTGGGCATCAATGATGTTATCTCTGCAAGTGCAACGAAACGCTCCTTCACTGCACCCTCTGACATGTACCTGACACAAATAGCTAACTGCTCTGCCTTTTCATCCCTTGCCTCATCTGCCATGATGGAATAGACTTTAGACTTTGTCATTTCAGATACAATGACACTAGTAACCTCCTGGGCACAACAGTCAATCATGTCATTCTGGGATGTTGGCGAGATATACTGTACATTTTTGGGGATTATGTTTTTGAAGAAAATCAAACTCCTTCAAAATCTCTATGCACGCAAGAAAATTCCCTCTGTTTGGGCTGTCTTCACCTTCATCATGGCAACGAAAAGGGAGTCCCTGTCTCCCTAACATAGAGGTTACTGCAACAATTCATCTGAGATACTCTCTTCTTTCGACTATCTCACTCACATTTGCAGTTGCTATCATCTGTGCAACGTTTCCCTGTTTGCTAGTTCCCTGGTAGCTTTTCCATGTGACAACACTGTCCTTACGTGTTTGTGCCATCTCATACTTGCCAAAGATGACTAACGTTTTCTTCCAGTTCTTGTAACCGCTACTGACCAAACTATCATATTTGATGTTTTTGCAAAACATTCTACATGGGAAGCAGAAAGCTGCATTCTGGCTGACTGAATATTCTAACCAGTTGTGCTTTTCAAAACAGCTGTGGTTAAATGCTCACTTCTGTGTACCAAAAGTATCATGTGGATAGCTCTTCAGCTTTACCTGTCTGGGCTCTGTGTCTTTGTCACCTAAATCAAACCCTGTAGTAGAATGAGTTGCTCCAGCTGCTTCATCATTTTCCCTCTCTTGGCCTGTTTGCTCTCCTCTCTCTGTAATAACTTGATCTTCCTCTGCCTCTCGATCCATTTGCTGCAGCTCCCCTGTCTCTCCTTGCTCTCTCTGACTTGAACTTGCCTTTTGACCTTTTTTTTCTCCTTCTGCCTCACCCTTCAAGATACATTAAAACATACAGAATTGTAATGTAAATTGCTAGTATCATGACTTCTGCTCACACGCCACAGTAATTTGTTGCTCCCAAATATTTTGAAGTTACAAACATTACATTTTGAGCACGCATGTGACTAAAATGGTTGCAATTTAAAGCCCTGAAAAATATTACTAAATTACTTGAATTGAAGTAATATTAAAATAGAACCCTCAAAAATATGTGAGTCAGGCTAATTTGACTTGTTATATATATATATATATATATATATATATATATATATATATATATATATATATCTTTGCTCTCTCCACTTTCTAACCTTGACTCTCCTAAATAAAAGCTCAAGTTAAACAGGTCTTATATGTTGTACCGTGACTGAAATGTTTCATATTTCATATCCATATTGAGTTCCATAAAATTCTAATCAGACTATCTGCATCACAAATGACTCCATCCTGTGAAATCTTTGACTCACCTCTCCAGCAGGGGTCTCTCCCCTCTCCCTCTCTGTGATCCTCTGCCCTGACTCCTACAGGTTAATGGGGATGGAGGAGTGATTATTATTATTTCCACTGATGATAACCATACCTGAATTGTCACGGTTCTGGGTCCGTGGGACCCAGTATTTTGAGTTTATTATGTTTTGGTGTAATTTTGCATCAGGGATTGTTTTCTTGTTCTCTTGTTGTGTTAATGATGATGATTATGATGTCTATTATTAGAGTTCCATGTTTCTGTTTATCTGGGTTTAAGATGTGGGTTTAGTTGATGTGTCATTTCCTGTCTGTCTCTCAATGTCGAGCCTGCGTGTGATGTTTTATTGTGAAGGTCTGTGTCTCATGTGAGTGTGTCCAGTTTTACCTCTGCCTCATCTTAAATTCAAATTCAAATTTTATTTTTTATTTGTCATGTACACAGTCATACACAGTACGATATGTAGTGAAATGCTTGGACAACTGCTCGTGACCTAAAGAAAACAAAAAAAGGAAAAGGCTATGAATAAGATAGGAAATAAATATGAAAAATTAAAAAGGGTAAATTTAACTAGGAAGGAATAAAATATAAATTAAGGTTAAAAATGAAATAACTGTACAACACAAATTAGAATGAAGGGTAAATTTAACTGGGAAGAATAAGATAAAATATATAAATTAAAGTTGAAAATAAAATAACTGTACAACAAAATACACAATATAGAACTATATAAGAATGTATGAAGAAATCTAAATATAAATAAATATATACACAATAACAGCAGCTGTACAAGTATTAACTGGAAATGAAGAATATAGTGACCAGTGTTGTGCAAAAACAATGTCCAGAAAGTCCAGTGTGTGTGTAAGAACCATATGTGTGGGTCAGTACTGTGTGGTGGTGTGATTGAGAGACCGTATCGCCTGCGGGAAGAAGCTCCTCCTCAGTCTCTCTGTGTTGGTCTTCAGGGAGCAGAATCGCTTTCCTGACCTCAACAGAGAGAACAGTCTGTTGTTGGGATGGCTGAGGTCCTTCACGATCTTCCTGGCCTTAGTCCAGCACCGCCTGCTGTAGATTGAGTGCAGGTCAGGGAGCTCGGAGCGGATGGTGCGCTCAGCTGACCGCACAACCCTCTGTAGAGCTCGTCTGTCCTGCATGGTGCTGTTCCCGAACCAGGTTAAGATGTTTCCCGCCAGGATGCTCTCTATGGTGCACGAGTAAAAGTTCCTGAGCACCTTGGAGGGCAGTTGGAAGTCTCTCAAGCGTCTGAGGTGGTAGAGACGCTGTCGGGCCTTTTTCACCACGGTGTTGATGTGACAGGACCATGACAGGTCCTGCGTGATGTGAACTCCGAGGTATTTGAAGCTGTCCACTCTCTCCACTGGGCACTCGTTGATGACGGGGGTCTGGTAGTTCCTCTCCTGCTTAGTGCTGAAGTCCACTATCAGCTCCTTTGTCTTACTGACGTTTAGAAGGAGGTTGTTCCTCTGGCACCAGTTCTCCAGATTCCTAATCTCCTTCAGGTAGGCCGTCTCGTTGTTATCAGAGATCAGGCCCACCACGACGGTGTCGTCAGCAAACTTGATGATGGTGGTGGAGCTGGTAGTGGCCACACAGTCATATGTGTACAAAGAGTACAGCAGGGGGCTCAGAACACACCCCTGGGGGGCTCCAGTGCTGAGAGTGGTGGAGGCTGAGACATTTCCGCCCATCCTTACTGCCTGAGATCTCACTCGGCCAGCTCGGATCCGGAGTTAAAAACTTCGAATTGTGAGTACATTGTATACCAATAGAAACAAGAGTGTCACTGTCATACCTAATGTACCCAATGGTGATGATTTTGCCGATTTAGAAACGCTGAAAACTAACTTAAAAAACAAAGACAAAGAAAAAGTGGTCGGAGCAGTCGTGACGGCAGCCGACCTCACCGGCGCCATCTTAATTCCATCTTACTGATTGTTCCCAGCTGTGTCCACCACCTGTGTGTAATTCCCGTGTTTCTCTGTGTGTATTTAAGTCGTGTCCTCCATCATTGTAGTTGCTGGTCCGTCTGTGTATCTACCATGTCTCACCCGTGTGTTCACCCTGCTGTCTACCATTGTCTGTCTCTGCTCGCCCTGCTTCATGTTCTGGTTTCTGCGCTACAGTTTAGTTGTTTCTCAGTATAGTTTAGTTTGAGCTCCATTTGCTGTTTGTCCTTATTTTGTGCTTAATAAACCACCCTCACTTCTCCACTACTGCCTGCGTTTGGATCCTCCTTCATTTCCTCCACACGGCTCATCCCACTCGCCGTGACATGAATGAGCTCAGCTCAATTTTTCAGAGCTAAAACGAGTGACAGAAATTAACATTATGCTAACAATTTAACTTAGTGCGCTAGCCAGGTTTTTATTTATCAAAATGGGAGAACCTGGTTCATTAATTACATGGGACTCTCTGCTGTTAGCTGGAGCTAACTAATTGTTACTACCAGCCAGCGATGAAGACTTACTTTCTTGAAAAACTTGCGTATATCCATGATTTCTTGCTGTTTGCCGCATTTACGCTAGTGTGTCCGCAGGTGTATACAAGCGGAGTGTAAAGTAGCAGTGAAAACGAGGACTGGATTTTCGGTAATGTGGATGTCCCCTGTGAACAACTGGAACGGATTGGATAACGAAGCACTGACGCTACCTTAACAGTGTAAAGTGAAAGGGACCAAGCGAGTTATGATCATATTTATGTGAATAGCGACAGGTTTATATTATTATTTCTTTAAACTCATATTCCTGCATCTTTATATTGAATTTGTCTGCAAGTTCTGTAAAATAAAATAAAAAATCGAATAAGTAGAAAAAAAAAAAAGCTTAAGAATATTTTAGGGAGGCTTCAGCACCCCTAAAATAAGCCTAACGACGCCACTGTCTTAAAGTAATGATGGACTGAGGTTTCTCTTTACTTAGCTGATTGGTTCTTGCCATAATATGAATTCTAACAGTGGTCAAATACGGCTGTCAGCTGTGTACCAACCTGACTTCTGCACAACACAACTGATAGTCCCAACCCCATGAAGAAGGCAAGAAATTCCACAAATGAACCCTGATGAGGCCTACCTGTGAAGTGAAACCATTTAAGGTGACAACATCATGAAGCTCATTAAGAGAAGGCCAAGAGTTTGTAGCACTGTCAACAAAGCAAAGGTGGCTCCTTTCAGGAATATAAAATATAAAACACATTCAGTGTTCAATTTTCAATTTGGTACATAATTCATTGTATCTTGCTTCATGTATTTGATGTCTTCAGTATGTATCTACAATGTAGAAAGTAGTAAAACTAAAGAAAACTATTAAATGAGAAGTTTTGTCCAAACTTTTCACTGGTAGTGTATATGTTTACAAAAGGGAAACATAGAAATTATGAACTGAAATTTATAAAGCATATTCTACACATTTGTGTCCAACATTAAAAATGTGCACACACTTCTTTTTTTTTTACTCTCAGCTATGCATACAAATTGTTCTGCTCTATTATTTTTCCTGCATAGAGGTGGCATGTTATCAGGAGGGCTTTATCAGACACACAGGCTCTCACACATACACACACACACATTCAGACTTTGTACAGTGTCTGCTAATTATGAATAATAAAGCAGAGGTTTAAATAATTGCCACGGTGGTCCTTTGGTGCCTCTCCAGCAGCTAAGTGGGTCACATTTGATGAAGCGTTTCCTTCCGATCCGTCCAGCACTCAAACCCCCGATAATAGCAAGCTGGTCTGGGAATTCAGTGGCATGACATCCTGCGGAAATTATCCAATATAGGCAGGGAGTGTTTTCGGCAGGAAGAAAAAGCAACTCTCTGTGTGACATTTTTTATTGTGTGGGGGGAAATAAATCAGATTCCATTACATTTGAGGGCACATATCATATTGGTATGACGTGTGCCGTCTCTTCAATATGATTTGGGGAATCTGAGGAATGGAAGGTTTTATACCAATGAATCCCAAACTGAATAGTAAGGTAAAGGTGCTGGAGATACTGGGAATTATAATAAATCCTCAGTTATATCCCAAATACACTGCACTCTCAGAAAATATGTTACCTTATTGTACCTTTAAAGGAACAATGGCTTCCTGGGTCGGAACACTGTTCTAAGCTTGACAAAGAATATTCGTATTTTTGTGTTTTTAAACTCAAGACCATCTTAAAACTTTGGCAACAATTCTGCACCTTAAAATTAGAAAAATATGTCTAATTTGTCTAAAAATAGGAAAAGGTATGTTTTTTGCCACTATTCCACTATGTCACTATTCCACTCTCTTTTCCAATGAGGCACAGTGGTGTTTTGTTCACTAAAACCCTTTAGATAAGAACTTACATTTTCCTGCTAATTACATTCATAATATTCATTCTTTTTGTCTTTTGGGAATTGCTAGCTTAGCTTAGCTCATAGCCAAGTCACTAGCACCATGGCTTTTTTACCTGTCTGTCCCACATTTTCCTGCTCAGCGCGTCAATTGTTTAGCTCAGCCTCCTTTACTACTAAAGATACTTGTAGTAGATGTAGCCTGTTTACAGCTCTGGAGGCCAGGATTAGTGAAATGGAGACCTGTCTCCAGACCCTAGAAAATCCTGTAGCTAGCCAGGCCCCTGTAGTCAGTCCGGCCAAAGGTAGCAAAGCCACCGTGAGCTTTCCCCCAAGACTTTGCCCTAAGCAATTGGAAAAAACAGGCAGGCTGGGTGATGTTGAGGGAGAAGTGTAGCCATAAACAGAAGTCTCTGGCATTTGTGGTCATCTATAATCCATCTGGCCCTTTCTTAGAGTTTTTATCTAGTGTCTCTGATTTTTTTATCTGATTTATTGCTCAGTTCACAAAAGTTAATTGTGGAGTTCCACAGCGTTCTGTGTTAGGACAAATTCAGTTTCCTGTAGGCAATATTATTCAAAGCCAAATGACACACACCAATTACTTAAACTGCAGGAATGTTAAAGACCCGGGGCCAGTCTGCTCATCTCCACCCCAGAGTAAAGGGAACCATCTCCTGAGTCTGGGGCCAATTGCCCTGTAAGTGTGTGTACAGTGTTCATTTCTCTTTGTCTCCATGTTGGGCGAGTGCTGAGTATTTCTATACTCTCCATGTTAGGCGAGTGCTTAGTATTTCTATACTCAGCACTCATGTTTAGAGTGTGTGCATAAGCGTTTGTGTCTGTGTGTGCCTGTTTGTCTATGTCTATGTGTCAGGTCAGGTCTTAGGCTATGTCCACACGTACCCGGGTATTTTTGAAAACGCAGATTTTTCTATGCCTTTGCGCCTTTTGTCCACACATAAACTGCGTTTTTGGTCACTGAAAACTGAGATTTTTAAAAACTCCTGCCAGGGTGGATATTTTCAAAAACTCAGTTTTTGCGTTTACGTGTGGACGAGGTAAACGGAGAAAACGCAGCGTCAAAGGTGTGCACATTTTTTGACGTCACACTGTGCGCCACGTTATTGTTTCGGTGAAATGAATTTCTACAATGGCGGACGTAGACAAAATATGTTACTGTTAATTTTTCTCTCTGCAGTGTTTAAATGCTTACATATACACACACAGTTACTGTCTCTCCACACATACGACTCAGTTCTGCTTCTATGTGCCATCTTTGTTTACTCTTTCCCGCCCAGGTTTATTGACTTCTGATTGGCCGACATTTCTACACGGAATATAGCGCCACCTGCTGCTTTGGCATGTTCCTAGCAGCATTTTTCCTTCGTTTTTGGCTTTTATGGGATTTTTTTTCTAAACGAAAACAGAAAATCTTCGTTTTTAAAAATGCCCGTGTACATGTGGACGTAGCCTTAGACTCCATCTCTCTCGGAACATCTCAGGCTCCCAAAACACACCACATCTTAAAATGTATGAAGAAAATTCACATTTTACTTTTTTCCATCCAAATACAAAATGAAAATATCTTCTAATATTGCATCTTAAAAACTTGAAGAATCTGTACAAATACAGACCTTTTACTGTTTGTGAAATGTGCTAAAAATGACCATGAGGCCCAGTAATTGGGAAAGAAATAGACTTTTACTGTACCTCTACTTCTAAGAGTGCACTGATTTGGCCCCATAACATTCATTAACATACTAATTAGATGAAGGGAATCTTAGAATTCAACAGTCTTAAATGCAGATATACTACATTTAAATGACTTTTAGCTGCTCAATTATTCACAAGAGGTCACCACAGCAGGTAGTGCCTCATGTTTGGGTTGGCAGAATTTTGAAGGATTTTAATAATAATTTGGAGGGGTGCTTTTTTGAACTGCAGGTCCTTGAGGAGTAAAAACATTTCACATTTGAAATGACACTAGTGGGGCTAGTTACAATGCCTTCTTTGTTATGAATTAGCGATACATGTTTTTACTCCTCAAGGACCTGGGCCCTGTTTCAGGAAGCCGGTTTAGAAAACTCAGAGTGAAAAACGATACGCAGGGTTGAGTAACCCCGAACTGTCCAACTCGGAATATTCGGTTTCAGAAAGGCTGATAACAATTAGTTCAATCAACGCGGAGTTGCTTTAACCCCAAGTGAAGCGCGCGGACGAGGATACATAAAGCCCTGATAAGCGGAGCACAGATTAAGCGAGTCACCATGGAGACGGAGGGAAAGAAGGCGCGGTCAATGTATTTCACAGCGCTTGAGGCCGAAATTCTGATGGCAGCATATGCCGATAACATGCAAATTTCTCAGAAAAAAAGTAACACAGCCTCAGCTGCAAAACAAAGGGAGCATGCATGGCAAAACATAGCCGACAGAGTCAATGCCTGAGTGTTAATATAAACATTGATCTAGGGATTTCCACCCATTTAACACGTTATTTTATCATATGTTATTTTATTTGTTATTTTATACATTTTATTTTGTGATGTGATGTGAGCGCAGGTGCAACCCAACAGGCCCCAAACGTTCCTGGCAGCAAGTAAAAATGAAATATAAAAATATAGTCCAAACAGGTAAGGTGTAATTGTATTATGAGCCATAGTGCTTGGTCTGTTTGTCCGATGTAAATCAATTGCAGTTAGAGGCTACATTAATTTTCTTTCTGTAAGCACTTATTGAAATTATCTGAGCACATTACAAGTACATATTTGCTTACTCTGTATGCTCAAATGTGGCCCGTTATAGCCAACAGAAAAAAAGCGGAGGCCCGAAAAACAGGTGGGGGTCCTCCACCACCACCACTCACAGAGGCTGAGCAGTTGGCCCTCAGCCAAAACAGTGGGCGCCCTGTGGCCGAAGGCATCTCTGCGGGGACATCCTCTGAGTCAATAACCCCGCAAGACACAAGTGCCTACATAGGGGGTAAATTCAAAATAATACATGATGTGCATACATCCTTTCTTCACAGTCACCTTTGCAGTGCTGCTCATTCATTTGATAAACTCTTTACCATAATGGATTATTTTGTAGTGAAGTTATTTTCCTACTGATTTTGCCTTCCCTCAGTCTTGGTTGTCTTTGAGAGCATAATGACAATGAAGTGTAAGGTGATTGGTATGTTTGTTAATTGCCATTTGGTCCCTTGTAAGTTATAAGTGACCTGTATAAACCTAATATTCTATCAGTTGATGGTGGTGGTGTACTGCATCTGGTGCAGCCTTCTGTTGAGCCAGACCAACATGCAGTTGTGAGTAATACTCCACAGATTATATGAGTTTACAGTAGAACAGCAATGTTGTTAACTTCTTTACTACAGGAAAATAATGAAGAAACATTGACAGCTGTTACAGAGGAGGAAGCAACAGAGACACTTTATGAGGTTTACATCTTTTAATACTTTGTGTACAGGAAACACAGGCGACCAATAAAGCCAGTTGAACAAAAAATCTGTTTATTCTTCTTTCAACATGTTGAGGTGATGGGTCAAAGGAAATGATTGTGACATATGGTGTCTCTGACTGCGCTTCCATCTTGTATGTCCGTGGGAGGGTCAGGATGTTCATGGTTTGGATCACTGCTGCTGTTTGGTTCAGAAGGACAGTGTTCTCCTCTAATTGTGGCAATGTTGTGAAGAATCACACATGCCACAATAATGTCACATGCCCTTTCTGGGGTGACCCTGAGTCTTTGCAGGCACTGGAACCGGGCCTTAAGCATTCCGATAGTCATTTCAATTCTGGCTCTTGTCCTGCAATTAGCCAGATTATATCGCTGCTGTGGGCCCGGTTCAGGGTCAGGGTAAGGGGTAAGCAAATAGGGTAAACATGGATACCCCCTATCACCAAGCAAGTAGCCAGTGAACTCTCCTAAGACAGAAGGATACACTTCAGTTCAAATGTCCCTGAAGCAATTGGTCTTTATATATTTTAAAGTATTCTCAACTCACCATGTCCAAATTTTGTGCTCAGTGTACATTCACGGAATATTTGTGAGTCATGGACAGAGCCTGGCCACTTGGCTTCCACATTTGTGATAATGTTTGGCAGCATCACATATGATCTTCACAGTGCAGAGAACACAAATTAGCATCCATTACTATAATGAAATAATTTGTTAGTTTGAAATGCTACAGGGAACTATGTACCTGCACATTGATGCTGTGGAAAGACTTCCTGTTCACATAGTCTCCTTCATTTACTGAAGGAGCAATGATTGGAATGTGAGTGCCATCTGTACAGCCAATCACGCCTGGGAACCGTGAAAATAAATGTACAATTTAAGTAGTAGTCCAAGTATCACCACATCATGAATTAAGTTTTGGTCATCCTGATACCTGCAATTTTGTGGCATCCCTCTTTGATAAATCTTGTGGGTCTATGACCGGGGAACACAAACGAGTACAGGAGACGTTTCAGTGCAACTGTAACATTCCTGACTGCCCGACAGACGGTAGCCTTGGAAACGTGCTCAGCGTCACCAATATTATACAGAAAGCTCCCGTTTGCAAAAAACCGAAGTGCAATACAAATAATATGTACAGAACTGAGAGGATGTCCACGATGTGTCACATGCGTAATATATGGCCTGAGGATGTTATCCAAATAACTTATAGATTGTGCTGAGAAACGGTAACGTTCGCACAGAAAATCATCAGGAAATGATAAAATGTCCAAACGCGCTCTGATCACTCTCTCCCGGCGGAGACACCTGCGGAGAATTTGGGCTTCACGATCTACTGGCTCTTCAAGGAAGGGGCACGCCATGTCCGACACTTCCTACTGTCAGGTTTCCGACAAAGGGGCGGAGACAGTCAGGGTTAGTTGTAGTAAACCTGCTAGGGGGCAGGTTAGCTTCACGGAGTGTGTCGTCATAGTGACTCACTGAGGCTTCATCTGAACTCGCTTTGTGAAACCGAAAACCCAGAGTTTTCGTTAACTCAGGGTATACTTACTCAGTTTTTCCACTAAACCGGCTTCCTGAAACAGGGCCCTGCAGTTCAAAAAAGCACCCCTCCAACAGCCAAACCCATCTGTTCTCTGATTGGATAGTTAAATTGACATGACATTGGCCAATCAGATGAAAGGAAGAAAAATAGGGTCAAAATTCTTACTTGTAACTTGAAACTTGAGTGCAGAGTTTCACACGTATTTTTTGGCTAAATCCACACACAAATCTTTTTTACACACACACAAAGTATAAAACATTTATGACCACAATCTGAGCCCATAATCTTTGTCTTTTTCCCATGTGCTGAAGGTTGGGATTATTATTAGAATTAATTGCAAACTGTAAGTTCTTGGCAGCTCAATACCAAATTCTGAGCTGTACACATTACATGTTCGATGTAGTGTGTCACTTTATGCATGGAGATTAACTGCAAAAGAGTTTCAGCTTTCTTGGAAAAACAATATCAGTTATTCTGTTTGTTCATTCATACAATGCATCCTGCTCTTTACATGGTGATACTAATTAATGCATGTTATTCAGAGTAGAGTGCGTTTTATTTGATTTTTTTTAATTGTGTCTGTGTACGTTTGTGAAATTAACTCACCTCTCATCCAGGAGTCTTTTGTCCATTGACCAACTATTGATTATGTGAGTCATCACATGAGCCAAAATGCAAAAAAACAAAAAAAGATGTCATTACCATCACCTGGGACTAAGAACCCCATCCATTAGGTGGCCTACTGACTGCATTGTAGGTGGTGTTGTAAACTTCCACCTCTATTCAATAGCGGTTGTTCACGGTGGACCTTGATGATATCCTTGAAATAGTGCCCTTTTAACTTTAGACGCAGTCCTGTTGAGGTGGTTCTTCTCTGTTGTGCCATGTGAGCTTTCAGGCATGGCTGTTTGGGTTCTCCTATACTCCTACACTATATTGTTTAGCTTGTGTTTGGGAGTTTTGTTGTAGAAATAAATAATAATAATAAATTTGATTTAAGAAAGCGGCTTTCAAAACACTCAAGGACACTGCACACAAGCAATAACAACAACAAACATAGCAAATGAAGCAGATTTTGTCAGACATCTCTGACAAACCTACCACATAAAAGAGAGCAATGTTGTTCTGTTGTATTTCTGTTTCTACCTAGTTGGTGTCTGGCATTATTTCCTTTGCATCTGGTTTGATGAAGATTCAGTTGGGATATTCACATGTTTTAAGAGGTTCCTTTACATGTGAGTATTCCTTTTTTCCCCTTCTGCCTTTGAGGGAACATTCTCTCTCTGATGGTGTAGGGTTCTGATCTCCGCAAGTTGTGTTCCATTGGGTGGTGGCAGTCAAAGAGTAAGTACTGGTCTGTGTGTGGATTTCCAGTAAACTTCATTGTTGAGGCTTCCTTCCTCATTAGTAACCACACAGTCCAGGAAAATTCACATATTTTCCTTAGTATCCTCTATGGTAAACTTCATGCTTTCATCAATTCAATTAATGTGTTTGGTGAAAACCAAATACATTAATTGATGCTTTTGATGCGATTGGGGCATGTTCCCCAGGTAATACTACAATAAAAATTAGATACATTATGTTTCTTAGATCTGACAAAATGTGAGACAGCACTCTTGTTCAAACATTCTGTTCACACCAAACGCGATAGACGCGGCCAGAGCGTCAGGTTTACATGTAAAGTTAATGTAGAGGCGTGATGACCCGCGAAAATTCGGAAGCAGATTTACGTCACAAAAACGCGTGTCACAGCAGCGCATCTGGCGCGTTTGACTCACGAATGAAACCACGCGCATCAGTTTTTGTGTTGCATTTTGTGCATACGCGCATTTCGCGTCTACCACTCGAGTTGGAAAAATCTGAACTCCAGCGTCAATTCGCGCCGCGACAACCAATCAGGAGCCTGGTGACGTGGCTCTGACCTAGGTCAAAGATCCAGCCAAAGCCCTTCATTCTTTATTCAGTATGGAGTGTGAAGTAGCGTAACAAAAGCAGCATGGAAAGTGATAGGAAGACAGCATCTGCAGACTGTTCAAGTTTCTTTTAAGTGTTCTTTATTTTCTGGCGTCACCTTTCAACAATTTGTGTCACAAAAACATAAGAACCTGTCAGTCAAAATTTCACCTGCTTTATATAGAATTCCACTCACACCTGGATCTCATTAACTTCTACCATTGGGAAAACAGGGTAGACTAAATAACACAGTCTAGACAAAGAAACAGGAATAAAATCATTTTTCCACTTAACAAACTCATTCACCCAACTAAACAGTTTGAAAAGTCAATCTCTTCACTTACTCTGACTCATGAGGTTATTTTAAATGAAATAAACAATTTTACACAAAAGAAATACCCCTTCATTTGGTTACACCCAATTGACATGATCAGTGACATCATATCCTATAAAATCAGGAAGTATTGGGGCGGCCCTTCCCACATACCTGTTTTACACATAGGACCTGCTCAAAGGAACAGACAATGGTAAGTATAACCAAACTACATAAACAAATGAAAGATCCAAATCAATTAATGATGAAGTGACATTTAGCTTTAAGTACATTTGCACAGATGAAATGAATATGACCAATGCTACCACAAACAGACCCGGAATAGTACGTAGAGCCAAGGTTACATGTGCTGTGTTATAGTGATGGGATTTCCGGCTCTTTTTAGAGAACCGGCTCTTTCGGCTCGGCTCATTAAAAAGAGCCGGCTCTTTCGGCTCCCAACCGGCTCTTCAGGTTGTTTTGTTGCTTTAATTAATTTATTATTAACAATAATATAAAATTATGCAAAAAAGGAATTACTAATGTAAAAAAAAGTGTTTTTATTTATATATGTTTATATATAAATATATGCGGTGGCCCCTAGAGACAAAACACATACAAACTCCAAAACACATTTCTAGCGTTAACTGAACTTCCAAAACAGAGCTACCTAGATCACTTAAATTACACAATTGAAAGCATATGTGTATGGTTTGTGTACTCATACACAAGCACTCATATACATTCAAATAATTAAACAAAAATGTTCATTTACCTGTTACTACCACACACCAAATCCGATCGTTGGTACTTGCTGGCTTGTGTAGCCACTAGGTAACAAAAGCTCAACACTGCGCCTAGCATTCTGGAGCACTTCTGTTGTCTTTTGTATGTGTTTTGGAGTTTTTACGTGTTTTGGAGTTTGTACGTGCTTTGTCTCTAGGGGCCACCGTAAATATACTTTTATTTATTCACTCCACATAAAATGTAATAAATCATATAATACAAAAAATAATATTTTTACATTTCAACTTTTAACTATTTAAATTTTCAGCTTTTTCCTTTTAAACAAATTTAAAGTGAAACCACACAAAACACTGCAAACCACAACACAATTAAATATAAATTTAAATATGAAAACAAAAAGAAGATGCATATTCTCTGTCATATAGGCCAGCATGAATAAACTTTCTGAATCATCCGCAACTGAAAATAGTTGTCGATGATTACTATACCTTTCTAATGTGAGTTGTTGTCCCTGGCCTTCTTTCTCCGTCTCTCCCTCACTCCCCTCCTGTTCCTGTGCTACTGCGAGTGTAACTACACCCCCCCCCCCCCCCCTTCCCAGCGCAAAGCACAAGGGAGTACATGCGGAGTGAAGCGAAAAAAAAGTGCGAGAGAGAGGGTGAGAGAAAAAAAAAACAACAACAACCCACGGCTCGTGATAAGGAGCCGGCTCACGTCGAAGATCCGGCTCTAAGAGCCTTTTTGTTCACAACCGACACATCACTACTGTGTTTACATTAAAGCATTATGATAGACTATAGGATAACAGAACACAAAATAATAATATATGCAAGTGACAAATGGCAAATGAATTCTGTCCTAGCCACTTTGTCACATGGAGGAAAAGCTCATCAGTGTCGTGGCTAATCATCCAGAGCTATATGATGCTAGCTGCTACTTCTACTGAGACAGGAATAAAAAGGACCTAGCTTGGAGGCACATAAGTGAGGAGATCGGGCAACCTGGTAAGTTCATTCATTCTTCTTTTGAATTTTCAGACTGACCCGATGAAGCCACGCAAAAGTTAGCAAGCTCGCCTACTGTCCCGCTATTTTCCCACTGATGTACAAATACCTTTCTGCTAACAAGATAATGTGTTTATTCAGAGGACATCTGCAGGAGAAAGTGGAAGAGCCTCAGGGACACATATAATAAGGAGAAGAGGAGTAGGATGCAGCAGGATCGGGTAAGAGATGGAAGTTCTTCGTGGTCATGGGGTTTCTGGACCCTTTCCTCGCCCCGCGGGAGACAAGCGGCAATATGGTGCGGACTGTGGAGAACTTCCCCCCCGAGGACCAGGGACAGCCCAGAGAGGTAGCAGGGGAGTGTCAGTCAGAAGGTATGTTTACCTTTAGAGCCGGTCGGAGCGGATATGCTCCATTTTGCTTAACTATTTTTAAATCCCGGTAGCACTGCAACCACGTAAGCTAGCGCAATAATTTTTTTTGCATATGAAACCGGAGGAGTTGTACTTACATCTTATGCCATCAGCTTGTCCTAGGTCACAGTTTCCTTCCACATATAGCTTTGCAAAAACTGCATAAAAAGCACTTGCAGCAACAAAAACATAATATTCCAGAAACACGCTTTGCCGATCCGAGTAGCTGTTCATAACACTTCCTACATCCATCAGCGTGAACTATCGCATGTCCGCCATGACCTTCCCGAAACCGGACGTGACGTCATTTTGCGGAAATGTAGTTTTTTTTACCATTGGGGCCTTATGAGTTTATACTTGTGTTTTTAAAAGTTATGTTTGACTTTATGACTTTCTGTGTCGTTTCTGGGATGCTTAGGACTCATATTGCACTGCTGGAAATAGTTTATTTTGATGCATATGCTGTTATTTTGCAAATTTGCATTATAATATTTATTTTCGTTTTTCTTGCAGTATATGAAAATTGGTGTATTTCAAAAATAAAACTATGAAGACACTTAAAATAAATTTCCTGTGGTGGGAAACTAGTTTGTGCAACTTTTTTGTATTTACAATTTTGAGGGATAAGCCTCTTAAATTTCTGTAACTAGCAATATATGTTAAAAAAACAAAAACGATTTTCAATTTTTTTGTAGTTTATTGCGCTTTTTTGCAATTTATGTAATTACTATGCACTTAATGCAGACATATTATTAAAATCTGGGCTATAATGGTTGTATTGATGTATATGAACTTGAAATGCTCCCAAAAATGGCTCCACAGCATGTAAAAATATAATATAAGCTCTGGCGGACTTGGTTCTATGGTAGGTCTTAAAGGGTTAATGTAGGCAGTTAATTTATGCGTGTTGTCATATAGGAATATATTTTGTTTATTAATAAACAGTATACAGTGGTCCCACTGTTCATCTGTCACTGCCTCGCCTTTTCGCTGATTTTTTTTATTGCACCGTACAGCTTTCAACAATGTGCATTGCATTCTGCAGCCTGATTGACAAATCTCCTCCGTGTCTTGTCTTCTGCGCTTGCCAAACTTATCATGTTTGGTTTTGATAACCATCACGTCCAATAGAAAAGACAGCACAAAAACACTCATAACTATGAACCTCATTCGGAAATACACACCTGAGGGAAAAAGGCGCACGAAAGTGGCGCCGCAGAAGGAGAAAAAGCGCGGCATAATAATACTTTTACGTTTTAAAATCGACAAAGGTTTGAACTTTGAGAATCAACTTGTGAGAACTGCGACTACTGTTCATGTGCTGGAATAAATGAGAGACCACTGTATATAATTTCTCTATGACTATTGTTTTCAACCTGTTAACATTTAATATTGTCTTGATAGAGTCAACTGATTATGCACCACAGCCATCACCTGTTGCTTTTCCTGGCTCCCCAGTCCCTGGTCCCTCCGCTCCTGCTGCTGCACCCACAGGTATGTTGTGATGGCTGCACTTACAGCCACACAGTGGTAATATCACCATGTTAGTTTAGAGGCTTATAAGTAATATTGCATTCACATTTCTTTCTTTAAATATAGGAATTTATTTACAGAACAATAAATAACTGGTTTTGGTTTAGAATTCATTCACATATCCACATAACACTGCATTCTAAAATAAGTGCGCACATTTTAGTTTACACTGTTATGTATGATTAATCTTTGGTTTTCTGAGTTACCTTAGTTGCAGCTGTTCCAGTCCCTTGATTAAGGAGCCAAGAGGTGGAAAAGGGGCGGAGCGAGCTTTAAAGGAAGGCTACAAATTGGTTCACGCCATAATTCAGGACCATGGGGGGGAATTGGAGTTCATTATGTTTGGTTTAGTTAGGTTTTGTGTGTTTTTACCCCTTTTCCTGTTTTTGTGGGCTGATCAGCCACTATTTAAGTTTCCCCTTTGTCTCGTTAAGTTAGGTCAGTTTGTGTGAGTTATCAGTTGTGTTGTCAACTTTGAGTAGAGTTTTGTTAGTTTGACCTCTTTTATGGGCCCAAGATTTTGATTCTTTTTGCATGAGTTAACCAATTATTAGTGATGGCCAAATGAAGCTTTCCGAAGCACTGAAGCTTGTATTGAAAAATGGTTCATTACTCGAAGCTTTTCAACACAGTCCTCTCCGGTGACATCTGGTGGCGAATATTTTGAAGAGCAGCTTGAATCTGCAAAATAAAACGGACTGCTCAATTATCAGTGCTCACTCAAGAGTGGAGTTCTCTCCGATATTGGTCCACCGTTCCGTTGCTTTGAACATGTAATTGGTTTTGTCTTCTCGATTGGGGGGCTGAAAAAAATGTAATGCGTATTTGCGTAATACATTTTGATCAATAAACTTTCCCTATTTAAACATGCACTATGGTGTGGCCTTTCTTTGCTCATAACTCCTTGATGTTGGTAAATACAATAAGTGAGCAATATATACATTATACATATGATAACGCACAGCACATTATGGAGTATGCCCCTGCTGTGAAGTCCTGCCTCCATCTACTTGTCATTTAATCACTGGACAGCTGGACAGGTTCATATAAAATATTAGATTAGGCCAATTGTCCTATACATATTTTTGACCTAGGGGTGGGATTGATTGTGAACTGGAAAGGGAAAATGCTTAGGGGGCTGAGTACGGCTGCATCGTTACTGATTTGTAGAATCATTTTGATTCGATACAGGATCCGATTCAATTTGATTGGAATCTGGAAAGTTTTGCCTCAGTCAGAAATATTACAATTCTGGTCATGTATCAGTATATATCCATAATTTCGTATCTATTAAAAGAAAGCTGACACATGTGAGACTTAATTAGAGATGTAAACAGAGAGTTATGAAACCTGCAGCTGCAGAAGCCAGCGGGAAAAAAAGAGGCAAACACAGCGCGGACCCGACGAAGCACCAAAATCTGATTCTGACGCATCGGGTCCGCGCTCTGTGTTCACGTTTGTATGCAGAATCCGTAAACCTGCTCCCAGTTACTGTTTTAGCTGCATGGTGTTTGACGACATGTTGTGAGGTTTAACCAGAGATGCTGGCGTTTCAGGCATAATAACGTTAATTTACAAATCGACACGGGATTTTAATGAATCAATATCACTTTATTCAATTTAGCATGGATTGTAATCAGAAAAGCGATAATCAAAACCCACCCCTAATCAAGAACTTGCAAAGTAAGAACATGATCTATGTCAGGTAGCCCTTTTGTTATTTACAGTTAAAAAGTGGATTAGTGTTACTGTGTGCTGGCTGAGTCTGTTTCTTTTCTTAGAAATAGTTTCTCCTGCCCTGGAGAAAATCCACTTGCATGGAACAGAAGAGGCTGTGGAGTGCAGGGACTACACTGTAAGTTGGTAGATATGCAGGTATTCCTGGGTCCTGCAGACTATCACCTAAAAACAATAAACAAAATGATTTTCTAAACTGTAGCAATGTAATGTACGTATAGTGTCAAATACATTTTTGTAGTCTTCATTAGCTTTAATTCACATGGAAGTGTTCCTAAAGTCATATGCTGTAATGATATTTACATTATGAAAACATGATTTTGGACATTTCAAGTTTTTCACTTCGGCAGATAAAATGAATTGAGCAAAATCAACTCAAAATATTCCCACACGCCAGAACGTCCTCTCTTCCTCACTGGCTCCATATCTGTCAGTGGAATGATCACCTCTTCGCTATCTGTCACCATCAACACACTCCACGAATCCCGAAGATGATTCACTTCCTTATATCCGTTTGAATCAGGTACCGAAGCAGTTACGTGCGTAATGAAGCTTCGGACGTCACTGGTCACGTGACTTTTGCCAAACGAAGCAAGCCTCGACACAGTGCTTCTGAACCAGTGTGTTGTTTAGTGTGTTGTTTTTTTCGACACACGCTTCGGAGCGTCAGCTTCAAGCAGGCCATCACTACTCGCTTGGATTCCCTTGTGATTACCTTTACTAAATATCTACAACCAATCTGTTTATATCCTGTTTTTTGTATTTTTTTTTTTTAAATTTTGAAAATGAAAATCTAGTAGCAGCCTTCTCATTACTTTGTGTTGTTTTGTGCTGTGTTTTACAGGCCCACAGAGGAGGACAGCTCAAAGGCGGTCGAGGGACAGGTCCCATGACGGTCCATCGGCGGTGGAGCTGGCCATCCTGGAGTCCCTGAAGAGGCCACGCCAGTCTCCAACGGAGCATTTCCTCCTCAGCCTTGTTCCTGCTCTGGAGAGCATGCCGCCTCAGACACGAGAATTCGTGAAATTTCAAATGTATAAATTAGTTTTTGAAAACAGCACAGCTGTGTTAAATTTGGAAACATTAGACCCTAGCAATCAGTAGTTTTCTGATGAGGCAGCAGGCTCTCAAGGGCAGAAACAATGTTGTTATTTTTCTGAGGCTCTTCCACTCCAAGCTGGGTTCCTTTTTATTCCTTTCTCTGGTGGTGGTCAGAGGGCCCGGTGGCGCCAGTGTCCGGCAGCCTCGCCTCTGTCAGTGCGCCCCAGGGCAGCTGTAGCTACAATGTAGCTTGCCATCGCCAGTGTGTGAATGTAGTGTGAAGCGCTTTGGGGTCCTTAGGGACTAGAAAAGCGCTATACAAATGCAGGCCATTTACCATTTACCATTCTCTCTGTAAATAGTTACATTTTATATATTTATGTTTAATGTTTTTGTTAGTGAATTTATATATTTTTTCCAATAAACATTTGTAATGACTAATGTCTCTGTTCTACTACACAGCAAATATTGGCACCCAACTTGACACATGTAGAGTTTATTTCAGGTACGGCGAGGACGTCTTTTACGCCGCTGCTCTGCTCTCCACAGTAAATATAGAAGGGAGACTCTCTCTTCAAGCGCTAGCTCGACAGCTGCCATCTTGCAAAGATAACGTCAGGCACAACTTCCTCCCACATTCCTCCCACATTTCCGGTCAAAATATGCAATTTTGAGGCGCGATTGATTTGTGTTGGACACGCGTCAAGGTACGAATGTGCACGCGACAAATTAGGGGCGTCTGGGGCGTTTTCGCTTGCGTCTAAGGCTTTCATTTTGTGCAATATGAAATTCATGCATGGATGAGTATGAGCCAGTTTATATCTTGTGGAGCGTGCCCTGCGGGCTTTCAGAGCACTTGTTCAGTCTTTTTTGTGGCCCTTTCTACAGTTTTGGTAAAATAAAATAAAAAAGAGAAAGAGAGATGGTTTGTAAGGTTTGTTCAGTGTACACAAAAACAGTTTTCCAAGCTCCTCCATTTAGTTCCAGGATGTTTCTGCAATTGTGGGCTCACAGAGTATTAGCATCAGTCTCAGGAAGTCTGAAAGGATCATGTGTGACAAACATCCCTGCCAAGTGATTTTCTGTTGATTTCTTGCACACATGAACAATTTCAAGAGAATTGCCAAAACTTTGTCAGAAGTATCCAAATGTTAATGGGCTGACTGGATAACCAAAAGAATCGAGTTTGCAATGAGATACACTCGGAAAAATGCAATTGTCATTTTGCAGCCATTGTTTTCTAGTGATTGTGTTTAGGAAAAATACTACTCATGTGATAAGTAAGAAAACTTTAATAATGTACATTGTGCATCAATGAATAGATTAGAACAGTTCTTGTGGACTAGATTTTGCAGCTTGACCTACCATAAAGACTAAAGGTCATGTGACCTTTAGATTCAAGATTCAAGAAAATTAAAGAAGCTTATTGTCAAATACACCGCAAAAGGCAAGTGGTTACACAGAGCAATGAAATTTTTACTTTGCAGGTTCCCTTTGTAGCACTTGTAGCTTATGTGTGGGTGTAGCCAGAATCTAAAGTGCAAGTAGTTGCAACACTGTCACAGTGCTAATATATACAGAGTATGCAATATTAAAATTTTTATATTGTATGAAGTTGTGTTATGTTGTATATAAATGTAGAAAATTGCAAATTTACAGGTTAGGTTAAAGATAATTACAGTTTGACAGTTACTTATTAGTAGCCTGATGGCATGTGGATAGAAGTTGTTTTTTAATCTGGTTGTCCTTGCTTTCACACTCCTGTAGCGTCTGCCAGATGGCAGAAGTGGGAACAGTGTGAACAGTGCGTGCTGTGGGTGCAATCCTTGATGACGTTGTGTGCCCTTTTCCTGACCCGAGTGTTGTAGTGGTGGGAAGGGTACTCCATAGATGAATTGTGCTGTTTTAATGACACACTGGAGTGTTCCCGTACCACATTATGATGGAGTTTGTCAGGATACTCTCCACTGTGCATCTGTAAAAGTCGCTGAGAATTTTGGAGGTTAATCCAAATTTTCTCAGCTTCCTTAGGAAGAAAAGTTGTTGTTGAGCCTTCCTGATGATGTGCCAAGTTTTATGGATCCAGGTGAGATCCTCATTGATGTGGTTGCTGAGGAATTTGAAGGTCTTCACCCTCTCCACCTGTGTCCCATTGGTGTATAGTGAGGTGTGTTTGTCTCTCCTCATCCTTAGGTCAATAATCATCTCCTTAGGCTTTCAGCATTTAAGGAGAGATTATTTCCCAGGCACAAGAACACCAGCTGAGGTGTTGCTCTGGGAGGGGACACAGTCATGGGTGAAGAGGGTGTATAGGAGTGGACTGAGCACACAGCCTTGGGGAGTCCCTGTGCTTTTTACCTGATGTCCTGGTACCAACTCTAACTGCCTGAGGTCTGCCTGTGAAGAAGTCCAGGACCCAGCGAATATAGGTGTCCTTATTTTCGAGGTGTGAGAGGGCTGTGCGGATGGCTGCAGTATCGGCGTCTTCGGTAGAACAATTCTTCCAATATGCAAATTGTAGAAGGTCTAATGTGTCCAGGATGGCTTCTTTGATATGGGACATGACTATCCTCTAAAAACAGTTCATTACAATTGAAGTGAGTGCGATGGGGCGATAGTCGTTCAAACAGGTTATATTGTTTCTTTAGCTCCCGATACATTGATTTTTGACCAGTTCTTTAGCAAGTTTTTTTTTACTGTTGTGCTGAGTAAGCTGGAAAAAGTTTCAATCTCGGCCCCCTGCCAATTTGCTTTCTACCTCTCTGCAACATTGACCAACGGACATAAGGCAGCAGGCCAACATACTGACAGCACTAAAGTCTTACGCAGTCTATAGAGTACCAAACCTTTCCCCAATAATGGCTAGTATGATAGCCAGGTGGATAGAGAACAGTTCCCAATTAGTGTAGCAGAAAAGAATGATGCATTGCTTCCATGACATGGGCACATGGCATAGTCTCCAGCTATATTGTCTTATTGTCTGGGAAACTATTTTGTGGACTGATGAGATAGGTGAACTTTTTGGAAGCTCTGTGTCATTTTACACCCGATGCAAAACTAACAGCATTTCATTCGTAGAGCATTATACAAAGAGCCAAACATGGTGGTGGTGGGAGTGCGATGGTCTGGGGTTGTTTTGCTGCATCAGGACTTGAATGATGCATATTTACTCTAGTAATCTGTGTATAATATTAAAACTAGTTTGATCTGAAACATTTAAGTGTGACAAACAGTGTTGGGACTAACGCGTTATTAAGTAACGCATTACAGTAATTACGTTATTATTGTGGTAACGAGCACGGTAACTAGTTATTATGCCAAAATCAGGAACGCGTTAGTCGTTACTGGGATTTAGATAGGGTCGTTACTCGTTACTTCGTGTGGTGGCTATCGCGGAGCTTTCACAGATTCAGTAACATTAGATAGTGGTGGAAGCTTTCAGGTGGATGAGGGAAAAGGGACGCAGAAGGAAAAGAGACCCGAGGCGGCCGCCGGTCCAAGTTTGAACTGAACTTCAGGTAAGAAGTTATGACCTGCAGTCTCTCTGGGTCAGATATGAACCAAGTTTAGGTGGAGTTTATTTTCGTTATTCTGACTTTTTCCGTACTGCGTGCTAGTTAGCATGACGGAGTTTCTATACAGCTGGGTGGTGCTATGAAGTTAATGATGTTGCACTTTATTTTGTTCATAAGTTATTAGAGTTGCCAACCGTCCCGTCTGGTATTCAGAGAAAATATTACGCGTTTCTTATTGAGGTGAAAAGGAACAGTTTGTCCCGTAATTCAGCTACAATGAAAAAGGCACAAAGCTGGAGTTATTCTGTGTTTACGCTGCACAGCTGGCTCTTCTTCTTTCATTCTCCCCCCTCCCTCTCCCGTTTCTACTTCAATCATGAAAACTGATCAGTGATCAGCTGATCGGCTTTTCTCTCTTGTTTGTTTATCGCTCACTTTGCGCCAGAAAGAGGAAACCAGCGGATGTCGCGCTAAACAACAGCAGCACGTTTAAGCTTGATCAGCTGTTGTTAGAATTTATTTAATATTAATTTCTAGTATCAGCTGATGTTTGCTGGAGCCACAGCTGTAAAGCTGCTGGTCATGATGTCGGTTTGGATATGTGATGAGAGGGAAACATGAAGATGAAACCAGGAGATTTCCTTACTGAATCATCAGAGCTGAACAGGTGATGGAGAAACAGGTTTACCTTTTAGGTGACATGAATGAGTTGAAGGGAAGTTATGAACTGTTTCTGAGAGACAAATAACACCAGGATCCTTTTTTAGGTAGCTGACAGCTGGTAACTGTGCAGGTGCGGATCTAGCAAAGTGTTGCCAGGGGGGCATGTAGGGCATTAACAGGGAGAGGGGGGCACAAGGAAATACTTTTCTTTCTTATTCTCATTTAAAATGTCTAGCTTTTAAAAAATAATTATCTGAATCTTACAACAAACGATTGATAGATTCATGCATATATACCATCAGAACAGTGTACATCACTGTCACAACAGCGTTTGTTTTCATTCAAAGGCTTTAAGATTTTTCCTATAATGGTGGGCCAGTCTCTAGTCAAAATGCCCGGGACGATTTTTTTGTCCCAGTCCAGCTCTGTATGCAGCTCATCTGCAGTCTGGTGTTGCCTACATCTTCCTATTCAGAAGGCAGAATTTCCGAGTTCTGAGTACAAACGAAAGCACCACGACTGCAGTTTTTGTGTTGGATGTAAAAGGCGCACATGACTCTGTGACGTAGGCTAGAATCATGGCAGCAGTCAATGACGGTCCAGGCGTGGGATTTCTCTCGTGGAAATATGCACATTATCTTTTCCTTTCTATTGGTAGGTGGCACAGTGCACTTGTGGCAAGTAAGCAAGCTAGAAGACTGGCAAAGTTATGGAAGAAACACATTAACAAGAGAATTCTTAGTAAAACCAAAGTAACTTTCCCTAGTAACTAGTTACTTTGAAAGTAACGAGTAACTTGAAGTAACTGAGTTACTTTTGAGAGAAGTAACTAGTAATGTAACTAAGTTACTATTTTAAAGTAATTTACCCAACACTGGTGACAAATATACAAAAAACAAAAAAGCAAGAGGGCAAACACTTTTGTCAAAGCAGTGTGCATATAAAATCCTCAACCCTTTTATGAAAGGCACTGGTGTTGAATTCAGTCACTGAAATGAATTAGATCAGCCAATTAACTTTACCTAAGCCAGTGGACCCAAATTCAGAGCTTGAAAATTGAGGCAATGTTTTAGGATTTTATTACAGAACTGGAAATAATGTAACAAGAGGGCAGCAAGGATTCAGTGGAGTTTTTCCTCCACTGAATCCTTGCTGCCCTTTTGTCAGAGTACTGGGATCCATGTGTGGCTGTGACAATGGGCAGACAGGGAATTCAAAAGCCATTAGGGAGCTCTTAGATGCTGGTTGGCACTCGAGGAAGGAATCTGAGACGGAGAAGGAGAGGAACAGTGTCAGTCTTGTGCATGGAAACACACAGGTACTTCAAAAAACTAGGGAACCTCAGCACCCCTACCATAGCAGTGGCAGCAGTAGACAGAATGATCTCTGTAAGAGCAGGAGGATGAAGTGGTGCTTCTAAACTGGAGGTGAGTGGAGATGGATCACAGGGGTGCCAGCCACCAAGATAAGCCACCCACAGACAGAGACTGAGCCAGTACCACTAGTCCTCCTGGACAAATAGGTAACGATATCAAAGGATGTATTTCAAACCAAAACCCACAAATCTAAATCTTAGTCTTGTGAGTGAAAATCCTGCCTTTGTTTGATCCGTGCCTGTGCTTTTTGGTAAAAACTCTGTCACACAAAGAACCAGCACATCTACAGGGTAGGTTGCATCACCAAAGTAGTAAAGAATTAGCAAAAAATAAAAACCACTCTGGGAAGAAAGAAAAGTAGCAATCAAAAGCATCACTGCAACACTCACAAGTAAGATCAATGATGCTATTAAGGCATTTTGAAAAATTACTCTGATAACCAGAGCATCAAGTTTTAAATGCATTCCTTCATTTTTCACAGTAAAAGCCTGCCACCATTCCAGTGTAGTCACCATGTTTTTTATCATTATTTGTAGGTGACAACTACATCCATCCATCTGTGCGAACACAATGTAAGGCCTCCTATTTTTGTGTCTCAAAAACATAAAAACAATTCTTGTACACAAGAATGATTCAGTTTGAGTTGTCAAAGGTCACGGTCAGAGTGACCTGAGAAAACATTTTGTTGCCGAGGGACAAGACTTCAAATGTAGAGAAGCAGTTTGACGAAAGACTAATCTTCTTGGCCAATGGAAAATGGATTGCTGATGCAGTTTAAGTTTAGACTGGATTCATGTTGCAAGCCTGTCTCTTTGTGTCCAGAGACACAGAGAGAGGAAAAACACTTTGTTTTAATGCGAATATATGTTAAGGCTACATATGAAGGTTCTTTGTTGGTGCACAAACATATACTTCCAGTAAGGTCCAAGATGTCATCTCAGCCAGTCCCTATATGGTGCACAGTTACAGTCTGGATTTGAACATTTATTTGTATGACTTAACTACAGAAGTCATAATTCTGTCATATAGACACTATTTATATCTAGAAACTATTTCATTCTACCTCTGCACCACTGATGCTAGATGGATAAATAAATGAGAGATGTAAGATAGAATCAAAACAGATTAGAGGAACAATTAAACAATGTTGAGAAGTGAATGGAGATGTTCAATTCTGAAAGGCCTGAGAGCGAGTTGAAGGCCACAAAGAAACTTCATGCTCTTAATTACAGCTTTGGTCTCCCTGCTCTGATAGCACGTAAAGGTCAGGGAGCAACAGGGAGGCTTGACCTAATGTCAGCCATTCACCGAGGTGAATGTCTCTGAGTATTGCACACCTTGTGCTTTTGGGCACTCCAGTGATGTTGCAGCTCTGAAATATGGCCAAACTGGTGGCAAGTGGCATCTTGGCAGCTGCACGCTTGACTTTTCTCAGTTTATGAGCAGTTATTTTGCACCTTGGTTTTTCCACACGCTTCTTGCGACTCTGTTGACTACTTTGAATGAAACGCTTGATTGTTCGATGATCACGCTTCAGAAGCTTTGCAATTTTGAGACTGCTGCAAGATATCTCACTATTTTTGACTTTTCTGAGCCTGTCAAGTCATTCTTTTGACCCATTTTGCCAAAGGAAAGGACGTTGCCTAATAATTATGCACACCTGATATAGGGTGTTGATGTCATTAGACCACACCCCTTCTCATTACAGAGATGCACATCACCTAATATGCTTAATTGGTAGTAGGCTTTCGAGCCTATACAGCTTGGAGTAAGACAACATGCATGAAGAGGATGATGTGGACAAAATACTAATTTGCCTAATAATGCTGCACTCCCTGTATGTATGTACAAATGTGTGTGGGTATGTGCATCACCCTTATTGCTGAGTAAACAGTGAGCAGGCAAGAAAATAACAAGGTGACAGACGTGGGAAAGTTTCACACCAGTTTAATATGAGGAGTGACAGTGGTGTCACTGTGTGTGTGTGTGTGTGTGTGTGTGTGTGTGTGTGTGTGTGTGTGTGAGAGAGAGAGAGAGAGAGAGAGAGAGCGAGAAAAGAAGAATCACACTCTCTATAATAGCAACAATACCTTTCTCTTCAGGTTGATTTGTCTAAGGTATATAGGGTATATATCAACAACAGTGATCACAAAACGGTGTATAACTGAACACAGTAGTGCAATTTTTAACCAGGTCTTCCCATTAACACCTGACCTGTCCAGAGGGTCAGTCAATGAGCTCGTCAACAGCTTCAATGCTAACATGTTAAATGTAATGGACACTATTGCTCCCATTAAGATGAAGGTTATCTCTGGAAGGAAAAAGTCTCCATGGAGAAACTCCACACTGGTGAAAAATGAAAAAAGAGAGTGTAGGAAAGCTGAGCGCAGATGGAGAAAAACAAACCTCCAGGTTCATTATGACATTTATAAAGAGAAACTTCACAATTATAATTTACAACTGAGGAATGCAAGGAGGTCATACTTCTCTGACATCATCACTAAAAACAGCCATAATGCTCGGGTCTTATTTTCTACAGTTGACAGGCTAACAAACCCTCCTGTGTCAGTGGCAGCTGAACTTCATTCGACCATGGCCTGCAATGACTTTGCCAAATTCTTCACAGAAAAAATCCAAAAAATTAGACAAGCAATTGGTACATCAACAGCAGATCCAGGATATGTACTGTGTCCACCAAAAAACTGTTTAAACACCATGAAACAGTTTCAACCTATTAACAGCAAAGACCTGGAGGACATCTTAGGTCAACTGAACTCCTCTTCCTGCTGTTTAGATGTCCTGCCAACAAGTTTTTTCAAAAAGGTCTCAAAGACTTTAGAGTCAGACCTGTTACAGATCGTCAACTTTTCTTTATTATCAGGCGTGTTTCCAGAATCACTAAAAACTGCTGTAATCAAACCTATACTGAAAAAGGACAATCTTGACAAGACACAAATGAACAACTACAGGCCGATCTCAATCTCCCGTTTTTAAGTAAGATCATTGAAAAAGCAGTTTCTCAACAGCTCAGTTACTTCTTAAAACAGAATAATTGCTACGATGCCTTCCAGTCAGGTTTTAGACAGAACCACAGCACTGAAACCGCTCTGACCAAAGTGTTTAATGACATATGTCTGAATACAGACAGTGGAAAAATGTCAGTCCTAGTTTTACTGGATCTCAGTGCAGCATTTGATACAGTTGACCACAACATATTACTCAAACAACTGGAGAACTGGGCAGGTCTTTCAGGAACTGTACTAAACTGGTTCAAAACATACTTAGAAAACAGGAAATACTTTGTATCAATAGGTAACTTCACATCTGAGCAGACAAGTATCACATGTGGAGTTCCCCAAGGTTCCATCTTGGGACCCCTTCTGTTTAACATCTACATGCTCCCACTGGCACAGATTATAAACAACAACAAAATAAACTATCACAGCTATGCAGATGACACACAAATATATATCACAATGTCACCAGGAGACCGAGGCCCTGTACAGGCTCTTGGTAAATGCATTGAGGAAATCAATGACTGGTTGTGCCACAATTTTCTCCAGCTAAACAAAAACAAAACTGAGGTAATAGTCTTTGGCGCCAAAGAAAAACGATTACAGGTCACCAGAGAACTTCAATCTATACATCTAAAAACCACAAACCAGGCGAGAAATTTGGGTGTAGTGATGGATGCAGACCTAAACTTAGAAAAACACATTAAGACAGTAACAAAGTCAGCTTACTATCACCTCAAGAATATTTCAAGGATAAAAGATCTGATGTCTCAACAGGACCTGGAAAAACTAGTCCATGCATTCATCTTTAGTAGGCTTGATTACTGTAACAGCATCTTTACAGGTCTACCTAAAAAATCTGTCAGACAACTACAGCTCATTCAGAACTCTGCTGCTCGAGTCCTCACTAAGACCAAAAAAGTGGACCACATCAGTCCAGCTCTGAGGTCTTTACACTGGCTGCCTGTCCGTCAGAGGATAGACTTTAAAGTTCTGATGCTGGTCTATAAAGCTCTGAATGGTTTAGGACCAAAATACATCAATGACCTCCTGACCCAGTATGAACCTTCCAGATCCCTCAGGTCATCTGGATCCGGTCTTTTATCAGTTCCCAGAGTCAGAACCAGACACGGAGAAGCTGCATTCAGCTTTTATGCTCCTTATATCTGGAACAAACTCCCAGAAAGCCTCAGATCAGCTGAAACACTCAGTTTATTTAAATCCAGGTTGAAGACTCACCTGTTCTCAGCTGCATTTGAATAAAGCACCAAATCCACACTTTTAAGCTTAAATTTCAAAACTTACATTTAACTACTGATTGTATCTACTGTTCTGATTTTATCTGTTTTGATTTTATATACTGTTTTGTTTGTTTGTTTGTTTGTTTGTTTGTTAATTAGTTAGTTAGTTTATTTGCTTGTTTTAATCAATTTTAAATCATGCTTTTTATTTGTTCTTGTTTCTAATGTCTCTGTAAAGCACTTTGAATCACCTTGTTGTTGAATTGTGCTATACAAATAAACTTGCCTTGCCTTGCCTTGCCTATGGTTATCAGGGATGTCATTGTCTCTGCAAGCGTCTAAGTGTTCAAGTCCACAAGAATGAAAAAGTCCACATTAATTCTCTTCACAGGGTGTCAGATGGTTTCAGTGGTGAGCCTATTAAAAAAGAACAGCTTAGGCAAATTTGTCATATGATCTTCAAATCTTCACTGACATTTATGAGTAAGTAATAAGCCAAAAATGAACATATAAAGCCTTTTAATTTGGAAAAATAATAAAAGTAGAGACAGAATCATTTTGAGATCTTTCAGAGTGTAAATGATGTGTTTGTAGTGTTGGAAGATTAACAAAACCAAATAAACAGTGGCATTTGTGTGCCACTGAGACAAATTTTAATTGCCTGGACCTTCAGATTTAAGATATGAGGGATCATACGTATGTTTCATCATTGGAGAACAGGTTCCTTTGCCACTGAAATGAAAACATGAAGCTAGAGATAACACGCTGGCATCTGGAAAAACTTCATCTTCTTCCTCCTCAGCTTCAGCCTCATCACTAACATATTTATTTATTGCTGACATTGTTACCATTTCTTCTCATCGGCACATTAGAAACATGACCCTTCTGTATCCAGACAGTTGACAACAAGCCATCTGGACAACAACAACAGCTGATTATAATCAAACAATACTCCAACTACTGTTAGTGTTCTAAAAATCATGCTTTCCCTCTGATAAACAGTTTGATCACATTCTCACATCATGTGAGAGTTTATTCTCTGAGTGTAAGAGTCCAACAATGTCAGGAACATGTCAAGGAAAGTTACGCTGATGCCGGCTAACACAGGCCTGGGTTTTCCTCTGCCACTGTTATCTATGGAAGCTTGGAATCCTACGGGTTATTCCAGCAGATACACATTTGCATCTAACATTGAACCTTTTTCCAGCTTACCTGCAGACATAAACATAATAGTGCTGATTAAAGAATTCAGACTTGGTCCATTCAGAGTACATATCTACAGTCCAGCATTTGTGCTTCCTGGCAAATTGAAGTTTGAAGTTTCTGGTTGTTTGCAAGCCTCAATAATGAATTATTAAACCTTGCCCGTTCCGTTGCCTGCTTAAGGTCATTCTAGAGAATTTTTCAGACTCTGATCTAGAAGTGTTCATAGCTTAATATCAAAAGTGGTCTTTCTTCTTTCTGTAGCACTTTGAATCTTGGTGCCTGACATCTGCTTCGGTCAGCTCCTGTTTTCTGCCTCTCCCTTGGCACATTCTGTAAGTAAGCAGTCTTGGCAATCTACTCCAATACATACTTCACCATACTTCAAGAACACATTGCCTTGACCTATTTATCTCAAAGACCATCCAGCAAAGTGCTCTAATTCAGATTCTTTCCTCTTCGGTGTGTTCTCATTGTTTTACCATTTTGAACAGGTGTCACGAAGTTCAAAATGAAATATTATACCCAAATGTGAGCTGACAAACTGAATTTCTCAGAGAAATTAATCAACCATAACATTCAACTACTAGTACTAATTTTTCTGTTTAGAAATCATTGTAATTAACAGCAATTTGTCACCTTCATTAAAAAACAATAATTTATTGACAGCAATAATTATCTTTTAGAACTAAAAATATTTTAATTACAGCGCTAGGGTAAACTGGTGGATTAACCATTACAGATGTGTAAAAAGGGTAATTACCAGTACTATTAATTTAAAACATAAACCCTGACATTGTGGAGCGGTCTAATAAAAGTATTTACTCTACGTCAGGCATATTAAAGCTTTTTTTCCTCAAGTTTGTACTTTATTGATGATGTTTTTTTTTCTTTTTAACTTTTTAACTGATGATAATGTTGATAATGTTAATGATCATTGTCTTGCTATACTTGGTCAGATCACTCCCTGAAAAAACAGCTCTGTTGTTTCTTGCTGACCCTGGTTCAACCTTGTGGCCTTTAACATTCCTGCAGAAAAGCAGAGCGACTAAGGGAGATCATGGCTTTGGTTTTCCTTTGTGTAGATATGGATGTAACCAATTTTTCCAGCTCCAAAAATAATCACTGAGGAGACCATATTTGGACAACAGGGTGCTTTGGTAAGTTGCAGTCACACTGATAATTAGAGCAAAGTAAAACACTAATAATGTATTACAAATTCACTCACCAAAACTGTACAGAGGCCAACTTTAAATTTAGAGGAGTTAAAGACAAAGGAACTTTGAGGCATGGGTTTCTGTGGCCAAGCAGTTCAGTAGGTATAAAGTGCAGGTGACCTAGTCTTTCTGTTCACGTAGTTTAGGTTCCGCTGTAAAATTGTGATTGTCTGACACATGTATCACACTCTCTGAGGTCTTATTACATTACCTGAAATTATTAACACATATGGGTGTGTTATGAGATCTTCTTCCTGTGGGGAATATATGATCAATTAAAAGTTTGTCAAGGGACTCATTGGAAAAGAGCAAAAAACTAATTTGGAAGAGAGCCAAAAAAGTCATTTTAATGTGGAAGAGTAAAGCAGAGAGGCGATGGTAATTAATGCTGGGGATGATATTCACAAATCTGGCCAACAGTAAGCTGGAAGGCTGAATAGCAGAACCTGAATGGTGGGTGCCAGCAGTATCAAGGACATTAGTTATTAACCAGCTGGTCTCTAGACATTGTTTTCCACAGTTATAAACCATTAAAATGCACAGCAAGGCAATTAGGAAGTATTTTAAAGAGTGTTGCTACCTTGAGGGTCTTTATAATAAGAGTCAGTGGAAGGTGTTTCTTTTTTCTTCTCAGTTTTATTTTTTCAGGCAGCAGTGGAATCCAGTGTTGCAGAACTGATGATAGTCCTTTCAGTTGCGTGGTGGTAGTATCCTGCCAAGAATATTAGACTGAAGATGGTCAGTTAGCTGAATACAAGTCTGCATTTACCTCTGAGTTACCAGTTTAACTTTCTTTTTATCTACTTTTTTTTTTATCCACTCACTCTCCTCTAGCAGTCCAAACATTTATCCATCCTTCCTTTGTTCTCCCATCCTTCCATTAAACATACATCCATCCATGCATCCAACACCCTGGTCTTTACTGTTCCCATAACAGGGAGCTTTTATCACTCCTAATTTAAATTCCTAGCATGTACTTGAGCTGCTCTTCTTTTATAGAAACACTCTTTAAAAAACATAAAGCAGAACAACATTTATATTCCAAACTTTGTGAGTGGGTACTGCATCAATAAACCACACAGTGAATTAAAAGGAAGTGCAAAGTGGCCTAAAGAAGGTTCATGGGAGTGGAATGCTTATAGAATGAGAATAGTTCACAGTGGCAGTGTTGGTTGTATGTATGAAGGAAAGGAGCTGGAGAGGGTTGAGCACTCTGGTCCAGTTTTTTTTAAAAGCCCTGTCCTGTTCTGCAGCTTTAGCAAGCAGAGTCATGGACTGAATAATCTCTTGTGCCAAGCACATTTTCTTTCCCAAGAGCAGCTCTATAAAATCTCTATAAGCTCCTCTTGTTAACCAATTTATTTTTATTTTATTATTTTTATTTTTGAAAGTGTGTAGTGACACACTGTCTGCGCTGAGAGGCGTAAAGAAGAGAAGAAAGAGGAGAAAAAAGACAAAGCTCAAACATCAGATCTTCCTGTTTGTGAGCATGAGTGTGTGCGTTTGTCAAAAAATGTACTTGATGATGAGGGTGAGACAGCCTGGGAAACACTCAGCTTGCAGCACAGACCTCCCCACCAGCACCAAATATGCCTGAGTCACACCTGATCACAACACCCAAGTAGGTGGATCAGCAGCTACCAGCGGGTAGCAGTAGGAGGGCCAACCCCTCACCCTCCATTACCATGTCCCATAGGGGCCAAGGCACAGCAAGCCTTAGACCCAGGCCCAGCCATACAGACACATACTGACCCCACATGTCTGTGGCCTGTACATGTGCATAAAGGTCACATGTCTGTGGCACATACTGACACACACCCATCCGCATTGACCCACCCTTGTGATTTGATGACCAAACAGTACTCTCTGGACCCGTCTGTACACCCATCTGCACCCAACACCAGTTACCCACTTCACAACAGGACCGATGCAGAAGAGGTGTGTGTCAACATTTGTAAAGCGCCAGTTCTTTCTTTTGCAAAGTTGCCCTTTGCAAAAAGGTTTGAGTCGCAGATAGGTGGGGCTTCTGTACCACAGCTAAATCTGTGTGAATGAGATGACCCTATTTGAAATATTTGCTCTGTTTGAAATCATATAGAGCCAAGAGTAAATAAAAAAAAAACTGTCTAGAACACTCTGAGCTTTTGTCTCACAGGAATTGCTTCTACACACAGTGACTAAATGTTTAATAAGATGATCTACGAGTGGAACACTATATAGGATAGAAAATGAGAAAAGCATAAAATGCACCAAGATTGATGTTTCAAAACCAGAAATAGCTTTTTTTTTTATTCCCTGCATGCTTCCTCCTTGTCTAATCTTTACACCAACTTTACCCACAATGCAACATGACAGGAGAGAGTTTGGTCTAGATAATGTAGCCTCGAGCCTTTAGCCTGAGGGGAAGGCTACAGAGGTTTGGTATGCTCACTTCTTTCAGATTTTATTTAATTTTCTAACTTGTATTCCTCAGCCTCAAACAACACTGACACAAGTGAGATAAATGAGGATTTTATGAGGACATCCATCACAGCTTTATCACACACCTTCCTCTGGAGCCACAGGACTGCTTTAGAGGACTATTTTGCATGTAGTTGTACCCCCTACACCTGCAAACTGACACTGATGTGTAAAAACAGTGAATTTCTCTTTCTTTTTTGCCCCATAGGCAGCAGGCCCTGACTCTCTGCTGGGATCATTATCCCAATGATCTTCTCTCCTTCTTTAATCGGGCTTTGCAGAGGACAGATCATCTGTCACAGGACTCCTTGTTCTACTTCCGGATGGCTGAGCTGCTACAGAATGAGTGCTGGACAAGACACATGGCTTTTCTTTTATCTATGGATTAAAAAAAATCTAAAGATCTAATAAACTTATTGCACTACATGTATATATTAAAACTGACAGACCTTCTTGAGGATGCCAGGAAAGATCCAGTCCGCTGGAAATTTCTGGAAAATGTGGTGGATGGCATGAATATTGGTCTTTTAACTGTATATTCATAAATTTTGCAGCTTGTCCTACTGATAAAGACGTCCTGCACACCCATTCACCCATACTAATAGTAAAATAAATAAAACAGGACATTTTCTGTGAATTCCACTTCATGATTACTGGGCAGTTTGGGTGACCAGAACTTTTTCTGTGAATTTACATATACAGTACTCTGCAAACATTTTGCAATGCTTTCAGAAATATAAATGATGATGATGATGAGATAGCCTTTATTTGTCAGTTGCAGTTGCCCACAACCGAGATGACAGACCTTGCCGACCGTACATACAATACACACACATCACATTGGGGAGACAGGTCAGGCTAGGTAGCAAGCGCAAAATAAAACATTGAAATGTGTAACACAAAAGGATAATCCAGAATGCACAGATATCTACACACCACAACACAATAAAACACAGACAAGTAACATGGGAGACTATTCCAGTGTACAGCTGGATCTGGGACCGCTGCAATCTTCGATCGCACCTCCAGCTGATCCGCTGTCCACATCGGATGGGAGGTAAGCATGTCAAGTAACTGATTGTTTATTGGCCCCAAATGTATTCTGCAGCAGGACAACAACCCCGAACATATAGCCAAGGTCATTAAGAACTGTCTTCAGCATAAAGAAAAACACTAAGTACTGGAAGTGATGGTTTGGCCTCCACACAGCCCTGATCAAAACATCATCGTGTCTGGAATTACACGAAGAAACTAGGTGATAGGTTTGTAGCTTGAACCCATCCGCTGGAACGTTAAAGGCAATATAATTACACTGCAAAGCAAGACACAAATAGGCAAAGTTCTTCATGTTACTCGTGCACGGGAGAAACCGGACAGAGCGCCGTCCCTTCGCTTGACCCCAGTTGCTCTCGTCCGTCCTCCCGTAACACTGTCCTTTTATTGAGGTTACATGAATATGCATAGGTTCATTAACATACGACGTCTACATACAAACAAAGAGTACCTTGCCTGTGTGTGTGTGTGTGTGTGTGTGTGTGTGTGTGTGTGTGTGTGTGTGTGTGTGTGTGTGTGTGTGGCTGATCAAAGGGTCAAACATCCTTGGTCAGGAAGAGGGTAGACTAGACCCCCCCCCCGGTGAGGAAGTCCAGCAGTTCATCTAAACAGAAAAGCACTTAGACTAGAACAGACGTAGCTACGTTAATCCTACCATAAAACAATTAAAACAAGATGCGACCTCTTCCCGTGCTCCCAGGATGTAGGTGTGCATTCTAGTGTGGAATGCACACCAAGCCTCTGTAGCCTGTTAAAGATCACACAACTTATCACTACACAATTGATTATACACCTCTAAGCATCTATGGTTAAATATTTCTAAGCATAAATAACAATCAACAATACAAACTCTAACATTCCCCCGTTTTTGACCTTTATGCTAGAAAGTTCCCAGTTATGCATACCTCATGTCTGACAGTTTCAATGCAAACATTTTTTTACTCAGCATATGTCAAATCACCCTAAATTACTGTAAAAGTTACACAGTTTAATAAATGTATTAGCAGTTACCCCATTCATTGAGCTCATCTCATGGCAAACTGCATCTTACGAGCAACCAAAGAAATTGTTAATTTAATAGTGAAACTAAGAAAGTAACATTTTCAAAAACATCTCAGCTTGGTGATGCTTCCTCCGGGTGTGCAAATCACATGTCTCTCTGCAGAGTGGTTTGAGTTCTGCAGGGCGTCATGAATGTCTCTTCTAGTTGTTTCGTTGTCCATAGGACCAGAGTCCAAATGTATGTAGAATAAACATTCAAACATACCAGTTAGTTTTGTTGTTTGTCAACATGGGTCTCAGCTATTTCCAAAGCTGCAGACCTCTCAGCACTCTAGTTTTATGGCCTCCCATCACCTCACTTCAGGCCTTCATCCTGCGAGGGGGATATTTATGACTCCTTCATTGTCCACGCTCTGCAGAGAAACACCTCTGTGGAAAGGGTGCAGGGTTCAGTTGTCTTACTGCTGTTATGATCCCAGCAGCCTTCAGAGTGTCATCGTATGCACAGTATAGTGGCACAGCATTAGGTGATGTTCATAGGAAACTGCTGTCATCACCACCATAGCTTCTGGTTCCTGTGCTTTCACAGAATCATGATGTCATCCTCGAACTCCTTCTGCGCTGTCGATGGAGCTTGGCACGCTCCCCTCATCCCACGAGTTTTCATGTTCCAACGCTGCTGAAGGTTTAAGGCAGAGCACGTCGTACACCTTAGTTGTCTTCCTCAGCGTCAATATTGAATCTTTCATTTTATTTAAAATCTCCTGGAAGCTCAGTAGCACAGCTCTCTGTGTGATGTCTGCTGTGCTGAAGATGATCTCTGATCCTCCTGAAGCCTCTCTCCTGGCCTCAGCTCCCATCTTGTGGACGATCCTCTCCTCTATTTTGCAGGCAGTTTCATGGTCCTTGCTGTGGCTCCAAGGTCTGATCTCATGATGGGCCCCAACCAGCTTGACCTTTGACCTCAACCACTGCCTGGCTGTCAGCTATGCCTGGAATGGTTCACGCTTCTCACTGGGCCTCTGAAGATTTCTCAGGAGATTACTGCTGCACCTGTATTTCCTTGCTAAGAAGAAAAACTTCTATTTGGAGAGCATGTCAACAATCATCAAACCACATTCTTTAGTTCAGTGAACTTCACTTATAGGCCATCAAAGCCTCATCTGAACATGGATGCACCACTTGCATAGGTTTAATACTTGTAAATAAACGGCTAATCACACAAATCACTGCAACAATAATGGTAAATGGCCTGTATTTATATAGCGCCTTACTAGTCCCTAAGGACCCCAAAGCGCTTTACATATCCAGTCATCCACCCATTCACACACACATTCACACACTGGCGATAGCAAGCTACATTGTAGCCACAGCCACCCTGGGGCGCACTGACAGAGGCGAGGCTGCCGGACACTGGCGCCACCGGGCCCTCTGACCACCACCAGTAGGCAACGGGTGAAGTGTCTTGCCCAAGGACACAACGACCGAGACTGTCCAAGCCGGGGCTCGAACCAGCAACCTTCCGATTACAAGGCGAACTCCCAACTCTTGAGCCACGATCGTCCGTATCGATCATTATGTGTATAGTAAACATTGTTTAATGTTAATCCTTGCACTCCACCTCTTGACGCATGGACATTCCCATGCGTCAACTCACCAAACCTGGATCCCTGTCTTAAAGAAAAAGATTAGCTAGATCATGTCCCAGGCAACATCAGGGCACCTCCTCCGGAGTAGCTCCGTAACCCTGCAATAAAAGATGTTAGCGTGTGTTGCATATTAAGTTTGCTTAACACCTGGCTCTCCCAGGAGCCTGCATACACACCATCACGGCCTGGAAAGCAAAATCTGGAAGTGAAATCAAACTTCATACCTGTAAACAATTGTATCATAAGAGTAATAAGCATTCAACATCAGCAAGACAAGTGTCATGTGCATGTTTTCTCAAATCAGTAACTACAACTATTACCCTAATTCACCTCAGACATGGATTATCCCATGTACTCTGTTAACATTAATGTAATCAGTGACTTCTCTTAAGCAAAGTCACTCCACTCATATATTATTATTATGGGTTCAAAAGTGGCCAGCAAATGAGCCCATAATAAACTATTCCATAATTACCGTAATCTCTTATTTGTTTTACTCATGTCACTTGTACGCTTCAGCTGAATCTTCTAAATGCAGTCCCAGAAAAACAAACATTAGCAATACACATTGACCATCCTGGTGGGCAGGCGTCGGCCATCCACATTCCAGAGGTGCCATAAAACACCATAAAGTCAACACTCGCTGTGGAAAAAGTAACACTGGTCTCATCACAGTATGTCTCAAACTATATTAATTTCTCCATCAACATATAGCCTGTAACTACAGTTTTCTTCACACATAAACCCAGAAATCTTGTAGTAGAGAAACATTAGCCAGTATTCCTATAAATCACATGATCAAACACATGAAGAACCGTAATGCTGTAAAAACGAAAATGCAAATGTTAGCGCTTGCGCAGGCGTATGCATACTTTGTCACAGTTATCTCTGTGAGCACACAAGCTAGTGAATGACACACACATAGTAAATTCACAGACACAGAAAATGGCATTTAAAATGTTAAATCATCACACAACCTCGAGTGTTGCTGTCATCTTTCTGCTTCTGTAAAGGGAAGCACACACAGACTCATCTGCACCCCTGCCAGGCGGGGGTCAACTTCACACAGTCGTGTTACATCAGTAAAGTCTTGTCAGCTTTTGTCAGCTTTTACCAGTCAGTCAGTTTGTTTTCCTTTCACTCACTCATTCATGCATTCATTCTTTCTTTCTTTGCTGATAGTGGAACCTATCGTCGCATTTAGTTTCCACTCTCAGCAAAATGACGTCATTTCAAAAAGAAAAAGAAGAACTTTAGTTTGGATTACATCGCTGAATCCTTTTGGACTGGGACTGTCATTTAATAATTGTCCCAAATAAGTGGCTTTCTCCAGAGTCCATTTAAATGTGGAGAACTCACTTGGCACAATTTTCTCGACGACGTGTAGCGCTTTTAATTCCCGACGTGCAGATCTGCTTAAAGAACAGAGATTATTGAACAAAACTTTCAGTGCACTGTGAAAGTATCAAAATAAAAAGGCCTTGTTAAGTCATGACACAAGCTCCTCATCTCAGGAGGGTAAATCATACCATTAGCATGGTTCATCATACCATCATACTAATCGGCAGGCTCAACTTCACAACAAACGAAAAATCATCAGCTAGATTCACTCCAAATCAACCATCAGCTGCACAAAACAACATAACCTTAATGCCTTATTAGCTATGAGTTTAATCCCCAGGTCTGTGCTCTTCACTCATTTAGGTCACAGATCTATTTTATTCAATTTTCCTTCTCCCTTCATCATAAAACATGTGACATGCTGTCATGCACTTCACAAAACAGTCTGTTCTGACGTATTCAGAGTTGTGTATCTAAATACAGGATTCACTCGCACATCAAAGCAGGAAACTCAGTGTTTTAGAGTCTCCACTCAACACACAACAACTCCAACACATCTCATTCACTCATACTAGAATTCAGTCACCTTTCATTAATCTAAAACCGATCAACTAATTTGCATATCAGCTATTAACCCACTAAGTTGACAGGACGACAGAAAAGCATGTTCAAAATAGTATCACAAAAGACAATTTCCCTCATACAGTAAATCACTTGTGCTGCATTAATCAAGCAGGAAGCTTCTCCCAATTTACTATATTAACAACTAAATTTATTGTCTGATCACTGGTTGGTGGTCAACCCAGGATCAAAGGTTAAACTGTTGTCCTGCAACCCAGAGAGTCAATTTTTTGCATTGGATACATTCAGTATTTAATAACAAGTGTCTGCTAAATTGACACTATTTTAACACTGATGAAAGATAACAAGCTAATTTTCATTGCATGTGTTTGTGTTATTAGGCAGGTCTAATGCATGTCTGTGGAGCTGCATCTCCAGCAGAGCATGTTCTTAAAGCTGCCTTTCCTACACACTTCTCTGCTATTATTTAATCATTTCTTAACTAATGTGCTATGAGTCCACTGGTCTTTGCATCACACTAAGTGACTTGTTCATGCTAAGCGCTCGAACAAAAACTCCTCTTCACGCCGCCATCTTGCTCGCCCTTCCGTGGAATTCATTCAATCAGACAGGAAGATGGGTTTGCTTTCTTCTTCTGCTGCTTTTGCTTCTGCAGCCTCTGCTCCGATACTGCCGCTGCTGATCAGGTTTTTTCAGGGAAGAGTGAGAGTTTTGAGACAGATCGTGCTGTAAATAAGTCAGCCAGAAACTTGGCTTGAACGTTTCCAATTGTTAAACTATAACTTTTCTTCCGACTGCTGCATGTGGAAAATTGATTCAGGTCTGCTTTTCACCTGAAAGTGACAAACTAAGACATTTCATTATTATCATCACTGCTTAATCAACACACATCTCTCTCTCTGTGTGTGTTTTTGTGAACAATCCTTTCTTAAAAGCAGAAAATGAAATTATAGTTGTTTTTTTGGTTGATCAACACAAAACCTTTTTCCTATGATTTTTCTTTTTCACTCTTTTTTTTCTTTTTTTTCGTTACAATAGCTGGTGACCTGCAAAATCACCGCTGTCACTCACAATCAAAGGCAATTACTCTTGCACAGTGCACAAAAACACTGTGATGTCAGACACATTCACACTCACTTTGTCATCTGCATAAATAAATCATATGGCTGGAGATATGTGCCATGGTGATCCATAGGCATGATCACACGTTTATTTAATTATTTTCAACCCAACAAAACAAATAAACAAAAACATGATGCTGATGCTATGAAC
Organism: Aulonocara stuartgranti; assembly: GCF_965226115.1. Lineage (NCBI taxonomy): Eukaryota > Metazoa > Chordata > Actinopteri > Cichliformes > Cichlidae > Aulonocara > Aulonocara stuartgranti. The sequence goes on along the minus strand of NC_138940.1, from coordinate 15,593,694 downwards.
ACTCCACACACAAGAGTCAAGATTCAGGAAAACTGCTCATGGAAACGCTGCACACTCCAGTTATCACAGTTATCATAGCGCTGTTTCCCTCTCTTAGAGTAGTTCTCAGACAGCTCTCGATCTGATAATGTGTAGCCTGCTCATCAGCTCAGAAGAAAAAAAAACTGCAACGCAACATCACACAGTAGTTGCTCTGCCCACAGCGGCAAAGTCTTACACTTTCATATTCAACTCAGCTTCTCCATCATGTACTTTTAGATGTTTCATACAGGGTTCGGCATATTAGTTGTTTTCACAGGTGTGCTCTACATCTCAACAATGGTTCATAATAAGACGACAGTCTTCCACACAGGTCAAGTGCCTCTATGCACTTCATTAGTTTAAATATTTACCTATATCACTTCACCTCACATGTCATCGTACTGAATTTAAGCAACCACAAGCGTAATGTAGATGACTTTTAACAACTATCCACCTCAATTACGTCTATGGTCTGGCACACAGGCTGTTGTCGATCAGGGCAAGCTAAAGAGTTAACATTTTGTGTCAGCTGCCAGGAGCAAAGTCCAGCACAAACGTCTGTCTCCCTCCAACTCACTCTTGGTTGCTTAGAAACCCATGATAACAACAACAGTCGGTGTCACAGACCACGTGTTCTGCTCCGCACACACTCACACAACAACAACAACAAAAACGACGACGACGACAACAATGACAACAACACAAAATAGGCCTACTCCGGACTCACACCGGACCGCTCGGGACCCTGACCCAGTTGTGGGACGCTCACCCACTCGCGCGACAAAACCCAATGAAGGGACGCTCGGGACACACACCCAGGGCGATTTCAAAACCGGACACTCACCGGACGCTTGGGACCCTTGGGCGATTTAACCAAAACCTCTTTTTTGGGACACAAACCCAGTTATCGCTCCACAAAGCAGCGAACTTCTCAACGCCTCACAAAATGGCGGAGACTGCACAACAACACGGTTATAGAGTCGGCCTCTTCAAACTTACTTGGCGTTGCTTAGCGTGTAATATCAGCTTCGAATCCCGCCGATCGCCATTCATCGAGGAGAAAGATAGACCGCGAATCCACAGGAACTTCCTGGCTGACGTCAGTCTTTCAGCGTGTCCCTCCTCCCCTCGGTGAATGCGATTCCAGGGATCCGGCTCGAAGGACCAATTAATGATAGGTTTGTAGCTTGAACCCATCCGCTGGAACGTTAAAGGCAATATAATTACACTGCAAAGCAAGACACAAATAGGCAAAGTTCTTCATGTTACTCGTGCACGGGAGAAACCGGACAGAGCGCCGTCCCTTCGCTTGACCCCAGTTGCTCTCGTCCGTCCTCCCGTAACACTGTCCTTTTATTGAGGTTACATGAATATGCATAGGTTCATTAACATACGACGTCTACATACAAACAAAGAGTACCTTGCCTGTGTGTGTGTGTGTGTGTGTGTGTGTGTGTGTGTGTGTGTGTGTGTGTGTGTGTGTGTGTGTGTGTGGCTGATCAAAGGGTCAAACATCCTTGGTCAGGAAGAGGGTAGACTAGACCCCCCCCCCGGTGAGGAAGTCCAGCAGTTCATCTAAACAGAAAAGCACTTAGACTAGAACAGACGTAGCTACGTTAATCCTACCATAAAACAATTAAAACAAGATGCGACCTCTTCCCGTGCTCCCAGGATGTAGGTGTGCATTCTAGTGTGGAATGCACACCAAGCCTCTGTAGCCTGTTAAAGATCACACAACGTATCACTACACAATTGATTATACACCTCTAAGCATCTATGGTTAAATATTTCTAAGCATAAATAACAATCAACAATACAAACTCTAACATTAGGGGTGCAACGATACACAAAATTCATGGTTCGGTTCGGTTCAATACTTTGGTGTCACGGTTTGATATTTTTTCGATACAAAACAAAATGTTCATGCCTTTTTAATTTGTCATTTATTAAAATTATAAATATATATTTTAACTCAAAAGTACAGTTTTTAAATTTAATGTTGCTGAAACAACAAAGTAATAAAAAAATAAATCTATCTGATCGAGAAATCACTCATCTTTGGAAAAGAGAGTTTATTACAGAGAAATGGCTCTTTCCAAAATAAAAGCTTGTTAAGGAATATACTCTAAAACACTTCTTCAGTAAAGACTCAGAGAAGAGAAACACACAGAACTTCTTGCTAGCAAGGGCAACCTCCAGCACTGAGGCTCGCACTGAGAAACTGCCCCGGTCTTTATTTATACTTCAGTGGGTGCTTGTGTGTGTGTGTGCGTGCGTGTGTTTGGCGTCCTGCTGATCAAAGGGTCATATAACAGCACAAAAGGAACATCCTTGGTCATAAAGAGGGTAGTCTCCCCCTCACCCTAGATGGTTCACCCTAGATAACACAGTGAGGAAGTCCAGCAGTTCATCTAAACAAAAGGCACTTAGACTAAAACAGACATAGCTACGTTAAAACAATAAAACAAGGTACGAGCTCTTCCCATGCTCCCAGGATGTGGGGGTGCATTCCTGGAATGCACACCAAGCCTTTTGCAGCCTGCTAGAGATCACACATCCTGTCACTACACAATTGATTATACGCCTCTAAGCATACATAGTTAAATATTTCCTAATACAAATAACTACATGCAGTATTCTACCATATGCGAACTTATATCACTGAAAGATTATACTGACTAATAAGTACAATTTTCCATTGACAAAGCTATACTATACACTTCTTCTGGGCTATATTCTCAGCAGCATATTAAACATATCAGGTCCCCATAAGGAGAATCATGTGCTAACGGCTGTCTAAATGACTCGGGTAAAGTTTGTAGCATCCGTGCTTGTTGTTTTTGTCTGCTTCCACTTGTCTTTGCACTACGATGATGTCGGAGTAAATCTGCAGTCACATTCGTTGTGTTCCCACTAGTGCTGTAAGCGTTAATCTCGTTGAAATGACGTTAACGCCACAACACGGCAAATCTCCGTTAACGAACTACCACGGATCGCCCCGTGCGTGGGCTGGACGGCCAACATGTTCAACATATTTGAACATCTTATAACCTGATTTGTGTCTTTAATAACTTAGGAATGGCAAAGCTTAAGCTAATAGTGGCCCGAGAAGTTTCCGGACTTTTTTAGAGAATCAGTAAGAAGCATAAATCATTATTTCCATGTTTAAGCATCAATCATTGAAATGAACTGAATAGCGTTTAGAAGATTCGTTAATTTGTTTGCCTGTTGTTAAAAAGAGTGGTTTCAATCATTTTCAGACACACCTTGCAAATGTGCTTATAATGAGTTGGCACTCGGCCTTTTGAAGGTCATAAGCTTCGTTCGGCGTGACTGTCCGGACTGATAAAGTGTAGGAAATGCCTTGAGTGCAGAGGGCTAAATGCAAACACGCTTACACACACATAGGATATAATTAGAATAAGTCCCTGGAACATTGTGGATGTTTTAAACCAATTCTGAATCATTAGAAGGTCAGTAGATAACAACATTAGATTATTAGAGCTAGGCAGAGAAGTGTTTTGGTTTTCTGTCTCTTACAGAGAAAGGAACAGACACCAGACGAGGTCACAGATATGCGAGGATCCTTCGCAGCGGAAACAGATACGGTGACTGCCGAGACACCAGTTGGGTCCAAGGGTCATGGCGTTTGGGCTCCGGGTAATCACCTTAAAAGGATGGATCCCATAGTCACAGCAATAACCATGAAGGGGTTGGCGGAAATTCGGGAACACCAGACCAGCGAGGTTCGAGAGGCTCTTGGGCAAAAGGGGAACGCCTTCCTGAGCTTTTCTGGAGGACACACAGGACCCGAGGATGCACAGATCGTTGTTTGAAATCGGGGCAGAATAATCCCCTGATCTGTGCCACGACTGAAGGGTTGTCTAACCCCTGAGGTTGAAGAAAGAAGAGCAGAGGATCAGCCAACTGGAAGACACTGGTAGCTGCAGCAATAAAATAAAGGTTCAAAGCTCCTTGGGCAGATGTTCTAGTCTGAGTACGTCTGAAGGGTATAAGGTAGCACCAAATAAAGCTGTGGAAGAACTGGGGAGTGTCATCTGCACCTGATATCGTTGAAGTAATAGTTTTTCTTGCACCTGAACTGCGCAAACACAGAGGTCATCTCACATATGGTTCGCCCATCAGGGGGACAAAGGACCTCCGGAGTGAGAAGGGATGAACCCGGCCACACTGAATTGAAGGGTGTTGGTGAGGTCATTATTCTAATGACCTCATCAGGGGGAATTGTTAGATTATAATATCATTGTATGCCATGTTATACCCCTAATTAAAGATTGTGAATTATTATGTAGTTTTAGTTTGCATTATTCCCCTGAATTAGAAGAAGCTGACAACTATTGCATTAGTTAAACTGATTTGCATTAGAGTAGACTGCTGATTTATTGTGAATGAATGATATTGTTTTATGATGCATTATACTGCTGAGTTATAAGAAATACTGTTTGCAGAAAAGTCATCGCCTTATTTGTCTGATTAGAAGAGAACAGAGTATACTGGAGTTTTCTGCCCCATCTCAGCAGGAGCAGATAAACAGGGAGCCAAGGTCGTAGCTTAGGCGCCGTGTGAGAGAAAGCATGTGAATGTTTAGGCTTTTTATGATAAGGTGGAGGCACCAGAGGCTATAAGAGTTTGAGCAATGCTCCACCATTTTGAGATCTGAGGCTGTCTGCATACAGTGTCCATCTTCCACGCGTGTGTTCATTAAAATCATCGTTTGACTTAACCCGGCCGGACCAGTGTTGTTATTGTGGTTTTTCTCTTGTTTCCATCCCCAATTTTGAATCCGTAACACGAGCAAACTGCACTAACACACTAGCTCTCACCAATGTAATTGAGCATTGCGTGGCACATCCGACATACTGTTTTAATTTTGTCCATGACGCGCTTACCTTCAGGGTCATACGTCACATGAAAACCAAAATAGTTCCAAACACCAGATCTGAATGAGGGTTGGAGACTTTCAATTTGCCATGTTGCAACGAGAGCTTAACTTCTGTCTCGCTAGCTTGCCCTGCGCTCAGTGAATCTGCATTCGATTACTCCGCCTAGGCTGCACTGTCGAGCGCAGATCCACTGAGCGCTCAACACAGACAGCATCGTCAGAAGAAAAGTTGATAAAATAAATTAAAAATTTTGTGATGTTCGGTACATATGCGTACCGAACCGAAAGCACTGTATCGATGGTTCAATATCGATACGAGTATTGTTGCACCCCTAGAAGAAACAGAACGATGTGAGGAAGCCTACATCAACAGAAGATCTGCGGTTAGTTCTTTAAGATGTTTGGAACAACCTACCAGTTGAGTTACCTAGAAGAACTGATGCTGTTTTGAAGTCAAAGTGTGGTCACACCAAGTATTGATTTGATTTCAATTTCTCTTTTGCTCATTCATTACATTTTTTGGTTGATGAAAATAAATGATTAACACGTCCATTTTTGAAAGCATTCTTTGTTTACAGCATTTTCTCTCACCTGCCTAAAATCTTTGTACAGTACTGTATATTTCCTAGAATTTAAGCCCAAAGAATCATGCTGACAGACTTCTTTGTTTACTACAGCGATATTGCTTTACCATGTAATAATAACTGACATTTTCTTATAATTAAGTATTGGATGTGTAACTGCAATACAGTGACATAAAGGGGATTTATACTGGTCTGGGCCATCTGCAGTCAAAGTAGGGTGCATGTGTTGACCAAGCAGCAACCTATGTGAATTTAAAAAAGAGAGCCAAAGTTCCAAACACTGTAATTCCTCTAGATGCCACTTAAAGCTCATCATGTTTGGCTCTAAAAAAATTAGGATTTCAGAATCCAGTGGGTGATCTTTTATATACAGCGTGGTCCTGATAACTAGGTGCTAGTCAGCTTTAGACTTATCTTACTGGTAAGTATGCAGCACTACTTTTAAATAGTATCCAGTGTCTTTCAGTCTAGTCCGTTCTCATTAGAAAAATATTTCCACAAAGCCAAAATAATGTTAGATCTTAATAATGTGCAGATTTATGCAGATTTATACCTGGCTGATTTAGAGATATTTTATAATGTCACCTGTCGGAAGAAAGCATTTCATATCTATAATGTCAACTTTTCAAACAAAAAGTACCCACCGTTCCCGCTTGACCTTTTCAAGTTTGTTCAGTAGACACACACACACACACACACACACACACACACACACACAAAACCCCCCACACAATTCAAGGTTGTTACAGACAGCCCTGCACATGTGGAAGCATGTCCTTAGATGATCACATTGTTCACAGTGTTCTGAAGAGCTGATCCATGTCTGTCTATTCACACTTTGCTTCTTATCTGCTGCTCCGGACATAGCCATACAATCCAAATCTGACCTTTCTACTAATACTGGACTCTGAATTGATACACTACTTGCATGCCAAGCAGAAAAAAGACCCTTCCTATGAAATATAGCTCACTTGAGCTTTCAGACACCAATACTTGTCAAAAGCTTTTACAAATGATTTACAAATGACAAAAAGAATGTTTTTTATTGCAGATAAGTAGATATTTTGATAATAAAAAATTAAATCTGCTCATCATAATCAACACACAATTTCAATTCACAAGAAACTCCAGAATAAAACATTGCAAAAAATTCAGAAAATATAACAAGATTCAATATTCAATTTTAACACCAAAGTATTCTGAATGACTTTCTTTCAAAACAATTACAAAAATTCTAACAAATTTCACCAAACTTACATTCCATTTAAGTTTTCCTCCTCACTCCCAGCTGAAAACAGTTCCACTTTGGGAACACTACTACATTTATCAGTGTCACTTCTGTCCAATCAAGCAAATGAAAAAGGGGTGGAATTTATGACATCAGTAGTGGATATTATGGCAAAGAAGAAAACATTCAAGAAAACAATTTTTGTTACGTAGCAACAATACCTGCTTGAGAGAAGCACGCTGAAAAAAATAGACCAACTGTTACACATTGAATAAGTATGAGTTTCTTCCTAAAAATTCTATTAACTTGAGAGTATTTAAACAAATGAGGTTTATTATTGTTTGTGCATTTCATTAGCTTATGACATGGCGAGGCATTCTTCGCTGCTATTCCTCCTACAGGGTTGGTTAGAATTTAATCAAACTTGAACACTGATCATCTAATGGGTCTTCAACCAAACTGTGCTCAAGGACAAGGTTATGTGGTGATGGATCGTGAGCCAGAGGAGCTACCACATTATTGATTCTGTCTATACTTGTGCCCTTCTGGATGCTAGGCTTTCAAGAAGAAACTTTGATATATGCTACATATCTGAGTTAATAACATCATAAAGGCACCTGAGCTGTCATTTTAGTGAGTGTAGGAAACATGTGCAAATCCTACACATGTGAGTTTTCCTGCCATTGCTTTGAATCCCCTGCCTAGTTTAGAGTAAAAGACAAAAACAAAATAAAACTATTCTATGTGTTTTAATAGGTTTTTATTTGTTAATTAATGTTTAATTAATATTGATAATTACAGATGGTACTTACAAAGATTTTTTATGAGATTACAGTGACAACAGTGCTTAATGGTTGTGATGGTTATATAATTTGCAGAATTTTAAGGTGGTAGCTATTAAACCTTTACTTAAAAAGTCATCACTTGACCTATAAAACATGCCGTTACTCAGATTTCCACTGTTACTCTGGACAAAGTATGTCTACAAATTACAACCACTTTAATCCACTGAACATTGTTGTTTGCTACTTTTGGCTGCTAATTTGTCACAAGGTTTAACCAAAGTTCTGTACCACATACCATTCCTGACACAAGCCCTTTGGGGTTGTGTGTCTCTGGATGGAATGAAACAAGAAACCTTTTTAGTTGCCCAGTGAATGTGATAACCATCACACTATGGAGTGATAATCATTCTTATTTCCATCCTGCAGTAATTAAATATGATTTTAAAGAGAACATCCCAAAAACCTTCAACATAGAGAAGGAAACAAAGAGAAGGGATCAGTGACAATAGATATGATTTTGATAAAAGAAGCCAGGATGGAAGTGGGTTGCAAAGTAGCTGGCAGATATGCAGCTTCTATGGTCAGGTAAAGCGGAAGGGTATCAGCTGAGCTGCCAGCTAATGTGGGCTGGCACTATCATCAGCTTATATGCCATGACTGAGGCCTGTGTGAACTAACTTTATGCTTGAGACTACCAGAGAGAGATACTAAAAAAAAAAACCCTTGCAAATCTTTGAACCAATGTAACACACTTTAGCTTTAGGTGGCTATAACAGATAACAAACTGTAAGTAAATGGTAAATGGCCTGTATTTATATAGCGCTTTACTAGTCCCTAAGGACCCCAAAGCGCTTTACATATCCAGTCATCCACCCATTCACGCACACATTCACACATAAGTGTCCCAGAACTAATACAATATGTGCACTTCCATGAAAAAAATCTTTACTGCTTGGCACATGAAGGCGGGAATATCATTTGATCCACTTGAGAGTAAATGGAAAGGCTGTAAAGTCAGTGGATAAAAAACAAAAGAAGAAATGAATGGATGAACTGTGTTGGCTCCAGTGTAAGTGCAATGTCTGTTTTTTTGCATTCATTTGCAGAGACCCAAACCACTCTAGACATCCCAAGTTAGGGATGCTTCACATCTAGCAGTTTCAGGCTCCAGTGCCCGCGCCTCTTCACTTTGAATGGGGTGATGTCATTTGTTGCCAAACTGAACTGTGCAGACCTGTTGCTTTACTTTGGTGTGATGCTTGCACTGAAAAGTTGAGAAATGTGCAATTTTTCAAGTGCCAGCCAATTACAAAACATTCAAATGTTCCAGCAATTAAATAATATAAAAAAAATGCCATAGTGAGAGAGAAAGAGGGAGAGAGAGTTGTAGTTGCTTGTGCAAGCTATTTGACATAACTGGGCTTGGCAAAGTATACCTCTACAGGGAGTGCAGAATTATTAGGCAAGTTGTATTTTTGAGGAATAATTTTATTATTGAACAACAACCATGTTCTCAATGAACCCAAAAAACTCATTAATATCAAAGCTGAATGTTTTTGGAAGTAGTTTTTAGTTTGTTTTTAGTTTTAGCTATTTTAGGGGGATATCTGTGTGTGCAGGTGACTATTACTGTGCATAATTATTAGGCAACTTAACAAAAAACAAATATATACCCATTTCAATTATTTATTTTTACCAGTGAAACCAATATAACATCTCCACATTCACAAATATACATTTCTGACATTCAAAAACAAAACAAAAACAAATCAGCGACCAATATAGCCACCTTTCTTTGCAAGGACACTCAAAAGCCTGCCATCCATGGATTCTGTCAGTGTTTTGATCTGTTCACCATCAACATTGCGTGCAGCAGCAACCACAGCCTCCCAGACACTGTTCAGAGAGGTGTACTGTTTTCCCTCCTTGTAACTCTCACATTTGATGATGGACCACAGGTTCTCAATGGGGTTCAGATCAGGTGAACAAGGTGGCCATGTCATTAGTTTTTCTGCTTTTATACCCTTTCTTGCCAGCCACGCTGTGGAGTACTTGGACGCATGTGATGGAGCATTGTCCTGCATGAAAATCATGTTTTTCTTGAAGGATGCAGACTTCTTCCTGTACCACTGCTTGAAGAAGGTGTCTTCCAGAAACTGGCAGTAGGACTGGGAGTTGAGCTTGACTCCATCCTCAACCCGAAAAGGCCCCACAAGCTCATCTTTGATGATACCAGCCCAAACCAGTACTCCACCTCCACCTTGCTGGCGTCTGAGTCAGACTGGAGCTCTCTGCCCTTTACCAATCCAGCCACGGGCCCATCCATCTGGCCCATCAAGACTCACTCTCATTTCATCAGTCCATAAAACCTTAGAAGAATCAGTCTTGAGATATTTCTTGGCCCAGTCTTGACGTTTCAGCTTGTGTGTCTTGTTCAGTGGTGGTCGTCTTTCAGCCTTTCTTACCTTGGCCATGTCTCTGAGTATTGCACACCTTGTGCTTTTGGGCACTCCAGTGATGTTGCAGCTCTGAAATATGGCCAAACTGGTGGCAAGTGACATCTTGGCAGCTACACGCTTGACTTTTCTCAGTTCATTGGCAGTTATTTTGCGCCTTGGTTTTTCCACACACTTCTTGCGACCCTGTTGACTATTGTGAAAGAAACGCTTGATTGTTCAATGATCACGCTTCAGAAGCTTTGCAATTTTGAGACTGCTGCATCCCTCTGCAAGATATCTCACTATTTTTGACTTTTCTGAGCCTGTCAAGTCCTTCTTTTGACCCATTTTGCCAAAGGAAAGGACGTTGCCTAATAATTATGCACACCTGATATAGGGTGTTGATGTCATTAGACCACACCCCTTCTCATTACAGAGATGCACATCACCTAATATGCTTAATTGGTAGTAGGCTTTCAAGCCTATACAACTTGGAGTAAGACAACATGCATGAAGAGGATGATGTGGACAAAATACTCATTTGCCTAATAATTCTGCACTCCCTGATCACTAAATAAACCCAGATCCATGCTTTCTTACCAACAACTCCAGTCAAGCCACAAGAGTGTGTTCTGAGCTTTTCTTTGAAAATGGAGTTAAATACAGGTTTGTGTGTGTGTGTTGGTCCTAAAAACCATACAAACACACAGCTCATACACAGATCTGCATATGGTAAAATGGTAAATGGCCTGTATTTATATAGCGCTTTACTAGTCCCTAAGGACCCCAAAGCGCTTTACATATCCAGTCATCCACCCATTCACACACACATTCACACACTGGTGATGGCAAGCTACATTGTAGCCACAGCCACCCTGGGGCGCACTGACAGAGGCGAGGCTGCCGGACACTGGCGCCACCGGGCCCTCTGACCACCACCAGTAGGCAACGGGTGAAGTGTCTTGCCCAAGGACACAACGACCGAGACTGTCCAAGCCGGGGCTCGAACCGGCAACCTTCCGATTACAAGGCGAACGCCCAACTCTTGAGCCACGATCGCCCCGTGCATATCTACACAACTACATTTGCGAGCACCAAATGTGCACTTAGTGATGCTCTAGGTTGCCTGCAGTAAATGCAACTTTCTTATTACACATTGGATCGGGGAGCAACCTTTTTTGGTCATTAAACTGCCATCATCAAGAAAACTTTTTTTTTCCATTTGTATGCTTTGGTAAAAGTGCTGCAAGCAAACCTCAAGCAGACTCACGGGAAACTGGGTCAGTGGCTTTTCACGTACAAGTTCGGCCATCTCTTCATTAGCAAATATATAAATAAATAGCCGTGGAAGGAGAAAACGATAGTGCGCGACCCATTTCTGAAGGAGCTTCTGCAGAGATTGCAGGTGTGTGTGCAGAGGGAGGGCTGAGACAGAGTAAAAAAGGAATGAAAGATAGTAAGAGACTGTGTGCATTGGCCTGTGTGCAATGAAAAAACAGAACAACAGAGGCAGAAAGTTTGTTCTGGGCACTGCACCCTTATGTGCACGGAAACAGAAAGGGAATGAAGTAGTGAATGCATGGATAACCCCTCCCTCCTTTGTTTTTGTAAAGTCTATCCAGTCAGGGTTAAATTAGGTGTTGTTCTTTCTCCATTGCTTCTCCCTACGGCCATCGTTTCAACCTGCTCTAATCAAAGTCTCACAGTTAATTTATGCTTTTTGAACAGCGGATCAGACGTACACCACACTGAGGCAAAGGCTGGTGGAAGACAACCTGAGACTTTCCATTTTTCTTTCTTTACAGAAAATGGCTTGTAGCACATATGTGAACAGAAAGGCATGAACCACATTGATAACATTCAACGTGACATACACTTTCTTCCTGGGTAAACTTATATGTGAAAAAACTGGGAGTTGTCTGTGCATCTGGCAAGGGATTTAAAAACCCCCGTAAGGAAACAGGAGCAACCATATTTCATCACAGAGCACTCTTGGACAGGACACAGGAGTTGCAGAATCCTCTCTGTTTCTTGACCTCGCCTGTTCCCAGATCTTTCTACTGTGGATCAATGCCAAGCCCAGGCCCAACGTCGATCAGTCCTAATAGTTAATGGTATGTCCACTGGTGTAAAACCAACTGGTAGTACAATGGCTGCCTCAGCAAGTCAGCCCTATAGCAAACAGTTTGACTCAAATGTCCCTTTGATTGCTCCTCCCCTTTGTGAGTGTGGACGCTTCATCTCTTTGCTCTTGAATGCTTTGCTTCTTATATTGATTTTTATTGATTTTTACGCTGATTTTTTCCCTTTTTTCCGTGTGAGCTTACCTGCGATAACTTCTGGACACTTGTAGATCATTAGGACTAGAGTGTTCTTAACAGAAACAGCAACATTTTATGGTTACCTTATCCTCAGCGCTCCGTGTGTCTGTGGCCTAGACACAGCTGAAGCCTGATTACAGCGTCTGGGCACCGAGCAGCCTCAATAGCCTGGAAAGGTGCTAACCGCTAGGCTAACTAGCAACAAGATGCCTTCCCTCTCCACAGATGACTACCACAGCCTCCTGCAGAAGATTGCAGTACTGGAGACAAAAATTCATCGCTTAGAAGTAAACGTGGAGGTAAATGGACTGTGTGGAAATGAAACAACCTTGCCTTTGATTCAAAACAATGGCGATGAGCAAGCTAGTACACAGCTAAGGACCACAGATAACATGACCAAGAAAGTAGACTCTGTGCATTATTATAAATCCTCAAGTGATAATCCCCCCTTAGACTGTCTTGGTGCAAAACCAAGACATAAATCATGTCTCCTGGAAGGGGGAGGACGTATCACAGGCAGGGCACAGCGAGCTGAAATCTCTGAAACCGACTGGCCTTCACTTCCTACGAGACAGAGAAGCTCTTCTACCCCTGTATACGGGAGGAAACAGGACTGGACAACCGTGAATAGGAAGGTTAACAACAAACCTCCAAAACAACTGAATGTGAAACTGCAGAACAGATTTGCTCCACTATCAAAGGACCCTGGATCTATATCGGACAACCATCCATCTAAAAGCAGCGAAATAAGGTCTGAAAATCTGTTGAAAAGTGAAAGGCCACAGGGAAAGCTAAAGGCTAGGCCTGAAACTCTGATTGTGGGTGACTCTGCCGTAAAGGATGTACAAAGGATGTGCGGTAAGAACACTAAAGTCCTCTGCTTTCCTAACGATATGGTCAACAACCTGAAGGAGAGAATTCTTCAAATTGCAGATGAATATCCAACTGTGACAAACATTGTTCTGCATACAGGGTCAAACGATGTGTCCAAACAACAGTCGGAGGTTCTGAAACGGGACTTTACTGGATTATTAAATACTGTAAACTCTCTGAATGCAGCTGTATTCATCAGTGGACCTGTACCGCCGGTCAGAGGAGGAGACGAGAGATTCAGCAGGTTGTTTACACTGAATAAATGGCTTATATCAGCATATGCTGACCACTCAGTGCACTTTATCGACAACTTTAATATTTTTTGGGAACGCAGGCATCTGTTCAAAGCAAATGGATTTAATTTTAACAAGTCAGGGGTGAAACTGTTCACCTCCAACTTGTTTTATTCCATACGTCATCCATCCGTGCTTGGTGCCAAGGCTGAGATAAACGAGGAGTTATCTCATAAAGAGGAACAAACAGTACTACAAGAACAGACAAAGCCCAGCAGAAACCTTGAGGAGGAGCTCCATTTGCCCCCACCCGGGAAGAGCCTCAGAAAGGAGAGACATCCATGGCATCTGAGGAAGAGCCTCAGAAAGGAGAGACATCTAAGGCAAGAAGAGGGGTCCCTATTTGCCTCCAACTCTCTCAACAACACCAACGACCAGGACAAGGGACCACGACCTTCCCCAGTCCCCCAAACCCCTGACAGGCCATCACCCTCCTCCCCCTCCCTTTCTCCCTCCTCCCCACACCTGAAATTCACTGAGGAGATGATGGAGCGGGTCAATGCTGGGCTCAGATCTACCCCCCGTCCCAATCCCTTTTTGTCCCCCATAAACCCCCCACCAGAGCGGCCAAAGGTTCGCCATCGAGCCCCACCCTCAACAGAGCAATCGAAGTCACATTGCCCAGCCTCGCCCCCCTTAGTTCCTCTTCATGCCCTGTCTCCGCAGTCTGATGCGTGATGTGTGAAGGGTCCGGGCTGTGAGGATTATGGCAGTGATGACTTTTCCCAGGAGAAGCTGGGACCCTGTTTATTAGAAGGTTTTAAAATTTCTGTACTTTTAGGTGACAGGAGACATGTGGCCTGGTCAAAACACAGAGAGCTGCACTCTAAAAGATCTTTAAACATAGTAAACATACCTTGTGTGCCACAGACTGCTCCCAAACACGAGGGGACAAGTAATACCTCTAAAACACTTAAGTTGGCTTTATTAAACATTAGATCTCTAGCTGGGAAAACATTTCTAATTAATGATTTAATCACTGAGCACAGCCTTGATTTTATGTTTCTAACTGAAACTTGGTTGGACCAAAGTAACAGTGGAGCTGTTCTCATCGAGACGACCCCTCCTAACTACAGTTTTATCAGTGAGGTCAGGGCGAGCAGGAGAGGAGGAGGGGTTGCTGTCTTATTTAATGAATCATTTCAATGTAAGCAGCTATCTCCTTGAAGTTTTCAGTCTTTTGAATATGTGGCTTTACAGCTGAAGGCCCCATCCAAAGTTGTGTTTCTTAATGTTTACAGGCCTCCCAAATACTGCACAGACTTTTTTAATGACCTCAGTGAACTGCTGTCTGTGATCTGTGTTGATTTTGACTGTGTAATTATTGCTGGGGATTTTAACATTCATGTGGACAACCCTCAGGACAAAGGGACTAAAGACCTGAGTAACACTCTGGGCAACTTTGGGCTGACTCAGCATGTAACAGAGGCCACACATAATAGAGGACACACTCTTGACCTACTGATCTCCAAAGGCCTGAGCATTTCAAAGGTTACTGTGTCTGATGTGGGCCTGTCTGATCATTACTGTGTTTTCTTTGAAAGTAAAATCTCAGCCCACACAAATATATCAACAACAGTGATCACAAAACGGTGTATAACTGAACACAGTAGTGCAATTTTTAACCAGGTCTTCCCATTAACACCTGACCTGCCCAGAGGGTCAGTCAATGAGCTCGTCAATAGCTTCAATGCTAACATGTTAAATGTAATGGACACTATTGCTCCCATTAAGGTGAAGGTTATCTCTGGAAGGAAAAAGTCTCCATGGAGAAACTCCACACTGGTGAAAAATGAAAAAAGAGAGTGTAGGAAAGCTGAGCGCAGATGGAGAAAAACAAACCTCCAGGTTCATTATGACATTTATAAAGAGAAACTTCACAATTATAATTTACAACTGAGGAATGCAAGGAGGTCCTACTTCTCTGACATCATCACTAAAAACAGCCATAATGCTCGGGTCTTATTTTCTACAGTTGACAGGCTAACAAACCCTCCTGTGCCAGTGGCAGCTGAACTTCATTCGACCATGGCCTGCAATGACTTTGCCAAATTCCTCACTGAAAAAATCCAAAAAATTAGACAAGCAATTGGTACATCAACAGCAGATCCAGGATATGTACTGTGTCCACCAAAAAACTGTTTAAACACCATGAAACAGTTTCAACCTATTAACAACAAAGACCTGGAGGACATCTTAGGTCAACTGAACTCCTCCTCCTGCTGTTTAGATGTCCTGCCAAAAAGTTTTTTCAAAAAGGTCTCAAAGACTTTAGAGTCAGACCTGTTACAGATCGTCAACTTTTCTTTATTATCAGGTGTGTTTCCAGAATCACTAAAAACTGCTGTAATCAAACCTATACTGAAAAAGGACAATCTTGACAAGACACAAATGAACAACTACAGGCCGATCTCAAATCTCCCGTTTTTAAGTAAGATCATTGAAAAAGCAGTTTCTCAACAGCTCAGTTACTTCTTAAAACAGAATAATTGCTACGATGCCTTCCAGTCAGGTTTTAGACAGAACCACAGCACTGAAACCGCTCTGACCAAAGTGTTTAATGACATATGTCTGAATACAGACAGTGGAAAAATGTCAGTCCTAGTTTTACTGGATCTCAGTGCAGCATTTGATACAGTTGACCACAACATATTACTCAAACGACTGGAGAACTGCACAGGTCTTTCAGGAACTGTACTAAACTGGTTCAAAACATACGTAGAAAACAGGAAATACTTTGTATCAATAGGTAACTTCACATCTGAGCAGACAAGTATCACATGTGGAGTTCCCCAAGGTTCCATCTTGGGACCCCTTCTGTTTAACATCTACATGCTCCCACTGGCACAGATTATAAACAACAACAAAATAAACTATCACAGCTATGCAGATGACACACAAATATATATCACAATGTCACCAGGAGACCGAGGCCCTGTACAGGCTCTTGGTAAATGCATTGAGGAAATCAATGACTGGTTGTGCCACAATTTTCTCCAGCTAAACAAAAACAAAACTGAGGTAATAGTCTTTGGCGCCAAAGAAAAACGATTACAGGTCACCAGAGAACTTCAATCTATACATCTAAAAACCACAAACCAGGCGAGAAATTTGGGTGTAGTGATGGATGCAGACCTAAACTTAGAAAAACACATTAAGACAATAACAAAGTCAGCTTACTATCACCTCAAGAATATATCAAGGATAAAAGATCTGATGTCTCAACAGGACCTGGAAAAACTAGTCCATGCATTCATCTTTAGTAGGCTTGATTACTGTAACAGCATCTTTACAGGTCTACCTAAAAAATCAGTCAGACAACTACAGCTCATTCAGAACTCTGCTGCTCGAGTCCTCACTAAGACCAAAAAAGTGGACCACATCAGTCCAGCTCTGAGGTCCTTACACTGGCTGCCTGTCCGTCAGAGGATAGACTTTAAAGTTCTGATGCTGGCCTATAAAGCTCTGAATGGTTTAGGACCAAAATACATCAATGACCTCCTGACCCAGTATGAACCATCCAGATCCCTCAGGTCATCTGGATCCGGTCTTTTATCAGTTCCCAGAGTCAGAACCAGACACGGAGAAGCTGCATTCAGCTTTTATGCTCCTTATATCTGGAACAAACTCCCAGAAAGCCTCAGATCAGCTGAAACACTCAGTTTATTTAAATCCAGGTTGAAGACTCACCTGTTCTCAGCTGCATTTGAATAAAGCACCAAATCCACACTTTAAGCTTAAATTTCAAAACTTACATTTAACTACTGATTTTATCTACTGTTCTGATTTTATCTGTTTTGATTTTATATACTGTTGTTTGTTTGTTTGTTTGTTTGTTTGTTTGTTAATTAGTTAGTTAGTTTATTTGCTTGTTTTATTCAATTTTAAATCATGCTTTTTATTTGTTCTTGTTTCTAATGTCTCTGTAAAGCACTTTGAATCACCTTGTTGTTGAATTGTGCTATACAAATAAACTTGCCTTGCCTTGCCTTGCCTTGCCAAAATGTAATCACAAGATCTGCAGGTAACTGTTGCAATTGTCAGTCTCTGGCCAGAAGCAAACTCTGAAACAAGAGAGACTAGATGATGATGACGATTTCTCCCCTATTACAGAGTCAGTGTTGCCTGAGGCTGCAGCTTTCCGAAGATCTGACACCCGTTTTGTAATGGAGGTCCTAATATTTTAAAGTAATGGTCAACATCAGCCATGATGCAAATACAGCTATCTTCTTCAGAAAGTGAAAAAAAGCCTCTTGGCTGAGAGATGAAACCTCTTCAAAATGCCCACAAAACTATCCTAACTAAGGTCCACTTGTCTAGTCTGTTCATGTTCAAAACATTCTTCAGATTCAGAAGATGTCACACACACACACAGTGTTATGAAAAAATATTTGCCCTTTTCCCAAATTGCTATGTTTCGTTACCACAACAATAACGCTTTACTTAATAACGCGTTAGTCCCTACACTGACCATGATTAATAAACAGGTAAAAGTATGACATTTCTCACGTGCCTCTCATATCATGTGAATCAAAATGTATCCAGTCAATTTCAAACATTGAAATACATAATTTTAAATATCATTAGCCAGTATAATACTGTTTTTCCCACCAATACCACCAAATGAATGCAGTTTCACAATTATTATTATTACTGTCAAGAAATATAATAAACTCTTGTAATCCTACAGAAAGTCAGCAGTTACTAAGTCTCTGTGGAAGTCAAGCAAAACAACAGAATTAAGAATGTCAGTAAGCAGGGTGGACAGCACGCTCTGTCAGAGCATTTCGGGGATTTGTACATCGCCTCATTATTCTATCAAGTGGGTTTTTGATAGTCTGACCTTTTCAGTGCATTAGAAAATGGGATAAAAAGCCCCAGGCTAGACTAGTAGTGTGTGTGTGTGTCTCATGTGTGTGCGCTTGCTACTTGTATGTAAGCGTTCATTTTGTGTGTATCAGCTGGCAGGGTTTGGTCAGAACCCATTTTTGTTTATTCATGTCCCTTGGTCACTACTTTAGTCGAGTCATTGTCAGCCCAGGTTTTATTTATGTTGCTTAAACTTGCAGTGAAGTTTTGTCCTTGTGCATCATAGGGGAACAATTCATTATGTGGAAGGGAGGGGAAGTTTTCACAGTTTGTTCCAAAAACAAAACTACTATGTTTAATCAACACCAAACCCTCTTGTGCAAAGGTGTGTCAGTATCATTTGTCACCATCTTTATTTTCCTTTCGTGCCCATTATCAGCCCACATTCCTGGGTAATATTACAGAAAGAGTCATAAATATCTAACAAATAATTAACATCTGTGTCACTACAAAGCCAAACTTTGTAATATCATTACAAGAATTTAATCTCAGGTCATGATGTTTATAAGACATGAAAGGTTAAAAAGGATTATTCATTCAGTCTGTTTCTTTCTAAGTAGGACACAAGCTGTTTGCTGTTTGGTAGACGGCAAGTGTGCAGACAGTTGGGATCAATATTTCTTCTCTTGTAATGGGACACTTGGCACCAATGGTTAAACTGAACACAAAGGTCATTCAATTTAAAGGGCTCCTTTTTTCACACTCTTTATCTGAAATCCACTGTTAAATAATTTTAGACTCTGTAGTTTTGTTATGTATCAATATGTAGGAGGCGCATTAAGGTTTTGCACATAATCTGGAGTTTCTCACAGATCTTTGAGTATGCGGAGGATTTGTTTCTGAGCAGCGTGCAGGTAGTAAAATTACTTTTGGGAGCATTAAATGTCACAGTTTGCGAGGCAAACTGTTTCAAACTGAAAATGAGCCTTTATTGTGGCTGTAAGACTTACTGGGGACAGCTAAACAGGAAACTAGAAACAGAAAACTAAACAACCTGAAACATGGAAACGTAGCTGGATATACACTGGGGAAGATGAATAGGATGACCAACAGGCATGATACACAGAATGATACACAGACACTTCAACAAGGAACAGAGGAAACCACACACTAAATATACACACAAGGTAACAAGAAAATGCCACACAGGAGGGAGACACAGCTGAACCTAATTAGACAAGACAACCAGATACATGAAACATGGAAACACAAGACTTACACAATAAAACAGGAAACTGGGGAACATGACACAGGAGTGAAGAAGAGGCAGACGAGAGAGAGCGAGGGAACAAGGAGCATGAGGGAGAGAGAGGGGAGGCGAAGAGAGAGACATGACAAACTGGGAAACATGAATAAACCTCAAGGAGGGGAAACAAGACACAACACACATAAACGCAAACACAGATAGGGGGCAAAGACGTGAGGGGAGCCTAAATGTACAATGGTTAACATAGTGGTAATCCTGAGGTTATTCTCAGATTATAAACCATAACACAACAAGTCATAAAAACACAAGAAATACAAAATGCTGGGTCAAAAGGACCCAGCACCATGGCATTAGAGTAATTGACAAGATGTGGAGGCACTAGGTGCAGTGACTCCCAATCTAGGCAAGTGGCTCCAGCAGATCCCAGGAACAACATCCAAGATCTCTGTTGAGAAGAGCGCAGTCCAAGGAACAGCTAAGATATCCTCAAGCTCCCAGACCTCTGGTAAAGGACCCGAGGGGAATGAATTATTATATAAATATGTAAACAACTAACCTCTGTTCACAAACTAATGAGCTGCACTGATGACATTAACTTCTGGATGTCCAGAAACGTTTTATAAATATTGTTCCATTTGGCTATGTTTGTTCATCTTTGCAGATAATTAGTTTAGATTTATAATTCATTTCTTTATAATTCACTGTCGATTATTTTGGAAGAAGAAGAGTAGAACTTTCCTCCAGTGCTGGCCTTGCTTCTGTTTTATCTGTTGTCTTGCACACACAGTGGGACCAGCAGTAGAAATACACTGTCTTGTGGCTTGTTTAAGATGTACACATATTAAACTTCTTAACCCTAAGGGGTACTCTTACTGTAGATAGTACAAAAAATGATGTTATCCTCCTCCTATTTCTGATAATGTAAAGACACACACTATGTATAGCCTCACAGAGCAACTTGAGTGGTTGTGCAAATCCTTTCAGTATACTAGTATCGATGAAATCTCTTCAGAACTCATAGTGTACTTCTACCAGTTTGTTAAATGCAATTACATAAAATCATCAGTCCTAGATCACACATTGTAGACACTGTCAGCAATTACTGGTTTATATGAGCTGCTGCATTTCACAGTCAGCACAGTAACTGCAGGTCATCATAACCTAGGAGTTATATTCTGTGGAATATGACATTTTAAAGAAATCAGATTTACTCCACTGCAAAAGTCTAACTGATGGATGAGGGAGATTAAAATAAGTGTAAACTCTGCAACAAAAGAGTTTTGCTGGGTCCATTGCTAACTCCTAGTTTGACAGTTCTGCTTATAATCACTATCAGGAGAACTTCAGTCTGCCCGAGTGCAGACAGAACAGAAGCCTGCTCGAGGTTACAAGACTGTGCCCACCTTTTGGGAAATCAGTGTAAAATTCATTTGATGTGATGATATAACATATTTACCACAGCATGTGTGCGCATAGAATCTGAATCTGAGTGGTACTTAGCGATGTATTGAATTTTTTTTTTAAAAAGCATGTCCTCTGCCTTTGGTTCCATCTCACATCCACCACAGAATCTCATAACCTGCTGAAGGTTAGCAGTGCTCCCACTTTGACATCTTTCTACCTCTCTTTTCCCTGCCTTGCTGTTTCTCTAAATTCTGGCAGACATTTTGGAGAGAAACACAATTTTACTAAAGCGATATAGCTCTTTGGAAGAGTTTTCATATTCAGCAATGTAACCAGATAAGTTGCTTAAGTTACATGTTTAGTCTCTGTGTGTCACAGTTGTTCATTTTCCTTCAGGCTTTGTTGGTTATTAGCCAGTATCAAATAGTGGTTCTGAAATCTGCTACCAATTTTTAATATGAGTCAGCCTCCCGACTTCTCCTCCTTCTTCTCTTCCAACTCTGCAGCCAGTTGCTGTGTTCTGCAGCCTTTTTATAGATTCTGTGCTAGGATTCACTGTGGTTACCATGGCCACTGGCAGAAACTAGGAGGAAGATATTTGCTGGTGTGTTCTGCCCACCATTAACAGCGTTAACCTCTCACCTCTACAGTGCGCTATATCCAGAGTTAACTGCCAGACGGCCAAGTGGGCCCTAACAGATTAAACACTGGCATATACTTGGATAAATGCTGGCAAAGGGCTTCGGTGAAGGATTTCCATCAGAAAGTAAAACTTTAAAAGAATCAGTTTAGGTTATATGGTTCAAGAATTTTTATTTAATTTGGAAAACACTCATTTTGTAGTGATATTCGGTAACTCAAATTCCAGAAAACAGTACGAAGATTGAGTAAAAAAAATAGATTGTGTGTTTTTTAAAGACAATGCCATGTCATGCCATGGTTACTATGGTATGGATGAATGCTCACTATATAACTTTTGCAGCTTGGGTCATTCAGTCATAGTAATCATTCAGTGTACATGTCCTGCACCATCCTCACATACTCCTCTGGCCTCCTCATACAGTGCCACTCTAGGCATCTACTGTATGCAATAATCTGGTTAAATATGTCACTGCCCTCTCTCTGACACATCTCCATACCTCCACAGGTATGTCATCTGGACCAACCGCCTTTCCCCTCTTCATCATCTTCATGGCTGCCCTCACTTCTTCCTTTACTAATCCTCTGCACTTTATGATTCGCTAACTGTCCTGTAGCTGTCCTCTCTCGCTCATTTTCTCCTGTGAGAAAATGTCACTTAGAACTCACGACAAGCCTTTACCTTTGTCTTTGCCACTTCTCTCTTTCCAAGCTGTCCAGTACTCCTGTCTACTTTCTTCTTCTCCCCACTTGTTCTTTGTGGGTGTCTAACAATGGCACAAAACTGAGTTTCATTAAAATCTAAGGATCCTCAAAGGCACTTTTATATTATAATGTCCTATACAGAAAAAAGCCGATAACATTATTTTATGGCTTCATAATAACACTGAAGTTTACCACTGGACATTAATCACAGGGTGCACATTTTTTCATGATCTTTTCTTCTTTTCAGCCCCTTTTCATTTCATTTTGTGAAAGAGAGTTGGAAACCAGGTGTATTATCTCACTCCATTGGTAGTAGAATCTTTTCTTCCAGTTGCCTGAAACTCTTAAATTGGCTCTACTCAATTTGCACAGGAGAAGCCCTAGGAGAAACCTTATTTCTGAAGCCTGCATCTGCAATCTCATTCTTTCAGTCAGCAGCCAGGGCTCAAGACCACTAGTGAGGACTGAAATCAAGATCGATGATTGAATTGAGAGCTTGGCTTTGGGACTCTGACTCAGGTCTCTCTTTAGGATCACAGACTAACACAGATAACAAATGTTTTTGGAGTTGCTTGTCAGTTGGTCAGACACGAGGACCCACTATATGACCCTAGTATTGTTTTCCATTATCTGTACAACAGTGGAAAACATATACCTGTTTTTAAAGAGATAATGCAATGGTCATTTATAAAAGAGAAGCTTTAGTAGTGCTGAATTTGGGCTATGTTTAGTCAGTTTAATTAGACCTAGGGGCACCTCAGGAAGTGTAAAAAGAGCTCACTGCAATGTAATTGACCACTTAACATCAGGCTTAATGGCTGGGTAACAATCAGTGGCTGACAGAATGTACCAAGAGTTAAACATCAGCATGGCGTCATGAGTTGTGTTAACACTGAGGAAGAAAAAGGAAGCTAGAATCAGCCCAAAACAAATATTTCACAGCAGTTTCTGCTTTCTCATTAGAAATAAAGATTCAAGTGTTTGCTGTTTTCAGCTGCTTGGCAAATAAAACAATGCAAATTCAAACTAGTAAGTATAACAGCATTATGACAAATGTACAAAATCATGTAAAAATTATATAAGTGATATGCAGATCCTGGAATTGTTTTTCTAATTTAAATCAACAATGAATGCTTAGGAACCCAAAAACTGTGATAGAATTCAGTATGGCTTGATGATTTAATATTGTTTAAAGTCACAAACAAATCCATCTGTATGCACATGTTCATTACTCTGGTATCTGGTGGTGCTTGAATTGGATTTGGGGTTTTTTGTTAATAGTTTCTTTTATTTAAAAGATTATATTTAACAAGACTTAACTGGAAGTTCAGTAAAGAAGATCTTTATTCTGTTGTCATCACTCTAGTTCGCAAGAAAAGGACAAAAAATAAATAAATTACTGGATTACAAACCTGTTCCTGGTGCTTTATAGTTTCATTGATTTCTAATTGCTAAGTGATTTATTACTCTAACTCTGTGCTTGAATAAATTGTGTTCAGTTCTTTGCATCCTCCTACCCTTAGCGAATTTACAAATAATCAGGGCAAAAAAAAAAAATCATGAGAACAAATGGAAAAGGTAGATTGAAGGAGTGTGACAGAGAATTGTGGAATTTTTTAAAAACCATTTTATTTATCCAAAAGACAAATATAAAGATTTATGTAAATCTATAATTCCCCCAAATTGTTCCTCTCTTCCTGCAAGTACTAACCCAATTTTTTTCTTACTTATTTATATTTATCATTCATCACATGATCATAATGGTAATCAATGTTTATGCGCGTTTTAATCATTCTGATCAACATTAACATCACAATGCAATCAATGGTCAATTTTCTGTTTTCTGCTGATGTAAACAGCCAACTTAGATGAAAATCAATAGTTTATATTTAAGTCATCCTGGGCTTTAGGTACAGTTTTTAGGTACAAAGTCTGTAGAGAAAACATCTCTCCAAATAAATGAAACAACTTGTCCTGTAATGTGTAACATGCTCTCCAACCCTTAATTTAACATTGTTCAACTTCTTTTCCAGGAGTTTGTACAACTTTTAGCTGAAGAGTCATATAAGCTCATTGAATCTGAAATTAAAAGCACACTTGAATAACGCTCAGAATCAGGGAATATATTTTGCACATGTATTTCTTATAATTGAAGTCCAAAGATTTCTTCTAATTTCTTCTTTTAACTACAGCAGCAATTCTTTATCGTGCAGAAAAACTGAAATGCACTGCTAAAACTGCTCGTCTTTTTCCTTATGCTAAGATATCTGATAGATTCAGTGTGTAGTTAAATTTTATTTACACTGTCAGGAAGAGGAGTTTCACTATTCTGGCCCAGTTAAGGTCAAAGTGGGCTGTGTGTTGCAGAAACAGCTCATCACCAAGCTGCACAGAACCTGCACAGTGAGAGACAATGGATGCATGTTCCTCCACTGTGATCTCCAGTCCTGTAGGATGTTCCCAATGATTCTGACTGGAGATATACAGCATAGTGATGCAAGGAGTTCATGCTCATGTTCATACATACACATAAACTATAGCAACTGTAAGTCCCATTTGCACATAAGCCATTTCATTGAGAGGTCATTGTCATGTAGTTCCAGAAACTAGCTTGTTTAACATATAGCTAAAATACAAGCTAAACTTACTTCATTTGGTTCTCCAACAACTTTATGTTCTAAGACAAAGTACAACTGAAGCTAATAGATCAAAGTGAATGCTGAGGAAAGTCAAAACTTTTAAATCTCACAAATCATCAGTGTCCATTTTCATTGAAAATTTACACACACACACACACATACACTCACACTCACACACACACACACACACACACACACACACACACACACACACACACACACAATCAGCTTTGTCAGGAGTAGGATCCCTGCAGCTGTGCAAATAAATAATACTTATTTACTCATTAGGATTCCTGAGACACTATAGCTTAAAGGGTTGCCAAGTCAACACATAAACAATATCTTGAGTAGCAGGCCAAAATGCTTAGGCAGCAAATGTTTGCCCATCACAGCTGACAGTTTCTATTATCTCAGCACTTTTTGATGTCAAACCATTCATTATTTGTTGCTTGGGGGTCACTGCGTTCTGATGACAAGGTCGATATTCTGAACCCGAGGAGAGGATTCAGAGGGGCGCTCTGTGAATGGATATGGCTGTGCGTGTGTGAGTGACAGGCATGGGCACTACGAGAATCATGCTGAATGCCTGAATATGTAGGAACAGATATTTGTCTGTAAATGCTGCACTAACTACACTTTTATGTATTTAAATCAGTGGTCCTGTTTACAGATATTTACACAAACACTGATGTAGGAATCATGATTTCATCGTCTTTCCGGTTGACATCACATAATTAATCCATTTTACAGTATTAAAGGGTGACAGGTGGAAAATGACTAGAGGAAATTGAAAAATAAAAACAAAAATTAAGAATTTTCAGAGCCTCCACAAAGTGAAACAGATGAACAGCACAGACTCATTTCATAGAATTCACAGATCCCAATTTTATTAACCCTGTGAGGACTAAATCATCATTAGTGATCACCTCAAAATGAATCCTAACCTTTTATATAATCAGGACATGTCATTTATACTAAAAAAATGTCTTCTGAAGTCTTGACAATTAGGGAACCAATATTTTGCTCACTCACATCTAAAGCTTTGCACTGCTGCTTTTCCAGAAAAATGGACAGCATCATTATCACAAGTGACGACCTCATGAAATTGACTAGCACTATTTTGTGGCAATCAGACATTAAGTCATTCATACCTACAGGTCTCTTCCTGTTAAAAAAGGAGCTCTTCCTTCCCAGGTGCTGGTTCAAACCCACATAGCAACCAGGTCTGGCCCGGATCTGGTATCAAGCCAGCACTGCTGGCTGACTTCTGGCATGATAAGATGTATGTCATCCAGATATGGGCCAGGCCTGGCAATGATGCCACTATTTATGCAATGGCATGCTATATCTGGCTCGATTGTGGTTTGGTGTATGTGGCCCAGGCTCATAGAAAACAGGTCTTCCCTGGATCTTGCATCAAGCAGACACTTCTGATTGACTGGTGTCATGGCAGAGTGTATTGTCAACCAGATGTCGGCCAGGTCTGGCAATGATGGCACTATTTATGTTTCTATTGTCCTATTTTAGTTAGAAGACCCAAATGCCATGTTGTAACACAATACTGCTATGGTAGCCAATGTTTCAAATGCAGGTTTGACAAGTTTGTGAGTGTACAAACCTAGTGACAGTTTACTCATTGTAGCAAGCGGGTGGCTGGAGCTCAGGAGGTAGAGCAAGTCACCTACTGATCAGAAGGTTAGTGGTTCGATCCCTGGCTTCTCCAGTCTGCACGTCAAATGTGAATGCGTATGAATGCAGTTAGGAAACCCTCAGTTTAGAGAAAGTGTGCGATTGGGTGAATGTGGCATGTTGTATAGAGCACTTTGAGTAATACGGGAGAGTAAAAAAGGTCTGTGTAAGAATCAGTGTCTGAACAGAGTTTCGTCATGTTACTTTTGCACTATTATGTTCCGGCACATGTTGTTATTACATGGCTTGATTAAGGTACACATCAAGCTGACATCTGGGGCCAGAGCTGAAACTGTTCTGGGCCAGCACAGGGCCAGCAGTGTGTCTGCAACTGGCCTTGTGCTGGCCCATGTGTGGGCCACATCTGGCAAACGAGATTTGGGTCACCAAAGGGCCGTCATTCTTTGCAGTATGTGGGCCATGTATAAGCACATTGGGACAGGTCCGGGCCATACCAATTTTGCTATGTGGGAACACTGTCGTTTTTTTGTTGTAGGCTGTTTACCTTACAACATGAAGTGCCTTGAGGTGACTGTTGTTGTGAGTTGGCAACAGAGGAGAAATAAACGTGATTTGAAATTGGAAAAAAAAGGGCTAAAAAAAAGGCAAAAAGGCTATCAAATGCTCCACTGTGTTCTGAGCCTGCCTGCTGAAAAACAATGTGCTTCCAGAAGCTACAGGGCTCATCTCAGTTGCAGGGAAGTGGAAACTACGTCTGTGATCCTCAAACAGAAGTGTTTCTGCTGTGTTTTTCTATTGCAGTCCCGTACATGAACTTAAATGACCCACTCAGTACACTACCTGAACACACCCATAATGCAATCTGTTTCAGCTGTGTACTGGTGGCTGCACTGACAAAGTATGGCAACAGGGTATTGTGATTTAAGTATTAAATATTCACATTAATCAACAGAAGATGAGTCGGTGTGATAGAGGAAACGCTGCATCAGCAATCCGAGTTTTTTACTCCGACGCATTAACATCGGGTCACTGCTTACTGGTGAAAAGCCAAACTGTAAGTATCAGGGAGGCTGTTTTTAAATCGCTGTGTGAATGTATTAGGGAGCAGATGTAGTTGCGTGTATAATGCTGATATGCATTCGTTCATCAATCACTGAACATAAAGGAGACTGATTGCAGGGTTGGTAGTTCAATCACTGGGTCCAGCCTGCCAAGTGTCCTTGGGCAAGATATTTAACCCCAAGTTGATCTAAAATAATGTGTCTCTGTCTAAATGTTAAAGTTAGAAAGAAAGCATTTAGCTATAAAAAAACAAAGTGCTTGTGTGAGAAGAAAAGCACTACATAATAATTAGTCCATTTACAGAGAAGCAGATCAGTCAGGGGCTTCCAGGGCACTTAGCCCCAAACTTACACATTCCTAATCACATGTATATGGAATGTGTGTTTACTTGTCTAGTGTGCCAGTGTTTGATTCTGCAGTGTGTGTGCGCGAGCCACGGCGTCCTGGTTCTGCAGCGTCATCACTGCAGACCTCCCTGCACAGCAGAGCTCATTTATAAAAGAAGCAACCAGCCTAGATTCACCACCTCTGTGTGTGTGCATGTGTGTGTTGTGCATCCAACCATTCCAGATTTACAGCGGATGCTCTCTTCCATCATGAGAGATAGAGTGAAATCAGGGGACGAGAGAGAGAGACAGTACTCTGCAGTCTCTCTCTCTCTCTCCCTGGTCTCTGCAGGGTGGCATGCGTTGCATTAACTGTGCCACTAATTTGGTCATTCTCAGTGTCTGAAATGCTTCGTCTGTTGTATGTGCAGTAGTGCTGGGAGGACATCGTGCGTAAAATCAACCAGAGATTTCAATCTCAACAGACACAACATCAGACTCATGGACTACAGGAAAGAATTACTCTGCTCTCTCTCTCTCTCTCCCACACACACACATACACAGCATACCATGTTTCAGTATTAAGATGATTTTTACTGTGTTGAAACAATCTTTACTTCCTCTCCCACATGACCTATTATGTTAACGGCAAGTATGAAGATGATGATTTCTGACATGTTCTGGAATGTGCGATAGCGGTGACTCATTATACCATGAACACGTATGCCATATGTGATAAAAATTAAAATATGTTCATTAGTGCAGCTACTTTTTTATTATTATTTTCTTATTTTTAGCATCATCATCATCATCAGGGATGTTGCCACATATAAACTCTGCCTGGGAAAGTCTACAGAGAGCAGGTTATATGGATGTGACTGTGCTCTGCACCTTAAATCCTCAACATTATTATAGTTTCACTCACCAACCCTGAAGCTAGCCATATTATTCATCAGATAATTTAATGAAGCTCCAAAATACACAAACAGCACAAAAACAGTGGTGAGAGCCAGTTCAGTGAGCAGACACCAGTCAGCTACACAAACACCCACATCCATAAATGTAAGCCCTATCAATTTTGATGCATTAAAAAGAATAAGTAAAAAATAATAATAATTCACCCACTTTATGGGCAACTTTCCATAGAGGCCAAACTTCAACTATAAACATACTTTTTATCGCAGTAAAGTTGGTCAATTTTACATTGTAGTTATGGAGATTGATTGGCTTTTGGAGCTAGCCTCAGTTGCCTCAAGTGGACATTGTAGGAACTGCAGGTTTCGTTTTTAATTACTGCTACTGCAATGCATACAATTACTTAGAAAGGCAAGAATTTAGAGATAAACATACCTGTATGTGTTAAGGCTATTAACTAGTATAGCTATAAATAAGGGAAGTGAACACATAATTCATCTAAATCATCAAAGTACTACTTTGAGAGTACCTCTTATTGTCCAAAACCTGAGTTTACACTGAGATGACCCAGTTGAAACGTTTTTTTTTTTATATTGGAAAAGCTGTTGAGTTGAGTTTATGATAACAGGACCTGAGTCAAGGTAATGTGTTTCTGGTTTCATGTAGTGTTGATCCATAGACTGCTGTCTGCCCTGGCCACACCTGCGAGATACCTAAAGTCCTTCTCCAAGCAGTTCTTGCAACTCTGTGGCAATCTTTGTGGGAAGGTTAAAACTAACCATTTTTATTTAGACAGAACTTTTAAATCAAAGATTGTCTAATATTGTGTTGGTCCTCCCTTCACTGCGAAAGCAGCTCTGACCCATTGAGACAACGACTCCAGTAGAACCCTGAAGGCCGGTCTGCTGTGGTATCTGCACTAAGATGTTTGTAACAGATCCTTTAAGTCTTGTAAGTCGTTAGCTGGGGACTCCATGAATTGGATTTGTTTGTCCATTAGATCCCAAAGATGCTCAATTGGATTGAAAGGTGGGGAAGTTGGAGGCCAAGTCAACACATCAAACTTGTTGTTGTGCTCCTCAAACCATTCCTGAACCACCACGTAGATGGTACCTGTCAAAGTTAACATACAAATGGACTACAGGAGCCAAGAGCCAGCATGAGCCTTCTGACTGGTCTCCCACTATGCAGCCCCATAACAAAGCGACAAACTGTGATGCACTGTTTACTCTTTCACTGAGTGCACCTTTTTATCAAAACCAGCATTATTTTTTTTAGACATTTGAGATGCAGTTCGTCTGATCAGACCAGAAAGCCAGCTTCAGTCTCTATGGGCATTATTGAACCTTGGCTTGTCCACCACTGATTCTTTTGACGGGACACCCCACAAAAGCTGCAGTTTTGCAGATGCTCTGACCCAGTTCTCTTGCAATCAGAATTTGGCCCTTGTCAAACCCGCTCATTTTTCCTGCTTCTGACATCAACTTTGAGGACAACATATTCACTTGTTTCTTAATATACAGTGGGGCAAAAAAGTATTTAGTCAGCCACCGATTGTGCAAATTCCCCCACTTAAAATGATGACAGAGGTCAGTAATTTGCACCAGAGGTACACTTCAACTGTGAGAGACAGAATGTGAAAAAAAAATCCATGAATTCACATGGTAGGATTTGTAAAGAATTTATTCGTAAATTAGGGTGGAAAATAAGTATTTAGTCACCTCAAACAAGGAAAAACTCTGGCTCTCACAGACCTGTAACGTCTTCTGTAAGAAGCTTTTCTGTCCCCCACTTGTTACCTGTATGAATGGCACCTGTTTGAACTCATCATCTGTATAAAAGACACCTGTCCACAGCCTCAAACAGTCAGACTCCAAACTCCGCCATGGCCAAGACCAAACAGCTTTCGAAGGACACCAGGAAAAGTATCGTAGACCTGCACCAGACTGGGAAGAGTGAATCTACAATAGGCAAGCAGCTTGGTGTGAAAAAAATCAACTGTGGGAGCAATCATCAGAAAATGGAAGACATACAAGACCACTGATAATCTCCCTCGATCTGGGGCTCCACGCAAGATCTCATCTCGTGGGGTCAAAATGATCATGAGAAGGGTGAGCAAAGATCCCAGAACCACACGGGGGGACCTGGTGAATGACCTGCAGAGAGCTGGGACCAAAGTAACAAAGGTCACCATCAGTAACACACTACAACGGCAGGGAATCAAATCCCGCAGTGCCAGACGTGTTCCGCTGCTGAAGCCAGTACATGTCCAGGCCCGTCTGAAGTTTGCCAGAGAGCACATGGATGATACAGCAGAGGATTGGGAGAATGTCATGTGGTCAGATGAAACCAAAGTAGAACTTTTTGGTATAAACTCAACTCGTCGTGTTTGGAGGAAGAAGAATACTGAGTTGCATCCCAAGAACACCATACCTACTGTGAAGCATGGGGGTGGAAACATCATGCTATGGGGCTGTTTTTCTGCCAAGGGGACAGGACGACTGATCCGTGTTAAGGACAGAATGAATGGGGCCATGTATCGTGAGATTTTGAGCCAAAACCTCCTTCCATCAGTGAGAACTTTGAAGATGAAACGAGGCTGGGTCTTACAACATGACAATGATCCAAAACACACCGCCCGGGCAACAAAGGAGTGGCTCCGTAAGAAGCATTTGAAAGTCCTGGAGTGGCCTAGCCAGTCTCCAGACCTCAACCCCATAGAAAATCTGTGGCGGGAGTTGAAAGTCCGTGTTGCTCGGCGACAGCCCCAAAACATCACTGCTCTCGAGAAGATCTGCATGGAGGAATGGGCCAAAATACCACCTACTGTGTGTGCAAACCTGGTAAAGACCTATAGTAAACGTTTGACCTCTGTTATTGCCAACAAAGGTTATGTTACAAAGTATTGAGTTGTATTTTTGTTATTGACCAAATACTTATTTTCCACCCTGATTTACGAATAAATTCTTTACAAATCCTACCATGTGGATTCATGGATTTTTTTTTCACATTCTGTCTCTCACAGTTGAAGTGTACCTCTGGTGCAAATTACTGACCTCTGTCATCATTTTAAGTGGGGGAACTTGCACAATCGGTGGCTGACTAAATACTTTTTTGCCCCACTGTATCCCACCCACTAACAGGTGCCATGATGAAGAGATAATCTGGTATACACATCACCTGTCAGCAGATATAATGTTATGGCAACTTTGCCTTCAGGTTATATCCCTATGATAAATGTATGCAGTACGGCTTCTGAAATTTATTTGGTGGGATGAGCCAAACTGCTGTTAAAACCAATATGTTCATAAGCTTGCATTTTAGCTGTAGAAATATAGTTTGTTGAGAAAAAAAGCATTTTAAACTTTCTTTGGTAAAAAGCTGCTAAATGTTTTGAGCAGACTTTATCAGAATTTACTGGTACGAGTGCTGAGTAATATGACGTTTTTGAAGAAAGAGTGTTGGACACTGGAAGACCCAGAATAATAACTAGTAATCGAGCAGATAAGTGAAGTGAAATGTTCCCTATGATGAGTTTATAAGCTGTGAGTTCAAGTGAGACCCTGCAGCATTGGTTATGAGACTACGTGCTACAAAGCCTGGATTTACATTCACAATATCAACAACACCTGCAGGAAGCACCTTAGCTCCCTGTGGCTTGGTGTGTGTGTGAGAGACATGTTCTCACATATACACATTTTCCTTTTCCCTCTTTTCTTAGTCTCTATATATTACACACACACACACACACACACACACACACACACACACACACACACACACACCCAAACAACCCCCTTGGGACAGCAACGTGTGTGTGTGTGTGTGTGTGTGTGTGTGTGTGTGTGTGTGTGTGTGTGTGTGTGTGTGTGTGTGAGAGAGAGAGAGAGAGAGAGAGAGAGAGAGACAGAGTGGATGTATTGCAGTTCATTCCATTATTGATTGGTCTACTCCCCAGGGCATGTGATACAGACTGGCTATGTTGATTTTCCACTTCACATGCGCACACGCGCACATACACAGACTCACACACATACACACAACATACATAGTTTTTTTGCCTCAGGAATCTTGCACAGAGCAGTTCAAGACCAAGTTCACAAGTAGTTTGTGTGTGTGTAGGTGTGTGCGTGGGTTAAACGATAGATGTATGTAGGTAGCCACGCAGTAAGTCTTTCAAAGTTCAATCAAGCACACACACAAACACACACACTCATAGACACAAACATGCTCATATATATCTGAGGTACTTTAATCACAATATCTTTTTTTCCCTTTGGCACAAAACTTCTATATACAGTACGCTCAAAGCTCTTTGCAGTCATCACTAACTGACTGCAGTCCTATGGCTCCATATGTACTGTGTAGGGGCTTCTAACAACAGTATCAAGTCACTGTGCGTGCTCCACTCATCTTCCGGTCACTGAAGTCATCTTCAGACACCGAGAGTTATCGAGTTGCGATTGAAGTCGGATGGAGTTCATTCAAGTCCCTTCTATAATTCATTTGGCTCCCAGCGAGTGCTTTAGAAGGACATCAAACTCATTTTCATGTTGGAATGGTCTGAGGTTAAGTAGATCTATATTAGGTTATATTGATTTCAGTGGAGTCATTTCAGGAAGATTATATAACGAGATATGATATGAGGAAAGTAGGAGAATGCTTTCAGAGACACAATACTGGAGATAATTTTAAGACCACACTTCAGACTCTCGTATTCCTGTCATGTGTCTATAAATACCTCCCTCCCTCTTCCTTTATCTGTCACCCATTCTCATTGGGAGCAGGAGGATCTGGCATGCCTGGTTGGTGCAGCAGATCTTTGGTGAACTCTCAATCATTCTCACAATTAATTATTGCTGTTGGTACATTTTTGGCATTGTGGTCCTTGATTTTTGAGTTGAAGTCTCTGTAGCAGAGGTTTAACAAATAGGCTAATTGGCAAGCTAATGCTTCCTGGTTTGATTCCAGATGGAGACTTAAATTAAAGCATCTGGTGTAGAAATCTGCCAAATCAAACACGCAGAGCTACTTGCTGTGATGCCTCCTTGTGACAAAGGAGAAGTCAATGGACAGCTGATGTGGATATGTAATTGTCTGTGATCAGAAGTACACTCATCATGGACAATGATGGATAGTTTGGGGATTTTAATCGATTTCTTTGAACTGTTATTTTTCCAGGGTCAAATGATTGTACAGCATGTCTTTTTAATGACTTCAAAAATACAAAGCGGGTGCACAAATTTGGATTTTCTGTAATCTGCACATTTCTGTGTAAGTTATTATGTCAAGTTATCTTGCAAGATGCTAAACATAAAACATTAAGTCAGATCAGGCATGAAAAGGAGGTAGCTTGCTACTGTAAAACAACTTAAATTAATTAGCCAATTGGATATGTTGAAGAGCATAAGCTGAGCCTAAGTTAGCACTGAAATCACCCGATTTGCCAAGATTGTGGATCAGGTTGACTTTCTTAAGAGCTTGAAAGAAAGCAACTGGATTTCTTTAAGTTGTTCAAATAACTTCAAGAAGTAAAATGATAAGCTGTGTGTCTTTTTTCATTTCATTTCATATTCACCTTAATTTAACGAGTCGTCAGTTGCAGTAAACCCATCAGTAGATAAACTTTAACAGCCTAGCTACATGAAAAGTGCAGGGGGGATTGTTCAGGGTCAACCCCGGGCGGGGCAGACGCTCCACCTACTGATGATGACGATGATCCCCTTAAACCAGGGGTGGCCAACCCGCGGCTCTCGAGCCGCATGCGGCTCTTTGCCTGGTTTCATGCGGCTCTTACGTTCATATCAAAGTTTGTGTTTTGGGGGGTTTTTTGTGTTGTTGTTTTAAAATGTGCACGTTCGCTTTGCTTGAGTTCAATACGGTATTTTCATCAAATGGCCATGTGTGTGAGATGAAAATACCGCAAAGTTTCCCAGTAGGAGCAAGTTTGCCCTTAAAATGGCAAGGAAAAGATACACAGCAAAAAGAAAATATGAAGATGAACACAGGACGTTTTTAACAGAGAGGGAGAGTTTATATTTTTTTGTTGAATGCAATGGCAAGCCATTCTGCCTTATATGTCAGACGTCATTAGCGCATTTCAAAGCTTCAAATCTTCAGCGCCACTTCAGCTCACTCCATGCTAACATCGACCAGAACCATCGACCCAAAAGGGATTGAACTTCGCAAGCACGAGTTGGCCACTTTGAAACATACAGTTTTTCTAAAAATTTACGAAGCGGTCAGAGACCATAACGCTCACATCCTATCAGCTAGCTTGGAACATTGCACGGGCTAAAAAGCCATACGATGAAGGGGAGTTCGTTAAAAAATGCCTCAGTGACATTGTTGAAATCTTGTCTCCTGAAAACGACAAATTAAAACGCATGGTATCAGACGTCCAACTGTCCCGCCACACTGTTGAACACAGAATATCGGACATTAACACGGCTATTGAAACACAGTTGCACTCTGACCTTCAAGCATGTGAGTATTTTAGTGTCGCATTGGATGAGAGTTGTGATATACAAGACAAGCCTCAGTTGGCAATATTTGCACAGTCTGTGTCAAACGATTGTGTGATCAAAGAACTCCTGGATATTGTGCCATTAAAAGACAGAACCCGTGGCACAGATGTGAAAGAAACCATGATGGCTGCATTAGAAAAAGCAAATCTGCCCATAACGAAATGAACTGCAATAGCCACGGATGGAGCACCAGCCATGATGGGATCTGTGAACGGGCTTGTGGGGCTGTGCAAAGCTGACCGAACTATTCCTGACTTTTGGAATTTCCACTGCATCATCCACATGGAGCAACTCGTGTCTAAATCATTGAATTTAGATAACGTCATGAAGCCTGTGATGGAAAACGTCAACTATATCCGCACACATGTGCTTAACCACAGTCAATTCAAGAATCTCATTGCTGAGCTGGACCAAGGGCTTCCAGGTGACCTGCCGCTGCACTGTGAGGTGGCTGTCAAAAGGCCAGGTACTCTCTCGCTTCTTTGAGCTTTTGGATGCCGTGAAACTGTTTATGGAAGAGAAGGACAAGGACTATCCCGAGCTCTCGGACCTCAAGTGGATTATGGATCTGGCCTTTTTGGTCGACATGCTGTGTCACTTGGACAGACTGAACCTGACCCTGCAGGGTAAGTTAAAAATGCTGCCTGACCTGGTGCAAAGTGTGTTTGCGTTTGTCAACAAACTGAAGCTGTTCAAGACACATATTCAAAAGGGAGATTTAACGCATTTTCCCACTCTGCTAAAAGCCAAGCGGGCAAGTCACCAGCGCTGCCCTGAGTAAGCAAAGAGCCAGATATGCAACGCTGATTGAAAACTTGCACGAAAGCTTTGTGACCCGGTTCCATGATCTACAATTGAAAAGGCCACAGATTACGTTCCTCGTCGACCCATTGAATGCAGAGACCGGCTGTTTGAAAGTCTCGCTAGTCACAGATGAAGCTGCGGCTGAGTTGGAGATGATCGATCTTTGTGAGGAGGACCAATTGAAACCTGCTTTAAGGGAAGGGACCATTGAGATCTGGAAAAGTATGCCAATGGAGAAATACCCCAATGTCAAACGGGCTGCTCTTAAGATACTGTCAATGTTTGGGTCAACATACGTCTGCGGGTCTGTGTTTTCTACCCTAAAAAATGTGAAATCAAAGCATCGATCTGTTCTGACTGACACTCATGTGAAAGAATTGCTTCGAGTGGCAACAACGGAATACAAGCCAGATTTGAAGAGGATTGTTCAAGGCAAGGAATGCCAGAAGTCCCATTAAACAACATGCATTGTAAAAGTAAATGCTATTGTAGATTATTATATTTTTGTTTATGGACTTGGTTGAACTGAGAGTTTGTGTGTGTGAGACAGTGCGCACAATTGTTGAAAATGACTGGCCTGTGGTTTTAGTACTGTAGGAGTCATTATCATGTTGGTGTGTGACATTTACAATAAATCTGGCTGAGCAGAATGTGTGTATTTTGTGTGTGTGTGTGTGTGTGTGTGTGTGTGTGTGTGTGTGTGTGTGTGTGTGTGTGTGTGTGTGTGTGTGAGAGAGAGAGAGAGAGAGAGAGAGAGAGAGGGAGGAAAGGATGGGTGATGTTCATGTGTGCCCATGCGTATGATGTGGCTCTTTGCGGTAACACAGTAAAAAAAAAAGTGGCTCTTGGTCTCTGACTGGTTGGCCACCCCTGCCTTAAACTAATCTTTAGTTTTAGTGTCCTTATTTTCCTGTGAGGTATTTTTTCTGTTATTGGTTAGCTAACATAAAATAATTTAATTCTATGACCTCAGTCATAGTTGTTTGTGTTTTGTGGACTTGGAGAAGGCATTCGACCGTGTCCCTCGGGGTGCCCTGTGGGAGGTGTTGCGGGAGTATGGGGTGTCTGGCCCATTGCTACGGGCCATTCGATCCCTATACAACCGTTGCAAGAGCTTGGTTCGCATTGCCGGCAATAAGTCGGACTCGTTCCCGGTGGGTGATGGGCTCCGCCAGGGCTGCCCTTTGTCTCCGGTTCTGTTCATAATTTTTATGGACAGGATTTCTAGGCGCAGCCAAGTGGCTGAGGGCTTTCGCTTTGGTGGCCTCAGAATCTCATCTCTGATTTTTGCAGATGATGTGGTTCTGTTGGCTTCATCGGGTGAGGGCCTCCAGCTCGCACTGGAACGGTTCGCAGCCGAGTGTGAAGCAGCGGGAATGAGGATCAGCACCTCCAAATCTGAGGCCATGGTTCTCAGCCGGAAAAGGGTGGAGTGCCCACTCCGGGTCGGGGATGAGTTCCTGCCCCAAGTGGAGGAGTTCAAGTATCTCGGGGTCTTGTTCGCAAGTGATGGGAGAAGGGAGCCGGAGATCGACAGACGGATTGGGGCTGCAGCTGCAGTAATGCAGACGCTGCACCGGTCCGTCGTGGTGAAGAGGGAGCTGAGTGTAAAAGCGAAGTTCTCAATTTACCGGTCGATCTACGTCCCTACCCTCACCTATGGCCACGAGCTGTGGGTAGTGACCGAAAGAACGAGATCGCGGATACAAGCGGCAGAAATGAGCTTCCTCCGAAGGGTGGCTGGCCTCTCCCTTAGAGATAGGTGAGAAGTTCGGCCATCCGGGAGGGGCTCAGAGTAGAGCAGCTGCTGCTCCACATCGAAAGGAGCCAGCTGAGGTGGTTCGGGCATCTGACAAGGATGCCCCCTGGGCGCCTCCTGGGTGAGGTGTTCCAGGCATGTCCCACCGGGAGGAGGCCCCGGGGCAGACCCAGGACACGCTGGAGAGATTATATCTCTCGGCTGGCCTGGGAACGCCTTGGTATTCCCCCGGATAAGCTGGAGGAGGTGGCTGGGGAGAGGGAGGTCTGGGCCTCTTTGCTTAGGCTGCTGCCCCCGCGACCCGGCCCCGGATAAAGCGGATGAAGATGGATGGATGGATGGATGGACCTCAGTCAGCCAACCAGCCTGGTGATGTAACCTTCTGTACTGTACATAATGTTCTTCTTCTAAAATAATTGAATTATTATTTTAATTATTGTGCTGTTTTTTATTAGTAAATTCTGAAATATATGTTACTAATGCAATCTGTGTCCCCTTACATCTGGCGTAAAAATGACAGTGTTTCATAAAAAGAACATCATAGTTAAACACTGTGACGGTAGTGTGATTGTCTGGGGCTTATTATGTAGCAAGACAATGAAAAACAGCAGCAGTTTCACCTCTTAATGGTTAGAACAAACACCAAAATTAAGGTTTTGGAGAGGTTCAGAGAAGTTTGGACTTTTTACAGTTACAATGAGTACAATTGCAGATACTCCCTGAACACCATTATTGAATTAAGACATAGTCTGAATAACCGCCTGTCCTTTATTCACCCAAATCCTGTTGTAAATAATCCTGTTATTGTAGGCTCTACCTTACAATGTAAAGCACCTTGAGGAGACTGTTGTTGTGATTTGGCGCTCTATAAATTGAATTGAACTGAACTGAAGTGAATAAGTCTTCCAAATTTGTTTGTCGGTGATCTGAGTCTACTCTTTCATAGTTTTACAAACGACTCCAAACTACTTAATCCCCCAAAACTTTGCAGAGACTTTGCAGACTTTTGCAATAATTTGCAATGATTAAAATAGTCACAGTTTGGCAAATAAGTCTACTCTGTTTTAGTAAAGTTATTAAAAGTGTTGACAGCTAACACTTAAACAGCAGTAATGTGAATAGAGTGTTGTACAGCTTTTATCATGGTCTGCTAAACACACTTTATATTCTGTAACATAGCCTCACCTGCTTTATCCCTCATTTATCATTCTACAGTGTTCAACTTACACTGTCATTTATCATTCAGTGAGTGGAGAGGAAGAACTGTTAGTTCTCAGTCTTGTTCCATTACGGCAGAATGTGCTGAGTATAATTTAACATTAATGAGCCACATTGTGTGTGTGTGTGTGTGTGTGTGTGTGTGTGTGTGTGTGTGTGTGTGTGTGTGTGTGTGTATGTGTGTAATCTTCTGCCCTCTCTTGTTCTTGTACACCATGTGACCCTGGTTTCCTGCGCAACTGTGTGCGTGCATGTGCATTCCTTACTGATTGTGTATTAACCAGCTAATAAAGGATTTGCGGTTCCAGATGGGAAGACACAGTTTGACTTCCTGATTCATGATCTGTCACATCCACTTTACCTTTCACCACCTCTCAGCTGACACGTGGGGCTCAGGCATGGCTTCAAGTGACCAACAGGCTTTAAAAGAATTTTAAGACTTCTCTTCCATTTCAGTGCCTAAACTTTTTAAGGTTAGGAAAGTCCTTTTTGCCTTTTCTTCTCATCATCAAGGATCACTTAGACCTCACAGCTTTAATGCCAACATAAGCTGCGTAAACGTTTCAAAAAATTATTGTTTAAAATATTTTCACTTTAAACATGAAAATATTTTTTTAATACTGTATCTCTGTAGCCATGTTACTGAAATGGTTTAAAGCTCTGGATCATTGTGTGCCTGTGAGCACACATGCAAAGCAGTGCTGAATGTGAATCACTGTGAATAATGTTTAGGCACAGAACTGGATTGGAGCCAAAGACCATGCCAGGCAGGCACATGGCTAAGAGTGCTCGAGCGCCTGCTCCTCTGCCCCTTGACGTCCAAAGTGCCCTTGTGTCAAGACTTTATGCATTAAGTAGGCTCATATAAAGTGGGACATTTAACAATTTAACAAAGACTTTAAGTAGAAATAACATCACTAGCATGGAGGTATACCAAAGTCAATTAGATTTATTTAATACAGTCAGAAATGTCCTTAAGTGTTTGAAAAATGACAGCCAAACTTTGCCTCTGTATACTACCACAGTGGATTTCAAAATGATTGATGTGCAGACTTTTAGTTTTAATTCAGAGGATTTAACTAAATTATTAAGTGTTTAGGAATAACTACTGTTCCTATATATAGTGAAAGTAGCACTGTGGCACAGTGTTTAACACTGGGTTGAAATCCACCATCTGGCCAGGGCCTTTCTGTGTGGAGTTTGCTTGTACTCCCCGTGTCTCCATGGGTTCTCTCTGGGTATTTCTCCCACAGTTCATGCACTTAGTGGGGTTAAGTTAATCGGTGATTCTAAAATTGTCAGTAAGTGTGAATGGTTGTCTGTCTCTCACTGTGTTAGCCCTGCAGCAAACTGGTAACCGCTCCCCCACCTCTTGCTCTATGACAGTTTAGTGATTTTAAAATTGTATAGTTCTAACTACCTCTGGATCCAACTAGTTCTAGTTTAACTCTATAATCAGGAAGTGTGCAAAGACGACACTCTTAAAATGTAAGTAAATAAAGGTTAAGTGGATCTAATGTGAAGAATGACTTACATTATCACCACTTTTTGATTTTACTACTGAGACACATTTAATTGGGAACAACATTCCCCGAGAATTCCAGCTTCTGAGGTAACCTGAATATGACTGGGAAGAAGTAAAAACCAGGACCAGAACAGATTTTTTAAAATTGAATTCAAGTTGAATTTCCCAACATTAATCTTCCTGCTGCGTACCTATCAACATATAACCTTCAGTGTGTTTTTCTTTTATTGACTTTATTGTGAGCTGTAAGAACAAATTGTCACAGGGCATTATATTGAAAAAATTAAATATGTTGTATAGCTCTTTCCATGCCTTTTCATATGACATATTACTTCAAAAAGGTTCCTTGAATTGTCCATACTCCTCAGGAGTACTCAGGAGGAATACTTGGCTGGCTGGAGAATTGGCAGGCAGGTGGAGAGCAGGTAAGCTCTTCATTTTGCAGTGACTGAGCCAGCACACCAACAACAAAAAACTGCTCAGCTGTCTTACAACAGCAACACAAATGGTGATTGCCCTTTGATCTTCGCTGCCTTGAAGGAAAAGTAAAACAAACATGGATAACAATAAATAATGTACGTAGTGATTTTTTAAAGAACAACATGAAGACACCACCCTTTAACTTACACCAGCAATTTCTTTTAGCGCTATGCACCATGTCCAGACTGTGGTGTATTCCAAGCACCTGCCTGAAGAGGTGAAGAGGAAAATCATTCTGTTCTCTATCTTGCTACTTGCGCATTGTTATACATTTTATCTCAAAAGCATTTATTCATAACGGCTCTTATCTGCACATGAGCAGATCTCAATCAGCCTTCTCTCTTTAGAAAACGTATCCATGGTTAGATAAAAACCTCCTTCTCCATCATAGTACAGTTCCAGGATGTCTGCCACTTGTCTGTGGTTGCTAGATTAATGACCTCCTTGTTCTCATTTTCCACAGTGGTGGTAGGATGCAGGACCATGATATCTTTCCTTTGAAGGCTTTAGACATTTAAAGAAAAGTAAGCAAAAGTAGGTATTGCAGTTTATCATGTCTATTTTCATAATCTTTAGCAGGAGAACAGTTTTTTCACAACTATTTCTTGATAATAAAATCTCAAGCTTCAAATTTCATAACAGGCCTGGAGTTCCATATCCATCGGTAGTGTCCAGTGTGACAAATCTAAACGTCAGAGAAAAGTAAATGAATTCGGGCATGATGGTGGTGGTCAACTGGTGGTGACAAGAAACTTATACAGTTATGCAAGGATAGAGTTAGAAAATGTGAGCGACTGCCGCAACTGCTGTGCAAATGGATGATCACTGCTGTGGCTCTTGTAGTGATGTTGGCATCAAAGGTGCCACGCTGTCACACACTACAGCAGTCCTGAGAGCATTTGTATATCTCTAAATGGCAGGTTCAAGTATGTTGCAAGCTGCCTCCAGCTGTTCTCATACAGCTTATAGATGATGTTATCTTCATGTAGAATCCGCTGCAGCTGTGCTAACATAGACAAACCAGCACTAGGACAGGGTTCTTCACGAGGGTTTTCATCAAACACAATAACAGGAAGTTGATCAAAAGTTGTGTCCTTGTAATTGCTCCTCCCAGTCTGTGGAGGCAGAGCATTAAGAGAGCATGCTCTCTCATGAATGAACAAACAACAGCAGTGATTAATATTTCAGTGCCAGGCTACATTACAGACAAGGGAAGACAGAGCAATATGAGGAGATGATGTAAGGGGAAAAACGTGAGGACCTAAGCACAGGTGAAAACAATAGCATAACGGGACTGGGAAATACAAGACACAACAGATAATGATTACCAAAATAACACAAGTGAGACACAACTAGTAAACTGGGAAAGAGATTGACTTAACACAGGGAGGACAGAGACGGGAAGATACTGAAAGGCAAAGATGAGACAGAAGAAGGACAGACAAAAGTCAAAGTAACAAATATTAGATTAGAAGACTCAAAGAACAACCCTAGAAAATAAACCATTAAAAAAACAAAGCAGAAGATAAACAATACTTCAAAATACAACATAATAACAAGTCAATTAATTGAAAACCAGACTCTGATTAAACAAAATGCTCAGAAACCAAAAGTAAAGGTAACCTAAAATGTAAGACTTCAATAATAAGTAACGTACAAACAGAGGCTGCTGGAAAGTTAAAAAAAAAAAAAAAAACTTCAACATGACTCTCTTCTCAAAACCAAAACGAATAGTTGATG
Source organism: Aulonocara stuartgranti (assembly GCF_965226115.1). Lineage (NCBI taxonomy): Eukaryota > Metazoa > Chordata > Actinopteri > Cichliformes > Cichlidae > Aulonocara > Aulonocara stuartgranti. Next base: position 15,550,779 of record NC_138940.1, on the reverse strand, counting down.
ATCAAATTCAAAGAAAAATACCAACAAGTCTGTTCTACAAGCTCTTTTGAGTTCTGGCCCTTTATTTGTGATAATAGCTTGGCACACCCCCCTTCCCCATTTGGAAGAAGGTTATTTACACCACTCTCTTTTTTTGTTCATTTTGGAATGTTAGGAGGTGAAATATGTCATGGTTAAATGATAAACATGAACCCTTAAATCAGACTCACAAGCAGGCAGTAATTAAGTAAGAATGAAGCTTTTATTGTGGGCAAAAAAAGAATCATCCAAAAGGCAGACGAAAACCAAGCCTATGAAAAACAGGGGACATGCTAGGGGGTAACCCCGGGAGCATGGGGACAACAGTAAAAAATAATTATATGACATGACAATGAACAAAAATAAACTCAGGGAAATTTAAGAATTCAGGAAATAAGAGGAGGGGAAGAAATCTGAATACATAACATAGAAAGGTGACCAAGAGTTAAAAAAATAAAGGAGGAAATAACATAACAGGAACATCCAACACTGTGTCAAAGGCTAGACAGGATACAAAGAACATGAGGGAAGCAGAAAGTATAATCAGAAATCAGAATCGTGTTTATTGGCCATGTATATGTGCAGACACATACAAGGAATTTAGATGGTGACTCTCAGCACAACAATGTAAATCACACACACACACACACACGCACGCACACACACACACACACACACACACACACACACACACACACACACGTGTCTATATATACATTACACATGCATACAAATACATACACAAAGCTGTGTAAACCAACTATAAATAACCAAGTAATCTAAACTTACATACATAAAATTCAGGATGATAGAAATGAAATGAGGTGGAATGAATACCACAGAATGTACATAAGGTGCAGTTGCAGTCTGCTAGTGGGAGCAGTGTGACAGGTCAACTGTTTAGGAGGGAGATGGCGAGGGGAAAGAAACTGTTCCTATGTCGGGTGGCCCTGGTCCGCAGGCTTCTATACCGTCTGCCAGAGGGCAGCAGATAAAAAAGTCTGTGTCCAGGGTGTGAGGGGTCTGTGATAATTTTCCCTGCCTGTTTCCTGGTTCTTGAGAGGTGCAGGTCCTGGATGGAGGCGCCAATGATCCTTTCTGCTGCTCGTACAGTCCGCTGCAGTCTGCTCCTGGCCTGTTTAGTGGCTGCACAATACCAGACTGTGATGGAGGAGCACAGGACAGACTCAATGACCGCAGTGTAGAACTGGATCAGCAGCTCCTGTGGAAGACTGTACTTCCCCAGTTGTGTCAGGAAGTACATCCTCTGCTGTGTCTTTTTGAGGATGGAGTTGATGTTGGTCTCCCACTTCAAGTCCTGGGAGATGGTTGTACCCAGGAACTTGAAGATCTTCACAGTCAACACCGGGCTGTCTGACATGGTGAGGGGGAGCAGTGTTGAGGGATGTCTCCTGAAGTCCACTGTCATCTCTACAGTCTTAAGCTTGTTCAGCTCCAGATTGTGCTGACTGCACCACAGTACCAGCCGCTCAACTCCCTGCCGGTATGCAGACTCATCACCATCCTGAATGAGGCCAATGATGGTGGTGTCATCTGCAAACTTCAGGAGTTTAACGGCCGAGTTCTTAGAGGTGCAGTCGTTAGTGTAGAGGGTTAACAATACTGAGGGGCCGAGTTTCAGAGGTGATCTCCCCCAGCCTCACTTGCTGCTTCCTGTCTGTCAGGAAGCTGGTGATCCACTGACAGGTAGCTGGTGACACGCTGAGCTGGGAGAGTTTGGAGGAGAGAAGTTCAGGCACGATGGTGTTAAAAGCAGAAAAGTCCACAAATAGGACCCTGGCATAAGTTCCCAGGCAGTTGAGATGTTGCAGGATGTAATGCAGCCACATGTTCTCTGCATCATCCATCGACCTGTTTGCCTGGCAGGCAAACTGCAGAGGGTCCATTTGGTGGCCTGTAATGTCCTTCAGATGGGTTAACACCAGTTGTTCAAAGGATTTCATGACCACAGGTCTGTAGTCATTCAGTCCTGTAATGGTGGGTTTCCTGGGAACAGGGATGATGGTGGAGCGTTTGAAGCAGGAGGGAACTTCACACAGCTCCAGGGATCTGTTGAAGATGCGGGTAAAGATGGGAGCCAGCTGTTCAGCACAGGTTTTGAGGCAGGAGGGTGAGACACCGTCTGGCTGGGGGCTTCTAATCCTGAAATAGTCGGCTCACATCCTCAGTGTGTATTCTGAGTTTCAGGGAGGAGGAAAGGGGGGTGAGAGGTGTGATGGAGGTCGTTGAGTCTGGATTGGGGAGGGTGAGGGGGAAGGGGGGAGGGGTGGGAGGTGTGTTGGGGTCAGTGTCTGAAACAATGTCTCTGGGGAGGAGAATCTGTCCGTCTCAAACCTGCAGCAGAATGTATTTAACTCATTGGCCAGGTCTTTGTTTGCTTCAACAGTGGGTGTGGGGCGTTTGTAGCTGGTGAAAAAACTACACCATAAGGAAACTAAGAATTAAACTAAACATAATTCATGATAAACAAAATTCAACAGGTCAGGACCAGGACACTGTCACAAAAATACTGCACTGTCCAGTGGTACGGTGAGACAACTAGTAAAACTAGCACTTAGAGTTCCGGTAAATATGCTTTTGCAAGGGAGATAAATGTTACACTAATATTTGATATTGACATGTAAAAAAATGTTACATTTAGATTTTTAGGTTGTATTACCAACGTCACTTTTAAAATCCTTCTCCCTGTGAAACTCCTTCCATTTAGGAAATGCTCCTGTGTCAGTATTTACAGCTGATTTATCCTGACCGGTCAATCTGTTCCTTTCTTTCACATTTTCACTTGTTTGATGAAGGCAAATCCTTCTCTGATGATAAAACAGTTATGATCATTCATATCTTGAGTCTGCTTACTCTAGCCACATATGTAAAACTTTATTAGCTGGAACAGAGAGTAAATATGGGTACAAAATCTAGTAAATTAATGTCCAAAAATTACTGACTGCATCTTTAACAAAATGTTTGTTTCTTTAGGGTCTTTATGGTTGTGCAGAGAGTCTCCTGTTCAATCAGCAGTTTTAATTCTGGATGTAAAGATTCCAATAAAGCTTATACTGAAATTGAATACAAAATTCATGTCATTTCCCAACATCAGTCATGTTTTTAGAAAACACCACCGCATAATAACTCCTGCTATTAAAATGGTGGATAACAGTATTAATGCAATAGAGAGCAAAAAATAAATAATGGCTGTGCTGTTCTTCTTCTGGAATGCCAAAGGCCTTTGACACAGTTGACTTTGTCACCTTGGTGAACCGAATACACAACATTGGCTTATCAGTGAATGCTGTTCAATTGGTTTTGAAACTGCACAACTCAGTGTGTGCAGTTTGCTGGGTCTTCTTTCTCTCAAGGACTCCATATTGCTCTTTTCTCACTAAATAAATAACTTTTGCGAACATTTATCAAAAGCTGCGTTCCATTTTTAAGCAGATGGCACCAATTTTTTTTCAAGAGCATGCGCATGAAGGTGTCTGTTGATTCTAGAATCTACCTACTCAAGAATGTTCATGTCTTTGTTAGGTTTGCAGTCTGGTAGTGATGTGTCGGTCGCGAACAAAACAGCTCTTAGAGCCGGTTCCTGATTGGGAGCCGTGGGGGTTTTTTTTTTCTTTCTCTCAGCCTCTCTCTCGCACTTTTTTTCAGCTTCACTCCGCATGCGAGCCTTGTGCTTTGCGCTGGGAAGAGGGGGGAGGGGCGGTAGTTACACTCTCAGTAACACAGGAACAAAGCTGGAAGGAAAGAGAGAGAAAGAGATCCAGGGACAACAATGTCACATTAGAAAGGTATAATAATCATCCACAACTATTTTCAGTTCCGGATGATAAAGAATTCAGAAAGTTTATTCATGCAGGTCCATATGACAGAGAATATGCATGTTCTTTTTGTTTTCATATTATAATTTATATTTAATTGTGTTGTGGGTTTGTGCTGTTTCACTTTAAATTTGTTTAAAAGGAAAAAGCTGAAAATTTAAACAGTTAAAAGTTGAAATGTAAAAATATTATTTTTTGTATTATATGATTTATTACATTTTATGTGGAGTGAATAAATAAAAGTATATTTACGGTGGCCTCTAGAGACAAAGCACATACGAACTCCAAAACACGTACAAACCCTGAAGCACGTACAAACTCCAAAACAAGTACAAAACACAAAAGAAGTGCTCCAGGATGGTAGGGGCAGTGTTGAGCTTTTGTTACCTAGTGGTACACAAGCCAGGAAGTACCAATGACCGGATTTGGTGTGTGGTAGTAACAGGTAAATGAACTTTTTTTTTTAATTATTTGAATATATAATACACATATCCTTTCAATTGTGTAATTTAAGTGATCTAGGTAGCTCTGTTTTAGAAGTTCAGTTAATGCTAGAAATGTGTTTTGGAGTTGGTACGTGCTTTGTCTCTAGGGGCCACCGTATATATTTATATATAAACATATATAAATAAAACCACTTTTTTTTTACATTAGTAACTCCTTTTGTGCATAATTTTATATTGTTGTTAATAATAAATTAATTAAATCAACAAAACAACCCGAAGAGCTGGTTGGGCGCCAAAAGAGCCGGCTCTCTAAAGGGAGCCGGAAATCCCATCACTACAGCCTGGGGACTTTCAAGTTTCAAGCTGGCTCCAGTAGAAAGCTGGGCCCTAGTTGTAGGTGCACCTACACCCTAATTTACGAATAAATTCTTTACAAATCCTACCATGTGAATTCATGGATTTTTTTTTCACATTCTGTCTCTCACAGTTGAAGTGTACCTCTGGTGCAAATTACTGACCTCTGTCATCATTTTAAGTGGGGGAATTTGCACAATCGGTGGCTGACTAAATACTTTTTTGCCCCACTGTAGTACACCTTACATATATGCAGGTAAACTGAGGTTACAGTATACTCTCACAGTATACTCTCACCTCTCATTCAAACACATAGGTGTTTGGATGAGATCTGAACAGGTAAAACCCTGGGGCAGAGCCGCAGTTACATTCAGCATAAAATATTATTATACAGTCCATAATAAACATCTATTAATGTAATATACAGTTTTATTCCTTCAAGGACTCTTCCTCCAATGTCCTTGCCATAGCTAATAAAGCAGAAAGGAGAAAGTTCTAATTAAATTATTTACATTAATTTAATAGCTGCTTCTTGTACTTTATGTAATACCATTTTATGCTTTAGAAACATAATTTCTTCCAGTGTGTGTCTGCACTCAGCACAACCCTTCTGCTGTTTGCGTCATTTGAGACTTTAATGTGCACTAATTAATGAAGCTGGATAAAGCAATGCTTTCTCAATTAAGTTACGCTTCTTGTGCAGTGAGTGCTTTAAACATACAGAGTGGTTGTTTATCTGAAAGGAGTTTATGTTGCAATTAATTTTGCAATCTTGTATCAGCCTTCTGAAAAACATTGCATGAAATGATTTACATGGGTACAGTGACCAATGACCAAGGCAACTGCTTGCTAAGTGCAAAAAAATTAAATGAAATCATGACTCAAAGGGGGATTTTTCCTTGTCAATAAGGGGTTACCATCCTTTCTTTACTGAGCCATTTTATGAACTTTTGACATACGTATTTTTACATTGTTCGTGTTTTTCTTTTGCTTCAGTGCTGCTTTTATGTTCAGGATTAGTTTTCTTTTAAATAATTTCTTGTTATTTTTCTCCTGTTTTTAACTTGGACACTTTTGAAATGCATAGGAAATTTTAAAAAAAAGATATTTTCTTTCAGCATTTTAATTAAAAAAGTGGCTCACTTTCTATAGGTATACTTGAACCGTATACAAATGATTACTATTTGACTTCTAAAGTTCTGTTCAAGTGTATTTTGTTTCTGTGTCGGTGAATTTAATAATCACGCCAGCTGTCCTTGCTGCAAATCCAATTCTTTCAATTGCGACAAGGTAGTGGAAGAACTGAGTGGCTTTGCCTGAGCTGCTAGAGCCTGGAGGGAAATACTACTCGCAAACAGCTCACTGATTAAGTTATTATGGTGTTTTCACCTGTGTGTGTTCAGTATTCTGTGTGACGCAGCACTTTAAGGGAGGATACAAGGGTGGCAAAGTTAATTACGGCACTTATTTTCCAAAAGCTCAGCATATTCTTGTTACATATTCTATTTTCCTCATTAAATGAATACAAATGCACGCTACACTCACCTTAAACGCTTATGTAAAGATAAAATAGTGTCCAAAAGCAGAAGCACCAGCCCGCTGTAATATAACATGGAACAATAGAAAATGTGTCAAAACTAATGTCAGCCTGGCACTTCAGTGCTGCTTTTGTACCTTAATATAACTGACTGAGACTTTGTATAGGACTTTATGTAACATATTTATTTGGGCAACCTGCTGCACTGAGTAAGCCAACATACAAGACTGATCAAGCATCATCATCCACTGAACCAAGTCAAGAGCTCGATTATGTTGTCTTCTGATAAATTTAGATATTATTTAGATATTTGCTCTACCTTTTGTGGTCTATGCGACTTAGACTCATGTCTGTTATCGCTAATGCCTCATCCGTTCCATCATAGCACCAAATAGAAATTACCATAGATGGAAATGACATTTTTCTTTTGATTATTGTGATTTTAAAATCAAAATTAAAATGCACTAAACAGTTTTTTTATATGCAAATTCTTCATCCTCCCTCAAATGTGTAGTTTGTTGTATAGTGATCCCTTGTTTATCGCGGGAGTCATGTTCTAAAAATAACCCGCAATAGGTTGATGCTTTTGTTGGGGAGAAAACTTACGAACATACAGTACATCACTTCAGAGTCTGTCAGGATTTCTGGGTCGTTGACCCAGTATTTTCAGTTCACGTTCACTGTTTATCTACTGCCTGTTCCACTTCCTGTTTTATTGTGTTAGCCTTGGTCTGTGTGCATTATGTTCAGTCCTCTTCCCATTTATCATTAGTTCATTATGTTCAGCTGTGTACTCACCGGTCTCTCATTATCATTATCATCAGTCTGTGTATTTAAGCCCTATGTTTCTACTCGTTCACTGTCGTGTCGTTGATTTTGATGTACATGTGATGTTCCTGTCGTCTCCCCGTATGTATGTTCAGTTAGTCAGCCAGCCATCCATCCAGTCTTTCAGTCAGCCAGTCCTTCATTCCTGCTTTGTTCATTCACCCGCTCCAATAAATCCCCGTCATTTCTGTACCTGCGAGTCCTGCGTTTGGGTTCCTTCTTCCTCGCCTCCACACCACGCCTGACAGAGTCACACTGCTAGAGATAGAAGATTATGTAAATTTGACAACCTGAACGCATCCTGTACTGTAAAGGAGACACGGCATGAGATTCAGTCACAATGGTCTATAGCCAGTCAGGACGCAGAGCACAATGCCCTGTGTTTAAAAAAAAAAAAAAAAGGCATCCAAAATTGCACAAAAAACCCCCAAAACTGCAAAACACCAAGACCGCGAAAGGCGAACCACGTTATAGCGAGGGACCACTGTATTTCATATTTGCATTTTCTCCTGTCACCACTTATTGACTGACACAATTAAGTCCTAGACAGTCACAAGTAGGGGTGGGTTTAAAAAATCTTTTTTCCTAATTCAAATCAATTTTAGTTTGAGTAATGCAATATTAATTCATTAAATCCTGAATCAATTTTTAAATACAAATGTATTTGCCAGAAATGCCAGAGTCTCAGCTTGAACCTCTCAAAACTATTTCAACAACCACCAAAAAGCTAAAACAGCAACGTACGCGTACAAACCGTCGTGTGCTGAAAGCCGACATCTCACAGATTCTGAAGCTGCAGGTTTCATCACTCTGACCAAAACTCACTGAACCAGCAGCAAAAGATCAAAACTATGCTTCATGTTTGAAAAACATTGTCATTAATTTCCTCTTACCTTTGCCGTTTTGCTTCCACCATGATAAATCACACTTCCTGCACAGCTCTCTTTCTCTCTCTCTCTATACTCAGAGACTAGTTTACCATCAAAAATCTCTATTTTCTGTGTTATTTGCTTTCTTATTATGCACAAGTCTACCGATGTGTACAGCGCTGTTGCCCACTGTTTTTTTTTAAAATCAAAACTGACCTCCTATATCAGGGGTGGCCAACCAGTCAGAGACCAAGAGCCACTTTTTTTTTTACTGTGTTACCGCAAAGAGCCACATCATACGCATGGGCACACATGAACATCACCCATCCTTTCCTCCCTCTCTCTCTCTCTCTCTCTCTCTCTCTCTCTCTCACTCACACACACACACACACACACACACACACACACACACACACACACACACACAAAATACACACATTCTGCTCAGCCAGATTTATTGTAAATGTCACACACCAACATGATAATGACTCCTACAGTACTAAAACCACAGGCCAGTCATTTTCAACAATTGTGCGCACTGTCTCACACACACAAACTCTCAGTTCAACCAAGTCCATAAACAAAAATATAATAATCTACAATAGCATTTACTTTTACAATGCATGTTGTTTAATGGGACTTCTGGCATTCCTTGCCTTGAACAATCCTCTTCAAATCTGGCTTGTATTCCGTTGTTGCCACTCGAAGCAATTCTTTCACATGAGTGTCAGTCAGAACAGATCGATGCTTTGATTTCACATTTTTTAGGGTAGAAAACACAGACCCGCAGACGTATGTTGACCCAAACACTGACAGTATCTTAAGAGCAGCCCGTTTGACATTGGGGTATTTCTCCATTGGCATACTTTTCCAGATCTCAATGGTCCCTTCCCTTAAAGCAGGTTTCAATTGGTCCTCCTCACAAAGATCGATCATCTCCAACTCAGCCGCAGCTTCATCTGTGACTAGCGAGACTTTCAAACAGCCGGTCTCTGCATTCAATGGGTCGACGAGGAACGTAATCTGTGGCCTTTTCAATTGTAGATCATGGAACCGGGTCACAAAGCTTTCGTGCAAGTTTTCAATCAGCGTTGCATATCTGGCTCTTTGCTTACTCAGGGCAGCGCTGGTGACTTGCCCGCTTGGCTTTTAGCAGAGTGGGAAAATGCGTTAAATCTCCCTTTTGAATATGTGTCTTGAACAGCTTCAGTTTGTTGACAAACGCAAACACACTTTGCACCAGGTCAGGCAGCATTTTTAACTTACCCTGCAGGGTCAGGTTCAGTCTGTCCAAGTGACACAGCATGTCGACCAAAAAGGCCAGATCCATAATCCACTTGAGGTCCGAGAGCTCGGGATAGTCCTTGTCCTTCTCTTCCATAAACAGTTTCACGGCATCCAAAAGCTCAAAGAAGCGAGAGAGTACCTGGCCTTTTGACAGCCACCTCACAGTGCAGCGGCAGGTCACCTGGAAGCCCTTGGTCCAGCTCAGCAATGAGATTCTTGAATTGACTGTGGTTAAGCACATGTGTGCGGATATAGTTGACGTTTTCCATCACAGGCTTCATGACGTTATCTAAATTCAATGATTTAGACACGAGTTGCTCCATGTGGATGATGCAGTGGAAATTCCAAAAGTCAGGAATAGTTCGGTCAGCTTTGCACAGCCCCACAAGCCCGTTCACAGATCCCATCATGGCTGGTGCTCCATCCGTGGCTATTGCAGTTCATTTCGTTATGGGCAGATTTGCTTTTTCTAATGCAGCCATCATGGTTTCTTTCACATCTGTGCCACGGGTTCTGTCTTTTAATGGCACAATATCCAGGAGTTCTTTGATCACACAATCGTTTGACACAGACTGTGCAAATATTGCCAACTGAGGCTTGTCTTGTATATCACAACTCTCATCCAATGCGACACTAAAATACTCACATGCTTGAAGGTCAGAGTGCAACTGTGTTTCAATAGCCGTGTTAATGTCCGATATTCTGTGTTCAACAGTGTGGCGGGACAGTTGGACGTCTGATACCATGCGTTTTAATTTGTCGTTTTCAGGAGACAAGATTTCAACAATGTCACTGAGGCATTTTTTAACGAACTCCCCTTCATCGTATGGCTTTTTAGCCCGTGCAATGTTCCAAGCTAGCTGATAGGATGTGAGCGTTATGGTCTCTGACCGCTTCGTAAATTTTTAGAAAAACTGTATGTTTCAAAGTGGCCAACTCGTGCTTGCGAAGTTCAATCCCTTTTGGGTCGATGGTTCTGGTCGATGTTAGCATGGAGTGAGCTGAAGTGGCGCTGAAGATTTGAAGCTTTGAAATGCGCTAATGACGTCTGACATATAAGGCAGAATGGCTTGCCATTGCATTCAACAAAAAAATATAAACTCTCCCTCTCTGTTAAAAACGTCCTGTGTTCATCTTCATATTTTCTTTTTGCTGTGTATCTTTTCCTTGCCATTTTAAGGGCAAACTTGCTCCTACTGGGAAACTTTGCGGTATTTTCATCTCACACACATGGCCATTTGATGAAAATACCGTATTGAACTCAAGCAAAGCGAACGTGCACATTTTAAAACAACAACACAAAAAACCCCCCAAAACACAAACTTTGATATGAACGTAAGAGCCGCATGAAACCAGGCAAAGAGCCGCATGCGGCTCGAGAGCCGCGGGTTGGCCACCCCTGGTTTAAGGGGATCATCGTCATCATCAGTAGGTGGAGCGTCTGCCCCGCCCGGGGTTGACCCTGAACAATCCCCCCTGCACTTTTCATGTAGCTAGGCTGTTAAAGTTTATCTACTGATGGGTTTACTGCAACTGACGACTCGTTAAATTAAGGTGAATATGAAATGAAATGAAAAAAGACACACAGCTTATCATTTTATAGTTCTACAACATCTAAAATCCTTCTGTTGTTATTTTTTTTTTCTTTGCTTGATTAGCTGTTAGCATATGCACTGTGTTAGAGGCTTGTTGCTAGCTAGTTGATCATGCTAGACACCTGTTACTTTAATATTCTGTATATTTAAATGATTCGGCATTACTTCGTTTTTGTTATCCATTTTAGACCGAGATGAGATCAGCTGCACACCCCATAGAGGCCCAGAGTGACTGTTAATATCAAAAATATAATGCTGTCCTTTGAGATTTTAACATAAGACTGAGGATGATATAAAACTGAATATTTAAACAGTTTTAGAACCATTACACTCACAGAGCACTCCACAGCCTGCTAACATGGAAACTTTAAATAAAAACATCAGCAGCAGGTTTCACAGAAGTGTAATTTGTTATTTTCATTTAATATTAGAGTCCACATTATTATTAACAGCTACATCCACCCTGGGGAGAAACTATAGTGAGTGAGACCATCAGGGCCAAGCTGAGTTTCCTGGGTCCAGAGGTTTGGAGAAACTTTCTCCCTTTCTTTTACCGCAGCTGTCCTGGGCCAGATGTTCTGCTGACCCACAGAGAGAGGCATCATTTCAGAAACATCAGGAAGACCGGAGCTCATTGCAGGGATCGAGGATGACTCATGATCTTCACCACCAGGGAAATCTTCAGAACTCCACTGTTATATATTTAAGTATATATTATCCTCTCTGGCTACTCTGGTATGAATGACTTTATGCGTTGTATATTACTTGATATAAACAACACACTATTGGCAAAAAACAGTGTGAAAGTATTCCAGATTATTCCAAGTTTTTAGTTTGACATACAAGTGACAACCTTTGACCTTCATCAGGTTCTATTGTCCAATCACACACTCTGCCCCACCTTCTTATATCTGCAACCCATGAACCATGCAATCATCTTTATTGGTCACATATAATTTATATTTATCTGTCAGTCACATCTAGTTAGTTCTGGCTAATGTAGTAGCAGCCTAAACAATAAGTGTTTAGAAGAACACGTGTTTCTAGGCAACCAGACTGACTTTGCATTGATTTCTATGACGCCAAAATGACATAATTGGCAGTTTTAGGTAAAAGTGATCACATTTTTTTTTCATTTAAGCCCAGACATCTCAGAATTCATTATATGATGAATAAATCCTTTTAAGAACGGGACTGCATTATTAGATGATAGTTTTTTATTTTATTTTGTGTACCTGAGGTGATCACAAGGATGCAAGGATTCATTTTGAATGCATGGGGACAAAAAGAAGAAAAAAAACTCCTATCCTAGGTGTTATGGACTGAAAGACTGATTATGCCATACCAAGTATAGTCTTTCTCTTTATTTGGTGTCAGGTAATTAACAGTGTTGAAAGAGCATGAAAAGGCATTAAAATCTGTTGATGTGAGACACCAAATGTCACTGAATATGGCAATTAAAAAGTCAGTTGTGTTCCTAATTATTGTCCTTACAGAGGTGATAGACAAAAAAAACAGAAGCTTCTGGTCGGAACAAGGGAGCAGTCATTTGAACTCATGGGACATTAAAGTTGTTGAGATAATAGAAAGTAACAGTGTGCTCAACTGCTGCACCAAGTGCTCAGTTTGACAAATTTGAAAACAAAAACAATGTAATGTAAACACATCTGAGCTATGAGCAGTACGCTGCATAATAATAAATGTACAATATTAAAAATTCCTGCACTCCTTGAGCAGGTTGAAGAACCAGGGGATCTGGGTTTGGGAGGCTTGGTCAGTCTCGTCTGTCTCAAACGCTGCATCCTAATACAAAGGTTTACTGTGATTGGTTCTTCATGTCCATCCAAGGTCAAATCAAATCAAACTCCTGGAATATTTTAATCATTCAGTAGGAAAGTTATGATAAACCACGATAATTAGCAATAGCATACACGTGGTGTGTGTAGTTCTCTTCCTCTCCAGTGATTTTCCTGAAGTTTGAAATCTCATGTGATCTTGTGAATTTAATGAGTCCAGCAACTAACCACTCTTACTAGATTGTATCATGTCATCTCAACAAGAATAAATTAAGTTGTTGAATTTCATACAAATCCTACATGATTTAATTATGTTCACCATAGAAACATGAAATTATTTTGTTCAAATTACAAGTTAGACTTTTTTAATGTAACAACCACCCAATTTCTGTTGCTTGACTTGACTGAGATGGATGCCTTCCTCAAACCACGATCCAAAGCCGTCGAGATGAAATCACATGCAGCGTTGCAAGATTTAACATTGCTATATTATTGACTTACTTCACAACATGATATGAACAATTTAATATACCCTCTGCATATCATGTAGTTTCTACACTATGTTACAGGAAAAATGATTCTATGTTTCTTTACCTTCTTTTAAATGTACAAAGATGCCTTTTGTCTGCCCTTTGCCTATGGTTAGATTAGTTTAGAATGATCTTTTTAGACTTTCCCAGCAAAGACATCTTGTTTCTGGGACATATTGTTTTAGATTGTTTTATCTCTCACAGCCTTCTCCCAGCTCTCTGCTGACGAGACTAGCGCCACATATGGAGTTGTTTATTTTATTTGTTTTGTATTTTCTTATCCTGTTCTCACTGTCTTTCCTATAAAAATTACCAAGCCACTGTGCATGGTGTGAGTTGTCCTTAGCAGCTCACCCGTGTACACGTTTGATAAAGAAAGTAACTTTGTCTCATTGTGTCTTTATTTCTCCTGGGTCTTTTACAGAGTTTTCCCCCAACATTTCTTGGTCCTTCGGAGCCGGAGCGCCTCCATCGTGTCCCATCTCCGTGACCAGTCCACGTTGCTCGCCTGTCGACAGCTCACATACTAGGTGTGTGATAAAAGACCAAGAGCGTTAAATTCGAGTCTTGGCCAACGTTCTTAGAAAGCGACCCACGGTGGTGGGACCCGATCGAGGTGGACCAGACCCGGCGACACTGACCAGGTAGATACAGACACACTGACACAATCTTGCGTAAAAACGTATTTTAAATTCAGGGAATTTAAAATAGCGAAAGTAGCTCGTCGCGACTGGAAGCTCCCCACTTCTGTGGGTTTAAAGTAGCTCGTCGGCTGGTAGCTTGGAGCTCGTCGACTGGAAGCTCCCCACTCTTGTGGGTTAGGTTTGGAGCTCTGGGTAGCTCCCCCAGCTGGGTCAAGGGAATAAGTAGCTCGTCTACAGAAAGACTGGCAGCTCCCCTTATGATAAGGGTTCCGATCGCGCGAATAAGTGTGAATGTGAATGTATGTGTGTGTATTGTTTTAATTAACGGAGCAAGCTGAATTTTCACGGTCCAATAAGAGACTGAGCTGCTCATACTGTGTTTTTCTTTTACTGCTGTTCACTGACGTGCTGGTGAGTTGAGAGAACGGTCGAGTTCCGTCTCGTAAAGTTCACACCGCTTTTGGAAATAGTCCGAAAGTAGAAGGGCGTGTGAGCAACCACTCTCGTCTCTAATACCAGCGAAGGTGATAGCAGCTGTATCGTGTATATATTACTTAAACAAAAATAAGTAAATACTGCTGACGAGCAGTGGTGAGAAAAGAAAAGTCCAGACGCCGGACAAAAACAGTGTCTGTAAACTGAGAGATTTAAGAAAACAAAATATAAACAGTCAGAAGAACAGAACTCAACTGCCAGTTTAGTAAAACCAGAAGACGAGACACTGTGCAGTTCCCACAATCCTTTTAGTAAACCATCACTCACTCCTGCAGCCGCATCTGCAGCAACACCCATATCAGGAAGAACATAATAATCCCTTATTAAGTGAAAACTAGAGATCACAGTAGTTTTGTAGTAGTTTAAAAGGGTTGAAAACAGACCCCACTGAGTAGATATAAATATAAAAAGTACGAAATAAAGATGAAGGGAAAATTACAGTAGAAATTATCTTTAGAGTATTTGAAATTAATAATAGCAAGGATAACAACCTGTAAAGTGATATTATCAATGAAACACAGTTGGCATGATGACCATGCCCACAATGTATAAAATGAATATAAAGCAAATAATTCACACGAAAATATTTTAATAACATAAATAAAGTATATTAAGGCTGTGTCACTGTTCAGCCAAGGACAGTGTGTGAAAAGGTAACTGTCTCCACCTTGGGAAAAGGATGATTCTGCAGGTCATCTGAAGCCCTTGATGGATACAAAATAAAATATAAATAATATATTATAATAGAACTGCCTGGTCCGCCATGCAACAGAGAGAACAAATGTGACCGCAGATTGGATGAATTCTAAATTATCTGTTTGCTGAATAAGATGATCCTAACTAACAAATTGGCTCAGTAGTAGTATAGTGGTACACACTGATAAAATATTATAATATGATATTGCTGTTATATAAGACAAAGAGGATAATATTAACAATGACATAATATTAATATGAAGAGGCACCTTAATCGGTTATGATGTGAGGTGGATAATTGTTAAGCAGTAGTCTGCATCAAGGTTTGCTGAAACTCAGTGTAATGACATGTGAGATGAAGACAATACAGAGAATAACTAAACTAATGAAGTGCATAGAGGCACTTGACCAGCTTGAAACTTATCATCCTAGAATGACACATTGCTGAGATATAGAGCACACCTATAATAACAACCAATAAGCAAAACCCTGTAGACAACAGCTAAAACTACAGGATTGAGAAGCTGAATTAAATATGTAGACACTGCTAAGCTGATGAGCATGTTCCACATTTTCTTTTCTTTTTATTTATTTGTTTCTTTTAGAGCAGAAGCTGCTGTAACACACCCAAAGAAAGACTCTAGGTCTGACCAACCGTCTCAGTCGTGGGCAAAAAGATGTCAGTCAATAAAATTCTAAAAGATAATTTATTGACAAAAAATATATCAAGAGATAAAAGATAAAACAGTCCAGTGTCCCACTTAAGAATTGTATAAAAACACACAGTCCCAAGGCCAGAGCCAGCTATGCCACACGGCCAAGTTGCACCCCACATGTTGCCTTTAACAGGGTTAGAAGTTGTCCTTGGAGACCCACCACCCTGCAAGCATATAGTCAGTGGTCACTCCAGCCTCTGCAACCCTGCTGCCTTTAGGCTGTGGCATATAATAGGCCCTGGACTGCACAGAGAGACAAAACGACACACTTAATATAAAATTCATAGCGCAAAACCAATCCATCCCAATCATATCTGATTTCATCACATTACATACCTGCACAGAGAGACAAAACAAAACAGCAGTGGTTGTAGTGTGGGCTATAAGTAGACCAGTGTATCAGTGCAATCAAGTACACCTGCCTCTAATTAGTCCAACCCCATTCCAGCCATTGGCTCACCAAAAATGTGACAACCACAAAACCACTCCCAAACCCAGTGCAACTTCACACAATAATATGGAGCTGAATTAACACAGGCACATTAGTCTACCATGTTACAAGCTGCATGCTATTACAAGCCAACATATGCAGACTTCTGCCTTGTTCGGGTGGCAGCATTTTTCTTTTTCTTTTGTGTCCTGACACGTTTATGTTTTTTGTTTTTGTTTGATTATTTTGTTGGTTTTGGAAACGAATTTAAACGAACTTGTGACAATACTTGAGACTCACAGTGACACATAGTGATTAGGCATATGATTGAAAAATGCCTAGGTTTAGAGCTGTGAGCTATGAGCTGTGAGCAATGCAAAGTTAAATATATATATATATATATATATATATATGTATAAATGGGAAACAACCCTAACTTGAAAGTTTGAAATGTGTGAGATCCATGAATTGTTTGAAGAACTAGAAATTACCTAAAAACTGCCTTAAGTGAAAATGTAGAGTTGCATCTATTCTCCCAAACAAAAAAAAAAAAAAAAAGGGAGAAGAAGCATTCTGTAACTTAGAAATAAGGCTGACGTGTTGACAACAGACTAAAACACTAATTCGCAGGTGGCTATCAGGAACAGAGAGGCGAGCAAAGTCACAAACACCAAGGCTGCAGACAGCCACGCAGAAACAGCAGATAACATAGAGACAACGCCTGCTAGAACCGTGGAGAGGAAGGTCACTTCACACGAGATTGTAGGTTACGCAGTAACCACAGATGGTAAAATAATAGAAGCAAAACCCCTTTCTTCTTCATGTTCTGCACAGAGCGCTGAGCTGATAGCTGTGATACGCGAAAGTGAAATACACAAAGACAAACTAATAAACATACATACAGACAGCCAGTATGTTTTCTCTGCTGTGCATCATTTTGCAAAAAATTTGGCATAACAGAGGAATGATTACACCAACTGGAAAACAGGTTCACCATGCCAACCTCTTACAAAGCCTACTGACTCTTTTATTGCTACAGGCAACAATTTTGCTGACAGAGCAGCAAAACAGGCGGCACAAAAGACAAACATGACATTGATGGCAGTAAACACACATCAGATTCCACTGGATGTGTTGAAAAATGAACAAAAGCAGCAAGCACAGCAGAGCAGGCAAAATGGCTAAAACACGGTGCAGTTCTGACAAACGATTTAATGATGTGTTATGGCAAGCCAGTGTTGCCAAAATTCCTCCACAAAATGGCGGCATTAGTGACTCATGGCTGTACGCATTTGTCAACGGGGGGACTGACCAGTATTGTCAACTCTCATTTCTACACTGTAAATTCTACACTGTAAATTTTGAAACCTCAGCAAAACAATTTGTCAGAACGTGCATGACGTGTCAAAAATATAATGCTCAGGGAAACCTGAGACCACACAATCCATATGGACCTTATTGAGCTAAATGAATGCCAAGGGTAAAAATACACCCTAGTGGTTATAGATGTATTCTCAAAGTGGCCAGAAATCTACCCAGTGAAAAAGGCAGATACAATTTCAGTAGCAAAATGTATGTCTAAGTTGTAGGAAAATAAAGAGATGATTGTAAATGACGAAGAATGTAATGATGTCTATCAAGTGTCTTGCAGATCACAGCCCGGTGACTGGGTTCTGATCAAAGTGCTCCAAAGGAAAAACTGGAGCTTGCAAAATTGCGGAACGACCATCCTGGATCCATCAGAGTCACTGCAGGCGAGTCAGTGAAGCCATCTAAACACAGCTGACGGCAGGCTTGCCCGCTTGTTGTGATCTCGCCCGGTGGAGGGGTCAGCTTTCCTGGCCGGGGGGTCTACTCGCGACAGGAGGGTGTGTTCCGTCGTCATGAGGTGGTGGCTCTTAACAACTGCAGCGGCCCTGACCATGGCCGGGCTCCTCATCTTTGCTTCCGTGAGGGACAATAAGTCACGCTATATGAAGAAAAGGCAGACACTGTATGACAAAGGAAAGTACACCAAGTTTCCCCATGGCTATGCCACTAATTTCTGGTGGCAGTTTATGAACACTACAGCTTACTTGAATAATAAAACTGACTGCTATGCAAATACATATACACTTTCTGCCCACCGAGGAACGAGAGGAAGTGTATGGACTGTTCACTCAACGAAACCTGTGCCAGTAACACGACGCTGATGGGCCTAAACTGTCGCTCCGACTACAGCTACCGAATGCCACTACAAACAAAGACTCAGTACCAGACAGGATGTGCACGGACGGCACCCAGCAGCAGAGGAACCAGAGTTTTGGCTGACTGGTACTTCCTATGTGGCAACAAGGCTTATCTGTCACTCCCTGAAGGTTGGGGAGGTCTGTGCGCCCTGGTGGAATTATCAGATCACGTTTTCTTCATGCAAAGTGTTGCACATCATCCAAGCAGCCGGCAGAGACGTGAAGTGGACATCGCCTCCCCCAATTCTTTCGGCATTACTGTGGACACTGGAGTGCCGGGAGAGTTTCGCATCTGGGGAGGTGGAGTGAAATTCTTACAGAGCTTGATCCCCGGCATTGGAGTTGCCGAGGTGCGGGATCATGTGGAAATCAACCGATATGCTCTGCTACGACACATCAACTTGACTAAGACCCTGGGAACCGCCTTAGCAGGAGAACAGCAGGCCATCAGAACGATGGTGCTGCAGAACAGACTGACACTAGACCTGCTAACAGCATCACAAGGAGGAGTTTGCAAGCTGATCGGGGAAACATGTTGCACTTTTATCCCTGATGGATACGAAACTGGAGGAGACATTTATGAAGCTTTGCAGAATTTGACCGCTCTGCAAAAATATGTCACTGACCACACACCTGGAGCAGCTACAGCACAAAGCTGGCTGGACTGGCTGTTCAGCGGTTCATGGCTGGCTGCTGTAGCAAAGTCATTTTTCCTTCTAGGTCTCATCATGATAGCACTGCTCATATTAGTGTTGTGTGTGTTGCCATGCCTAAGAGTAATGATTTCACAGATGATAACAACTACAATGACTGCTTATGTTGCCGTGCCTGAAGAAGAACAACATCCCGTTGCAATTCTGTTAGAGGAGAACTTGTACTAGCTGCTAATAAATGACGTGGTGATTAAAAATGACTTGTCAAGTGATCATGCACTGATTAAAACATTAGTAGGTTATGCAAGTTTTCATGCTTTTATTTTTTTTGAAGTCTTGAGTTTTAAACATAAAGTTTTTCATTTTAAATATAGTTTTCATCCTTTTATTTTTTGAAGTTCTCATCCTTTTATTTTTTGAAGTCTTCATTTTAAATATGAAGTTTTCATTATTTTACATATAAAGTTTTCAATTTAAGGTTTGCATCATTTTAAATATAAGGTTTTCATCCTTGTATTTTTTGAAGTTTTCATTTTACATATTAGGTTTTCATCATTTTTAAATATAAAGTTTTCATTTTACTTTTCATCCTTTTATTTTTTGTAAGTTTTCGTTTTAAAATATAAGGTTTTCATCCTTTTATTTTTTGTAGTTTTAGTTTTATTATTTTTTCTTGTTTATTCCACTTGTTATTTCATTTACTATGATTTTCATTTACTATGTTTTTCTTTTTATTATTTTCTTTTGTTTTATTCTTTAGACCAAATGACTGCCATTTCTGCTATGCTGACATTTTGAAAATTTTGAAAATTTAAAAATTGCCTAAGATACTTAATAAATAACCTTCATAGACAATTGTTGTATACATTTAAAATAAGTTAAAACAGGAGGGAATGTTACAGATCTTTTTAGACTTTCCCAGCAAAGACATCTTGTTTCTGGGACATATTGTTTTAGATTGTTTTATCTCTCACAGCCTTCTCCCAGCTCTCTGCTGACGAGACTAGCGCCACATATGGAGTTGTTTATTTTATTTGTTTTGTATTTTCTTATCCTGTTCTCACTGTCTTTCCTATAAAAATTACCAAGCCACTGTGCATGGTGTGAGTTGTCCTTAGCAGCTCACCCGTGTACACGTTTGATAAAGAAAGTAACTTTGTCTCATTGTGTCTTTATTTCTCCTGGGTCTTTTACAGAGTTTTCCCCCAACACACTATATAGTTACACTTCACTTTAAAGCATGAGACAATTGTGTTGAATACACGCAATATGCTCACATAAATCCAAGAGATGGCCAATCCCTTTTTTTCAGTGTAATAATAATAATATAATAAATAATTACTTCAACAGTTCAGCCTTAAAATAGTAAATGTATGAGCTAGCTCTTCAACACCACTCTGAGACAGGATGTTTCTAATTTTAGTGATATTACACAAATTAATAAAGTTCTACAGATTTGTTTAATGTGTATTCTAAAGGACATATACTAAAACTGGGTGCAAGTGAAAATTCAAGCATTGTGAGTGGGTGTGGCAAAAGTCTAACCACTGCACATTGTGGTGGATGTGAAATAAATGAATATATTATAAATGAGAAGAATATATTATGGAGCTGGGTCAGACTTCAGGAACGGGGGAAATCAGCACCTTTCGTGCTTATTTAATGGTATAATGAGGTACAGACTCCGGTCCAGTCTTCTCCAGAAGTCTCACAGTTGCAATTCCTAATAAACAAACCAATATGAATACACATGCAACCTTTCCAAGGAACCTTTTTTCTCTTTCCACCCACTGCATGCTGGTAAAGAAATTACATTAGGAACCACACTTTTAATTTGCTGTTTATTTTCCAGTCAGTGTTAATCCACTACTGTGAATATTAAGTGTGCAACTCATTCGTTCACTCATAAATGATCAGTCACATGTTAAGCATAAAAACATAATTTGCATTTCATCTGCTAATAGTTAAACAAACTCTACAAAAGCCAAAAAAATGACTAGGGGAGGGGGCAATGTCACAGGCTGGGTCTCCGACCCAGCACTCTGAGTTTTCTTTGTATTTGTCTCATTTTGTTATGTGATCAGTTTTGTGTTATTTCGTATTTTCCTTTAGTTTAGGCAGTTATTGTTCTTGGTTTTCTATGTTTTGGGGTTTTGTAATTATTCATCACGTATTAGGTCTGTTAAGTTGTGTTGTCATGTTTTAGTATTTCCTGTTTTATTCTGGCAATGTCATGTGTTCTTTGTTTATTGTATTTAGCTTTCCTCTCCTGGTCCTGTCATTAGGTTTATGTCTGTCAGCTGTTTTCCCCCATGTGTCGCCACTTCCCCTGATCACCTCATGTCTGTATTTAAGCCTTTTGTTTTCTCCATGCCATTGTCGGTTCGTCTGTTTACATCACCGCAGTCATGGTTATAGTTTTCGTCTGTTTAATCTCACCTCAGTCATAGTTATAGTTTTTTGGTCTTAGTACCTTTAGTGTTTTGTTTCTTAGTGTCTTGCCAGTTTAGTGTTTTTTGTTTCTTAGTGTTTTTGCCAGCTTGTTTTGGTCTCTTGGTTTATTTCCTGCCGGCATCGCAATAAAGCTTCACCTTCTGTTAAAACCTTACTACTCCTCATCGTCATCTGCTTTTGGGTCCTCTTTCCACACACACACCGGCGCACCCCGCCGTGACAGGCAAAGCTGGAATCACTTGCTTGGTGCTTCCATTCTTGACCTCAAGCTAGAGGTGTTTGCTCTAGAGTTATAATGAGCTTACTACTGAGTTCAACAAAGGGACAGACAGAAACGCTTTTCAAATTCTTGCTCTTAAAACGTCAATCTTGTCATTTCACTTTTCCCCGTTTAATTTTTACTTTACACCAGTTGCTGTGGTTTTAAATTTATCAAACATCATTCAAAAAGATATGATCAAATCCACCACTTTGCACATGAGCTAAATCATCACTGTTACACAATGAAAAGCAGAATGAATGATAACATCAATTTAGTAGTAATAATATATTAGAAAACAAGATATGTCACAAAGAAATAGCTCAAACACCACTGTCAAGCTTGTGTTTCGTGTATTTCATTTGTTTTTGGAAGGAAACTATCAAACTACACTAAAAACATCTTTATATCCAAAATGCTGAGTTTAAGTAATTTGATTCTGTGTATATTTTCATGTCAATTTGTTACATACGAACAGAGTAAACTGCTATATTGAATGGAAACTTAAAATAAAGTACACAATTTAATAGAATCTCGGTCAAATTTACTTGACTGGTGTAAATCTAGTTTATACCAAGCATATCTTCCCTAATTATCAATTGTTTCAATAAATAAGGCTTTGGTTTCAGTTACATTAACTGAAAGTTATTGCTGCATGGTTATGATTGCAAATAATCATTTTTTTAGAAGTAGAAGTAATAAAGAGGATCCCTCAGTACACACTCAGAGATCAATTGTAGTTAACTGTATTTGCCCTGAAAATGAAAAGCAATATCCAGTACCTTTATTATGAACAGTTGGGATATGTGTTTGATATGAGCTTGCACAGTTTTTTAGGGCTTTCTGTGAAAAGTAGGGCAGCTGGAATGAGCTGACTTCCACAACTAATTCAAAGTTCCATTGTCGTCCGTAGCTTGCTGGTCCAAAACCACAGCCAGCTGATTAATGCAATGTTTTCTTTTTCAATCTCCTGCCCCACTTTCTTGCTTTATTTTATTTCTCTGTGTTCCCCATAGGCAATCAGCATTTCATCTTCTGCCAGATGCCACGTTACTTTCTAGAAATATATTTAGAAAAAAAAAGAAAAGAAAACAGTTCTGGCCTAAAGCTACTATTTACTCTCAATAACCAAAATGCATCATCACCTTCACTGTACGCACCCCATAAGAGCAGTGTCTCATCTATATGACACATAAAGACTGTAATAATCTATGACTACCTAATGACAGCCAATGACTACCATCTTACACATCACAGTGTTTGACGTTTTTAAAACCTTCACTGTGTGTAAATATATATGTATGCTATAGTGATAAGAAACTGTGTATCCATTCTGAAAAACAAACAAAAATGGACCCATGGTATTTTGGTTGTTGTCATCTGTATTTGTTGTTTGTTAAATCGAGCATGGTTCAAGAAATAGGCAATACTCAGACTTTATGTTGCTTTAATCATTTGATTTTTCCATTACTCTTCCACTTTTTTAGCAATCCCCTGCCCCAATTATTCTCTGTGGCAAGTTTTTTTTTCATCCTATCAAATTCAGCAGGGAAGAAAAGACACAATTCAGCCTTTATTGGTTAAGATTTATTTTCTCTGAGACAACAGGTCTCCTTAAAATAGAGTTTTCTGTTGGTTGTCTTACTTTTCTAGTTCATGCCCAAGAAGTGAAAACCAGTAGCTTTTATTATATTATTAATATATATATATATATATATATATATATATATATATATATATATATATATATATATATATATATATATATTATTGTTATAAAAAAATCTTGAAAATGATTGCACTGTCTGAGAAAGATTAAAACTGTGTTTCAGCAATTTAAGCCAGATGTAACATGACTTATTTTATATTACCAAAGACAAAGCTCCCACTCATCTCTGCAGCTCAGAGCAGAAGGTTTTAGTATATTGTAATCTCTTATTGTAGTTACATTACCTGCTCCCGAAGTGCTTACATCCAATTTTACGAGCTCATTTTGTGCAGTACCCAGGTATTCTTAGCCAAAACAGCTTCTCATAAATCCACTGTTTGTTGTACAATGCAGAATGACACTGCCAGTGATTAGCTGGTGGAAATAGTGGGAGCAATATTTTCAAGTCAATTAAATTAATTTTATTTATATAGCACCAAATCACAACACTCGCCTCAAGGCACTTTGTTTCAGTAAGGTAAATGCACTAGAATAATTCAGAGAAAACCCCAACAATCGGGTGACCTCTGTGTGGGCCCCGTATCGGAAAGTGGGAATGAAAAACTCCCATTTAATAGGAAGATTTAATAGGAACTCCAGCAGAACCAGACTCAGCCATCTGCCACCGCTGATTAGTGGTGAGGGAAGGGTGACAGGACAAAAGACTGTGGAAGAGAGCCAAAGCTTAAAAATAATTAAATGCAGAGTGTTGTATAAACACATGAAATGAAACATGAATGAATAGAGGAGAGTGATAAAGAAACCCTCAGTGCATCATGGGAGGCCTCCAACAGTCTTGGCCTATTGTTGCATAACTAATAGGGGATTCAGGGTAAAGTAATCCAGCCCTAACTTTGAGCTTTATCAAAAGGGAAATCAGTCTGAGAACAAAGTGCTCTAACTGTCACGGTCGGATGGTCTTCCCGGACGACCTGCTTGTTTGTTTGTGTGTGTGTGTATGCCCTCCTCTCTTTCTCTCTCCCTCCCTACTCTGCGGGTCTGGCTGCCGAGGAACGGCGTCTCCGAGAGAGTGAGAAAGGCTGATCTCTGACCCGGAAGTGTAATCTTCGGCTCCAGCTGCCGCTAATCTTTCCTCACTAGACGGAGGTATTTAACGATGTGTCCAGACGGCAGTCGACGCTGGATTGTACTCGGAGCTCGGTAGCTAAGTGTGCGCGTGATCTTGTCACCCGCGTGGCCAGGCAAGCCTTCTCATCCATTGTTGTGTTTGCTCGACTTTCAGATTGGAGAAGTACGGGACGGAGGAGTGGAGTAAAGGATTCACTGGTGTCACACGGAAGGAGCGCACACAGACCTCACGGGAAAACTCACCTTCACCACTTCTGGGAACTGAAAAAGAAAGGACAATTATTGGATATATTGATGTTTAAGGACTATCTTTCACGCACTTTAAATAAACGCACTGTCTGCTTCAACCCAGAGCTCCGCGCTTGAGTCCATACCTTCCATCAGCCGTGACAGAACAATCCAGCCAGCAATGGACTCAGCGGACTCTACCCCCCTCCAGCGCGAAATCGCGCTTCAGGCTGAACGATTGGAGCGACACGAGACAATGCTGCAGCATGTCGCCAAAGAGCAGTTCGCATTACTACAGGTGGTATCGGAGCTAAAAGGTATGCTACTCGCTACACCCAGGGCACCCGTTCAGCCACAAGGGGGCCCTGCGCAACCACAACCACCTATAGCCTTGCTTGACGAAGCGGCGGCGTCTCCCCTTCCGCCGTCTCCACCCCCGCCACGACGTGAACACGCGTTGCCGGTGCCTGAGAAATTCGGCGGGGACCTGGATAAATGTTGGGGGTTTTTGATTCAATGCTCCTTGATGTTTAGGCAGCAGACTCAAGCGTATGCTTCTGACATTACCAAAATCACCTTTATGGTCGAGCTACTGACGGGAAGGGCTCTGCAGTGGGCTCAAGCGGTGCTGAGCGCTCAGCCCTCTATCTCATACAGTAACTTCTTAAGCAAGTTTCGATGTGTATTTGATAAGGGGTCTAACCCAGACAGTGCTGCTCATCGTTTGTTTGCATTGAAACAGGGTCGGCGGACCGTGGCTGACTTCTCCGTGGATTTTTGGATCCTGTCTGAAGAAGCCGGCTGGGAGGAGAAGGCACTCCGAGGGGCCTTCTTGAACGGCTTGAATGAGAACATCAAACGTGAGGTGGCATCCAAAGAGCTACCTAAATCATTGAGTGCCTTGGTGAATTTGTGTATCAGTCTGGATGACCATATGCGAGAGTTTGGGAGGCGATCTGGAGATGGGCGGAGGTCAGCAGGGGGCGTGGGAATTCCCTCGCTGGAATGGAGGGAGGAGGAACCCGACTCTCCAGCTGATGAGGAGCAACCCATGCAATTGGGGCGGACTAGATTCAACCGGAGAAGAAGACGACTGGTGGGTGAGTGCTTTGAGTGCGGGAAGAGGGGGCATTTCGCGGATGCCTGCCCCTCTCGGTCAAAAGAGTCTGCCCGTCAGTAAAGGTGGGGATACTGACGGGTGCACCTGCAAGTTCGGTTCTCCACCTTAGCTGTCCCGCGAAATTACAGTTTCTTTCCTGCATTCACCCATGTAACGTTCTGATCGACTCTGGGGCCGAGCAGAGTTTTGTGGATGAGGCTCTGGCCTTCAAGATAGGTTTGCCAGTCGTCCCTCTCCCTGAAACGCTCGAGGTTTCGGCGCTTAATGGCAGCACACTAGCTTCTGTCTCTCACCGCACCCAAGAAATTACTCTCACCCTGTCCGGCAATCATACAGAGAGGATTCGCCTGTTTCTCCTCAAGGCGCCCCACACCCCCTTAGTTTTGGGTTTTCCCTGGCTTCAGCAGCATAACCCACATATAGACTGGGCTAGGGGGTGTATTACTGGGTGGAGCACGTATTGCCACAAGCAGTGTTTACGCTCTGCAGTGCCTGTCTGCGTGACTACTGATCCGGCCGGGCTGCCCACTCCACCCGATTTGTCTTCTGTACCGGCGGATTACCACGACCTGAGTCAGGTGTTTAGCAAGGACAGAGCCCAATCGCTGCCGCCCCATCGCCCGTATGACTGCAGAATAGACCTGCTCCCTGGTGCTCCCTTGCCCTCAAGCCGTCTCTATAACATCGCTAAGCCCGAGCGTGAGTCTATGGAGCGCTACATAACTGACTCCTTGGCTGTGGGCATCATTCGCCCATCCACTTCTCCACTGGGCGCTGGGTTTTTCTTTGTTGAAAAGAAGGACAAGACCCTACGCCCTTGCATAGATTTCCGGGGCCTGAATAAGATCACGGTCAAGAACAAATACCCTCTTCCTCTTCTGGTGTCAGCTTTTGAGCTCCTCCAGGGAGCCACCGTTTTCACCAAACTCGACCTCCGCAATGCCTATCATCTGGTTCGTATCCGTGAGGGGGACGAGTGGAAGACTGCTTTCAAAACCCACCTGGGCCACTTTGAGTATCTGGTGATGCCTTTTGGGCTTACAAACGCTCCCGCTGTGTTCCAGGCGTTGGTGAATGATGTTTTGCGAGATTTTCTTAACCGCTTTGTGTTTGTCTATCTTGATGACATCTTGATTTTCTCCAGGACCCAAACAGAGCATGTCAAGCACGTCAGGCTGGTGTTGCGGCGTCTGCTGGAGAATCGCCTGTTTTGCAAAGCTGAGAAGTGTGAGTTCCACGTTTCCTCTGTCTCTTTTCTGGGCTTTATCGTTGAACAGGGCCGATTGCGAGCAGATCCCGCGAAGATCAAGGCCGTTCTGGAGTGGCCAGTGCCCACGACCCGGAAGAAGTTGCAGAGTTTTCTTGGTTTCGCCAACTTTTACCGGCGCTTCATCCGGGACTTCAGTAAGGTAGCCTTGCCTCTCACTCAACTCACCTCACCCAAACTGTTTTTTCTGTGGTCTCCAGCAGCTCAGCAGGCCTTCGACCGTCTCAAACGCCTGTTCGCGTCGGCTCCCATTCTCGCCCAAGCTGATCTCGCCTTACCGTTCATGGTGGAAGTGGATGCTTCGGATTCAGGGGTTGGGGCCATCCTCTCACAGCGCTTCGACGGTAAACTGCACCCCTGTGCCTTTTTCTCCCGTCGTCTCACCCAGGCGGAAAGGAACTACGACGTGGGCGACCGGGAGCTGTTGGCCATCAAGCTGGCGCTGGAGGAATGGCGGCATTGGCTGGAAGGGAGCGAGCATCCAGTAGTGGTTTGGACCGACCACAAGAATCTCGCCTACCTCCAAGCGGCAAAGCGTCTGAACGCCCGACAGGCCAGGTGGGCGTTGTTTTTCACTCGGTTCACCCTGACCATTACCTACAGACCCGGGTCCAAGAACACGAAACCGGACGCCTTGTCACGCCAGTTCGCACCTGACGTCGACCCGGGGGAGAAAGAGAGGCCCATCCTGCCCGCCTCCTGCTTTGTGGGGGTTCTTACCTGGGAGATCGAAAGGGTGATCCGGGACGCCCAGCGACAGGAACCCGACCCCGGGACTGGTCCGGATGGCAGACTGTATGTTCCCTCGGCGGCCAGGTGTAAAGTTATCCAGTGGGGCCACGCCGCGAGGTTCGCCTGCCATCCGGGTAAGAACCGCACTGTCACTTTTTTGCAACGGTTGTTCTGGTGGCCATCTCTTTCTCAGGACGTCCGCGACTATGTGGCGGCATGCCCAGTGTGTGCTCGAAATAAGTCATCGAACTCCCCTCCATTGGGACTCCTCAGACCGCTGCCCGTCCCCGGCCGGCCATGGTCGCACATCGCTCTGGACTTCGTCACCGGCCTTCCGCCATCCTCTGGTAACACCGTAATACTCACGATCATTGACCGTTTCTCTAAGGCTGCCCATTTTGTTGCCCTTGCCAAACTCCCCACCGCACTGGAAACCGCCCGGCTCCTTACCCAGCACGTTTTTCGCCTTCACGGCATTCCGCAGGACATTGTCTCGGACCGTGGGCCCCAGTTCACCGCTCGGGTGTGGAGGCTGTTTTGTGCGGAGCTGGGAGCCCAGGTCAGTCTGTCTTCTGGTTTTCATCCGCAGACTAATGGACAGGCGGAGCGAGCTAACCAGGAGCTGGAGGCCTTGCTGCGCTGTGTCGTCTCCTCCAGCCAGTCCTCCTGGAGTGACCAGTTGGCATGGGTTGAATATGCCCATAACTCCAGCACGTCGGCTGCTACGGGGTTCTCTCCTTTCGAAGCCTCCTTGGGGTATCAGCCCCCGCTTCTCTCCATCTCCGAGGGCGAGGTGGCTGTGCCTTCCGTCCAACAACACATGAGGCGCTGTCGACGGATCTGGAGGGCGACCAAGGCAGCTCTTCTGCAGACGTGCGGACGTAATAAGGAGCTTGCTGACCGTCGTCGCGTTCCTGCACCGGCCTATCGGGTGGGCCAGCAGGTATGGCTTTCCTCTAGGACTATTCCCCTGCGGACCGAGTCCAAGAAGCTGAGTCCCCGGTTTCTGGGCCCGTTTTCGGTGCAAGCTGTCCTGAACCCGGTTACGGTCCGGCTGGCCCTCCCGCGCAACATGAAGGTGCATAATGTGTTTCATGTTTCTCAACTTAGGCCGGTCCGGACCAGCCCGTTGTGCCCGCCTCCTGAGCCCCCGCCGCCCGCCCAGATGGTCGCTGACGCCCCGGCTTATGACATTACTCGCATTATGGATGCCAGGCGGCGCGGTAGGGGTTTTCAGTTTCTGGTGGATTGGGCTGGGTACGGTCCGGAAGAGCGTTCTTGGGTGCCGCGGTCTGCGATCCTCGACCATGGTATGGTGAGGGAATTCCGCCGCCGGCACCCGGATAAGTTTCGTGGGTCGCCCGGGGGCTCCCGTTAGAGGGGGGGTACTGTCACGGTCGGATGGTCTTCCCGGACGACCTGCTTGTTTGTTTGTGTGTGTGTGTATGCCCTCCTCTCTTTCTCTCTCCCTCCCTACTCTGCGGGTCTGGCTGCCGAGGAACGGCGTCTCCGAGAGAGTGAGAAAGGCCGATCTCTGACCCGGAAGTGTAATCTTCGGCTCCAGCTGCCGCTAATCTTTCCTCACTAGACGGAGGTATTTAACGATGTGTCCAGACGGCAGTCGACGCTGGATTGTACTCGGAGCTCGGTAGCTAAGTGTGCGCGTGATCTTGTCACCCGCGTGGCCAGGCAAGCCTTCTCATCCATTGTTGTGTTTGCTCGACTTTCAGATTGGAGAAGTACGGGACGGAGGAGTGGAGTAAAGGATTCACTGGTGTCACACGGAAGGAGCGCACACAGACCTCACGGGAAAACTCACCTTCACCACTTCTGGGAACTGAAAAAGAAAGGACAATTATTGGATATATTGATGTTTAAGGACTATCTTTCACGCACTTTAAATAAACGCACTGTCTGCTTCAACCCAGAGCTCCGCGCTTGAGTCCATACCTTCCATCAGCCGTGACACTAACGGGGTATTATTGTGTTATAAGTTTAATAAGAAGCTGTTCATCTCAGGAACTGGTGGAGACCAGAATATAACTTTAGAGGAGAATTATTATTAGCTTCATACGAGGTGGTCAGATCTGTGTTTCAGGCTGAATGTTAATGTTGCTCAAGGTATTTGTTACTGTGTGAAAAGGCAGAATAAATACACAGTTGGTGGATGTTCGCAACTAAAGAATGTGGTATTAGCACTTTCTCTCTTCAAGTAAAAGTGAAAGAGTGCCTTAAAGTGTGCTTACTATGTACAGTATGCTGTTCCGGAAATCAAGGGACAACTTTTTGACTTTGCTAAAGTCTTTGGCTTGTGACAAAGACTAATACACACATACAATGAACTTAAATAAATTGCTTTGAGGCAAATATGGGCAAATAGCACAATGTAGTGCTATTTGTCTAACTAGTGAAGCACATCAGTCACATGTTTGCTTATGCACATTTGAGTTATTTGTTACTAAAACGAAGCAAAAGAGATCAAATCTGTCTGAATGTCTTGTTCAGTTTTTACATATTGCTTACAGCGCTCTCCTCCTCTCCTCTGTCTCCTCTCATGCTCTCTCTTTCGTCTTCATTCTTTCCTGTGGGACAGCTCCCCTTTCTCTCTCTAACTTTGACACCAGTTCTTTCCCTCATGTATACTCTTATGAAATTTGACTCCACTGCTTTTCACAGAATTAACATTAGATTTATAGATATAACTGACAGCTCAGGTGGTGAGCAGGATTCATTCAGAGGAGGACTACTTTATTAAGTATTCCACTATGTAAACCAGTGTGCTGTGTTACAGCTTTTATATGCATGTGTGTGTGTGTGTGTAAAATGTAATGCTAGGTATTTATTAAAGGCAGTATTATATACTGTAATTCATACATTAATCTAAGAGACTGATGAGTCCAATTAGGCATGTTTTATTTTGTTTGTGGGATCTTTAATAGTTGGGGATGATGGAGGAAATTCTGTCAGAACAGCTGTATGAAGCTGTGAGTGCGGGGTTAAAACTTTGGTTCTGCCATGTAACTCTCATTCTGCATGTATAGAGGTGAGTTTCTTTCTGCTGTTCAATAATAGTAGTGATATTTCTAACAATATTCACATTTCTATATGGAGATTGGTGCATAATTAATAAATGTCTACATGTGTTTTTTCAGCAGTGTGCATACAGAGATTTTAATATAGTTTCTTTTTTTAAAACCTCCTTCAGTCAAACCCATACATGCCATACTGAAATGACTGTCATAATGCAGCAGTCAGTGTGACTGTATTACTGTTGTGTCAGGTTAATGTCTGAATCTTAAAATATGTATTATGTAGACTCTAAAAGCAGAAACACAAAACTAACCAGAAAATACAGAACTTTCTGAAGTGAATCTCAGGGACTAACTGTGTGTGTATTAGCATTGCAGTAGTAAGATCAATACATCTAATTCTCATTGTGCTGAAAAATACAAAGTCTAAGTTTAAGCCACTTTTTAAAAAACAGAATGATATCAACATTTACATCTCATTTGCTCCAACTGAATGTCTGTCTTTTACACATTTATCAGAAAGAAGAACATGCTAGAAAGTGGGTACATTGTATAATCATCCACAGACAGAAGATTTAACCAGAACAAATTGCTCTCAGAACTGTACTGGAATAATCTGCATTAGCACTCTGGCAGGGACTCTCAAAGGGTTGCTTGGTCTTTCAAAACAGAATTCTTAGATTTTTTTTTTTGAGTAATTCCAATAATACTGATATAATATAAATGCTACAGAGCAGGAAGGCTGCTCTATAACTGAAATTGAGGTCTGGTCTCCTGATTGGATAAGAACAGCATAATTCATCTTGACCTTAGGTATCCAGAAAGAGGAATAATAAATCATCCTACAGTGCCATTCCAAAGTCTGTATATACTCATTCAAATACAGTTACATTTTTGAAACAAAGGCCAGGTGTAATCAATCGTCTACTAAACTTTTAAAGAAAATTCATGTGATGTTTGCCCTGATCACAATTGAATTTTAAGATAATAACAGAAAACAGGCCATTGGGTAAATCCAAGTCTTTAAAGAATGCTATTTACCTTTACATTTTAATCAGATTTAGACACACAGGGACACCTTTTCAAAGGCTATGGTTGACACATCAGATTAACATGGAAAATATCCACGGTGCTTGGTGATTCATTACTCAGTATGCAATTGCAGGTCAGTGAGTAGGTCATAGCAATATGATAAATTTTACAGAACTTTTCTGCCTTGACATACAAAGTGGTTTACAGTTTATTTTCATTCTCCAATTCAAACTCGTGTTGGAGAAAGATGTGTTTTCAAAGCTCACACTTGAGCTGAATTGTTCCTTTAAAGGATCGATCAAAGCAAAGTCAGGAAACTCTTAAACCAGGATCTTGGAATCAAACCACCAACCTTCAGATTAGTAGGTGACCTGCTCTACCACAGCCACCCAAACTGAGAGCTTAACCTTTTGAACATATTATAATATTAAATCGGTGCTCAAAATATATTGAATGGTGGCTGCCACATGTGTCAGCAATGAGAGAATTGGAGAGCCATTTCAGATAAGCACAGAGTGAAGTTAAATTTACTTTGATAAATATAAACATGAATCTTCCTTAGTGAACAGAAAACATTAAACAGAAGCAGAAAAATGTCTGAAAATTATGACACTTATAAAGATAACGTCACAGTTTTGCTTATCTCACCTTGTGAATGAGCTGATTTGCAATTTGAGCATACAAAGTTGACAAAGATATCTTTAAGTGTGCACACTAAGTGAAGGTGACATATCTGATGTGGTTATGGCACTGGAAACAGTTCAAACATATAAACTGAAAAGACCCAAATCAGAATCCAGAAATCAGGGCTAACAAGATTATTTTTATTTATTTATTTTTACTTGTCAAACTGGTCGTAGCTCAGCAGCAGCTTGTTGGGTACATATAATGAATTAAAATTTGTGATGGCAAAATATAGAGTTTGTCAGTAATTGAACAGTATATACATAGACTGGCTTGGCTCACCCACTCTCCGTGACCCTAAAATGGTACAAGTAAGAAATAGCCAGTACACAGTGACAGTACTCTTACATGGATATCTTTGGAGTAGCAAGAAAAACACCCTACAAGAAGCACACTAGGCTCGGGCAGAGTTCCATGAAAACCTTGAACTTTAGAGGCTATAAACCCAAATAGTATGATGTTGGTGAAGCTGCCCACTACACTGCTAACTTTGTACACAGAAATACTGAAATCTTAAATACAAGAGAAACATTCATAGTCTTACTCTGGAAGCTAGTAAAGACTTTATATTTATCTTGTTAACATATAACTGAGGTGCATTCACTGTTGATACAATTGCTCTAACCTCTAAAAACCTTTTATTTGCCCTGCAAAATGTTTTCATTTAGGTGTGTTCAGAAGAACTACTGGTTCTGCTGGAGACTAATAATGGGGATAACCACAACATCACTGGTTTTCAAAAATGTCATGAGCATTTAGATTAAGGCTTTACTGTCAGACTAACTCTCCATCTGTTCATAACAGATTTTGTCCTTCACTAGCTGGGCCCAGGTCCTCATTTTAGGTTTGACAGCGTTTTTTTAGTAGATAAAGGCAGATGGCTCAAATATGAATTGAGATGCGGTTTGGGGGAGGTCTCAGAGGGGACTCAGAGTGGCTCCTGGGCCAAGCAGATCCCCAAGTACTAATGAGAAGTGAAAGAATTGAAAAAGAGGAGGGAGGGCGGGGCATGAAAAAGAGAGCGAACACCTTGGGGATGTCATAAATAGATAAGAACCAGAAGTGACATGTTTGGAGGTGTGGTCACGCTGCTGAATTTCATTTATCTCCAAGAAGTCAAGTCTCTTCATTTGAAGGAAGAAAGAAGTCTGATGAAGTCAGCTGAAACAAGCTGAAATACATAATAAAAGACTGGACTGCTGAGGGCAATGGTATGGTATATGTTACGGTTTTGAGGTACAGTTCAGATGTGCTGAAGGACTCATTATCAGTGTCAACTCCAACCCAGTCTCTAACAGTAATATTAACTCTAAACCTTTATTTCAGAGAAAGCTAAATGTTTTTTGTTTTTTCATGAAACAAAAAAAAAAACAATTAGGGGCATGACCAGTTCGATTTCAATTCAACTTTATTTGTACAGCGCCAAATCACAACGACAGTCGCCTCAAGGTGCTTTAGATTGTAAGGTAGACCCTACAATAATAAATCCAGACAAAAACCCAACAATCATATGACCTCCTATGAGCAAGCACTTTGGAAGGAAAAACTCCCTTTTAACAGGAGGAAACCTCAGGGCCTGAAAACTGAAGGCTCTCCCTCTCTTTCTATTTTTAAATACTCTAGGAACCACAAGTAAGCCTGCAGTGTGAGAGTGAAGTCACCCCATATCACCCCAGATCACTTCGCTCTGGGGTGATACTATAAGTTCATTAAGAAAAGATGGGGCCTGATTATTTAAGACCTTTTATATGAGGAGCAGGATTTTGAATTCAACTCTGGATTTAACAAGGAGCCAATGAAGGGAAGCCAGGAGAAATATGCTCTCTCCTTCTAACGTACAGGAGGTTATTTAATGGCATGGCTGCTTTGATTGGCTAATTTGCTGACACAGGCATCTGCAGCTAGGCCCCTACCCTGCTAATTTCAGTCACCAAACTGGACCTTCCAACTGGGTTTGCACTTTTAGTGCCTTTTACAGCAGTCCTCCCTTATGGCGTGTCCTCATTTGCAGTTTTTTCCTCATATAAGATTTGTAGATTTGTTTTCCTTGTGTCTGTTACTGCATTATTTTACATTACATTTAAGTTCAGCAATAAAGCTGCTTTTATTTCTCACATCCTGAGTCCTGTGTCTGGGCCCGACTATCCGTCACGCAGCCACCTTGACAGTTACAAACTAAAAAGCTTTCATAATAACATTTAATGTATTTTTCAATTAGATTTAATTAATTTTGTTAATTACTTTTGGTAATTTGCCATAAAGGAGCTCCTCAGGGGACTGTGTACTCCTCATCTACGGCACAGTGAGCACGAGTGGGGTAAACGGAGTCCTAATGGATGACTTCATCAAGTAGTCTGGGAGGAATAATCTACTTCTGAATTTGAATAAGACCAGAGAGGTGGTTACTGATTTCAGAAGGAACATGGTGACTATATGACTTGTGTCTATCCTGAGGCAGGATGTGAATGTGGTGGAAGAGTATAGCTACTGAAACTGATGTGAGCAGCCAAATTTACAACAAGCTGAACTGAAAGAGCCACAGAGGCTGTATAAAAAAGGGGGATGAACAGGTTTCTATTTCCTATTTCTCCAAAATATAATTATATTTTTATTGCAATTGATTTCTTATTTGAAAAAGTAAATAACTGTGTACTTGCATTCCAAAGCTTGTCACCATAAAAAGTAATCTGAGTACTCTGCAGCCAACAGTGGTCTTGATTATAAGTTTTACTGGTTTTACTCAGATTCCTGAGTAATCTGTGGAAATGATTTTCTCCTCTCTGTGACATTTTCACATACAAAAAGCAAAGGCAGTCGTGCTCATTCATACTGGCTTCACACATTTCACACCCTCGCCTCGTCATACTGCAAGAACTCAACCTCTGCGCCCACTGACACACACACACACACACACACACACACACACACACACACACACACACACACACACACACACACAAATCATCCACAAGGACTCGCAGAGTTTGATATTTTCGCCTAAGTGGCTTGTATAAAGACAGTTCTGCCTGGCTTTCCGACATGACTCACAGTTACTAGGGGCTACAATGAGGCCAGACCAAAGCCAACTGTGTTGCAAGTGTGCGTTTACATATGTGTATATGCAAGCAGCTCCTTTGAAGCAACTTAAAGAAGTCCAGACGCTTTTCTTTGCAAGCTCCTTTGAAATAAACTTTCAACAATGAAGACAAGCTCTCTTGCCATCTTGCAAGATGCTGTCTCTGTCCAATAGGTTTTTTGAGTGCAACAGTTTTGATTTTTTTTCCTTCTTTTACCCGTTAGTTAAAAATTATTTCAGTTACTTACACTTTAATTGTCACATGTATTGGCTCACCCTACAAATCAATGAACTCAGTCCACAAAGCAAGATCAGGGTTCAGTTCCTTCACACCACACACCCTCATCCGTGTCCTTGTGGACCCTGTGTTGTGCATTGATTTGGTGGTGTGAGCCAGTATTTTGGACAAAGTGTATATAAAGGCAGACGTGTGGGGCTTGATATTATATTCCTTACAATTCAGTTTATTTATATGGTGCCAACAAAATGAATGCCAAGGCACTTCACACTGTAGGTTTAGGACCCTACAAAATATAACTAAGAAAACCCAACACTTGAGCATATGTTGTCTGCCATGATATGGATATGACATAATATCATTATTGTTTGTACAACCATCTGAGAAAATAATGGATTACATGGTTTAGTAAAAACAAGTGCTTCCTCAATGAAAATATGTTTTCAGTTCTTTTCAGTTTTTGATTTTGGAAATGTGTATTTCAGCAGGGAAAAATCAGAACTGAAATAAAGTGGTGTCAAGCACATGAATTATATTTTGTGTGTGTGTGTCTATCTATCCATCCATCCATGCATCCATCTAGCCATCCAACTTTTTTGGAACCCTCCAGTCTCTTACAGTATGTTACTGTTAACTGAAATTACGGTCAATTACGACCTGTTAAACAGTAAATGACCGCCTGTTGGGACACGGTATCCTCTAGCAGAGATGAATATTTTTGGTACTGATGATGCGTGATAACGGTAAGTTACTGGTTAATATATTGCAGTATACCAATTTCTTAATCACAGTATGATGTTACTTTGTTGACGTAATTTACGATATAACGACATAACGGTATCTTACTGGCGTCATTGTCACCAGTGAGATACCGTAAAAAAGGCTACGGTGCGTTACCATAATTTGTCCAAGAGTATTATACCATACCAGCAAAAATGGTATCATCCTGCAGAACAGTAAGCTACCGTAACACGGCGTCACAGTATGACGCTGGCAACAGTGTTACCGTAAAGTGGCGATGAAAAGTCTAACAGTGTAGCCTTTTCTTCAAGTTCCAGTGCACAGCTGGGATTACCTCTTGCCGGAATAACATACGAATACATCTCTAGATGACATACATGGGTTTAATAGTGCTATATCTCATATATATGCAGTAATGAGATGAAACACATATTACTTCTACAGTCTAATTATTCATGTCAATTGATTGTTTTAAAACAAATGTAAGCAGTACCACAGCCTGGCATACAACCAGGCTAACACACAAAATTATGACTCATTCAATAAATGCATTAGTAAAGACATAAGCGATCTATCAATATACTCTGCACCAAAACTCAACAGTTGATCAGTTCAACTGTTGCTTTTGGTGGTTTCATGTGTCTCAAATATGCCTTCAGAGAATAGTCATGCAATATAAATACATAGTACATGTACTATAAGTACAAATGTATAAATAAAAACCCCTCAACAGGGATTTCAACAGGGACCTACTGTCTATTAAACGTGAACTCTAACTGTACAAGACATTTCAAGGCTCCGCTGTATTTGTAGCAAATGCGTCAAGTCCACAGATGCTTGAATATACTCAACAGATGCAAAACTCCTAGAAAAGACAAAACATGTTCATGTATTCAAAGAGTAGTCATTTTACTTCTCTGTGCAACAAGCAATCTGTCCATATTTGCTATCTAGAATGCCCAATGGGCAAAACTATATAAATGACTGACTGAATTCAAGTTGAAGAAGCGAGTGCCTATTTAAAATCAGTATTTAGTTATTATCTTAGATTCTTTTTGCCTTGCTAGATGTTTGCTTAATCCTTAGCCTACAGTCACATGAATCCTCTCAGAGTTTTCAAGGACTGTAAACACAGATTGTGCCCTAGCTGGGTAAGTGATATGCTAAATATTAAGGTTGAAAGTTAGCTTTTTAATGATAACACTGGGTTTTTACATCTCTGTCCACCTGGGCAATTGCTTAAACACACAAGACCTTAAAGGCAAATAGCTGCTTTATCAGTTTTAGTTGACTTTTGGTATTTTTAAAAGGCCAGTACATACAGACCACCTGGATGACCTGACTGGCGTGTAACTGACAAGCATGTCAGAATTATATTAAGATGCCAGACTGCTTAGGGCTTTGTAAACAAGAAGACGGTTTCTGCAATTAATTCTAAAGTTCACTGGAAGTCAGTTTGCAGGATATAAACGTATTTTACTGTGCATTTTACAGTTTTGTTACAGTTTTGTTCTGTTCTTCTAGAATATCATTAAAGTTACGTAAATAGACTGTGATTTCACATTTCAAATGTAAATTAACATTAAATCACTGTAATGCAATAAAACGTAATTTTCATGATTATTAAATGTATCTGTCTGTACATATGCATATGTAGATTGTTAAAATACATTCACAAATGTATCATGATTTCACAAATATCTGTCCGTTATTTGAAAGATTGAACTGTTGAATTCAAATGTAATGCTATGGATTTGATTTGATTTGATTTGATATACCTTTATTAGTCCCACAAGAGGAAATTTCATAAGGCTGCCGACCTATTGCACGCAATGGCGGCGCCATCTTACCCTCCGACCATATATACATTACACAAAACATCACATGGGGAAGACAGGTCAGAGAGGTATAACAATGGAAAAATGAGGAATAAGGAATCCCATATATAATTAGCACAACAAACTCAATTTTCATTACTGAAAATAGCTGTATTTTCATGAGACAGTTATTTTCTGTTATTTTACGGTAGTATTTTGGCGCCCCAGCTGCCGGAATCTTACTGTTTTTTTAGAATGTTTTTTTTTCTATTTATATATAATTTCATTGTTTAATCACATTAACATGTTCCTAATTTAATGTTTAAAATCACTTGAAAAGGCAAGATCCCATGTAAAATTAGTGCAACAAACTGTATTGTCATTACTGGAAATAACCGTATTTTTATGAGGAAGTTATTTTCTGTTATTTTACAGTAGTATTTTGGCGCCCCAGCTGCCAGAATCTTACCATTTTTTTAAGATGGAGAGCAGATTGGTATCTTTAAGGTTTGGAATTTCAATCTTAATTATGAAACTAAAAAAAGAAGAAATACAAGAACTTGACTGATGATACACATCTAGGGATGGGGCAGTCAAGACCTTTGTGATGTCCCACAAAAATCACAAAAAAACCCCAACAAAATAAAACAGTTAATCATTCTCTGATGAGGAATGTTTGGTGGGCTCTGTCGTGTTAATATGCTCTAAGAAAAAAAATTATCATTTGAGAATGTGACCCACTATCTAACAAGATGTTTTGAGAATATTATTATGAAATATTATTGGGAATTTGGATCTTCAGTTAAAAACAAAGTGGAATAATGACTTTTTCTCCTTGGCTCTGGATGAGAGCTATAATGGCTGCCACACAGTCCAGCTACTCATTTTTTTACATGTACAAAAGAGTTTAAGATTATAGAGGAGCTGGCAATAATGTGTTTAATGAAAGGGACTACATTAAGGTGCGTTTACAGAGCTACCTGAGTATGGAACTTGAGAGCAGAAATTTCACTGTTTTGTGAGAGGAAAGGCAAGGATATTCCAAAGGTAGTGATGTGCAGATCGATCCTGAAATATCGATTCCTCCGATACCAGTCATTTATGTTCTAGAATCGATTCTCACATTAAAATATAGATATTTTTAGTAATTTAGGGTTAATTTGTAGTTTATCATTAACAGCAACACAGTGGAAAGAAACTATAACATTCGGATTGTCTACATTCAAAGGAACTACTTCCTCTTCCGCCTTTCATAGTCATGTGCAAAATATGGCTGTATAAATGGCTCGCAGCCCCTTGGCGCGCGCACTCACAACAATGGGTGAGCCTAATTGTGCGGACATATTTTACCTCCACAAACAGCTGAGACATGGTTTGCAATACATGTAGCAAAAAAGTGCTCCAAGAGTGAGGTGTTGTGGCTATACTTTCCCAACCTTGAGACCTCAGAATTAGGGAGACAATCAAAAGGGCACATTTTACAGGGTTTATTTATCGGATAAAATACGTTAAATGTCACCGAAACAGCGGGGGTGTCCAAATTCAGAGGCTGCTTCCACCTGAGGACCCGCCCTTCGCGGTCTAAAGAAAGCCGGTAGTACTACTAGTAAAGTAGTACGTCATGAGTTCCCTCGGTGGAGTGAAACTCAGCCGTCTGCTCCTTGCTATCTAAAATATAACCGGGCGCTGGCGTAAACTCTCGACCGTCTCACACTTTCTTTAATTAGTTTTCTGTTTGAACCCACCCGAGGGATTAATAAAGTTAAATTTAATTTAATCTAATCTAATAACTTTAATCTCAGCCAAACCAATTTACTCACGAACAAACAAAACACTGAAAAAGCCAAACAATAACATTTTTAAGTTATCAAAGTGACTTATATATCATGTTTAACCCGAGTAGTGAAAGCCTGCGGGGGTTTGAAGACGATGTGTCGATCGGCTCAGATAATTGAAGTTTACACAGCTACATTCTCACCTGAAAACATGTTAAAAGTTGGGGGTTTTTTGGACCCAGAAAGAGAAATAAGAGTAATATTAAAACTAAGTAGCTGCCGCCATTGTTGGAAACTGGAATTGGCTCGGCCGCGCTATGAATTCTGCAATATGGTTTTTCAATTTTGTTGTCCAGGTGGAAATTCGGGAGAATGGTGGCTCCGGGATTCTCCCAGAAAAATCGGGAGGGTTGGCATGTTTGGTTGTGGCAACATCACTAACCTTGTCAAACACCTCAGAGTAAATCATATCACAGAATATGAGGCGCGTATGTTGAGATGAACTGAAGAGGAGGAGAGGGACAGGTGAAATGACACACTGATGTTGGTAGCATTATGTAAATGCTTCATGTTAAAACTGATGCCACCAATTGATTTTTAACTTTAAACACAAGTATGTTGTTTTGAATTTAATTAACAACATAATATTTCAATACAACAAAATACAGTAAATTAAATCCAACGTAAAAAGTTCATTTAAAATGAAGAGCACTTTAATTTAAAGAGGATTGTCCTAATAGGCTCTCCGTACTTCTGAGTTTGCACATGTGCAGTGTGGAAGTTTGATCATCCGCCATTTTCAACTGAGACTTGCATATGCTTAGCATCCTGGATAGAATCCATCGCCATCTGAGGATTATTTGGTAAGTACAACAATTTAAGGATGACAAATTTGATTAATGTATACTAACTGATACACATCTGACACTTTCGGGAATACTTTTGCATTTTCTTTAAACAAATGATGCCTGGCAAATTTTTTAACACTCTAGCTTGTATACCTCTCTCACATGTTAGAAGTATGAAAACATTTAACAAATATTGTTGAACCTGCTTCGGTGTAATTTTCCAAAATCTTTTGCGATTCTTGTTAAGATGAGACTTGCCTACTAAGACCGACAGTTTTAAAATTACTCCCAACATCTACCGCACCTGCTCCCTGACATCAGTAATGACCACTGGGAGCGCCAGCGATCCTGTAGTTTGAAGAATGAAATGAATGTATAGTGTATTTTAGAAATGTGCATCAATTAAGTTGCTACATTGTTTGAAAGAATTCGACTCCATGTTGATTTCTGGTTTAGTGTCAGAAATCTTCACTGAAGAAGCTTCACTTTTCTTTCCAAGCTCCTTAGACTACGATGACCTGGATGACTGTGAACCTTCACAGACTTATTGTTATCCACAAAATGTCATGATAGGATTTTAAGTCCATATTGCCCAGTTCTAATCTTCTATTTAATTTTAATATTTTTAGGGGCACAATTATTAAATATATTGTTGAACAATCTACAATTGATTAAAGCAAAAATGAAAGCTTTCACGTAATGTCAAAATTGAAAAGCTTCGATTTTTGGGTTCATATATTTGTTAATCTGACACAGAGGAGTCAGTGCCTTACCAATCATGAACCTCACTGCACATCACTGATGTGAGTTATGAAACATTGCTTAATCACATATCTGCTATGTGTTAATATTTTTGACTTTGTTTTGTAAAGAGGTTGAAAGGAACCAAAATAGGAAACTTCTCTCATATTGAGTTCTTATCTCCACCAGAATCCCAGCGTTGATGTTCGACGGGAATGCATTCTGAAAGCTGTCTGTGTCTACTTAAATGAAAAGCCAGATGACCTGTTCAAGGAATTCTTGGTAAGTTAAAAAAGGAAAACGATCAGTTATTTTCCTTTTTTAAATTTGGGATTGGAAATGGAAGGTGGACTTACTTGTCCATATGTATATGTACGCAATTAACTTATCTTTTTTTAATTTTTATTTAAAGGATGTGGATCTTGGTGCAAGCAGAGAAACGGAGCAGCTGACATAGAAGGATGCACTGTGCTGCAAGCTCTTAGTGATGTGGCAAAGGGTTGTGCCCTCCTGCTTGGACTAATCTATAGTCTAAATCTGAGCTACCCAAAGCACCTGAAATACACATTTGAATTTCTTCAGAAGGTGCTGATGGAGTTGGATGGGAACAACCTATCCATGAAGGTGCAGGTTCTGAAAAACAAACTGCTTGAGTGAAACAGCCTGCAGTGAACTATAGAGGACACTGAACTTTAAGGTTCTCGAACCCTTCTCCTTGCACTTCATAAACTGTTCAGTTTGAATTGCCACAAGAACTTCTGCAAGGCCTTTCACTTTTCTGCGTTCTTTGTTCTTGAACCTTTACCAACATCCAACTACACTGAAAAAGACTGCTCCTAACTTTGGACTTCAGTTTAAGTTTTGAAGCAAAGGTTATTTTTCTAAATATGGACAAAAATGACACAAAAGTAATTTCTACCTGCTGTTTGCAGGGCTGTATTGCAGGCTTTTCATTGTAGCCCAATCAAGTTTAAATTCCATCCATCCATCCATCTTCATCCGCTTTGTCCGGGGCCGGGTCGCGGGGGCAGCAGCCTAAGCAAAGAGGCCCAGACCTCCCTCTCCCCAGCCACCTCCTCCAGCTTGTCCGGGGGAATACCAAGGCGTTCCCAGGCCAGCCGAGAGATATAATCTCTCCAGCGTGTCCTGGGTCTGCCCCGGGGCCTCCTCCCGGTGGGACATGCCTGGAACACCTCACCCAGGAGGCGCCCAGGGGGCATCCTTGTCAGATGCCCGAACCACCTCAACTGGCTCCTTTCGATGTGGAGCAGCAGCTGCTCTACTCTGAGCCCCTCCTGGATGGCCGAACTTCTCACCCTATCTCTAAGGGAGAGGCCAGCCACCCTTCGGAGGAAGCTCATTTCTGCCGCTTGTATCCGCGATCTCGTTCTTTCGGTCACTACCCACAGCTCGTGGCCATAGGTGAGGGTAGGGACGTAGATCGACCGGTAAATTGAGAGCTTCGCTTTTACACTCAGCTCCCTCTTCACCACGACGGACCGGTGCAGCGTCCGCATTACTGCAGC
Organism: Aulonocara stuartgranti; assembly: GCF_965226115.1. Taxonomy (NCBI): domain Eukaryota; kingdom Metazoa; phylum Chordata; class Actinopteri; order Cichliformes; family Cichlidae; genus Aulonocara; species Aulonocara stuartgranti. The sequence goes on along the minus strand of NC_138940.1, from coordinate 15,507,457 downwards.
TGCAGCCCCAATCCGTCTGTCGATCTCTGGCTCCCTTCTCCCATCACTCGCGAACAAGACCCCGAGATACTTGAACTCCTCCACTTGGGGCAGGAACTCATCCTCGACCCGGAGTGGGCACTCCACCCTTTTCCGGCTGAGAACCATGGCCTCAGATTTGGAGGTGCTGATCCTCATTCCCGCTGCTTCACACTCGGCTGCGAACCGTTCCAGTGCGAGCTGGAGGCCTTCACTCGATGAAGCCAACAGAACCACATCATCTGCAAAAATGCGGGAGGATGGGCCCATGTCTCCTCTTCAGGCTGTGCCTGGCCGGACCCCATGGACTAAGGCCCGGCCACCAGACGCTCGCCCTCGGGCACCCTCCCCAGGCCTGGCTCCAGGGCGGGGCCCCGGTAACCCTATCCCGGGCAGGGTAAACTGTTCCCTCGGTGTCCTTTTCATAAGGGTCTTATGAATCGCTCTTTGTCTGGTCCCTCAAGTTTAAATTAAGTCATGTTAATGTTAAAAATGTTGGAATCACAACACTTTCCAGTTTTAATCATTTCAGTTTAACATGACATTCTGTATCTTGTCTTCCTGCACCTAAAATGCACTTGAATATATGTAAAGATTGTTTGGGGAAAAAGATCTAGAAGCATTTGAATTGCTCAAAGTGTGCTTCAACAAGTTTTACACAAAGTGTTATTAAAATTAGGTTAACTGAATAAACTTGTGTTCGATTTATTTAATTTACAAACTTAAATAGAGTAAGTTGCAATTCTGTTAAAGTGATTTAATCCTATAGTTTCAGTAGCGCGTGTTTTGGGTGAGTAGATTTATCAGATTTACTTAAAATTTGTTGTTCAAATTAAATATATCATACATTTTATATTTCACTAACCCAGTTGTGTGGAACCGGTTGACATAACTGGGTGGAGTAAATACAACATGTTATTTCTCAAAGTAAGTACAGCTTGTTTTGGTTGAGTAGGTTTTATTTAGTCTTCTCAATTTAAATCAACAAGGTTAGTTATATAAACATTATGATATTCAGCTAATACAACATGATTCTTTTGATTTGCATTTAATTATCCAAATCTTATCAGATGTACTTAAAATTTCTTGTTCAAATTAAATGTATCATACATTTTATATTTCACTAACCCAGTTGTGTGGAACCGGTTGACATAACTGGGTGAAGTAAATACAACATTTTATTTCTTAGAGTGCGAGACACACGTCTCTCACAGAGTCCTTTAGTGCTACAGGCAGGCAACGTGTTCAAATAGCACAACTTCAGTTTTTTTAAATTTCCATATGATGAACTCTGCATTATTAAGTGATAAGAACAAGTAATCTGATGTCCTGTAATCATTATGACGCTATAATTTGAAATACAATAAATAAAATACCTTTTTTTGTATAAAGTATCGGTATCGGATCAGTATCGTCGATACCACCCTGAAAAGTACTTAGTATCGGATCGGAAACGAAATCAGTGGTATCGCACATCACTATCCAAAGGTCTCAGATGCAGACTGGAAGACCAATCGTGCACTGACAGTTGATGTGACTGAGATGTGACTGAGTGAACTAATGCTATAACTGATGCCAAACTGCAAGGCCTGGTTCCATGAGAAGGTTGCACTTTCTTTTATTAAGAAAAGCAAATCAGCCATAATAAAGGCTCACTTTTTGTTTAAATCTCAGTTTATCTCTCCTGTGTCTGTAAATGAGTGTGCTCCATAAAAACACCGGCTACTCTGCCGTGACAGTTAGTGTTGTATCATTTAAAAAGAAAACCTGCCTTGTTTGGGTTTTTACAAAATCATTTACCACATCACAAATAATTTGAGGATAGATAAACTGTAGACATGATTTACTGAGGACCATAAGTACAACTAAGTTTGAGTTAGCTTGTTCAAGAATGCACAATCACTTAGAGACACTTAAATAAACACATAAATAAATAGGAATTGTTGCAACATACCAAAGGCCGTTATACTTGTAGAATTTATAGAAAAACAATTCCTACAAACAGACTTTAGTGCAGTGTGTTAGAGCAACAACCTTTCCAAATAAGCAGTTTCTTTATCACTTAATGGATTGATTTTGGGGCAGTAAGCAGCAACATTTTAATTGTCCTATTTGAATTCCTCTTATTACTTTGGACTTTTTTTTCTTCTTACAGTTTTCACACTGAGGCACAACAAAAGCACAATGCCAGTAGTCTAATTAGTCTTTACTTCACTTCTTTTTCAACTGTTGTTTTTGACATTTTGAAATAGTTTAGGGACCATGTTGGCTAGTGCGGCGAGAATGAAATGGCTTGCCATATCTACAGGGGCCCTCTATTCAATCACATGAGACAGGAATACATTATGGCTGATGACGTGGAGAGGGTCAGATTACCTTGATTAAATTTCGATTTTAGCTGTTGCTACCTGGAGCTACTGGGATTTTTTTTTCTCTTTTCCCTCAGCACAGAGGGAATGAAACCAGGTATTATTACTGAAGGCTTCTGAAGCCAAACGTTCAGGTAGAACGCTTTAATGTGGTGTCAGGAACCTTGGGGAATAAACATGGAAGTTATCAAGAATGACATATGTATCATGTCCATACTGTATCAGTCAGAAGCTAGGTTATCAGCTATCACCTCTGGTGCTGTTGACAACATGTTGCTGGTGAAAACTCTACTACTGTTGACCAAAAAAAAAAAAAAAATAGGGAAGAGGAGGAGGAAAGACATGTTTAGAGACAAGGCAGCATTGGATGATAGTTAGTAGGGTGGTTTTAGAAATCAAAAAGTGGTTTGTAGCAAAGTTAGAGAGGCGAGGCTGCAATTGTTTGAACATGTGCAGAGTGTGGGTATATTGGACAAAGGTTGTTCTCTATGCTGGTGCCATACAGGTGGAAAAGAGAAAGACCAAAGAGAATTCACTGCAGAGACAAGGTTCAAATATTGTTCATGTTTAAAACCTGTACAGTATTAATGTCACAATCTACCCCTGATATTGCATAAATAATCTACATGAAAATGTATAATAAAATAATTGCCATATCAGTTTGATATAATACAATACAGAAAGCAAATTACACTTGATTCCATAATTCATTGCATTATTACACAGTTAAATTGCTCGGGAAGTAATTTTCAGTATCGATTAATCAGAAGAACTGGTGATGCATAACATTGGTGCAGATGTCAGTCTTATCCTCAAAATTTTTCTTTTTTATTGCTCAGGGCTTTTAGAACCACACTCCCCAGTCGTTGAATAGCTAGGGCACCTTGTAGCGCTGGTGGGTCATGCTTTTAGCACATTGTAGTGGTTTATTTGAGTCACACGTTCTGTGCATGAGAGTTGTTGTTCTTGTTAACGTACAATTACACAATAAATATGCTTCACTTGATGCTCAGATTTTTTTTAATATTATTGCTGATTATTTCTATATGATGTTTCTGGACTTTTGTTATAAGTGTGCTTATTAAGTGAAGTGGCACTGCACTTCTCCCTCCCAGGATGGAGAAGTGTAGATGTCAGTGCAGCAGTGTTGAAAGGGGTGCTGGTGTTGGAAAAACAGGAGAGAAAAAGGTCACAATAATAACAGACAGCAACTACTGCACACAGGCACTCAAAGAAGATCTCACCATTTGTGAGCCACTATTTGGCTTTTAGCTCCTTCAAATCAATTTTCCTTCCAAAGATTTGTGAAAGAAAATTGCTGAGATGTGACTAAGCATGAAGCTGAAAGTTCTACAAGTCCTACAACAGAGAGCCAATGTCAAGGAAGGGGCCACTGGGACAGAAATGACAAAGTGGATTGTTTTGTACAACAAAGAAAGACAGTCTTTTTCAGGATTGAGAAGTAAGATGAGATACCCAAAGGAAGTCGGTGATACCTCCAAGAAGAATGGAAGGCATATGGTCTATACAATAGAGAATAAGGAGGATAGTGAGTTTATGACTTCACAATAAAAAGCACTATTCCTTGGGTATGTATAGATGTGGCTGAACTCATAGGATCAAGGGGAAAAAATGGGAAAAGTACCTCCTAGTGCTTATGGCTTCCATGTTGGGCTTTGTAGTCACCAAGCCGGTCAGGAGAGCTAATGGCAGGAGAGATTTGAAAGAGGAGTGAAAGAAGCCATCTATGTCCACCACAATCTTTGAACAGAGGCGATGGCTTACAAAATCAACTGCCTGCCATTTATAATCTAGTTTTGAGATCCCTTCCCATTTGACCTCAATGAATCACATGATAGGGTGGGGCTAGGTTTCACAGTGTTTTCGAAACCTTGGCTGATTGTGACCCACACCCATTTTCACACCTTGGCTCCTTGGCTTCAAAGTTTGTCCATATGATAAATTTTAAGAACTGTTGGTTTTGCCACAACACTGGAATGACTGCAAGTGTCAGTAATTTCGATTGCGGTACTTCAGTCCTCATGTTTTTAAATCCAATTTTGGGTCTGTTTATGTGACATTATGTTTTTTTCATATTGTGAAACATGCTGCAAATCAAACTGAAATAGACTGAGTGTTATTTAAAGGCCGCATGAAAATCCTCTGCAGGTTAGTGCAGGATGAACAGGGTAGCTTGCTGTACCGAGATGGATTAAAAGCGTGTGTGACTGGTGCACAGTGGCTGTGGTGTTCGTGGTCAGAGTTAGGTTAGATCAGGTGTAGCAGATATTCATATGACTTTTAGCTGACGATGCTTAGATTCATTGACTAAATTCTACCTTCATACCACCTTTATACCATCGAGAAAAGAGACAGCATTGACAGTGTACTGTCACTGTAAAAGATGGAAATCAGCCAGGTGAACTCAAGAAATCTCTGTTGAAATCTTGTTGAATTCAGTTGTGTAAATCCACAAACAGAAAGGTGGGTCATTGCTTTCTGACCTCTGACTTCTCAACTTGGACCCCTTTTAACTTCTTAATGACTTCCTGGTAATGTGCATTTGGTGTGCTGCGTTCACAGAATCCTTTTTCTCTTATGTAAGCTGAACAACAGCACTGTTTTTCATTTGTAGATGCTAGCTGTTTCACATAAGAAGATGCTTTCAGTCCTACTATTGGGGTTTGAAAAAATTATTTGCTGTTAGAAAATTGCATGACAATGAATTGAATATTACATTGTATTATGTTTACAGTCTAGCATCTTGGTTGTCCATTACATATCAATTTCTCAATTAGTTACTATATTTTAGTTTTCTAGTTTATTTATCATAGTTTTTTATAGTATAGTTAATTATTATACTTGATCTACCTGAAGCCAGTAAGTCATATTCTTGTTTGCACTACTTGACATTTGTCTCAGTAACAGACTTGAAGGTGCCCAATGCTAGCACCAGTTCTAGTCATCAAACAAAGTGGAGCTAACGAGTAGGTTGCTTAAAGATTATTGACAACGTCATATTATATTTGCATATACTGCACTGTCACTGACATGAACGGCTAGTCAAACTCTCAGTCTAACATATCAATAAAACTGTTGTGAAGAAAAGAGTCACAGCAATTGCTAATCAGATTAGCACAGAAACCAGGAGAGAAGACTTTCTGATTTTCATTTTAAGGTCAGCAATTTCCCCATAGTGGATCCAAAGTTAAAAAATCACAGTAAACCGTGCAATGTAGGGCCGCATCTAAGAACTGCTACCACTTTAATTAACTGGCAGTCAAGGACATGTCCATTATTCAGTTTGTCACTGTTGTGCTTGCGTGCAAATCAGCCAACAGTGTGCAGCAATCAAACTCGCCCAAACAGTATGCATTCTTTGGTAATACTATTTACAGTTAGAGTCACAACTTTGTCTTCTATTCTTACATGTAAATATCCTATTTTCACTAAATCCATATATATCTTTAGATTTAGATTTTTTAATAATTTATACTGTACAATCCAATGGCAAGGAGAGTGGAAATCTGGTTCTGATGTGCACTAACTGGTGTATGTTCTGAATGACAATAAAGTGGCTAGTGTATTCTAATCTAAAAATATAAATTGACCTTTCCAGATGTAAAACTGGAAATTATTAGATTCCCCAGGGGAATAGCCCAATTATATAAGAGCTGATTCTCCAACAAAGAGACTAAATTGAAAATGCTGGGATACAAAGTCAAATCAAACAGCCCAAAGTTTCTGAAGCATCATTACTTTGCTGGAGATGGTTTGAACACAGTAAAAACCAGAACATACCAAATAGATAATGAATAAATAGGTGCTGTTAGAGTATATTCCCATTTATTAGACCAAGACAATAATCTGTTGATGACTGACTTCTGCCCTCTTTTCCCTGAGTAGGAATAGTTGTAGGAATTGTTATGAGAGTCCCGGAAAATAGGTTGCTGCTCTGAATCTTTGTTTTGAATCTCTGAATGCTCTGAATCTGTTTTTCCATGGAACAAAAACTTTTTTGTTTTGTTTTTTCATGTCATTTTAAGTTTTTTTTTAGATGGAAAAGCAGTGTGCACTGTTAGCCTTTGCAGTAATTTCCATAGCTTAGTATTGCAAAATCAACAGTAAATGTTGTGGCTTCAGTGCCACAAAATTTAGAACGGAAATTTATATTGTTCAGCTTGCATGTTAAAAACCACAAACATGTAGCTAACTATAGGCTTTCTTGTGGAACTGAGAACTGCCCTGCCACTTTCAGAACATTTTCTGCCTTCATTCACATATGCCAAGGAATCACAGAACAAGAAGGGTGACCACCGAGGAGGAGTTTTATAAGTTCACTGGTGACCTCAGCTGTCAAGTTCCTGGATGTGGGTATGCTCTACAAAACTTCACAGCTCTTTGTGCCCCTATCAGATTTCATATCAAAGATGGGGGGGGGGGGTCCATTTGAAGGTTGCTCTAAATACTTCAGTGTCCGAACATCATTTTCCAGCCATATTTCTCAAAAACATAAGTAGACAGTTCAGCAGTCAAGGCAACAAGAAATTGGGGGATTTGCCATAATACAAGGACAGGACACAGTTAATCTATTAGAAGAGAGTTGACTTTGTGTCATTTAAAAATGCAGGCTAAAATGCTCTTGCCAGCCAGCACTATACAGAGCATCATAGAGGAATTTCAGGATCTTTGCAGCTGTGCAATGCACGAAGCAAAAGTAGACACTGAATCTAACACCATTAACCTTTCATTGGTAATGGTAGGACTAAGGGTGGAAATTATGACAAACTGTAAAATATACTGTATTTTACTATGTATTTTTCAACTTTTCAATGCAAGACCTTGAGTTTGTAGTTCTTTTGCAGTCCTGGGATTGATTTTCAGCTTCAGACAAGGTCCCCAAAACTGCCTTTCTGTTAGTACTCAATCCTAATCGCAGTGTTCATCTTTTAGTGAGGACATATTTGTTGAAATAGCCATATGAAGTTGCTTTTCCATTGATCTCTCTCTCTCTCTCTCTCTCTCTCTCTCTCTTTTTAGATGGCAGACCAAAGAATTTGAATGACGCCATTACTCTGGAGCTTGTGAAAGATTTCCACTCCAACTGTCGCATGCAATCACAAGAGGAGACAGAGGTCATCCAGAGGAAAGGAGAAGTATGGTTAGAATTGTTGTGGAGGCCATGCAAGTTAACTGCAGAAACCCTAAACGTGCGTCCAGTGAAGAGGTTGCTAAGATCATTGTAAACAGATACCCTCAAACATTTGCAGATTTTACTGAAAAGGGAGAAAGACTGGGTTGTGGACATTATTCACTACTAAGAAGCATCAAATCTAGAGTTGAACATGTTAATCAAGATAATACAACACATAGACTTCGTCAAACAAAGAGAACCAGGAATGAGGAAGACTGTAATCCCAGCAGTAATGCAACCTCACCTAAAAAAGTTAGATGCCTTGTTGATAGCTATGGTTGTATAAATTGGCAGCCAGTTGAACTTCCTTAGGGGGAAACACAAGCTTCTTTGGAGGAAAAGAAACACATCCTGTTAACAATATTTAATTTAGAAGGACCTGGAGCTGTGGAGAGACCTGATGTGGATGACTTCATGTGCCTCACATATATTTCTCAGCGGCAGCTTATCAACAGTTGTCCCTCACTTTCAGTAGCTGAAATTCAGGAGCAGTGGCCATTCTTGTTTACTTGGAAAGGTCTTTCGAACCACTTTTACAAACTCACAGGCATCGATATCAGTGAGCGCTTAGGTCAGGCCCTCATAACCAAAGGCAGAAGGATTATTAACTATTTCTCTAGCCAGAAGCTCAAATGGAACCTTGGTATAAGGACACTCATCCAGTAGATAGAAAGTGAGGGAGTTTTGACCAACAACAAGGTTGGCACAGCAGCCATACTTCTCATGATGAAGTATTACAAGGAAGACGAAGACTCCCTCTTTGTCTTAGCAGATGTAAGCTTTTTTCATACAGCTCTATGTTTAATGCTGTTGCTTGCTGTCCTGTTTTGTTTTTTGTATTTTTTGTTACATAAAATGTCTTGGTCCTCTTTCTGGCAGGAAACATCTACCAGGATGTCCCTTGAAGCAGAGATCAACCTGCCAAGCACCCCAAGGCTGATTATGCTTGGTAAGAAGTCATTCGTGAAATAGAGCTGATTAGACCATATTAAAATTTCTGTTTGGCACAGGAGCTTTTTGTGGACACGGGTATCCAGTCTCTGTTTTGTTAGCTCAAATTTCTGTAATTTCCTTTATAAACCAAGGTTGTTGGACATGTGTCTCAGTGAATCCAGCAAAGTAAAAATATCAAATTTCACATTACATATTACTGATCAAAATGGTAGTCTAGCAACACCAACAGCAAAAATACTGAAGTCAATACTGTAAAGTTTAACAGCAGCACAAACTATAAACTCCAAAATAACCATACAGTTGATTCATCTCCGGTAATTTAATTGGGCTGATTCTTTGTTAGGTGTGTTTAATGTGCACAATAATTCCCAATTATGTACAATTATAATATGTTAAAACGGACTTATTTACATAAGGCCATTAATATGTCTTGATGCATTCTCAATCATCCAGGAAAATAAATCTCCAAAAGTTGATTCTGTTCATCTGGACGTAGCGTTTTCTGGGAGAAACGTTTCGTCACTCATCCAAGTGACTTCTTCAGTCTCAGCTGACTGCAGGTTTCCCCAATCTTATAAACAGTACATTTGCATAATGAATGAAACCAGCCCACTGAAGGAACAATGGGCTGTGAGGTCAGTTCCTTAATCATAATTATGCAAATTCTCATGACCATTGATCAACAACCACTGACCAAAACCCACTGATCAAAGACCACTGATCAATGGCCATGAGTACCATTCACAGAAAGTTGGGGAATGGCTGCAATCACAGCATTGTAAGATGGCGAAAGATGTACCCTTAGGCCCCCTCCTCGATTCAGAGATGGTCTTTCCCTTTTCACGTAAATGGCCTCCTTGACTCCACGCTCAAACCAGCGTTCTTCCCTGTCCAGGATGTGTACTTTCTCATCCTTGAAAGAGTGTCCACTAGCCTGTAGGTGTAAATAGACTGCAGAGTCCTGGCCTGACGAGGTAGCTCTTCTGGTTGTTTGGTTTCCCCGATGTATAAATCCTGGCAATCCTCCTGGCACTTAACAGTGTACACTATGTTACTCTGTTTGTGTCGGGGGACCCGATCCTTGGGGTGGACCAATTTTTGGCGCAGCGTGTTTTGGGGTTTAAAAGCCACAGAGACCCAGTGTTTAGAAAAAATCTGTCTCAACTGTTCCGATACTCCTGAAACATTGGAACTAATTCAGAGGTATGTTTGAACAGTTAGCTAATAGTGATAGATGATGAATAAATTATCCCTAAGTAACTCATTATTTCAAATCACAACTCAATGTTACTGTATGTTACTATTTATTATGGCATGTTTTAAGGTTTTCTTTAAGGATAAACCCTGAAGAGGGAACAAAATGTACCTCCAAGGTTGGGACAAGCAGAAAGACTGGGACCACTGTCAGTGTTGGGGAGTAACGGAATACATGTACCGCCATTACGTATTTAAAATACAAAATATGAGTAACTGTATTCCGTTACAGTTACCGTTTAAAAAGGTGGTATTCAGAATACAGTTACTTTGTTGAAATAAATGGATTACACTGCGGTACTTTCCTGTTTCGTTTTGTCGCGGGTCAGGACTGTGTTGCAGGGAGAATGGACGTTATGGGTCTGTGAGCGCGAGGAGGGAGAAAAGGGGGAGTGGAAAGGTACAAGTTGTCATTGAGCAAAAACAGGAGCTGGAAGCATGTAAATATAATAATAACCACTTCAGCCAAGAAGAGTGCCTGACGAGCCCAGTTGTAAGTAAGCTATTAGGACTCGACTGTACACCGTGTTCGTGTTTTCCTCCGAAAACAATAGTTCCGTTGGAGCAGTCTTTCAACGCCTCTCTCTGTCTCTCGCAAGAAAAGTTGACCCACACAACAAGCCGACAGGGACCCCGCCGTATTAGCCAGAGGTCCCTTTACTACAATTCGGAGTCGCGGACCTTCAGTAATAGTAATAATAATATATTAAGTAATCCAAAGTATTCAGAATATGTTACTGTCATTGAGTAACGTAACGGAATACGTTACAGAATACATTTTGGGGCATGTATTCTGTTTTCTGTAATGGAATACATTTTAAAAGTAACCTTCCCAACACTGGCCACTGTGAAGCGAAAGGTTGTTCACATTAACCCTCATGTCACAACTTTCCTCCAGCGGCTTACTGGAGGAAAGTTAGCCTGTCCCGTTTGGCTCTTTTGGCATCAGAATTGTTGTCTAAAGGCAAAGAAAGATGCCCAACGGATTTACTTTACCAAATTGACCATCTCATTGATTTTTTTCCCTTCTTTTACCCGTTTGTTAAAAATTATTTCAGCTACTTACACTTTAATTGTCACATGTATTGGCTCACCCTACAAATCAATGAACTCAGTCCACAAAGCAAGATCAGGGTTCAGTGCAGGACAGTCAAGTTACTTCACACCACACACCCTCATCCGTGTCCTTGTGGACCCTGTTTTGTGCATTGATTTGGTGGTGTGAGCCAGTATTTTGGACAAAGTGTATATAAAGGCAGACGTGTGGGGCTTGATATTATATTCATTACAAATCAGTTAATTTGTATGGTGCCAACAAAATGAATGCCAAGACACTTCACATTGTAGGTTTAAGACCCTACAAAATATGAATAAGAAAACCCAACACCTTGAGCATATGTTGTCTGCCATGATATGGATATGACATAATATCGTTATTGTTTGTACAACCATCAGAGAAAATAATGGATTACATGGTTTAGTAAAAACAAGTGCTTCCTCGATGAAAATATGTTTTCAGTTCTTTTCAGTTTTTGATTTTGGAAATGTGTATTTCAGCAGGGAAAAATCAGAACTGAAATAAAGTGGTGTCAACCACATGAATTATATTTTGTGTGTGTCTATCTAGCTATCCATCCAATTTGTTTTGGAACCCTCGAGTATCTTACAGTATGTTACTGTTAACTGAAATTACGGTCAATTACGACCTGTTAAACAGTAAATGACCGCCTGTTGGGACACGGTGTCCTCTAGCAGAGATGAATATTTTTGGTACTGATGATGCGTGATAACGGTAAGTTACTGGTTAATATATTGCAGTTTATTATCTTGCAGCGGGCTTACAGTGACATACCGTGAATAAACAGTAGTATACCAATTTCTTAATCACAGTATGATGTTACTTTGTTGACGTAATTTACGACATAACGACATAACGGTATCTCACTGGCGTCACTGTCGCCAGTGAGATACCATAAAAAAGGCCACGGTACATTACCATAATTTGTCCAAGAGTATTATACCACACCAGCAAAACACGGTATCATCCTGCAGAACGGTAAGCTACCGTAACACGGCGTCACGGTATGACGCTGGCAACAGTGACGCCAGTATGTTACCACAAAGTGGCGATGAAAAGTCTAACAGTGTGGGTTGCAGGTAGACAACAGAGTGGACAGGTTGGCAGTAAAAGGTCTAACAGAGGGAGACAGAAAACCACACACTCTGTATTGTAAACTGGGTATAGGTGTCGATATCAAATAACATGAGAAGTCTTTTTGTTGTGGGTGAAAGCTCACACAGAACTGCCAAATGTCCAGGGGGTTTAAACCAGACATCTCCTTGCTGTGAGGCAGTAGTCCTAACCACTGTGCCACCGTGCAAATCATTCTTGACAGGCCATGATGTTTTGCCTCATTAGTGTATAATATCGAGCATCTCATGCTTAATAGTGCAGTCCAGCGGTTCCCAAACTTTTTTCGCTAGGCCCCCTTTGTTTTACAAGAAAAATGTTCGTTAACGTCTCTGCTTTAAGATTTTTTTTCTCTTGTCACTGTAAGCGCATTGGGTATTCCAACACAATCTCACGGCAGCTATTGAAATAGTCATAACTTCTAATCAGTTAAATTTGTGTTCAGTCCTGAAAATCTCTACTTCTGATTCATGTTTGTGTAAACAGAATTGATGTTTTCCTTTTTTAAAAACAAGTCGTCACACCAGAGACTTGGTTAAGTTTAGGGATAACAGCTTGGTTAGGGGTCCTTTATACCTTGTATAACTCTGGTAAAACAATCTAGATGATATAAAATATGATGTGGAATGTTTTGGGTATCACTCGCAGATAGTTGTTACTGCAACACTTTTCTGTTGCCATTAATGTCTGTAATTGTGATCTCTTTATTGTGTTGACTGACACTCACCACAGGCACACATGGAACACACACTTTCTTAGCACTAGATACTTGCAGCAGACACAAAATATAGTAAAATCCATTGTATTTTACTGTCATAAAAACATGACAATTTATGTCCATGAAAGCACAAAAATAGAACTTGAATTTACATTTTGACACTTTGCTGGCAATTCTCTTGCACTTTTGAGAGTTGGACAAACTCCATGGAATAGGGTTAGCGGGGCCGTGTATTCATACAAAAAGGCACATTCAGGTTTCTGCTGTTTTTCTTCTCATGCCACAGGATAATACACCAAAACTCTGTGGCGATAATCTGATCTTGAGAGAAAAACTGAATTTTAAAAAACTCCCAGCCTGCTTTACCATCTTTGAACTTAAACTAAACTTGACTCTTAAACTAAAAACTACAGATCCTCCACACAAAATTCAACTTTGGAAAAGTTGGTGCTTACTTTCCTGCATAACTTTGAATCTATGATGAAATCAAAATAGGACTTCCAAATAATAATCAAAAAACAGTAGCTGTGCTGAAAGGGGTTAACCGATCGATAGGATGACTTTGACAAGTTAAGCTTTATTCTAGTATGGATTTACAGTAAGTCTCGAAAGTTTTTCATGGCACTTCATATCAAGGAAGGCAGTAAGCCTTTACAAACACATAATGGATATATCTTGGCTTTGAGTTACACTTGTAGAATCCTTCTGCCAAACAACAGAGCTGAAAGGTAGAATAAAAACCCTGTTTTGAAGTTTCCAAAAATCAATCTTTCCTTTCAACAGACATACATTATGAGGTTGGCACACTTCCATTGCAGCAGTATATCCCAGCTACACATTCGACACAGGCTCTGATGGAATAAAACCACTTGAGCAGGTTCCTCTCACTTCACTCTCAGCATTCAAGATCAATTTCTCAAATTCTTTCTTCTTCCCAGTTGGATTAATCATATCAGCAAGAAAACTACTACAACCATAAATGTTAAAACGTTAACAAGCTGTGCAGAACACAGGAGACTGATGTGTTATTCTCTTATTGTCTGCCATACTCAGGAGGTGGCCTCCAGGTGAATCCTGAGAGAGCAGGTGGTGGGTGATTAAAGGGAAGGACAAATACAGATGGAGTGTATTTTTGCTAGTGTATTTCCTGTAGATATCATGTGGAGAAAAAATTTAACTGAGTCTCTCCCTGTAAAGCTAGCACTTCCTTTGCCAAAAACCATTATTCCAACAAGTAATTGTTAAGTTCAGCCAGATCACATGCTGAGAAGAATAGGAAAGCATACAACATTATTTCCCCTGTATTGGCTTCTCTTCATTGGCTTCTCACATACAATCCCGCTCCTCACATAAAAGGTCTTAAATAATCAGGCCCCATCTTATCTTAATGACCTTGTAGTACCATATCACCCTATTAGAGCACTTCACTCTTGCACTGCAGGCTTACTTGTTGTTCCTAGAGTATTTAAAAGTAGAATGGGAGGCAGAGCCTTCAGTTTTCAGGCGCCTCTTCTGTGGAACCAGCTTCCAGTTTGGATTCGGGAGACAGACACTATCTCTACTTTTAAGATTAAGCTTCAAACTTTCCTTTTTGCTAAAGCATATAGTTAGGGCTGGACCAGGTGACCCTGAATCCTCCCTTAGTTATGCTGCAGTAGGTGTAGGCTGCCAGGGGATTCCCATGATGCATTGAGTATTTCTTCTTCAGTCACCTTTCTCAGTCACTATGTGTTAATAGAACTCTCTCCATTGAATCATACTTGTTATGAATTTCTCTTCCACAGCATGTCTTTATCCTGTCTTCCTTGTCTCTCCCCATCCGGTCACGACAGATGGGGAGAGACAAGAGACCCTGAGCCTGGTTCTGCTGGAGGTTTCTTCCTGTTAAAAGGGAATTTGTCCTTCCCACTGTTGCCAAAGTGCTTGTTCATAGGGGGTCAGATGATGGTTGGGGTTTTCTCTGTATGTATTATTATAGAGTCTGCTTTACAATAAAAAGCGCTTTGAGGCGGCTGTGGTTGTGATTTGGCGCTATATAAATACTGTAAAACTGAATTGAACTGAACTGAATATTTGATATGACTGTTTGGCCCATACTGTATATTGGTTACGTACAGGTTGAGCACTTCAGAAACTAACTATTTTTCATTCAAATACTGACTGTTTTATTTGATTTTGATTTTATTGATTAGCATTCAAATATCTCAGTGAAGACAGAACAAAGATCTACCACAAAGCAAGAAAGCATGAGACAAGGCTAATCAAAAAGTATTGGCTGAAGCATTTGCTTATTACGCCAACCCAAGAGATTTATATACTGCTATTAAATCATACATTCTTTTTTAATGATTTATAAACCACTACTGAGAGGAATATTTGGGTGACATATGCACATTTTGGTGGCACTATACTTGGGTTTGAATCTAACATCATTGTAAGTGAGTTCTTGATCGAAATCATTTTATTGAGAATAGTATTTCTTAAAATGGAGGATATGTATGGAGGATACTGTCTCACCTGGGACTCTCCACCCCCATCTGCCTCTGGATCAAGGACTTCCTGACAAATAGACCACAGTCTGTCAGACTCGGCCCCCACCGGTCCAGCACCATCACACTCAGCACCGGGTCTCCACAAGGATGTGTTTTGAGTCCCCTCCTGTTTACGCTCTACACATCCGACTGCTCCCCTACCCATCTCTCAAACACCATCATAAAGTTCGCGGATGACACCACAGTGGTTGGACTCATCTCAAGGGGGGATGAGTCGGACTACAGAGATGAGGTCAACAGACTGAGTGGTGTTCAGTTAACAACCTCCAACTGAACACCACGAAAACTAAAGAACTTATCTTGGACTTCAGGAAGGGCAGAGCAGACCCGGCCCCACTTTACATTCACGGGAGTTGTGTGGAGAGGGTACACTCCATGAGGTTTCTGGGCGTGCAGATATCTGATGACCTCTCCTGGACTGCAAATACTACAGCGGTGGTTAAAAAGGCCCAGCAGCGTCTCCACTTTCTGAGAGTGCTCAGGAGGAACAACCTGGAGGAGAGGCTGCTGGTGACATTTTACAGAGCCACCATAGAGAGCATCCTAACGTACGGCATAACAACATGGTATGCAGGGTGCTCAGCTGCGGACAGGAAAGTACTGCAGAGGGTCATCAACAGCCCAGAAGATCACTGGCTGCTCTCTGCCCAGCCTGGAGGTCACTGCAAACTCTCGGTACCTCAGCAGAGCTGGCAATATCATCAAGGACCACTCTCACCCCAGCAACCAACTGTTTGAACTATTACCGTCAGGCCGACCGTACAGGTCACATAATACCAGGACAAACAGATTCAGGGATAGCTTCTTTCTCAGAGCAATCACCGTAGTAAATAAGCACAAAAACAATTTAACCTATTCCATACTGTCACTGTCATTATATTATGCTGCTATTCATACTGTCATTATATTAATGCTGCTATCCTGTATATATTGTACATACTACTGTTTGAGTACTTACGATTGTTTTTTTGTACTTTTTATATTTTACATTTATATTTATTATTGAAACTTGCACCAAGGGAGTGGCACTCCAATTTCGTTGTACTCTGTACAATGACAATAAAGGCTATTCTATTCTATTCTATTCTATTCTATTCTATTCTATTCTATTCTATGTAAACAGAACAGTATCATAAAAAATATGATAAATAATGTCATTACATTTTTCAATTTCACTTTATGCCCTGAACCCTAACCTCATCCTAGCTGTAACCTTTATCCACATAATTTTAAAAAGAAGTATATAATAAGTAGACAGAAGTTGTAAAATGTGTGTAAAACAAACAAAACGAGCAAAAGGAAAACAACATAATAAGAAAATTACACTAACAGCTAACATATGCATAAGGAACAGTTAATAATATTCAATTTTACTGAGCAGCATACAGGGCTAATAATTCTTGATATGTTTAGAGGCAGCAGCCAACTCAGACAGTGTGTGTCTGTGAAAACTTGTGTGTATGCGTGTGTGAGCACGCTTGTATTTACAAGGTTTCTCCATGTGTCTAATAGTAGGTGTGGGGAGCCATACCCCTGACCCCCCGGACATGAACAAGGCGTGGAGGAGCTCCAGGCCCCAGACATCTAGAGGCCCCTCTGAGCACGAGAGCCCAGGGAGGACCGCCGCAGGGGCAATCGCGCTACCCACCTAAAAAAGAGCCGAGGAAGAGTTGGCCGTCCGACTGGGGTCTGGAATGTGGGGCCTCCCTGCTGCTGCGGAGTCGGGGCTGCTGCTTCTCCCCGCCGCAGGGAAAAGGGTAACACCACCTGGGTCTGGGTGCAGTTTCCCCCTCCAGGGGCAAGGGTACCTAGACCCGGTTCGTAGAGTACGCTTGGGGAGTGTGATTGTGTGTACAGTGTCTCTCTATGTCTGTCTCCACGTTGGTTGAGTGTTGAGTGAGTGCATATGAGAGCATGAGTTTGTATCTGTGTGTGCCTGTATGTCTATATGTCAGGTTGGGTATCAGACGCCACCTCTCTGGGGACATCTCGGGCCCTCCAAGGTTTGGAGGCCTATCTCCCCCCACCACTCCCCCTGCCAGTGGCAGACGCCCTCAGACATCGGTGCGTTGGTGGTTCTTTGTGTCCGGGGATGGGCGTCCAGGTACACACTGGCTCACTCCTTGGTGGCTGCTTATCGGAGCCTGGACCCTGGGGCTCGCTCGGGCCACTTCGGGGGTGGGGTGCCCTCGGCCTGGGGCTCGGTCACCCTGGCACAGCTGGCTGCCGGCGGAGCTCACGGGCGCATCACTGCAACCCCCCCTGGCTTCTGCCCCGCGGCTGCTGAGTGACCCCTCATCTGGGGCTCTCCTCAGCTCTTTCTGGGATGGTGGCGCGGCTGCCCCTCTGTTGGTCTTCCTTGGTCTCTTGTGTTCTGGGGGCCTCTGAATGTCTGGAGCCTTGATCTCCTCCATACCTGCTTCATGCCCTGGAGGACGGGGCTGTGACCCCCCCACACCCTCTAGTAGATCATTACATGAAGGAACCTTTTAAAAACAAGCGTGTCCATGCTCACAGGTGTACACACGGGTGCTCACACATACAAACTACACCCTTTTTGGCTCCTACCTCAAAGCACACTGTGCACTGTCGATCTTACACAATAATGTTTAATATTTAGTATTTACTGTAATATTCCCATAGATCATCATGATGTTGTTTATTGTATTGCTCTCGTTTTCTTCTGCTTGTTTTCTTTTTTCTTTCTCAACAGGTGATCCAGGTGATTGATATATGTATTTTTTTGTCTGCTTATTTAGTTGGTTTTTGTTTTTTTTGTCTTTATCTCCCTCTTCTCCGCTGTTTTTTCCCCCTCTTCCTTTCTCCCTTTTCTTTTCCTCATTCAAGTCTTTCCCGTATATAGCAAGTGAAAATAAAAAAATAAAATAAAATAAACAATAAAAGGTGAATCAAATAGACCATTACGGCAAGGCTGGGATGGTCAATTTGGTAAAGTAAATCCATTGGGCATCTTTCTTCGACTTTAGACAATAATTCTGATGGCAAAAGAGCCAAACAGGACAGCCACAAAAAAAAAAAAAGAGCCGAGGAAAATGTAGGACAGGGGTCACCTAGCAGCCACAGTGCAGAAGCCTCAGGGGGCTGCAGCGACAAGCCCGCAGGCTCCTCCGGCACAACTGAGCCACGGGGATAGGCACCACCGAACTTTCACCAGGGGTGAGCCAGTACGCACCCCGTGCATCCACCCTGGACAAAGAGATCCACCAATGCACTGGCGGGTGGGGACACCAGCCACTGGGAGGGAGTGTGATGGGGGGAGAAAAGCCGAGATGTTCCGACCTGACACATGTAAATAAAGCAACGGGCTCACACAGACACTAACATGCATTCGCACTCTCATGCACACACATGCAAATACTGAGCACTCACCCAACATGGAGACAAAGAGAACTGAACAGAGTACACACACTCACACTCTTAATACATACTCTATACTCCCGGGTCCAGGCACCAGTACCCCCAAAGAGGCAATCTGCCCGCAGACCCATGACATGGATGCCTTTACTCTGGGGCTCAGTTAAGCCAGCGGCAGCTTCACTGCGGCTCACAAATGACAGCTCACTTGACCACGGTGCTGGGCTGCGATCGGCATTCACTCAGCTTTAGCGTCAATCTGGGTTTTTGGCTAGGTTAGTGTTAGCATGGTGTCTGGCTAGCTTAGCATTAGCATGCTTTCTGTGCGACTGCTTGTAAAGAGGCTAAGTTGTGTAAGCAGCAAATACAGTTGTTTCTGTCCTAGATGCAGTTTGCACTTGCCATTATGCTCTTGTCCTTTTGTGCAATAGAAATAAAAGTTATGTCCATACTAACGCTGTAAACTGACCTGCTATTTTCCTCCTACAACAACTGAAATCAGCTGATTATAGCACAAGTGCAAGAACCAATTGATTCCCATCCCTACTTATCTGACTGCCATCTCATAGTGTTAATAGTAGTTAATGTTTGTCATATTTACTGGCTTTTCTACGCTAAGAAAGAATTGCGTACTCATTCTTTCTTATAGTGGTTTTGTCACAAAGGTAAAGCTAGAACAAGACAAAATGCAAAGGTCACAAACTGCATTTGCTAACAGTTGAGGCTGTAACACCAAATCCCTAGGTGTATTGAATTAGTAACTTTTGTGGTCTCATAAAGTCAGGACCCCTTGTCATCACAGTACATGAAGAGATTATAGTTATATAATTATAACTATACGTTTTATTAGTTTTATAGTTATAATTGTATATGTCCTATGTGTTTTAGGTGGTGGATGTGTCGAAATTTTGTCCCCTTCGTATATGTATACCAGGGGGCATTTTTATGTTAGCAGCTGCAGTCTGAGGATATAGAACTGTAATATGTAAAGAATATTGTGCCATTTTAATCCTAGGGAGGTTTTGAATAAATACTGATTTCACAGTGAGAAAATTAAGTGTAGCCATGAAAGTGAATATGTAATCAAGAACTCTTGTTGTTTGAGTGTGCTGTTTACTTGAGTTATTCTCTCCGGAGCTCCTCTCAGATGCAAAACAGCAATTTCAGATGGTAGTGAGACAGCTTGGGAATGATCTAAAATTGATTTGCTGTTGAAGACTATATTTAACTATATATTTTAAACACCTGGCAAGGATACTTAGTTTCAATTTTCAAACCACAAGCTGAAGAATCAACTTTTTGATAATGTAAAGCAATTAACAGCAGTTTGAGTGTCCACTCATTCATTTTCTTCCACTTATCCAATTCAGGGTCACAGTAGGGGGTTGTAGTCTATTCTGGCTGTCATGGGGCACCATGAGGCTATGTAATGTATATTTTACTTCTTCTTATGGGGAGCCCAGTGGTGTGTCTACTACAAAGTAATACAGACTTTGAGGTCTGTATTACTTAGTTTCTTAGTTTCTTGAAAAGGTTTCAGCTGTGAAATGTTCTGGTAATCTGATGATTTGTCTGATAAACAACAGAAATACACCACTGCCACAGCTAGTTACAAGTTATGATGCAAAACTGTGTGGCTGTACACAAGCAAAAAAGCAAATGGAGAGATGCCAGAGAAAGACTTCAAGACCACTAATAGAATCCTAACATCATGTCACTGAGTTCCTAGACTCTGTTGAAGTTTGTTATACAAAAAGAGGAAAAGAAAAACCCTCAAAACACTCCATGTGAATAGCTTTCATAATACTTTATTCTATTCACACATGCAAGTACTGATGTCATATTACAGCAGCTTCCGATATTTAATTGTCCTTTTACATGATGTGTCATTTTAACATTTGTGTCTATTTGGTTATTTAATATAAAAATTGGTACCACTTTACATATCTATAAACTATTTATTAGGAGAGTGTTATTGTAATTCCTTCATCAGTAATCTGTATGCCTTAATAAGGGCAGGAATGAGAAAAACCTTACTGGTTCCTTGCCAAATAGTGAGACAAATCTGTTCACCTATATATTGCATCTTTATTTTGAACATGTTAAAACAGTATAATAACAACAACAGAAAAAAGAAACAAACAAACAAAGCAAAACAAAAGTAACAATAATCATTTTAAATAACTCACATTAAAAAAATGAGTAGGAAGAAGCATAAGCTTATTAAATCCCACCCCCTTTCCACTATTTATTAACTAATAGTCAACACTTTTTCTTTCTGTTTATGCCCTATCATAAATTCTTCCTTACAATGTGTTACATGTATTTGTTTTTATAACCACAGTTACATGTCAAAGTACCCACACACACATATATAAACATCCCTGTTGTGAAAGTAGTGGGTGAGAACACGCCATCAAAGCCCTACCTCCTCCCTGTACTTTGTTTAATAAAGCGGTTCAAATATGGTTTTTGCAGAGTTCTGCTGGGACATTATTTCAGTTCTTCACTTAGTCTATTGCACAGCTTCACTCCACACAGAGAGATGCAAAAACTTTTTAGGGTTGTACTAATACAGGGATGTTTTAAATTTATTTCCCCCTCAAATTGTATCCCACTTCCCTTAAATCTACAGTTGCTATATCAAACATTTCAGACTAAGTTACTACTTTGTAAGCACAATAAGCATATGTAAACATATTTTTAACACATAACATTGTACCTTATCAATGCATTAGAAATAAATATTGTAAAGTGTAAAAGATAACGCTATTTATTTATTTACAATGATGTATAATGATATCATTTTTGTTTCATCATTAAGGGGTTAGAGGGAGGTTCATAACTGCCTGCTTTTATGGAAACCAAAATACATGTCAGAGAACTGATTCAAAAATCAAAAAGCCTTAGATCTGGTGCCAGTGACCTTGTGCATATTGTTGTTAACATTAAACCTTAGTGAGAAAAAAAAGTTTTTACTTTAGCCATAGCTATAGAGGCCTTCTGTTTTTGAATAGAGAAGAAGACAAACTTGTTGCCTGCAGTGAGTAAACAGGCTGACTGATAAAAGAACAGCTCATATTTCATTTCTGTTGGTGAAAACAAAGCAGTGATATGCTCTCTATCTGCCATCTCACCAACAGAATGCAGATGACAACAGCATCCTGGCTGCGCACACGTGTATGTGTGTGTGTGTGTGTGTGTGTGCACGTGCCACTTCTTATGAGTCCTTTCATCTGTGTGTTTGTGTGTGTATAACTTCAATGAAATATTTTAATACAAAACCAGCATGTTGGTGCCTCTGAGCGGCTCTCCTTTGTCTCGTCCTCAGATCTGCTTCCTCTCAGTGGAAACCTAAAGCTGTTTTTTAGAACAGTGGCCAAGTTAATGGATCGAAGGCACCACGGGAGTGCCTGGCAACAGTTTATACTCACACTGTTGTACAAACAAGTCATATTTTCAGGTAATTTAGTTGCCTGATGTTGCTTTGATGTTGTTAATCAGTATCTTTAACAAGATGTGCAGTAAAGCAAGTGAAACTGCAGTGTGGAGGTATTTGGCTGTGACTTTGGGTAATACGATTAAGACGAGGAGTGTAGTTAATAAATGAAATGTGCACTCAGGTTAATTTTTATCTGTGTCATTGTTTGTGTGCAGTTTATAACAATGTCTTATGGGCTACATCCACCTCTCCAAAGGCACAGAAACAACAACAAATTACAGCCATACTTATAGTAAGTATACACACATGACAATATTTTTCGCATTTATTCATCTTTCTGTTGCTTTTGGAAATTATAATGACTAAAGCAAAAGCCACGAAACTACAAAATTGTACTCCTGAAAAAGTTCACTTTGACTATCATGCTTGTTTTGCATCCTGTTTACTTAAAATAAATGAAAACTGACTTAAGCTGCTGTGTGAAGACACTGATTTTTGTGGAATTTAATAATCACAGCACTAGCTATCAATGGAGGACAGTGATCTTTGTGCTTGCTATTGTAGGCAAAGGAGACAAGCTAAAGAACCAACAACAGCAAGAATATGAACAGAAGAGGCCCAAATTACTAATTCTCCCACATATTTTGTACACTGGCCTAATGTGTATGGCTACAACATGGGGATGTGGCACTTGTAAAAGGCTGAAAGAAGCCAAAATCAAAAAGTACATTACAATGTTCTTTAATTTGAAGATAAAAAACAGGCCCAATGGAACAAAAAGAAAAAACCCCACATTTTTAGACTTTGCTGAGCTTTGAAGTTTGACTTTAAATCTTTTAATTACTCTTTTAATTGCTGCATCGGCCCAAGTAACCAAACAAATGGGTTTACTCTGATTATAAATTGACTCTCCTGCAATGTCTGTTAATGAGAAAAGCCTTTTTTTTTATTGGAGAATATAGATCAGAGTCTAAGAAGCAGCCAGATAAATTTTCTCTAAAAGTTCAGATTTATTATTCTCTTCTTTTCATCTGTGAAAATTGTTCATTTTAAATTCTAAATTAAAGATGTCAGCATAAGCTATGATTGTATTTTTTAATTTAAAAAAATAAATTTGGCTTTACAGAAAATTGGCAACCTTTTTGGGCAAAGTCCAGTGTTGTTAGGAGAGACAGCATCTATCCCACTTTGGATGGAGAAGTTTTCATTTCTAGCCATTTATTTCTGGCCAAATGTATTAACCTCCCCAAAAATGTGACTATCCAGAATTGGGACCTGGAAGTAGCTTCCCTCCTCCTGCTGGTCTCTAAGGGGATGAGGTCTTAGGGGGATGTGTCTGCTCTCAAACAAATAAAAATCAGTAAGAAAAAAAACTATTTAAAAGTAGAAAAACAAAAGAAAGAACAATATAGTATCGACAACTGCATCAAAGAGTAAAACAGTGAAACGTGGATTATTAAACATTAGATTTCTCTCTTTAACATCAATAAATTGATGTACCCCCCGTAACAGAAATCCAGATATAGTAGGATAATTATGTACGTATAAATGAATCAAAACTCCAGAGTTATATCAACTGTCAGAGTCAATGAAGCACAGGCTGAGGAGGGGGTGCAGCAGCAATCTTCCACTCCAGCATATAACCAACCAAAGACCCAGACAGAGCTTCAATTCATTTGAAAGCTTGATGCTTAACCTTTTCCACCCTAACTGGAAAACTGAAAAAAACAGATTTATTTGTTGCAATCAATTTTGTTTCTATCTTCAATTTGATCTAGATTTAACTGTGGATGAGTTTAAAATTCATGTAGATACTGTAAATGACAGCCTGAACACAGCATTTCATCTTTTTTACTCAACACCCCCCCCCCACCACCACCACCACCACCACCACTTTACAGGGAGTGCAGAGTTATTAGGCAAAAACAGA
The DNA here is from genome assembly GCF_965226115.1 of Aulonocara stuartgranti. Lineage (NCBI taxonomy): Eukaryota > Metazoa > Chordata > Actinopteri > Cichliformes > Cichlidae > Aulonocara > Aulonocara stuartgranti. Next base: position 15,483,460 of record NC_138940.1, on the reverse strand, counting down.
TTTCTGGTCACTGAGATACTCAAACCAGAGCTAATTCACGGTCTGTATAGCTGCTGTTCCAAATAGATTGCGTAGATGAACATGAACAGTTTGTGTTGCTGCCAGGCCTTAAGATTAATGCAGATTATGTGCAACAGGGCTACAAAAATACCTAAATCGTCATTGCCTTAGTCTAGGTAGAGAGTTTTCATGTTTTTGCTGTTTGCCTATGAGTAAACATACCTACAGGGAGTGCAGAATTATTAGGCAAGTTGTATTTTTGAGGAATAATTTTATTATTGAACAACAACCATGTTCTCAATGAACCCAAAAAACTCATTAATATCGAAGCTGAATGTTTTTGGAAGTAGTTTTTAGTTTGTTTTTAGTTTTAGCTATTTTAGGGGGATATCTGTGTGTGCAGGTGACTATTACTGTGCATAATTATTAGGAAACTTAACAAAAAACAAATATATACCCATTTCAATTATTTATTTTTACCAGTGAAACCAATATAACATCTCCACATTCACAAATATACATTTCTGACATTCAAAAACAAAACAAAAACAAATCAGCGACCATGTAGATACTGTAAATGACAGCCTGAACACAGCATTTCATCTTTTCTTTGCAAGGACACTCAAAAGCCTGCCATCCATGGATTCTGTCAGTGTTTTGATTTGTTCACCATCAACATTGCGTGCAGCAGCAACCACAGCCTCCCAGACACTGTTCAGAGAGGTGTACTGTTTTCCCTCCTTGTAACTCTCACATTTGATGATGGACCACAGGTTCTCAATGGGGTTCAGATCAGGTGAACAAGGTGGCCATGTCATTAGTTTTTATTCTTTTATACCCTTTCTTGCCAGCCACGCTGTGGAGTACTTGGACGTGTGTGATGGAGCATTGTCCTGCATGAAAATCATGTTTTTCTTGAAGGATGCAGACTTCTTCCTGTACCACTGCATGAAGAAGGTGTCTTCCAGAAACTGGCAGTAGGACTGGGAGTTGAGCTTGACTCCATCCTCAACCCGAAAAGGCCCCACAAGCTCATCTTTGATGATACCAGCCCAAACCAGTACTCCACCTCCACCTTGCTGGCGTCTGAGTCGGACTGGAGCTCTCTGCCCTTTACCAATCCAGCCACGGGCCCATCCATCTGGCCCATCAAGACTCTCATTTCATCAGTCCATAAAACCTTAGAAAAACCAGTCTTGAGATATTTCTTGGCCCAGTCTTGACGTTTCAGCTTGTGTGTCTTGTTCAGTGGTGGTCGTCTTTCAGCCTTTCTTACCTTGGCCATGTCTCTGAGTATTGCACACCTTGTGCTTTTGGGCACTCCAGTGATGTTGCAGCTCTGAAATATGGCCAAACTGGTGGCAAGTGGCATCTTGGCAGCTGCACGCTTGACTTTTCTCAGTTCATGGGCAGTTATTTGGGGCCTTGGTTTTTCCACACGCTTCTTGCGACCCTGTTGACTATTTTGAATGAAACGCTTGATTGTTCGATGATCACGCTTCAGAAGCTTTGCAATTTTGAGACTGCTGCATCCCTCTGCAAGATATCTCACTATTTTTGACTTTTCTGAGCCTGTCAAGTCCTTCTTTTGACCCATTTTGCCAAAGGAAAGGAAGTTGCCTAATAATTATGCACACCTGATATAGGGTGTTGATGTCATTAGACCACACCCCTTCTCATTACAGAGATGCACATCACCTAATATGCTTAATTGGTAGTAGGCTTTCGGGCCTATGCAGCTTGGAGTAAGACAACATGCATGAAGAGAATGATGTGGACAAAATACTCATTTGCCTAATAATTCTGCACTCCCTGTAATCACACTCTAGATCTCACTCTGACATATAGCATAGAAACTGAGACAGTAAACAGAAAACCCTGTTTCGTGTGCTCATTTCCTAATAACATTTACATCTATTATAATGGATTATTTCACAGTGGGGGATACATTTCATCACAGTAGCTATCTTTCTGAAATTGCTGTAACTAAGCTAAGGATATGATTCCTCCACTTTTGCCTTCTTCGGTACCATGTGCCAACACGGTGTTGTGCAGCTACATGAATTCTACTCCCACAGAGGTGTGTATTTGAGCATTTGTAGGAAGTTAAACAAGCAAAGCCATCTTTATTTACACTTATTTACAGCAACCACTGACCAAAGCAGATAACTCATGAGCTGGAGAGGAAAATGGCAACTCATAGTAGGCCCATAGTGAAAAATTGGTTTGTGGATTTATTACTTCTGTAATTCATTATTAGCAGAATATCCTAAAAATCCTCCTGAAAGGCCTTTAGTTAATCCAAAATGCTGCAGCAAGAGTACTAACAGGGACAAGAATGAGACACACACACATACACTCAACAAAAATATAAACGCAACACCTTTGTTACTGCTCCCATTCCCCATGGGATGGACGTAGAGACCTAAAATTCATTCCAGATACACAATATAACCATCCCTCCCAAACAGTGGTCACAAATCAGTCCAAATGTGTGGTAGTGGGCACATCTGCTATATTGAGATAATCCATCCCACCTCACAGGTGTGCCACATCAGGATGCTGATCTGACATCATGAGTAGTGCACAGGTGTACCTCAGACTGCCCACAACAAAAGGCCACCCTGGAATGTGCAGTTTTTTGCGCTATTGGGGGTCTGGGGACCCAGAACCGGTCAGTATCTGGTGTGACCACCATTTGCCTCATGCAGTGCAACACATCGTCGCATGGAGTCTATCAGATTGTCAATTGTGGCCTGTGGAATGTTGGTCCACTCCACTTCAATGGCTGTGCGAGGTTGTTGGATATTTGTGGGAACTGGTACATGCTGTCGTATACGCCGGTCAAGCACATCCCGAACATGCTCAATGGGTGACATGTCCGGTGAGTATGCTGGCCATGCAAGAACTGGGACATTCTCAGCTGCCATCTGCCCTGAACAATGTGAACCATGATTCATTCGTGAAGCGCACACCTCTCCAACGTGCCAGATGCCATCGAATGTGAGCATTTGCCCACACAAGTCTGTTACGGCGACGAGCTGGAGTCAGGTCAAGACCCCGATGAGGACGACGGGCATGCAGTTGAGCATCCCTGAGACGGTTTCTGACAGTTTGTGCAGAAATTGTTTGGTTGTGCAAACCAATTGTTCCAGCAGCTGTCTGGGTGGCTGGTCTCAGACGATCTTGGAGGTGAACCTGCTGGATGTGGAGGTCCTGGGCTGGTGTGGTTACACGAGGTCTGCGGTTGTGAGGCCGGTTGGATGTGCTGCCATATTCTCTGAAACGCCTGTGGAGACGGCTTATGGTTGAGAAATGAACATTCAATGCACGGGCGACAGATCTGGTTGACATTCCTGCTGTCAGCATGCCAATTGCACGCTCCCTCATTGCTTGTGGCATCTGTGGCATTTTGCTGTGAGACAAAACTGCACATTCCAGGGTGGCCTTTTGTTGTGGGCAGTCTGAGGTACACCTGTGCACTACTCATGATGTCAGATCAGCATCCTGATGTGGCACACCTGTGAGGTGGGATGGATTATCTCAATATAGCAGATGTGCCCACTACCACACATTTGGACTGATTTGTGGCCACTGTTTGGGAGGGATGGTTATATTGTGTATCTGGAATGAATTTTAGGTCTCTATGTCCATCCCATGGGGAATGGGAGCAGTAACAAAGGTGTTGCGTTTATATTTTTGTTGAGTGTATATGTATCTTTAATTCAATTCAATCTTTATTGACAAACTTTATGCACATAGTTAAAAAAAAAAGAAACAAGACAAAACACAACATATAAACCTTAATAAAAAAAAATAAAGTATAAAATATTTGTAAAAATATTAAACCACAGTATACATAAAATGCACAATTACTTAGAAGAAATCAATAAATACACAAACACTTCAACCAGTGCTTCCTCAGACTGGAAAAGTAATGGGAACCACTCACTGTCAGATCTGCGAGTGAAAAAATTATACTGTTACTAGAGCCATCCAATCATTCTCTAAAAGTAAACATTAAATTTCTTAAAAGTGCTTTAAAAGTCCAAACACCCACAGCTACAAACATCTGACTGGCAATTCTTATGGCGTTATTTTTGTGCCACTATTCCGAGCGCACGTAAAAGAAATTTGAGCGCACTTAAAAAAAAGTTTGCAGGTGCAAGTGTTGCATTTTGCGAAGAAAAGCTAAATTTAAGTGAACAAAATTCATTGCTGTGTGCAAAAAATTAATTTCAGTGTTTGCTATTATCCATAAACACACACAATAGCAGCCCCTCTCACTCAGTTTTTGCATTTGCGCTAGTTCGCAATGTGTCGCTCTCAACATTTCTGCCCGTGCGCGCTCAACTCTTTCTGTATATTTGTGCCACAAAAACCAGCCAATCACAGTCTTGGATGCAAAAATATCTGATTGGCTGTTTTGGTCTCCAATCAGCTCGAAATGACGAAATGCAATATCCCAGAATCCATTTCGTCCAAAACTCAAACGAGGCAGTGGTGGAGTTTGAAATATTACTCTTTCTGGGACAAAAACAAACATAAAAATGAAAAATATCTAAGCTATACGGTCAGCTGGTGGGTAACACCAGCTGACCGCATAGCTTTCATCTCCGAAAACGTTAGAGCACTTATGTGATGTCTTGATAAATCGAGCAGATATTTGAATTTTACACAGCACCATTCTCGCATGAAAATATCTTAAAAATTTATTTTGTGACCCAGAAAGAGTAATATTTCAAACTCCGCCACTCTGTGTTCCTCAGCCACTGCTTCGCTTGAGTTTTGGACGAAATGGATTCTGGGATATTGCATTTCGTCATTTCGAGCTGATTGGAGACCAAAACAGCCAACAGATATTTTTGCATCCAAGTCTGTGATTGGCTGGTTTTGTGGCACAAATATAATGGTGTAGAGAAAGAGTTGAGCACGCATATGACATATGAACACGTGTCTTTTAAGAGGCTATTCGTAGAAATTGGAAGTTCACTTCCTCTTGAGACACCCAATGACCAAATGGCGCCTTGTCAAGAAGCAGCTTCACAGAGCTTGGCACTGGACAAAACTGTGTGTAACAGTCCCTGAACACCATTTCTCCACCAGTTCTCATTTAGGTTCCCTGTGCAAAAGGAGGCTATCACAACCAGCTTAAGCCTAATGAGCTAATTTCCTTTAAAATGATCACATCTTTGATACAAATTGCTAGAATACTTCTTGTTTCACTATTGTGTTTTATGACCTCTCTGTCTTTACTGCCTTTGCGTATTTATTTTTCAAATTTCTTAACACACAAGTCACAGTTTAATGGGGTCAGAATATTAATAATGCAATGGGTTGCTTAGTGGTGCTCGCCTTACCATCAATCAGCAGGCTACATCAGATTTGTCTTCTTGAGAATAATTTGAGGAAAATTAAGGCTTACTTTAGCAACAGGACATATTTAAGTTTTAACAATAAATTCTCATGTTCATTAACCCTTTAAAGCCGGTCGGAGCAGGCACGTTCTGTTTTGCGTAACTATGTTTAAATCCCTGTAGAACCGGAACCCCGTAAGCTAGCGCAATAATTATTTTTGCATATGAAACCGGAGGAGTTGTACTTACATCTTATGCCATCAGCTTGCCCTAGGTCATGGTTTCCTTCCACATATAGCTTTGCAAAAACTGCATAAAAAGCGCTTGCAGGAACAAAAACATAATATTCCAGAAACAGGCTTTGCCGATTTGATCAGCTGTTCGTAACACTTCCCACATTGAAACAGGCGCAAACGATCGCATGTCCGCCATTTCCTGCCTGAAACCGGAAGTGACGTCATTTTCGCAGAAAATGTAGTTTTTTACTTGTAGGCCTTAAGAGCCTATGCTGTGTTTTTATAATTCATGTTTGACTTTATGCTTTTCTGAATAGTTTCTGGGATGCTTAGAACTCGAATTGCACTGCTGGAAATAGTTTATTTTGATGCACATGCTGTTTTCTTTGCAAATTTGCATCATAGGATTGTTTTTCGTTTTTCCTGCAGTATATAAAAATTGTTCTCAAAATCTCAAAAATAAAACTGAAAACACTCAAAATAAATTTCCTGTGGTGGGAAAACATTTTTTGCAAATTTTTTGTATTTAAAGTTTGGAGGGATAAACCTCTTAAATTTCTCAAAGTAGAAATATATGTAAAAATAAACAAACGATTTTCAATTTTTTTGTAGTATATTGCACCTTTTTGCAATTAATGTAGTTACTATAGACTTAATGCAGACATATTATTAAAATATGGGCTATAACAGATGTATTGATGTATAGCAACTTGAAATGCTCCCAAAAATGGCACTACAGCATGTAAAAAAAAGTAAGCTCTGGCGGACTTCTTGGTAGGTCTTAAAGGGTTAATAAAATTCATAGCAGAATTACACTGAATTAATTAATCTCTTTTATTTAATAACTGACAAAAGCAGATGTCTAAATTAAAAATTAGAGTGGGGTTTGACAGTAGAAGCATCAGCATGTGGCTCAGTCTCCAGAGGGTCACTAAAAGGAGAGATGGCGACAATGCTGGTGACAAATTAAATGAAATACAGGCATTAAAATGTAGAACAACAGTAGAAGTCTGTATATATATATAGAAGACAGTGGCGTGTCCTGGGGTGGCACAGACCATCCCCCCAACCACACTGGCCACCCCAGGTGCCACCCCGAAGCTAAAACAATGAAATTCAATCAAATATAAATTGTACGATTATGTTTTCTCAGTGAAGCTCAGATATCCGAGTGTAACTGAATGCAGCATCGGCTTCTGAGCATCACGTTAGCAAAGGAAGGAGAAAGACTGCACTGCAGAAAACAATTTTTCGGTGAAAGAAAATGAGGAGAGAATAAATGTCCTGGTAAGTAATATTAAGTGTGTTCAGTTTAGTAAACTTCTGTGAAATTAGAATACCAAGGAAAAAATAACACTTAAAGAATTATTGCAACCATCGAATATTTCAGACAGTAGGCTGCTGGGGGGAGCTAGCATAAGAGTTATGAGTTATAAGATATAATCCAAGTCGTAACATTGCTGTGTGGAGCTGCAGATTTGGTTGCAGGTTAACATAGCTGGACTGGCCATCGGGCATACCGGGCATTTGTCCGGCGAAAATATTACACGTTTCGTATTGAGCTGAGTACACAGCAAATTCAAAAGTGTTAAATATATTGGTGTTAGTAGACTTTGTGCAAATGCAGAGTTAATTTTACTCTAAGTAGAGTCACTTTCTTTTAATGTAACTCTGAGGTGTAAAACATTAGTAGTTAAAATCGAGTGTTAAAAATGAGTGTTTCTATATTAAATCTTGAGGTGTCAAAATGGAAACATTAACTCTTGACTTCTTAACTCTGAACTCCTAAAGGGGCTATGACACTAATAGAGTAAATTCATAGACTCCGCCCCCAGCATCACAGGTTCCGAATGAAGCTGAAGGGAAGCCATTTCAGAACATTTAGCTCTCCATTTTTCCGAGTTGTTTGCCACGCCTGGTAAGGCATTTTTTCTGAGATTCTTGTAATTATTATTACTACCTTTTACTTCTGTGGCTTTTTTGAGTCGAGACAAAGCTTTGTGAAAAGCATTAGCACGTTGCTCGGTGATAGCATAAAAATCTGTTTTAGCTAGCTGAAATGTATTGTTGGCGGGCAAAAGACTTGCATATGAGTGTTCAGTCATTTTTTTGCTAACTCAAATACACTTAAAACAATGTTTAGGTTGGCATAAAATTATGGTGGCACTTAAAGCCTGAAAACTATCTCCCACATAAACCGATATAGTAAACGGCAATAGCAGATGTGCTGACTGGGTTCTATGTTAACATTTAGATCTTTTCAGAGTTTTGTGCACTCATTTTACGTAAAAATTAAAAAGATCAAGGCTTTGAATTTATTACGGAATTAACTATTGTCTGTGTTCTTCAGTTGTTATAGAGAGCATCATTTTAACAAATGTGATGTGGGTAGGGCTGCCACAAACGATTATTTTGATAGTCGACTAGTCACCGATTGTTTTTGCAATTAGTCCACTAATCAGATCATGCATCAATTGGATGTAAAACGGACAGCTTATTGCACCAGCAGCATCTGCTCTTATATAACTATCATTAGATTACAGCTTTAAGTGTTTAAGGTATGTGCTAACTAAAAATAAAGACAAGATGGTAGTTTATTAAATGTTAATTAAATGTGCAGAGTGTTTCGGTGGAGTTTAATAAAGTCAGCCGATTTACTCAGGAACAAATAAAATACTGAAAAAAGCCAAACAATAACATTTTTAAGTTATCTAAGTGACTTATATATCATGTTTAACCTGAGTAGCGAAAGACGGCGGTGGGTTTGAAAATGATTTGCCGGGAGTCCGGTGTTCCCACGGGCTCTGGTGAGCCTTGCTCCCGGCTAGCTATCGAGCTAGTGGGTAACAGACGTCTCCGAAAACGTCGGAGCGCTTCTGAAAATATGTGGTGTCTTGATAAACTGAGCAGATATTTGAGGTTTACACAGCTACATTCTCGCCTGAAAACATGTTAAACGTTTATTTTGTGACCCAGAAAGAATAATAACAGTAATATTAAAACTAACTAGCTGTCACCATTGTTGGAAACTGAGCAGGGCCGCGCTATGAATTCTGGGACACAGCTTCTTCTTCTTCGGGGTTTAACGGCAGCTGGCATCCTTGTACATGCAGTGCTGCCATCTTCTGTTTCAGTCCGTTATTACACTCTTAAATCCTGCTACTTATTCCTGCGTCTTTTGGGATCTTACAAAGCTTAAAACGACGCGTCGACTATTAAATTAGTCGTCGACGACTTTGATAGTCGACGTAATCGTGACTAGTCGACTAATCATGGCAGCCCTAGTTGTGGGTATAATATTGACTTGAAAGATGGACAAATTGTTTAGTATCTAGAATTGTCTTTTGGGAAAATGCTTTGCTTAACACAAGTTATGGATCATGATTCTTTTTTTTTTCAATTGATTACCAGGTTATTTGTCCAATTAATTACTGTACAACTAATTTTTTTATTGAATCTCCACACAGGATATGCTTGCAAAGGTGGAATATGGGGGAGTGCAGAAGTATGTCAAAGTTCCAGAAAGTGATGAATGCTTTCATTTCCACCAGTTTCTTAAAGATGGTTTGTACTCATGTGCAATTTAAATGAGTATAAAATTATCACCTATAAGTGATCAACAGTAAGACTTGGTGGTTTTAATAGTATAGTGACATTTTGGATTTCTTTGTTTCAGTTATGGACAAGTTCAGCTTGCAGCCTCAATTCTTCACAGAAGGTGTACTCATCCTCACTGATACGTCTGACACTGAAGTTGTCGCAGACATTTTTGATGAGCTGATAAAAGTCTGGAGTTCGAGCTTTCAAAGTTGGATATAGAATGCAGACAGCAACAGGTACAGTAGATCCATAATAATTTAGAGGAGTACATTTCTTCATGGTCTTCAAAGTTTACATGAATATTAGCCAGATTTAACAACCTTTCAGATTCCAATTTTCTTCTTTGAAAAACTGTAAAATGCTTTTACATGTTGAGTGCATATTACATGCTGTTATCAGATATAATTTATGTGGTTGAACATTATTGCAGTTGTTGTGACTTCTCATATGCATTTTGCACATTTTTTTTCAATGCCTTTTATGTCCCTTTTTTCCCCTTTAAGACATTGAGATCAGTGTGGCTGACGATGAATCAGAGTCATCGGTACAGCCAATCCCTCTTGCCCTCCTGACATCGCCAGTTTCATTGTCAGACCATCCATCGTCCCCAGCTTCTACCAGTTCATCAGATTCAACTATGATCCTCAAAAGTACAAAGAACAGGAAGAAGGGCCTACAAGTGCTTGATCGCGATGAAGCGAAGCAGGTCAAAAGCAAAGCCTAAAGCAATTTCCAGTGCTTAACAGCATTATACAAACACTAACTTTTTTGTATAATTTGCTTTAGTTTAATCAGTATGACTTTTTTTTTTAAACAGAAGGTTTGTAGTGTCCTGAGCTCAAACCCAAAGGGTGAAGAAATTTTCAATGAATACGACAAAACTAAAACACTGTCAGATCCAACTCATCGACAAATGGTCAACATACTGGTTGCAGATATGATAGAATCACATGGGTAAGTATTCTTTGATGATCATAAAAACAATTGTCGAGTGAGCAGAAGAGCAATACACTTTGTTTTGTTTTTGAAAGGAGGATTCCGCCCATAAGTGTTCGGACTAACTATGCACTGGGGATTGCAACGCTTTTTCCATATCTCCAAGATCCTTACTCAAAAAATGGCTATGTAAGTGTTATCTCTGAAACGCAACATCTCTGTAATTTATACATGTTGTTAAAGTGGTACCAAATATGCATTCCTTTGTTGCATTTTTTTGTTGTGTATGTTTTTTGTTTGTTTTTGTGTGTGATTGATGTGCATGCATGAGCAGGAACATTACTATGATCCGGAGGCTAATACTGGCTATCTTGCTTGGAGACTCAAGACTGTCCAACGCAATACCTATGATGGTGCTAGTGGGTGTCCCAGGCCAAGCTTCCAGCACAGTCCAACAACCCGAAGAGAATCTTTGTTTGTTAGTGGACAGCTTTTTGGTGAGGAGTGCAGAGAGGCTCTGTCTGTTATTAGACACTCAACAGATAGGTCTGTGGTTAAAGAGAAGATGAAAGCTACTTTTGAATATAGACAGAAGCTGGTACATGACCCAGATGCAACATCATCAATCTTGGATGTCTTCCCTCGTTTCCTTGATACACCGGGGTTGGTGAGTATATTTTTAGATATTTCATGATATGAAACTAAAGATAACATTTTGCCAAGAACACTTAAGTAACCAGTATTTGGTTCCTGTTTTGTCTTATTAATAGATTGATCAGGATTTTGCAATGATGCTTGGAGATGAAGCCTCTGGAAGATTTCTTACAAAGTGGTCTTCGTATTTCAAGCAAAAAATCATCGCAGAAAGCCAAAGTCTTCCATCAAGTCCTTGTGTTGAGGAGTTACGAGCATCTTTTGATACGGAGGCTTCAAATGACTGGGGTAAATTTGGACAGTGTTTCAGTATATAAAATACTTACATTTCCATTTGTCTGTCCTAAAACAGTTAACTGAGCGGAAATAGACTAGTAAATTAGTAATTTATGCATCCTTGTGGTTGTAAGCATTTCCAGAAATCTCATCATTTAACTGCTTATTTTCCAACTGTTTTCTAGTCCATGTTTAACCTTTTGTCTCAAATGTGCTTTTTGTCTTTAAGGCTGGGATAGTGACATGGCAGCTCTTCTGTTGTTGCTGCATCTCCTGCCCCCAACATCAAAAGGCCACAAAAAAACAGCAAAAATTAGCTCTGCACAGGCAGCCAATCATCTTGTGAGATTCATCAAGGTATGCTCTATTACTCTACTCTATTTTTTTGTAAAAACTGTTTGTAATTAATGATTTTTGGTCCATGGTAAGCCACAAGATAAAAACAGAAAAGATGCAGTAAATTAATTACCTTTTGTGTATTTGATATGAAATCATGCTGTATCTATAGATATCAGAAGAGATAAAATCTGGTATGGCTTTCCTTTCCAAAAGAAGTTAATCCACAGATTTGGGTTCAGCACACACTCATTGCCCCTGCAAACAGAAGAATGTGAACTTCAAAAATAAAGCATTACTCTGTTTTATTCTACTTGGATCCATTTGTGTTAAGACGGGTTACTTGCTTGGGCCCATAGACCTTATATGCAAGCCAAACAGTTGAAAAGAAATTTTACTCATGATTGAAATGTGCTATTCAAATTCCAGGAAGGAGTCAGCCTCACTGCTTTCCTGGAGAAAGCTAACACCAGGCAGCCCTTCCTTCTCTGCATTGGTGAGCAAAAGAAGAACATTCAGAGGTTCTTCATCATTGTAGACCAGAAAGCTATCCCATGTGATGCTCCAACTTCAGTGGCTGCTTTTGATGGGCTTTTCAAAGCACACTTTGTCTTCAGCCTCTCATATGATGAAGCTCTTTCCAGTTTCTACACCTTCATTCAAACCACAATCTACAACATTGATGTTGGAAACACAAAAGAAAGCCCTCGAGTCAAGGAACTGAGAGCATGTCTGCTGCAAGACCGTTAAATGCCCGCAAGGTCCACACGCTTTTGGGAGGATTTAAAAAAAAACAAAAAAAAAAAACTGTTTGACAATGTTCAAATGCTTTGTTTGTAAAATGCACCACAAAAATTGTTCAGCTCTTTGTCAACATTTGTCAACTGGAAGTCTCATATAAATCATATACATAACAAAATTTCAAGAAGTGTCTCAATCTTGAGTAAAGTAAAACACATTCTGGACCACAAATCACTCCACATTCTCTATTGTTCCCTGATTGCACCGTATTTGAATTACTGTGCAGAGGTTTGGGGCAATACTTACAAATGTTCACTGTCATCAATCTTTATATTACAAAAAAGGGCCTTAAGGATAATCCATAAAACTGGTTACAGAGATCATACAAATCCACTATTCTTAAAATCAAAAATTCTAAAATTCACAGATCTGGTTCATTTTCTCAGTGCACAAATTATATATAAAGCAATAAATAACCTGCTTCCTGACAATATTCTAAAAATGTTTTCTAAAAGGGAACGGGGATACAATTTGAGGGGGGAATTAAATTTAAAACATCCTCGTATCTGTCACGATACACTTTCCCGCAGCAGGGAGGTCGCAGGTCCGGGGGGGAGATCTGAAGCAGACGAGAAGGCAGGTCACCAACTAATCACAAGTCACGGATATGAAGCACAAGAGCTGTGAGAACACTAACGTTAGGGGTACAATCATCCAGCGACGAGAGGATCTGTGTTCCAGCCTCAAATAGTGCTCCCGGTGATGATGGGTGAGTGTTGTCAGGTGTGTGTGTGGGCCAAGGGCGGGAGCCCACAGTGAGCTCCGCCCAGGCAGAGAGGGAGAAAACAGCAACAGCAATTGTAGCCTTGTGGGGCCGACCGGGCAGGCACGGAGACCATGACAGTACCCCCCCCCCCCTCAACGGGAGCCTCCCGGTGACCCACCAGGCTTGCCTGGATGCCTGCGGTGGAAGTCCCGGAGCATGGCACCATCCAGGACAGCAGCTCGAGGCACCCAGGAGCGTTCCTCTATCCCGTAGCCCTCCCAGTCAACCAGGTACTGAAAACCCCGACCCCGGCGCCGGGAGTCCATGATGCGGGTGATATTGTAGACCAGCTGACCATCCACGAGCCGGGGGGGCGGCGGGGCCCTGGAGGGAGGGCACAACGGGCTGGAGAGCACCGGCTTGACCTGAGACACATGCGAATGCGCATGTTGCGCGGCAGCTTGAGGCGGACAGACACAGGGTTCACAATGGCCTCAACGGGAAAAGGGCCAATAAACTGAGGAGACAGCTTCTTCGACTCAGTCCGTAGCGGCACAAAACGGGTAGCCAGCCATACTTGTTGACCGATGGTGTACACGGGGGCCGGTGTCCGGTGACGGTCAGCGAGGGTCTTGTTCCGTTCCTTAGTACGGAGCAGGGCAGCCTGAGTCGCCCGCCAGGCACGACGGCACCCGCGGAGGTGAGCCTGTACAGAAGGAACGGAGTGCTCACCTTCGATGGCCGGGAGCAAAGGTGGTTGATAGCCCAGGGACGCTTCGAAGGGAGACTTGCCCGTGGCGGAGGATGTGTGGCTGTTGTGGGCGTATTCGATCCATGGAAGCTGTTCACTCCAGGTCGATTGGTTGTGCGAAGTGACACAGCGGAGGGCAGCTTCCAGCTCCTGGTTGGCCCGCTCCGATTGCCCGTTACTCTGTGGATGGAAACCGGAAGACAGACTGACCTTGGCCCCCAGTGCGGAGCAGAACTCCCTCCAAACACGGGACGTGAATTGCGGCCCCCTATCCGAGACGATGTCCTCGGGGATCCCGTGAAGACGGAACACATGGGAGGTGAGGAGCCGGGCCGTCTCCAAGGCCGAGGGGAGCTTCGGGAGGGCGACGAAGTGTGCAGCTTTGGAGAAACGGTCGATAATGGTAAGTATGGCGGTGTTACCAGCGGAGGGCGGCAGGCCCGTGACAAAGTCCAAAGAAACATGGGACCATGGTCGAGCTGGTGTAGGGAGAGGCTGCAGAAGACCCGGTGGAGGGCGGTTCGAAAGCTTATTCCGGGCGCAGGTCGAACAGGCGGCTACATACTCCTTGGCATCCCTAGTCATAGCAGGCCACCAGAAGTAACGTCGGAGGAACGAGCAGGTGCGGAGGACCCCAGGATGGCATGAAAAGCGGGCGGTGTGAGCCCACTGGAGAACCTGAGAGCGGACGGCTGAAGGAACGAAGAGGCGACCAGGTGGACCAGTGCCAGGATCCGGTTCGGTCTCCTGCGCCTCTTGGATGAGCCCCTCGATCTCCCAGGAGATGGCTCCAATTACGCAGGCGGCCGGGAGGACAGGCTCAGGGTCCGAGTCCTCCCCAGTGATGGAGAATTGCCTGGACAGGGCGTCTGGCTTTACGTTCCATGTTCCTGGCCTGTAGGTGATAGTGAAGTCAAAACGAGCGAAAAACAGTGCCCACCTGGCTTGCCGGGAATTGAGACGTCTAGCCGAGCGCAGGTACTCCAGATTCTTGTGATCCGTCCAGACGATGAATGGTTGTGCTGCTCCCTCCAACCAATGTCTCCACTCCTCCAGGGCCAGCTTGACGGCCAGAAGCTCCCGGTCCCCGATGTCATAGTTACACTCTGCTGGGGAGAGACGGCGAGAATAAAAGGCACACGGGTGCAGCTTACCGTCCATCTGTTGAGACAGAACTGCCCCAACGCGTCCACTTCCACAACGAACTTCCGTGTAAGGTCCGGTTGCCGGAGTATGGGAGCGGTGGTGAACCTGTCCTTGAGCAGGGCGAAGGCTCGCTGAGCGGCAGAATCCCACTGGAAGGGAACCTTGGGAGAGGTGAGTTTAGTGAGAGGGAGAGCGATTCTGCTGAAATCACGAATGAACCGTCTGTAAAAGTTGGCGAATCCCAAAAAACGTTGCACTTGGCGGCGATCAGGAGGAGTAGGCCATTCCACCACAGCCCGCACTTTCTCCGGATCAGTCCGCAAGTCCCCCTTCTCGATAATGTGGCCCAGAAAACTCACTGACGCCACGTGGAAATCGCACTTCTCCCCCTTCACAAAGAGCCGGTTCTCCAGAAGGCGTAGCAGGACCTGCCGGACATGGACCTTGTGCTCCTCGAGTGTCTTAGAAAAGATCAAGATGTCATCCAAGTACACAAATACACAACGGTTAACAAAATCACGAAGGACATCATTAACCATCGCCTGAAACACTGCGGGGGCGTTAGTCAGCCCAAACGGCATCACGAGATACTCAAAGTGGCCCCGATGCGTATTGAACGCGGTCTTCCACTCATCCCCCTCCCTGATGCGCACCAGGTGGTAAGCGTTGCGCAGATCCAGCTTGGTAAAGACGGTCATGCCTTGAAGCAGTTCAAAGGCGGAGGAAAGCAACGGCAAAGGGTATTTGTTCTTAACAGTGATCTGATTAAGGCCCCGAAAGTCAATACACGGCCGCAGCGAACCATCCTTCTTATCCACGAAAAAAAACCCAGCCGCGACAGGGGAAGAGGAGGGGCGAATCAACCCTGCCACCAGCGACTCCGAGATGTAACGCTCCATAGCATCCCTCTCAGGCCGGGAGAGGCTGTACAGGCGGGTAGACGGCAGCGGAGCTCCAGGAAGAAGATTGACGGCACAATCGTACGGGCGGTGCAGGGGAAGGGACCGCGCCCGATCCTTACAAAAAACATCCCGCAGATCATGATAAACCCGCGGAACCATCGAGAGGTCCGGGGCGTCCGACGGCGAGGCCGTGGGTGGGAGCGAAACGGGGGAAGCCGCAGCCCGGAGGCAGTTCATATGGCAGGCCACACTCCAACCTAGTACGGCACCCTTCTCCCAGTCGATATGCGGGTTGTGGAGGACAAGCCAGGGGTGACCCAGAACCAGCGGAGTGAGAGGAGCCTTAAACGAAAAAAAACAAATCCTTTCTGCGTGATTGCCAGACAGAGATAATGAAAGGAATTCAGAAACATGAGTGATGTCAGGCAGGCACTGGCCCGACAGTGCGTGAACGCGGAGGGGGCGTGACAGAGGCTCCAAGGCGATGTTCAGTTTGGCGGCGAGTGAGGTGTCAATAAAGTTCTGCTCAGCCCCAGAGTCAATGAGAACGGAGAGAGAATGAGAAACAGTCCGAACACGCAGAGTAGCCGGCAAAAGAAGCCTGGGGAGAGGGCTTTCACTCGACAGATCGCCCACCAGCACCCTCACGATCACTGGTGAGCGCGCCCTTTTGCCAGCGTTGGGCAGGAGGAGACAGAGTGGCCTTTACAGCTGCAATAAACGCACTCACCGGAGGCAAGACGGCGCTGGCGCTCCGCGGGCGACAGCCGTGAGCGCCCAAGCTGCATGGGCTCTTCCCCATCCCCGGTGTCGGCATCACACGACCCATGGGCTGCAGTAGGGGTCCCACAAAAGTCCAGCGGGGCATGCCCCGAACGCGCGCGTGCGCTCCGATGTGCGCGCACCTGATCGTCCACCCGCATACACAAAACCAGAAGCGCATCCAGGGAGGAAGGCAGTTCACGGAGCATTAGTTCATTCTATATTTCCTCATTAATATTAGTGAGCAATGCACTTTTAAGGGCCTCTTCCCCCCATTTCGCCTGTTCAGCCAAGGTAGAAAAGTCAATAGAAAAATCAGCCATGCTGCGTTTACCTTGTTTAAGCGCACGCAAGCGCTGGCCGGCGGTGGCAGTTGTGGCTTTCCTGTCAAACACACCTTTAAACTTAGTAAGAAAGTCAGAAAAGGTGATGTCCGGCTCCGCCTGAAGCGCAGCTTGAGCCCAGGTTAGAGCACGGTCCTGGAGTAACTGGACGATATAAGCAATTTTCGCACCATCAGTAGAAAAGGTTTGCGGTTGCTGGCGAAACTGAAGGGCACACTGAGTGAGAAAACCAGCACATTTATCAATCTCTCCCGTGAAAGCCCTGGGAGGCTGGATGATTCTGTCACGATACACTTTCCCGCAGCAGGGAGGTCGCAGGTCCGAGGGGGGGATCTGAAGCAGACGAGAAGGCAGGTCACCAACTAATCACAAGTCACGGATATGAAGCACAAGAGCTGTGAGAACACTAACGTTAGGGGTACAATCATCCAGCGACGAGAGGATCTGTGTTCCAGCCTCAAATAGTGCTCCCGGTGATGATGGGTGAGTGTTGTCAGGTGTGTGTGTGGGCCAAGGGCGGGAGCCCACAGTGAGCTCCGCCCAGGCAGAGAGGGAGAAAACAGCAACAGCAATTGTAGCCTTGTGGGGCCGACCGGGCAGGCACGGAGACCATGACAGTATCCGTACAACATTAAAAAGTTTTTGCATCTCTGTGTGTGGAGTGAAGCTGTGGAACAGACTAAGTAAAGATATGAAGCAATGTCCAAGCATGGCGCAGTTTAAAAAGCGGTTTAAGGATATGGTTTTTACAGGGTACAGGGAAAAGGTAGAGATTTGATAGGGTGTTCTTGTCTAATATTTTCATGTGTGTGCGGGTGCACGGGTATGTTGGTATGGGTATATATATATATATTTGTAGGTTGTGTATCCTTGAGGTGAAAATGTGTATATGTGCGTATGTGTATATACGTATGTATGGATAGACAGAAACATATGTATATATTAAAAAAAAAAAAATTACACATGACATATAATGTAATTGCAAGGAGGTATTTTTGTAGTCTATTGATACTATATAGTGGAAAAGGGGTGGGATTAAATAAGCTTATGCTTCTTCCTGCTCCTTTTTGAACATGAACTTTATTTGGAGTTGTGGTTGCTCGTTTTCCTTTTGTTTTGCTTTGTTCATTTGTCTCTTTTAATTCTATTTTGTTGTACTTTTTCAACATGTTCAAAATAAAGATTCAATCAATCAATCAAACATTTAAAATTTCATCATGGTTTATATCCAAACAAAAATCTGCATTTAAAATGTGGAGAGCAAGGATGTCTTTCATCTTTTTGTACTTACAATGGCTTTAGAAAACATCTTCATAATGTACATAGTCATTATCACGATAAACATGTAGGGATGGAACAGGAAGTTGCCCAACAAACACATTCTCTAGGAGACTCTTTTAGTGATCAACCATCTACTTCTGCATCTGTATCACAGGTTCCCACTGTTATTTCACAGGACTCGCTTGTTGGAATGTGTGGATCTATTGTCGCTCACTTACAAGCTTCTGGTCTTACTGAGAGTGCTGTTCAAACAATAATTAGTTCTGTTGAGGAAGTTGTCAGTGATGTTCAGAGTCAAGCAAGAGAAGTAGTACTCCAAACATTTTCCCCTGATAGTAAGGAATCAGACATTTACAAAAGAGTTGAGCACAATTTAAACCAATTAGATAACCCCTTTTCAAAATTTAACACTGAGGAAAAAAAGACAGAAATATTACGATGAAAAATGGGAAATAGTTGAGCCTAAAGAATTTGTACTTGGTGTAAGATTGGATACACGTAGACATAGAACTACAGGGGTTTATAGCGAAACACCTGTCAGAGACAAATACATGTATGTGCCCATTTTAGGTACGATACATTCAATTTTCAAGAATAAAGACATTAGAGAATGCTTCTTGCATGAGAAACAAACACAAGCTGGGTTATACAAAGACATTAATGATGGATTATATTTCCAAAACCATCCTCTGTTTTCACAACAGAAATATGCTCTACAGATTTTACTGTATTACGATGATTTTGAAACTGCTAACCCATTAGGTTCGAAGAAAGGGATCCACAAACTGGGCTGTATTTATTTCACTATAAAAAACCTCCCACCAAAGGTTAACTCTGTGCTGATGAATGCACATCTAGCTGCTCTTTTCTACACAGACGACTTAAAGAAATATGGTTTTGAAGAAATACTAAAGCCTTTGATGACTTGAAAATTTTAGAAACTAAAGGAATCCTGCTTCCCTTTACTGAAGAGCCAGTGTTTGGTTCTGTTGTTCAAGTTACAGGAGACAATCTTGCTTTAAATGGCTTACTAGGTTTTGTTGAATCATTTAGTGCAACAAACTGGTGTAGGTTTTGTTTAGTAAACAAGGAAGAAATTCAGTCTGTATTTAATGAAGACAGTTCGGACATTGTTCTGCGCTCCAGAGAACTTCATATTGAACACTGTAATGCGTTAAGTGAAGACCCTGCTCTCACTTCCGTTTATGGAGTTAAAAGATCTTGTGTGCTCAATTCATTGGAATATTTTCACAGCACTGACAATTATGCAGTTGATATAATGCACGATTTATTGGAAGGAGTTGTGCAGTATGAGCTCAAACTTTTTTTTCAATACATGATCAAAAATGGCTACATCTCCATTAGCACATTACTTGACAGGATACAGACGTTTAATTATGGTTTTGTAGAGCGTAAAAATAAACCAAGTGGGTTAAAAATAGATGATAACAGCAAACATTTAGGTTTAAATGCCATTCAGTCATTATGTATCCTACGCAATACTGCACTAATTTTTGGAGACATAGTTGAGCGGGACAATAGCCACTGGAATTTTGTTCTCCTGTTGTTGCAAATTGTTGATATTGTGTTGTCCCCAGTCCTTACTGATGGCATGATATGTTACTTGAAACATCTGATCTGTGATCACCATAACATGTTTAAAAAATTGTTCCCTGGTAGAAAATTAATTCCTAAACACCACCTAATGATTCACTATCCAAGGTGTATTAAGAAAATTGTCCCTCTTATCCACATATGGTGTATGCGTTTCGAAGCAAAACACAATTTTTTTTAAAAGGGCTGTCAAAAATTTTAAAAACCTTACAAAATCTCTAGTAAAGCAACATTGTCAATTGGCCTTTTACTATGAAAATTATTGTTTTAAAAGATTTCAGTTCGGTCCTTTAAAATTAAAAAGAGTTCATAGCATGGAAGGTGGACATTTGTTGTGCGAGTCATTAAATGTAGATTCATGTGTAAATGTTTCAACTACAAATTGGGTTAGAAATTATGGCACTGAATACCAGGTTGGTTTGTTTTTATGCACTGGAATGTCCAGTGATCTACCAGTCTTTAAGAAAATTTGCTATATCATAATACATGAACAACATGCATTCATATTAGGCTGTACTGTCAACACCTTGTACTTTGATGAACACTTTCATGCATACTGCATTGAAGAAAAAAGTAATGAGCATGCTGTTATTTCAATTGACCAGCTCACCTATGTTAGACCCTGTGACAAGCAATATTCAAAGGAAAATGAGAAGATATACATTATTCCATATTGTTACATGTTTTAAAAAATGTTTTGAAAATGTGGGGCATATAAAAATAAATCTTTTTCAGAAGAACATTGGCTCTTTTTAATATTTTTTTCCCCAAGGAATTTCTAAAAGATCAAAACAGTAAAATTTACACTTTTTAGAATTAATTAGACGATAACTCTTTTATAGTCAAAATAAAATACTCTGTAAGAGTTTATATATTAACTCTTAACACCTAGTTAGTGTTAATGAGTGTTAAATTTTCAACTCCAGGCAGATTTGATATTTAACACTAAATCAGAGTTCATGTACCAACTCTCCAAAAAGAGTTAAATTAACACTCTCTGGTGTGGACCCATATAGAAACTTTAATAGTGTTGAAATCAAATCTGACGGTGTTAATTTGGACATGCTGGATTTGCTGTGTAGGGACGCAGTTTGTCCCGTACTTTAGCTATAATGGAAAAAGACACAAAGCTGGATTTATTCTGTGTGTTTACACTGCACAGCTGCCTCTTCTTCTGTCATTCTCTCCCCCTCCTTCTCCTGTTGCTACTTCAATCATGAAACTGGATTGAAACCAGGATCCTTTTCTATGTAGCTGACAGCTGGTAACTGTGCAGGGGCGGGTCTAGCAAAGTTTTGCCAGGGGGGCAGGTGGGGCATTAACAGGGAGAGGGGGGCACAAAGAAACACTTTTTTTTCTTATTCTCATTTAAAATATCTAACTTTAATTAAATAATTATCTGAATCTTGCGAACAAAGTTTTTATCTGACGTAAAATGTATAGAAATCATACATATACCAACAAGACAGTGTACATCACTGTCACAACAGCATTTGTTTTCATTCAAAGGCTTTATGGCTTTAATACCTGGTGGGCCGGTCTGAGTTAAAATGCCCGATTTTTTGTCCCAGTCAGACCTGCAGGTTAATACTGGCAGTGTCACCATGCCAGCTGACTGTATTTCATCATCAGCCACTGTTGTTCTTTATACATCAAAATACAAAGTTATAACGCAGCATAGAAAGTATTTACTTGCTTTTCAGGTTCAATTCAAAAATGTTAGCCTTTTCATTTGTTTCCCCACTTTTTTCCTGTTTTTAGAAAATCAAACACCAGTTTGGGAAAATTTTCTTTTTTTAATAGGCAGATAAAGTTTTGCATTGGCTTATTTTCCAGTCGTATGTTAAAAATGTTCGTATTTTAATATTCAAAAATGCTTTTGCCCAAAACATATCCAACAGTGGGGCAAAAAGTGCTTAGTCAGCCACCGATTGTGCAAGTTCCCCCATTAAAATGATGACAGATCAGTAATTTGCACCAAGGTGTACACTTCAACTTGAGACAGAATGTGAAAAAAAATCCCATGGAACTTCACATGGTGATTTGTAAAGAATTTATTTAAATAGGGTGGAACTAAGTATTGGTAAGTCGAACAAGGAAAATCTTTGTCTGTCACAGACCTGTAACGTCTGTAAGAAGCTTTTCTGTCCCCCCACTCGTTACCTGTATGAATGGCACCTGTTTGAACTCATCAGTGTCTGTAAAAGACCCTGTCCACAGCCTCAAACAGACAGACTCCAAACTCCGCCATGGCCAAGACCAAACAGCTTTTGAAGGAACACAGGAAAATAGAAACACATACCAGACTGGAAAAGTAAATATGCACAGCAAGCATTGGTGTGAAAAAATCAACTGTGGAAGGTAGGAATCATCAGAAAATGGAAGACATACAAGACCACTGATAATCTCCCTCGATGGGGCTCCACGCAAGATCTCATCCCGTGGGGTCAGGGAAAATAGTAATGAGCGGTGACAAAGATTCCAGAACCACACGGGGGGACCTGGTGAATGACCTGCCGGCTGGGACCAAAGTAACAAAGGTCACCATCAGTAACACACTACAACGGCAGGGAATCAAATCCCGCAGTGCCAGACGTGTTCCGCTGCTGAAGCCAGTGCATGTCCAGGCCCGTCTGAATTTGCCAGCACATGGATGATACAGCAGAGGATTGGGAGAATGTCATGTGGCCAGATGAAACCAAAGTAAACAAACTTTTTGGGATAAACTCAACTCGTCGTGTTTGGAGGAAGAAGAATTACTGAGCTGATCCCCAAGACACCATACCTACTGTGAAGCATGGGGGTGGAAACATCATGCTATGGGGCTGTTTTCTGCCAAGGGGACAGGATTCGTGCGTGTTAAGGACAGAATGAATGGGGCCATGTATCGTGAGATTTTAGCCGAAAACCTCCTTCCATCAGTGAGACTTTTGAAGATGAAACGAGGCTGGGTCTTCCAACATGACAATGATCCAAAACACCGCCCGGGCAACAAAGGAGTGGCTCCGTAAGAAGCATTTGAAAGTCCTGGAGTGGCCTAGCCAGTCTCCAGACCTCAACCCCATAGAAATCTGTGGCGGGAGTTGAAAGTCCGTTTTGCTCGGCGACAGCCCCAAAACATTCACTGCTCTCGAGAAGATCTGCATGGAGGAATGGGCCAAAATACCAGCTACTGTGTGTGCAAACCTGGTAAAGACCTATAGTAAACGTTTGACCTCTGTTATTGCCAACAAAGGTTATGTTACAAAGTATTGAGTTGTCATTTTTGTTATTGACCAAATACTTATTTTCCACCCTGATTTACGAATAAATTCTTTGACAAATCCTACCATGTGGATTCATGGATTTTTTTTTCACATTCTGTCTCTCACAGTTGAAGTGTACCTCTGGTGCAAATTACTGACCTCTGTCATCATTTTAGAGTGGGGGAACTTGCACAATCGGTGGCTGACTAATACTTTTTTGCCCCACTGTATGTCAGTAAAAATACTTTGCAAATATTGCTGTCCTTGAATGCTGAATAAACACTGACAGAGCACTGATTGTATCTCTTGTACTTTATCAACACAGTATCTAAAAACTTTGCACCGTAGTGGTTAAAATCTCATTCTAATAAGAGTTAAAAGCGCATTTGGTTATTAGGTTTAAAGGGTTATTGAATTATGGTTAATGGTTGGTAGAATTGTTTTTAACATTACATCTGCCACCCTTCTCCAAATCTGTGCCCCTACCTGGTCCCCCCAACAAAAATTTTCTAGACACGCCACTGATAGAAGAAGGTCAAATTTGAAAGAAAACCATTCCATTCACAGTTAAGATGGATCAATTGATGAGTCTATAGTGTACAAAGTTTGTCTTCTGTAGTACATGCTAGAAGACGAGCACAGGAATGGCCCTGGTCAGGTGCCTTTTTAACAGCCACCTTTGGATATAAAGTTCACTTATTTAAATGGTGGGAGAAATAAAATAAAGGCCTGTTGCTGTAAGAAATAAATAAACGTAGTTTGTTGAATTGAGAGAGTAATAGTGGCTCCACTTCATTTTTCTCACTCTCACTTGCAGCATTTCTTCCCGCCCTTAGAGGTAAAGGTCAATGAACTTCAAAGCGCGAGAGGCAATAAAAGCAGATAAGGTGAGGAATAAAAACTGTCTATCAAAACACAGTTTCAACAATGGTTACCTATACTAAAAAATACTAACTAACTATGAAAGCCATTGTTGCTTTTTGGAATCCTTTTTGCATGTCTCTGTCAACCTAGCTCCCTCCAAAACAATGCTTTGTGAGTCCAAAGGACCCCCTTTGATAAGGTTGATAGGTGTATTTGGACCAAAGGGAAAAGTGTTGAACAGAGTCCAAGAGTTACATGGATTTCCTGAAAGTAACTAAATGTACGGAGCTCCCTCAAGCAGCTTTGGTACAGGTGCTGTTGTCCTGCTGTATCTGGACTGCTGATAAAAATGCCAACGTAAATCAAGTAACAAAGCTGATGAGGCATCCCATTGAGGTATGTGAAAGAGTTGTTGAAGCAAGGTTAGAAGAGCAATGATGATTAGTGAGGAGCAGTATATCTTCATGATGATTAAAATATCTACAGATGGATTGGCTGGTTTGAGACTATTGATGGACAAATATAGGTCAGAAGGAGTTGCATTGTGTCTTTTTGGATCTAGAGAATGCATTTGACAGAAAACACTGTAGATCTGTTTTGAGGGTAGCGAGCATCTGGAAGAGAACTTGAAGAGAAGACATTTTCACTAGAACCCAGGCAGAATACGTGTGTGAACGACAGGTGGAAAAGTAAATATGCAAAGAACAGAGGTAGTGAAGATAGATGAGTTTAAATACATGGACTCAACCATCCAAAGCAGGTGAAGAAGAAGTAGATTCTGGGTGGAGTGGGTGGAGACAGGTGTCATGTGTCACAGAATGCTAACAGCAAGATTGAAAGGGGGCTTTTAAAAGATAGTAGTGAGACCTGCTATGATGTATGGTTTGGAGACCGTAGCACTGACAAATAGACACGGGTGTAGTTGGAGATGCCACGATTTTTACTGAGAGCGACCAGAATGGATTTATGTTAAATGGACACATCAGAGGGACAGCTCAGGTTGAGGGGCTCGGAGATAAGAGTTAGAGACAAGGTTGAGATGGTCTGGATATGTGTACAGGAGGTACTGTGAATAAACTGGATATATGATGTTCAAAATGGAACTGCCAGGCAGGAGGAAAGACCACAATTAAGGTTCATCGATAGGACATACCAAGGGTTGGTGTGACCAAGGAGGATGCTAGAGATAGGGTGAGACAGGAAGAATACTCCAGTGATTAGAAAGTGCCTAAATAGTACTCCAACGA
This sequence comes from Aulonocara stuartgranti, assembly GCF_965226115.1. Lineage (NCBI taxonomy): Eukaryota > Metazoa > Chordata > Actinopteri > Cichliformes > Cichlidae > Aulonocara > Aulonocara stuartgranti. The sequence continues at coordinate 15,458,402 of NC_138940.1, read as the reverse complement.
AAAAAAAACCATGTAATTTTCACTTTTCAGACCTTTCAGCCTTTCTCTCCATGCATTTTATTTGCAGCTTTGTCATACCATTTAATTTGTATTGTCAGTAATCAGTAAATTTAAACACACAGATAAATGTTTCTGTTCATGCCACCAAAACATTCTTTGGTTTTTAAAGTGTGGGTCACTGCAAGGCAAGGTATTTACTTTGTTAGAGAAAATGAATTTACTTTTCAATGTTCCCGAAAGGGTTTGTTTCAAAAGAAGTGCTCATCTGAACAGGCATATAATACCAGAGGTACTGATATGCACACTGAATGGCAAGAATCTTGATGTAAATTTGACCAAAATGCAATGAACTGGCACTCCTGAAAGGTGCTTGTGGTGTTGCAATTGCTACAAGTGAAAAGTAGCAAAAGTAGGTGTGCGAAGAATTTAAATAAGAAAGCTCAAGAGAGAAGCAGCTTACTTTCTCACTTTCAAACACCAAGCCAATCTCTATGTAAAGTAGGTTCTTGTCAGATTGTCAGTTTCAGAAAGTCACACTAACAGTATAATGCTTGCTTCCAGTGCCAACATAGGAAAGATAAGTGCCTTGGGGAGGTTGCAGCCTCTATTCCAACTCCTCATGTGTTCTTCGCAGAGCCACAAAATAGGTTCTTTGAGCTTTTTTTTTAACTATATAACATTGAAAAAAAAAGTTACTTCTATATAAACCTCTTAAATCCATGCTGGTGAAAAGGAGTGGACTTTTTTCATTCTGTTTCATAATTTAACTCCATGTAGAGTCACTCGCATCTGTAAAGTTTCTACAAAGAGAAAGAAACAGGACCTTCCAATTAGTCATGGTAATGCTGGTTACAGATAAATAAGTGCCATGTTTTACAAATTTACAAAGTCCATGCAAGAAAGAAGGTGGTGGTAGCTGCAAGAGTAGCATTTTTTTTTATCAACCAAGAAGTTGTTATTCACATCCTATTATTCACAAAGACAAAGACTTTCATCTTTTGCGCTTGTTTGACAACTCACGGGTTAGTTTTGTTTTCACTTGGTTTTTACTTGCCCTTTCAGCAATTTAGCATTTTTAGTTTGTAAAACTAACCAAGTTTTTTTAGGGGCTCAGAGTCTTGAAAAAGGATTGATCCCATCTAATTTCTTATTTTTTGAATATTTGTCACACTCATCTGTGAAAAGTATAAGGTGCGAGTGGTGGACCTTCCAATTCTATTATTCTATGGCAAATCCCAGTCAGTCTCCAGAGAACACAGGGCTCATTGAGGACACTGAACATTCAGCCCACTCTCATAATTATTTGGTCACAAACTTACATCAGTGGCCTGATAGATGTTATTTTGTAGCTCTGGCAGTGCAAAAAGTAGCAGATACTGGTCCTTCTGATGGGTTAAGGACTTTCTACAGCCCTGTCCAGTTCTCCTAGAGTCACTGCTTGCTGGCAGACACAGCAAACCTACTGGCAATGGCATGTACTGATGTGGCATCTTGGAAGAGTTGGACTATAAGGGCATTGTCTGTAGGGTCCAGGTGTCCCCTCAATCTATCAGAGTGATACTGACTTTAGGGGGGAAAAGAAAGAAGCATTTTGGAAAAAAAAAAAAAAAAACGAGGGAAAAATGTCAGTGGCCTCCACCTGTAAAACTATTCTTGTTTTGGGGGTGTTTCATTGTTGCCCGTCTAGTGCATCTGATGTTAATTTTATTAACATAAAAGCACTGTAAGTGAAGGAAGTGAGAGGTAAGTGATGGAAGTGACGGGAAAAGGTAAGCGACCCATGTTGTAGGTGACGTCGCAGACGCAGGAGATTTGGTGGAAAAAAAGCAAATGGTAGCATAGAATTTAACAAAGTTTCTTTAAGCTTCAGTATTGCCAAATAAACTAATCAATTGTCATATAACTAATAACTAGGGGTACAACAATACTCGTATCGATATTGAACCGTTCGACACAGTGCTTTCGGTTCGGTATGCATATGTATCGAACAATACAAAATTTTTAATTTATTTTATTTTATCAACTTTTCTTCTGACGATGCTGTCTGTGTTGAGCGCTCAGTGGATCTGCACTCGACAGTGCAGCCTAGGCAGGGTAGTCGAACGCAGATTCACTGAGCGCAGGGCAAGCTAGCAGATAGAAGTTAAGCTCTCGTTGCAACATGGCAAATTGAACCTCCCCCACCCTCATTCAGATCTGGCGTTTGGAACTATTTTGGTTTTCATGTGACGTATGACCCTGAAGGTAAGTGCGTCATGGACAAAAGTAAAACAGTATGTCAGATGTGCCACGCAATGCTCAATTACATTGGTGGGAACTAGTGCGTTAGCTTGTTGACGTGTTGACGCCATCCAGCCCCACGCACGGGGTGATCCGCGGTAGCTCGTTAGCGGAGTTCTGCCGTGTTGTGGCATTAACGTCATTTCAACGAGATTAACGCTGACAGCACTAGTGGGAACACAACAAATATGACTGCACATTTACTCCGACATCATCCTAGTGCAAAGACAAGTGGAAGCAGACAAAAACAACAAGCACACATGCTACAAACTTTACCCGAGTCATTTGGACAGCCGTTAGCACATGATTCTCCTTATGGGGACCTGATATGTTTAATATGCTACTGAGAATATAGCCCAGAAGAAGCGTATAGTATAGCATTTATTTTGGAAAGAGCCATTTCCCTGTAATAAACTCTCTTTTCCAAAGATGAGTGATTTCTTGATCAGATAGATTATTTTATCCCTTTGTTGTTTCAGCAACATTAAATTTAAAAACTGTACTTTTCAGTTAAAATATATATTTATAATTTTAATAAATGACAAATTAAAAAGGCATGAGCATTTTTTTTTGTATCGAAAAAATATCGAACCGTGACACCAAAGTATCGAACCGAAACGTGAATTTTGTGTATCGTTGCACCCAAACTAATAACATCTGTCCTATCATCTCTAACACCCTGGAGGACAATGGGGAGAGTTTAGACGCTCTCCAAGATTACATTGACCGGTGCTTCCAAGATTTAGTAATGAAGAAGGCTCAGAGTGCATCTTCCCCGGCCAAAATTGAGACACCGTCATTGAAGAGATGTCGCCCGCCAGACTCCCCCGGCACAACATCACCTGCCGGCAAAGACATTGCAGACATCCTGGAGTCAATCGACAAGCGATTTTCCAGTTTCGATGCGAGGCTGTCCCTGGTGGAGATTTTAGACCGGGAATTTAAATCTCTGAGAGAATCCCTGGAATTTAGCCAGGAGCAGGTGGAAACGCTTGCTGCTGAAAATTCCACGCTACGGGAGTCGGGCAAATCTCTCACCGGTAACGTGACCCAGTTAAACATAGAAAATAAAAAAAAAATAAAAGAATCCATTATCGATCTACAAGCCCGTAGCATGCGAGACAACCTTGTGTTTTCTGGTATTCCAGAATCTGCCGGAGAGGACGCGGAAGCAACGGTGAAAAGCTTCATTAAAATCCACCTGAAGCTGCCGCAGGACACCGTAAAGAACATCGCCTTCGAAAGAGTGCATCGCTTGTATGCCATAAGGTCGCCGACTGGGAGACCACGTTCAATTGTGGCCAAATTCGGCCAATTCAAACAGAAGGAACAGGTGAAGAGTCGCGGCAGGGAGCTGAAAGGAACTGACTTCAGCGTGAACGACCAGAAAAAGACCAAAGAGATCCTGGAACGATGCAAGGTCCTGTTCCCAGTTCCACGTAGCTTCATCCAGGAGAGGCTCCCGCACTGTCATCGCCGTGGACCGGCTCTATGTAGCCAGCACCACTCCGTGGTTATATTGACTGCACTCCAGATAAGAACCCGCTACACTCTTTTCTTATTCATTCACACTCTCTCCTTTAACATGTGTTTAACCTAGTAATATCAGTATGATGTCATAGCCGATATAACACCGTCACCCTCCGTCATTGCTTTAATTGGAATGTTTCAGTTTCTTTTCTTTTTTGTTGTCGCTTACCGTTCTCGTGGTTTTTTTTCTCTTCTTTTTTCTTTCACTGCTGTGATCACCTACTTCCCCACTCACCTACAAACAACACCCTCTATTTCTGCATATTCACGCACCACGATCATGCAAACACATGCGCTCAACGGCAGCACATTTACAACAGCCTCACAGCACACACAGACTTATAGGACACACACACAAGCCACGCTTGTTCATATTAGTGAATAAACACACACATAGTCACTTATGGAGCCTCTCACCACATATTTTTTTTCTCTTTCTATTTACAAACAAGTGATGTTTCCACATTCTCTCCACCCGTCTAAACGAAACACCTAGCGTACATCAGACATTAGACATACACACACAATTATGGGCACACTAAGGTTTGTCACATGGAATGTAAATGGAGCTGGCACCAGAGAAAAAAGGTTAAAGATATTTAACCAGCTTAAAAAACTACAGGCAGATGTTGTTTTATTACAAGAGACTCACAGGCCTGTCACAGGTTTAAACGAACTTAAAACACCTGAGTTTCCTAATGTGTTCGCAGCCTGTTATAATTCTAGACAAAGGGAGAAGCAATTCTAATACATAAAAACGTTAATTTCACAGTACTCGATACAGTTATAGATCCAGAGGGCAGATTCTTAATCATTAAACTATCTATACGTGATAAAAAGCTATGTATTGTAAGTGTATATGGTCCAAATGTTGATCCCTCATTCTTTCACGATTTTTTCAGTGCACTCTCTGAACACTTAGATGGCACACTTGTTCTTGGAGGCAACCTCAACCTTGGACTAAATGAAGAAATGGATATGCTCAATACAGCAGGAACTCAGTGTAATTGGCAGTCCACAAATATAATCGAACAGTATATGAGCGACTTTGGTCCTTGCGATGCATGGCGCTCCCTTCACCCCACAGTAAGGAATATTCTTTCTTCTCACATGTCCATCACTCCTACTCTCATCTGGATTATTTCCTAGTCAGCAGCTCACTGCTGAGTGATATTTCAGACACTGAGATTCACCCTATAGCTGTCAGTGATCATGCTCCTGTATCTTTAACACTAATACATAAGAAGAATGCTACACCAAGTAAAAACTGGAGATTCAATACATCGCTGCTCATAGATGAAGACTTTATTAAATATTTTAAAAAAAGAGTGGACTTCATATTTAGACTTTAATGACACTCCCGGAACATCAGCTTCTGTTCTATGGGAATCAGGGAAAGCTGTGATGAGAGGTAAAATCATTTCTTTCTCATCACACAAAAAGAAAGAAGAAAACAAAAATATTCAGGAACTAGAAAAAACCATCAAATCCTTAGAAGCCTACACGTGCGACCGAGATAAAGAATTAATGAACAAAATATACAAAACAAAACTAGAATTAAATGAAATTATTAATAAAAAAAGACACAATTCCTAGTACAAAGACTTCTCTTGCAGAATTTTGAACACAGTAACAAATCAGGTCGATTTCTAGCTAACCAGTTAAAAATAAATAAAGAAAAAACAACTATATGTGCTGGAAGAATAAACAACATTTTTAGGGATTTCTATGAAACTTTATATACACCACAAATAAACCCATCTAAAAATGAAATTGAGCAGTTTCTTGACAATGTAACTCTTCCAAAATTACTAGACAGCCAAGCAATGGCACTGGATTTGCCACTGACGCCAGGTGACCTCCAGGAAGTCCTGATGCCCAATAATAAGGCTCCAGGTCCAGAAAGCTACCCTGCAGAATTCTACAAAGAACTCTGGACAATTTTGGCACCAGTATTCCACGGAATGTTGCAGGAAATCAAGGAAAATGGCAGACTACCACCAAATATGAATTCTGCTAGCATTAGTCTCCTGCTAAAACCAGGCAAAGACCCTTTATTTCCCCCAATCGTCCAATATCCCTTATAAATGCAGACCTCAAAATAATCTGAAAAGCCCTCTCAAAAAGATTAGAGAAGATAACCCCCTTTTTAATTCATCCTGACCAAACTGGTTTCATAAAAGGTAGGCACTCATCAACAAACGCACGTAGATTACTTAATTTAACACTTAGAGTGTTAACACTAGACTACTCATACAGTAAAAACATTGAAACCACAATATTATCTCTAGATGCAGAAAAAACGTTTGACAGAGTTAACTGGAAATTTTTATTTGCAACTTTACACAAATTTGGTTTTGGAAACTCTTTCATAAACTGGCTAAGAATATTATGTAATTCCCCAACAGCTTGTGTCAGAACAAATGACCAGACATCCTCCAGCTTCTGTCTCCTGAGGGGCACCAGACAGGGATGCCCACTCTCCCCCTCACTGTTTGCAATTTTTATCGAACCACTAGCAACAGCATTTAGACAGGCTACAACAATTAAGGGCAAATGTAAGAACGTAGAACATAAAATCAGTCTATGCGGATGATGTGTTACTTTTTTTTCCAAAACTCACAAATCAACCTTTCTGAGGTAATTACTCTAATAAACTGGTTTTCAAGGGTTTCAGATTATTCAATTAACTGGTCAAAATCTACAGTTCTTCCAATTAACTGCTCCTTCCATAATTCTTCTTCTGCCCCACTACAATCTGGAAATATTAAATATTTAGGTATTAATGTCTCTCCTAAGCTTTCAGACTAAACTAAATTAAACCACATCCCACTTCTAAAGAAAGTAGAAGTCGATCTGACTAGATGGAAATCTCTACCCATATCACTCATGGGAAGGGTCGCCACTATAAAAATGATGATCTTGCCAAAAATAAATTACTTATTTGTAATGATCCCGAACAAACCATCACAAGGTTCAGATCTCTGTATTCGTATATTTTTAAATTCCTTTGGAAAGATAAAATAAAATAAAAAATAAAGGAGGATTAGATCTTCCTAATTTTCAACAATGTTTCTTAGCAAACAGGCTTCAGTACATCTCAGGATGGTTAAAATGTTCTTTCTTAGATGAGCCCTAGCTAGATGTTGAACAAACACTATGCAATAATCTAGAGATTTCAGACCCACCATTTATCAGCTCAAACATCAAAAGACATGAATTCTTTAAAAGCATCAGCATCAGCTCTTCTCTGACAGCATGGTGGGAGTTTCTAAAAATAACAGAGTCTTCATTAATCCCATGCAAACGTACACCTATCTGGAATAACCCTGACATATTACAAAACAATAATATGATTAATTTTTCAGAATGGAGTTGTAAAGGAATTAAATACTTAGAACATATATTAGAAGGAATAGACTTTATTCCATTTGACAGACTAGTTATACAATATGGGATCAACAAGAAAAGATTTTTAGAATATCAACAAATTAAATCCATAGTAAAAAAGAAATTTAACCTCAGTCAAGTTGAATTGCAAACACCACCAAGCGCAGTACATTTTCTTATTCTTAAATCCCCTAAATTATTGTCTAAAATATACAGAGCACATTCTAAAATAGATGAATCAATATCCCTTCCTATTGCAAAGTGGGAAGCAGATTTGTAGGTCGGCTTAGATGAAAACTTCTGGTCTCAGATATGCTTAAAAACCTTTAAATTGATTAGAAATCCCAGTCTGCAATTAATACAATACAAAATACTACATAAAGTGCACTATACAGGTCATCAGATGTTCCAGATGGGCTTTACATCTTCCAACAACTGCTCACACTGTCAAGGCAATACACCAGACAATTACATCCACGCTCTTTGGTTCTGTCCACCAGTGCAGAAGTGTTGGCGCGGGATATGTGAAGACTTATCAAAAAGTGTCTGAAATGTAAAATTCCAACCTCCCCTTTAGTGTGCTTGTTGGGCAAATTGGATGATGTCACTACAGAAATTAATACAGTCCACATGGTTTTTACTGCCCTATGCATTGCCAAGAAATTGGTCCTCATGAACTGGAAAAATAAAAATAATCGTAATTCTAGCCAATATAGAAACCATCTAATAGATCACATTAGTCTTGAGACAGCCTCTGCCACCACATTAGATCAATCGCTTTGGGCTCCTGTACTGTCTTTCCCTCTTCACACTGCACAGAAGAGGAACCGGCAGCAAGGTTCAACACTTTTCTTCCATCAAGACTCTAAAGACCATTACTCTTTGTCCACAGGTTTAATGATGTAGAAAGTGTGAAACTGAAACAAACATAACACAATTACAATTACAGTATATTCTTTAAATCTTACATATACACTGTACCTACAAGTCTACAATAATCTAAATCAACGTAGCGTAGCACTTTAGCTGCAAGAATAAGCATTAGCCATGCTCTAAACATGTGGTTTCAACAACGTATCAAAGTTACACATTAAACTTCCCTCATGTCACAAAATACAACCACAGAACTACAGATAAGCATCAAATAAACAATATACATACAGACAATGCTCCAAAAGACGAAGGATTGAAGGCAGATGCATGTGGATTCATGGCAGTCTCCTTGGCCATGTGCAAACTTCACTAAACCTTACTACTTCCTGCTTCCTGTGATGTCACCAGGTATCAGAACTCTTAAAGGGACAGCTGCCGTAACACTATCGGCACAGCTCCTTTGATCGGCTCCATCACCTAGCGGGGGTGGGGGTCATGGTTTGGTCCCGCCTTTGCCATTGTGGTTGATGTGGAGGTTGGGACAGGCTTAGGGAGAGAAGCATACACTTTGTGTGTGTGTAGTTGTCTGCCTCTTATAACTCTAGTGATTTTCTCCAAAAGTTGATTCTGTTCATCTGGACGTAGCGTTTTGTGGGAGAAACGTTTCGTCACTCATCCCACAAAATGCTACGCCCAGATGAACAGAATCAACTTTTGGAGATTTACTTTCCTGGATGACTGAGAATGCATCAAGACGTTCTAGTGATTTTCCTGCAGTTTGAAATTTCATGTGATCTTGTTAATTTCATGAGTCCAGCAACTAACCACTCTTACTAGATTGTATCAGGTCATCTCAACAAGAACAAATTAAGTTGTTGAATTTCGTACAGATCCTACATGATTACGTTCAAGATAGAAACATGAAAATGTTGTGTTCAAATTACAAGGTAGACTTTTTTAACCCTTTAAGACCTACCATAGAACCAAGTCCGCCAGAGCTTATATTATATTTTTACATGCTGTGGAGCCATTTTTGGGAGCATTTCAAGTTGCTATACATCAATACAACCATTATAGCCCAGATTTTAATAATATGTATTCATTAAGTGCATAGTAATTACATAAATTGCAAAAAAGTGCAATAAACTACAAAAAAATTGAAAATCGTTTTTGCTTTTTTAACATATATTTGTAATTAGAGAAATTTAAGAGGCTTATCCCTCAAACCTGTAAATACAAAAAAGTTGCACAAAATAGTTTCCCACCACAGGAAATTTATTTTGAGTGTCTTCATAGTTTTATTTTTGAAATACACCAATTTTTATACACTGCAGGAAAAACGAAAATAAATATTATACTGCAAATTTGCAAAAAAGCAGCATATGCATCAAAATGAACTATTTCCAGCAGTGCAATATGAGTCCTAAGCATCCCAGAAACGACAGAAAGTCATAAAGTCAAAGATAACTTTTAAAAAGACCGGTACAGGCCCTGAGGCCCTCATGGTAAAAAAGACTACATTTCCGCGAAAATGACATCACTTCCGGTTTCAGGCAGGTAATGGCGGAAATGCAAAAGTTCGCGCTGATGTCTATTCCAACGTAGGAAGTGTTATGAACAGCTGATTGGATCGGCAAAGCGTGTTTCTGGAATATTATGTTTTTGTTCCTGCAAGCGCTTTTTATGCAGTTTTTGCAAAGCTTTATGTGGAAGGAAACCGTGACCTAGGACAAGCTGATGGCATAAGATGTAAGTACAACTCCTCCGGTTTCATATGCAAAAAAATTTTTTGCGCTAGCTTACGTGGTTGCAGTGCTACCGGGATTTAAAAATAGTTACGCAAAACAGAGCGTGTCCGCTCCGATCGGCTCTAAAGGGTTAATGTAACAACCACCCAATTTACTTCTTTCAGTTTACCAAAAAAAGCAGAGGTGGCTGTTTGACTTGACTGAAATGGATGCCTTCCTCAAACCACGATCCAAAGCGTGTAAGACTGAAATCCCGTGCAGTGTCACAAGATTTAACATTGCTATATTATTGACTTACTTCACTCGAACATGATATGAACAATTTAATCTACCCACTCTGCATATTATGCGGTTTCTACACTATATAGTTACACTTAACTTTAAACCATGAGGCAATTGTGTTAAATACACACAAGATGCTTACATAAATCCAAGAGCTGGCCAATCCCTTTTTTTCAGTGTGTGTGCTTAGACTTGAGCCAGAAAGTGCAGCCAGAGCAAGATTCATTATGTTCACATTTTGTAACCTTGAGAAATCCTAAAAGTGATTTTACAGAGGAAAATGTTTCAATTCAATTCAATTTCATTTATATAGCGCCAAATCACTACAACAGTCACCTCAAGGTGCTTTATATTGTAAGGTAGACCCTACAAATCAAATTCAAATTTGAATTATAATACAATAATATAGGAATCTGGTCTATACTTTTATAAAGATTGTTTTCCTTTTAGTTCATGCAAATGTCTTCTGATTACACAGCATTTGGGGGTCTTAACAGAACCTCAGTGCATTATTTTATAACATGTCAATCCCAATAAGGTGTTCATTGTGCAGTCAAACTACAACATTTCAGTGCACAAAGTGTGCTGCTTGCCTTCATTAGACAAATAGAAAAAATACATTAGCATACTTGACACCTTGCAGAAATGCAGACAGTGGAGGAACATGTGGCTGTGGAGTGCTTATTAACCCCATGCTGTTTAACAGGCCTGGAAGCTCTGCTGCTACTGCTGAAGTAGCAACCTTCAGTTACCTTGTGGTTTGGATTTGGGCTGTTACCTACATTACAAAGGCACACATACAAAAAACAAAACAAAAAAAAAAAACAATCTGTCAAGTGCTTGAGGCTCAGCTTACACTTATGTATTATTGATGAGAAATTTAAATTTCAGTGATCTGTTTTTGTGCATGAGAACCAAGTTCTCTGTGCCTTTTGCATAATGTCCCTTTTTTATTTAAAAAAAAAAAAAGGCATTAAATCAGAAATAGAACTAGTGACCAGATTTATTTTAAATGGCAATCAGATAGCTATTTAGGAACAGCTCTGGATAAAAAAAAATTATGGGGTGTAACATTTTCCAGCATCACGAGCATAAACTCTTTTCCCAGATTTCAGAAATATCTAAATTAGACCCTCTGAGGTCATTACTGTTGGCAATCAGGGTTAGTGTTAGGAGTAATGTTTTAGGTCCTCTTTATGCAAAAAAATAGAAATATCTCAAAGATTCACAAACTATGATGAGCCAATGTATTTGACTCCCAGCTTTTACAATGCAACCATTTTAAATGTGATGAATTTTAAATATATTTATTCAAATGCTGTCACACATCACATTAGTCAGTGTATTGCAGAAATTACTAAAAAGAACATTTTAACCTATTTTGGCTGGAAAAACCCCACTGCAGCAGCTTCACACTAGGAGATGAGGTAAAATCAAACCTCTTTCTCTGATTCTCTCTTAACCCAAAACAGACACACACACATTCGCTCCCTCGCCCTCACATTGGCAAACCTATTAATTTTAATATGATTGGGAATTTCCCCTAAAAAACTCCAGGGACCTTTGCAGCCAGACCAGGCTAAGAACAAGATATGAAACTTCAACTAGTTTCAACACTCCAGGCACTTCAACATCAACACTGCTGTCATTGCTCATAAGGCTTGACGTATCTAACTAAAGCACCACCCCATCTTTTTCCAAATCAGGATCAAAAGCAATCAAGTCGTCCTCCTCCCCAACCCCCATCAAACCCTCCCTTTTTAAATTGTATTTCAAGTGAGTTAAATTACTGTCAAAATAAGAGGGAAACACTGATGAAACATTAGGTAAGACCTGGCAGAATATGTAAGAGACATGATTATTTTTCAGCCTCACCAGACACTTTGAAAAAGCCTCCAAATGAGAAACATTACAGTACTTTTCATTAATTTTAATGCAAAATAAGGTGAACAGTGGACTGACAACTAAATAAAGCACTTGAAATCCCAAACAGAAAGAGATATCCTGCACTGAGAAACCTAACACGGGTATAAAAATTCACTCGCTAACAAATGAGACAAAGCTGGGCACCCGTGTAAAAGAATTAGGAGAGTTGTTAGTTTCAGCCTCTTTCCTTCACCCTTTGATGGCCTACAAATGTGAGCTTGTGAGTGCAACTTTTATACGCTTCTCATTGCAATAAGTATATTTTCACAAGTCTTTAAGTTACAAAAATCTCTCCTACTAAAGTATATTTACAGATATTTATGTTTAGGACAGGAAACAATAGTATTTAGGTTGGTTCTCATTGTGAGACACAACTATCTTCCTGCAGTGCTACTACAGTTGATGTCACACATGAATCATTTTATGTCACTCTTTAAAAAACAGCTAGTCCCACCAGGAATTGACGGTCTGAAAATCCCGAGATCAAAATGGGAGACGCCCCCTGAGCTAAGATCCTGTGGGACTTCCAGACACAGACTGGTGATGGGTAACAACTGGACATAGTGGACAAGCAGAGGGAGACAGCTGTAGTGATAGACGTAGTGGTACCGAATGACAGCAACATGAGGAAGAAGGAACACAAGAAGTTGGAGTAGTACCAAGGGCTCAGAGAAGAGCTCGAGAAGATGTGGATGGGTGAAGGTAACAGTGACCCCAGTGGTAATCGGAACACTCAGTGCAGTGACCCCCAAGCTAGGTGAGTGACTCCAGCAGATTCAGGAACAACATCCGAGATCTCTCTCTCTCGAAGATCTCAGTCCTAGGAACAGCAAAGATACTGCGCAGGACCCGCATGCTCTCTTTGAAAGAAACTAATTTCTGCCACTCGTATCTGGTGTTATTCAGTCATTCACTAGCCCCAGCATATGGCCCTATAGGTTAGAATGGGAATATTGATTACATTAAATCCACATTTTCACCTTTATGGTTATCCGTTCTGCTCACTTAAAACCAAATTTGTTTTCACAGTTCTTCTGCTCAAAATAAGCAAAGACATTTAATTTATATGTTATTTATGAAAACCTGTTGAGTTATACATTAGTAATGAAGCATTTCCATTGATTCTAATATCGAGAAGCCCGAGGGCCTCCTGAACGACTAAGGCTAGAACTAGAGCTGGGCGATATGAGATTTTTTCATATCACGATATGTTTTTTTTCATTTCAGGCGATAACGATATCTATCACGATATAAGCCAAATAACTATATTTGTAAGATTTAAATGTGCCGTTGCTCACAAGTAAAATGTGAAATAATCAGCAGCTTGTTTTTATTTAAATATTTATTTCCCATAATAAGTTCAACAGGGTAGATGTACTTAAGGAACATGAGACTTTTTCAGATAAATAAAGGCAAATATTGCAAACTACACAAAAGGCAGCCGCTAAAGCATTTAAGTTTCAAAATAGAACAAACGAAACAGACTAAATTGTCAATTCCACTTAGAAACAAAATATTAATTCTAAAAATAAATCTTAGTTTGTTTTACAGAAGAACAGACAAAACTGACTAACTTTTGTCAATATCAAATAAACTGAGAACTAAAAGGAAATTCTCAATCTCTCCTTGTTGTATAGCTGAGCTTTTCAAACAGTTTTAACAGTTACTTTAGTCTGACAAAAGCCGAATGACGAATTAGCGCTTCCAGTCAGAGACTGAGGCTACGTCCACACATACACGGGTATTTTTGAAAACTGAGATTTTCCGTTTTCGTTTTAAAAAATAATCCCGTCCACACATAAAGGCAGAAATGAAGGAAAACGCTGCTATGAACATGCCAAAGCAGCAGGTGGCGCTAGATTCCTAACCGTGCAGAAATGTTGGCCAATCAGAAGTCTAGAAGCCTCGGTGGGAAAAAGTAAACAAAGCTGGGGCATAGAAGCAGAACCGAGTCGTATGTGTGGACAGACAGTAACTGTGTGTATATGTAAGCATTTAAACACTGCAGAGAGTAGAATTAACAGTAACAGTATTGTAGAAATTCATTTCACCGAAACAATAACGTGGCGCACAGTGTGACGCATGCACCAGTTTATCGTATTTCCAGACTTGCTTTCGGCACAATTTACAGTGCACGCTACTCTGTTTTTTGTCAGACTTGAAATAGCCGAAATACCGTCACACTACGGAACTTCTATGGCTCTTCCGTTTGACAATCTCTCCGGCATTGGAACCATCATCTGTTTTCTCTTCGGTCACGCTCGGTTGATTTTTCTAGTCGGCACACTCATTTCCTCCATTACGAGCTGGCTCCATTACCCGCTGGCTGCTTCCCAAACAAACACACGTGCGGCTTGGCACTTGTGCTGTACGTAACAAGTCACGCGACGTGACGCTGCGGCTGTGATTGGTTCGGCTCTGCGCTACTTAATTTGGATTGGCTGACCTTTTTTTTTTTTTTTTTTTGAGGACAAGAGCTGCGAGGTCTATCGCGATAGCTTAATTTCTCTATCGAGTAAAAGTTATATCGCGATACATATCGTTATCGTTCTATCGCCCAGCTCTAGCTAGAACATAGATGAGATTGCTTCTCTCTCTCTGAACACGAGCCCAATACATAGTCAGTGTCTACAGGACTGCAGACAGTATGCCAATCACCCTATTAATCTCACACTTCACTGTACCCTCACTCATGAACAAGACCCTAACATACTTGAACTCCTCCACTTCACAGACACTTCTTGGCATTCACACCTTTTTTTTTTTTAACTGAGAATCATCAACATTTATCCTAAAAGATTTGCATATGACTGTTCTTGCTGCCATCAGTTTCAGATGTCACTGAAAAGAATGGGGAGGGGGGGGGCATTTTTTTTTTCATTTGTTTTAAAGTCACTGCACATGGACATTTCAGAAAGCCACAGTGTGCTCTGTGTACAGAGTTGCCTCTAAATGCACCAGGCTTATGAAAGATTTTCCTGCAGAAAATCCAATATTAGTTTTGTAATAGACTGCATGCATGTTCACACTTAGGCACCCCTGAGAGAAAGTGGAAATACTTGAACAGAAAAAGCTACATGTCATGCTTGCAAAGTATGTGATGGCAGACATGGATCAATTATCAATGCATCTATCCTAAAATCCCTGATATCCCTGGTGTGTACCTGCCCATGCCATAGCAAACTGATACTTTAGTAACATTGTAAACCACACAACTTGAAAAACAATTTAAGAAATTTTTGAGGTGCTAAAGATATATTTGGACTAGGTGGGCCTAAGGCAAAAACTGCAGTTTTGTATTGCACAGTATACCAGAAACATAAGGGTGTGCTTTGCAGCTTGGGTTAGCTTCAACACTATACTGCAACTGCACAGACTTCCATCTGATTTCATATGGTGACTTGTCTGTCTACAGCATATAGAACTGGTATAGTTTTTGAAGGTTTGGTGATAAAACCAAAGAATCTGATTATTTATATCACATTTCAATCTCTCCAACAACACTGTCAGCATTGTTATTCAATGTCATCCTTTAGTGCTACGGAAGGCCAGGGTCAAATTCAGTTCATTTTCAGGATTCATCATCTGAAACCTTTGTCTGCTGTAAAGTTTGAGCAAATCAAGAATAGAAGAGTCACTATTCAAAATATACTTCTGTTTAAAGTATACTTCTGTAGAAGGAACAAGTATTATTACTATTGTTACTAGTATTATATAAGGTTAAAAGCAGTGATGGGAATAACAGTGTTACAAGTAACGGCGTTACTGACGGCGTTACTTTTTTCAGTAACGAGTAATCTAACTAATTACTATTCCTATCGTTACAACGCCGTTACAGTTACTAACAACAAAATGCAGTGTTGTCGCGTTACTATTTTTCAACAAACAGACGGTTGAAGCTGTGTTTAGCTTATCACACCTTATATCAGTTGCACGGAAGTAGCTGTCTATGTAAGTAATCTGCTCGCTACAGCTTTAAGCAGCTGCGCGTGCTCCCGCGGACGGCAATCACTTTCTGGCAGACAACCACTTTATGGCACAACAATCACATGAATGCTGCTGTTTGACTGAAGAAGAATAAAGTAGTCACAGTAAGCCTATCACATGACCACTTCAAGATTACAAAGCAACAAGGTGATATATACCAGTTTTTAAATTGTGTTGATAGGCCACTTAAAACCAGAGTCATGATAAACAATATATATGAGGTGTTTTTTCCTCAATAGTTTCATCACGTTTAACGACTAAGGACAGCGCTAGCAAGCACTCTCTGCTTATGACCAAAAAATAAAAAACAAAAACAAAAAACAGCCTTTCGTGTTGGTGGAAAACTGTACCATGTGGACCAATCAAAAAATGATATGGCAACATGACATTTGGTTGTTTAGGAAGAGGGGGGAGTTTTAGGAGTGACGGCGAGATAGAGAGAGAGCGAGTCTTGAGATGTGAGAGATTTGTGATGTTTAGCGTGTTTGGAGTGTGTAGTTAATGTGTTGTCTTGTGTAGTTAGTGTGTGGTGTTGTGGATAGTTTTGTGTTGTGTGTAGGGATGGGTATTGATAAGATTTTCACAATTCCGATTCCATTTTCGATTCTGTTTAACGATTCGATTCTTTATCGATTCTCTTATTTATTCTTTTTAAAAAAGGAGAACACTTAGGTCAAATAGCTTAGAACTTTGTTTTATATCTTCTCTTTGAACAAGGTAGAAATTTAGGAGTAACATGGCCTTACAAACCCAACAGTGAGATCTTAAGAGATCCACAGCCTACGGCTCTTCAATGGGGTGTCACAGGGTCCCCAGGAAAAAAAATTGTAAATGTAAAATAATAAAATAAATATTCTTCTGTAGCAATAACAAAGTATAACATAAATTATTCTGTATCAATTATACAAGAGTATCCAAAATGTCCCTGCCTACAATTAAACACATTCACTTACCGAAAATTTGAGGGCATCTGCTGTGGCAAATGGGTGCAAGCCTTTGACCACAAACTTAGTCACTGCTCGGTGACATTCGTCTATCCTGGCCTGAAAGGAGACACTACCGGTAGACTGCAGCGAGAACTGCCAGCGAGCACCAGCCAGACCCTGTCTCTCATCATGGTCACCTAAATGCACAGTAATAGCAGGTTTTGTAATAAGGCAGATCGCGCTAACATAATATGCACTGTTAGTTGATTATTTACCTGCCTCATTAACGGGAGAGGACGTGCAAACGTTACCGCTGCTGCTGGGTTAAGATTCACAAGCCCGGAGCAGAAT
Organism: Aulonocara stuartgranti; assembly: GCF_965226115.1. Classification (NCBI taxonomy): domain Eukaryota; kingdom Metazoa; phylum Chordata; class Actinopteri; order Cichliformes; family Cichlidae; genus Aulonocara; species Aulonocara stuartgranti. The sequence continues at coordinate 15,441,109 of NC_138940.1, read as the reverse complement.
TAAAAACACGGCATTCATTTAAGGTCATCGCGTGTTTTGTGAGCAAATGCTTTTGCATATTCGTAGTGTTTCCTCCCTTAAAATGAAATATCTACTTTGCAAGTATTGCAAGTTGCCCTGTTGTCATCCGTTCTCGTAAAGTATAACCAAACTTTTTAGCGTTTGAGCCGCCGTGTTTCCTGCCAGGTAAATGACGCTCTGCAACGTGGTGACATCATTCGGGGCGACTGGAATCGATAAGGGAATCGTTTGCAAAAATGGCAAACAATTCCAAGGAATTGAAACAGTGGGAACCGGTTCTCAACAAAAACCGGTTTTCAATACCCATCCCTAGTTGTGTGTCAGAACAATGAGGTGACTGCTGTCTCCAGGTAAAAAACAGGATGAGTGATACACCTGCTGCTGTCAGACCTGCAGGTATCAGGCTGTGATGTTCTCCTTTATTTTTTTTGGAGTGGCACAAATAATTTGTGTGGCATAACAGCTGACTGTTATGTTAATAGTTTGAAATGGTTATTTTAAAAAAGGGTAAAAGGTAAATGGCTGCAAATAACTTGCAATAGTTACTTTTCAAGTAATTAATTACTTTTAGAATATTGTAACTCAGTTACTAACTCAGTTACTTTTTTGAAGAAGTAACTAGTAACTATAATTAATTACCTTTTCAAAGTAACTTGCCCAACACTAGTTAAAACTAAACAGAGTTTGGTAAATTATATAAATTACAGAGTTACAAGATTTAAATTTACAGCGACATTTCTTAAACAACAGTCTTATTTCCTGTGTCTCAGTGTTTAATTAACAAAAAGACCACAAGAGAAAACAACTGCCCCTCATTCAAAATTCTTGACGACAAAAAATCTTGTTTTCAATAATTTGTTATTCATATAAAGGTTCTCTGTGCCAAATGTCCACAATGACTCTTAGAAACAAAACAGAGAAAAAATCTAGCAATTAAATAAAGGGAACCCTGAATACAGTTACACTGCTGAAAACACCTAAAGATGACCGGATAGTTGAACATGTGAAAGTTATGCTTCCATGTGCAGCTGACAGATACAGTTTAAGTCCACTGTTTAACAAAAGAAAAACAGTCAAAGACCATTGCTCTCTGCTTAATGCATGACAAATTTTTTCTTGTAGATTTTGATTCTCCTAGTGACTTTATCAGTACTGGTTGGAGGAGATGATATAAGCAGTGCATTCAGGTTGTACAGGTAGTCCAGCTTCAACAAGATGCCACATCATGGTATTTCATGTTCATCCTGTACCAAAGTAGTCTCAACAACACTATTTAATAACACATGAAAAAAGCATACTTCATTAAACCTATAGGAAATTGGTCAGTCTTGTGCATTTAATTCACTCAGTGAAGCAGCTACTAATCCAGCGCCTGGGTAGCAGCGTGGAAGGACAGTACTGTGGATTCGAACCCCCGACCTATATCCTATCACACTCTACCTACTGAGTTAACCTACCCCTCTATATGTGTCATCATATGAGCCTATGACAGTAATGACCAATTTTAGAACTGAAGAAGCCTTCAAGGAGAAGTGAGATGTGATCACAAACCTAAAGAAATTCCCATAATACAATCATCACAATACACACACACACACGCACACACCTGTTTGTCATAGTACCTCTGAAGTCTTTTACTTATTAATTCAAACTTCGCTTTTGTGGCCTACTTTTTATGCCACCTTACGTAACTTAATTGGAGCCTTAATTCAAAAAGTCCACCCTCACAGATTTATACTGTATTTTACATCCTAATTCAGAGGAGGAAATGGCATTGCAAGCTTTATTACTATTACTTTTTTAATTTAAAAACCAAAGCCCCCATCAGCTCCCTGCAGTGGTGCTTATTATGTGAGAGCTGCAACAGAATACATAAGCAGCATCTGTCTTTTTTCACTTGCTGCCACTACCATGTCTGTTTCTCCTGCCAAATGCAAAAACCTTTAATCTCACAGTTCGATTCACATCTTGCAACTCTGGGTAGAAACTTTGTACTTGCTGGGGAAGCTGGACAGGGCACTTCACATCATCATTTAGAGCCCGAGGTTGCTGACCCATGCAGTTCAGCCTGCATGCATAAACAACTCAGTGCTTCCAAATGTTTAATTCACTATCAGGATCTATTAAAGCAATGAACCCTGTTGTTCAGTGCACACAGATACACACTTCCCAGTGTCTCTGTTTTTCTTGACAGCTCTTACTGCACCCTCCACTCTTATTACCTTCCCTTACACACACACTCCTTCCTTCTCATTCACACACGAGGACACACACATACTTTTCTCCTCTGCTCTCTGCAACCAAGCATGGCTGGGCTTAGATAGGACTTAATTTGTCCTGCCTCTAGATGAAAACATATGCTATACATTCTCTTTGTAAACAGACTGGGCAATAGTAGTAGAAAGTAGAACTTAAGCTCTCAGAGAGACAGACTACAGAGACAAGTGTAGAATACCAACTCAGATCACAGAGCTGAATGTAAAAGGTTACTGTATACAACAACTCAGAAACAAAGCAGCTATTTAGGGAAAAGAGGCATAGGTAATCAAGAAAGAGTAAAGTTTCAGACAAAATATGAGATAGTTGGGTAATGGGGATTGCAGAATTTGCATTTATTATTCCAGAGACTGGGAAGGAGGCTGTGCCTTGTTTATCTCAAGGTTTTGTTAAAATACTGAGAGAAAATAGGATAAGGTGGAAGGAAAAACTAATAATAAAGTCACTCACTGTAAAATTAACAGTGAAAGAAATAAACATCCTGGTCTGTCCATAATAGTGTTAACACAGAACGACACAAAAACGTATCTATCTAGTGTGTGGATATGTCACTGGCCAAAGCAACTTATAGGTCTTCCATTTCTCTACATTTTGAGCCGATCATTGTGCGAAAAAAGTTTCTAATGTAATCAGATTATCGCATTAATGTGAAACGAAGAAAAACACTGGCATTCACATGTTTGGTATTATAATTTGGATATATCATACTGATCAAACAGCTTTGATTTGTGAATACGTTTTTTACCAAGATGGAGGCACAGAGAGTCTAATTGTTGGTAACATTGTAGTTGTTATCATGTGCTTTGTGTTTGTGCGAACTGTCGCATAAATAAAACCAAAAAATAAATAGATATGTCCTAGATAGTTACTTTTGAATGTTTTTTGTTGTATTCTAACTGGGAATGTAGTTTCAGTGTTTCTCCACATTTTTTTGAGAGGAAAGGACCAGGAACAACAGCTAAAGCATTGTAGTTTTCACTTGCCTCAATAGAGGTTAGTGTTCATGATTCAACAACAAGAAAGAGACAGGGCAAAAACGGCATCCATGAGAGAGCTCCAAGCAGAAAACCAATGCTGACCAAAAACAACACAAATGCTCATCTCACATTTGCTAAAAAAATATGTAAATGATTCCCAAGGAAATATTCTGTGGCCCGACAAACATGGTCTTGGTCTACTATTATGAAAAGATGTGTCATCAATCATCCCCTTCCTGATTTCTTATTTTCATTTTTTTTTCATGAAAAAAATGAAAATAGGAAATCAGGAAGGGGACAAAAACTAGTTTCACAGCAGTCCTTATTAGCACATACCCAAGTATATTTGGTGAGTCATTTAATTTTTTACAATTTTTATTTTGAAAGCTAATTGATTGTTATTCATATGTCCCCCGACCTTCTGGTAGCCTCACTGTTTCATTACTAACAGACTTACTGGCCAGGTTGCTTTTATAATGGTGCTTGGAGCAGAATTTATCTATTTATCTATTATTGAAAAAAAAAACATGCTGTATTTGATCATGAGATATATACAGTATATACATTTTTTACACACACACACACACACACACATACATATATATATATATGTATGTGTGTGTGTGTGTATATATTAATAAAGTGCCAAATCACAAGAACAGTCACCTCAAGGTGATTTCTTAGCAACAACAATGTGTCTGACATGTTAAAGAAAATTATCAGCATACAAATAGTCAAGAGATAATGATACATGAACCTATGCTGACTTTCAATGCAGTCATCCTACGTGTTTTGAAGGCATTCGTTAGGGAGCAGCAGTTTTCAAATACACACAATACGAAAGAAGAAGGCTTGAGCTGTCTATTTGGCCAAAGATCACAGTGTAAGCTTGTCTTTCTATCTGTTTGTTACAATGTGTGGGTGTGTGTAAGCTTAGGAAACAGAGAAAAGTCCTTAAAGTGTCCCATAAAAACGGATTCAAACTTAGACCACCATTAAAGTCGTTAGGTTTTACTGTGTGTATCCAGCCTGCTACTCTTCTCAGTAGGTGTAATGGGATTGTATAACCTACTCCTGGATTAAGTAAAACTCTTTCCTAAACCTATAAATTTGAGCTGCAAAGCCAAAACATTTTATATTTATGCTGTTCCTAGTGAAAAACAGTCTTCCAATAGCTACTTTAGTATTTAGAATTTTATTAGTTTTGTGTAAATTAATTCATGAAATCTTGAGTTGTGCTCAGACAGCATTCAAAGCGTATTTATACAAATTTGAAAGTTGTAATAAGAATTTTTAACCCAGATGAATGTGGAGTGTTGCACCTGGAAGAATGTCCAGTGCAAAATCTTAGCAAAATCACAAGATGGTAAGGGTCTGGCTAACGATGATCGACTCTGGTGCTGTTGAGGAAACAGCACTACTGCAGGCCGAAGACAAAGGAAAAGTAGAGGCCTACAGTATGAATGCAGTCTTCCAAGGATACAGACCTTGAATTTGGAAAAAGCTCTTCTCTCAGCAGTGTATGCCAACTTCCTGTTGCCGTATGGCTCTTGTTTTTTTCTTTCTTCTGGGTGGAAAACAGTCTCCACTGGTTGTACATCACCTGCTTTCCAGTCTGTCAGTTTGTTCATCTTCTTCTAGATCCTCACATCTTTTTAACCCAGTTTGACTTGACAACTGTATTGAGACCTGCTATGATGTATGGTTTAAACACCGTGGCGCTGACAAAAATACAGCAGGTGGAGTTGGAGGGGGATGGGATAAGAAATGAGTACATCAGCGGAACAGCTCAGGCTGAGCAATTGGAGACAAAGTTAGAGAGGAAAAAGTGAAATGGTTTGGACATGTTCAGAGGAGTAAGAGTGGATGGAGCTGCCAGGCAGTTAGAAAAGAAGAAGACCTCAGAAGAGGTTCATCGATGTAGTGAAGGAGGGAACGCTTAGGGTTGATGCAATTAGATTAGATTAGATTAGTTAGAGCTCTGTAGCTATGCCTTTCTGCTCTCTGAATAAATCTGCATAAAGTTACATGAAAAGACTCAGTTGTTGAAAGTGAATTTGATTTTATGTCTCTTTATAACCATTTGAAATTTTGACTGAATATGGAGAAGAAACATTTAAGCGCTTGTTGAAGTCTTGTCAGTATTTTTTAAAAAAAAGAAAAGAAATATAATACATTTTTTAACCCTCACCTCTGAAGCCCTGCGGGTCTGTAGTACTGAGAGTTAGAGCATTTTCAAAATACCTCAGGGGTCTATCCTTAAAGCCTGGAGGGGGTGATTACCAAAGAATCACATGAGACTACATAAGAGAGAATAGCTCTGGCAGTAATCAGCAGGAGAAAGAGCTGTAACAGCACTGATAGCATAATGCAAGAAATAAACACCAGCACACTGGTTGTGGTGGGCAAAACAGCTCTCTGTAAGAATTTCTGAAATGCAAGAGTCAGTGCAACATGCTGACATCCATGATTTTAACCTAGTCTGTATTATCATTATCATTATTATTATTATTGTATTACTGTCTCACATTAATGCATATCTAAGAAGTTGTAACAAGATTGCCATTATTAAAATGTTGCACTTACTATCTTTCCTTAAATTCTTGCTCCATAATGGCACTAAGAGTATTTTGTGATTGTTAACAAATCTAAAGGAGGGAGCGGTGTTCTAGGAAGGTTCTTTTCTTGTAGTCTGTGATTATGTTGGCTGTTAGCCATCCATGCTGAGCCTGAGTCACTGTTGGTAAACTGGCTCTTCACCCTGACAGCTTTGTTGAGAGCTGGGTTCTGACCAGGGGCCCGTTCTTCGTACGTCGCTTACTACATCCAAGATCAAATGACACATCCAAGACCAAATCATCGTGCTAACCGTGAGCTCGCTAATCCGGTTCTCCAAACACACCTGCTGTTGACGATTATTACAGCTGGATGAAGTAATGTGAGATCACTGGGTGTCGTAAAAGGGGCTACCCATCGATAGTAGAAACATTGATCGGCAACCCTCTGATTGGTCGGCGAAAATGTCGAAGGAGCGCGCTCGGTATTTTTCGGCAGCAGAGCAAGAACTCTTGATTGAGGGATTTCAGGAGTTTCAGAGTTTAATTATCACGCAAGGGAATACTGCAAAGGCTGCAAAAGCAAGGAGAGAGGGCTGGCAGAAAGTTGCTGACAAATTAAACTCGTAAGTAATTTAATAATAACAATAATAATGGAGTGGATTGATATAGCGCTCTTCAAGGCACCCGAAGCGCATGACAATGCCACTATTCAGTCACTCTCACATTCACACACTGGTGGAGGCAGCTACGGTTGTAGCCACAGCTGCCCTGGGGCAGACTGACAGAAGCCAGGCTGCCATATTGCGCCATCGGCCCCTCTGGCCAACACCAGTAGGCGGTAGGGTAGATTTATCATATCACACTATATTATCCAATATTATATTACATTATATTATATTATAATATGTTATATTATATTCCCTTTCACATTAGAGCCACAACAGGACCCACTAGAACATGGGAACAAGTAAAAGTGAAATATAAGAATATTCTACAGAATGGTAATATTTATCACTTATATTGCTTTTAGTCTCTTGGAAGGAGACCCTGAAATAATCTGTTTGTTTGTTCATAACAGGAACTAAGAAAAGGGCAGAGCAAAAAAAGACAGGTGGTGGTCCTGCATCCCCTCGTCAACAAGTTGGTTAGGTAAATAATACCCTCACGGGAATATTGATATCTCTCTATGAGCACAATGTCGCGCTGAGCTAAAAGATCCTGTCTGTCCCGCAATATACGCTGAATTCTGGGGATTCTCCTCATCAATCTTGCACCTTCCGCAATGGGTGGCTCGCGTAAATGGACAGGACATGGCTGCGACAGGCTTCCCAAATCCACCTTCGCTTTTATAGCCGTGGTCTCCCATCTTGATTACACGAAGTAGTCAAAGGAGCTTGCACAGAAAAGCGTTTGAACTTCTTTAAGTTGCTTGAAGACGTTTCACCTCTCATCCGAGAAGCTTCTTCAGTTCTAAGGTCAAATGGTGGAGAGTCCCAGATATAAAGCTAGTGGGAGTAACCCCCCACAGAGGGACAAAAGGACCTCCTGATGATCCTCCAATCGCCTGAGCCAAGGTGTGAAACTGGGCGTGGGTCCCAATCAGCCAGAGTTTCGGGTGTGTTCATTGTGAAACCTGGCCCCACCTTATCATGCGAATTCCTGAGGTCAGATAGCCCAGGATGTGAGTGGGCGTTAAGGCGTCTGGGAAGGGATCTCAAAACTGGATTATAGATGGCAGAGAGTTGGTGTCGTAAACCCCCGCCTCTGTTCAAAGATGGTCGCTCACAGTGGACATAGATGGCTTCTTTCACTCCTCTTTCAAACCATCTGTCCTCTCTGTCCAAAATGTGAACAGTGGCATCCTCGAAGGCATCCATAAAGGACACTCTTTCGAGGATGCCAATGTTCACATTTTGGACAGAGAGGACAGATGGTTTGAAAGAGGAGTGAAAGAAGCCATCTATGTCCACTGTGAGCGACCATCTTTGAACAGAGGCGGGGGTTTACGACACCACCTCTCTGCCATCTATAATCCAGTTTTGAGATCCCTTCCCAGACGCCTTAACGCCCACTCACATCCTGGGCCATCTGACCTCAGGAATTCGCATGATAAGGTGGGGCCAGGTTTCACAATGAACACACCCGAAACTCTGGCTGATTGGGACCCACACCCAGTTTCACACCTTGGCTCAGGCAATTAGACGATCATCAGGGGGTCCTTTTGTCCCTCTGTGGGGGGTTACTCCCACTAGCTTTATATCTGGGACTCTCCACCATTTGACCTTAGAACTGAAGAAGCTTCTCGGATGAGAGGTGAAACGTCAACTTAAAGAAGTCCAGACGCTTTTCTTTGCAAGCTCCTTTGACTACGATGACCTGGATGACTGAGAACCTTCACAGACATTACACGAAGTAATTTGCAATTACTACTCTGAAATATGAATTACCGTATTTCCCGGACTACAAAGCGCACCTGAATATTAGCCGCACAAGCTAAAATCAGGGGAAAATCCTGTTTTGTACATACATTAGCCGCACCTGACCAAAAGCCGCAGGTGTTTCAATGTTGACTTATCATATGTAAGAGAATATGCACAAAGCGAATTGTCAGGAAAGAGATGGCTGTTTGGAGACACACCCCTTTTATTAATATTTTGAAAAACAAGTTATGGGTACATATTTGCACATGTGCTGTGCTTCATAAATGAGTAACAAATGTAGTACATAACAGTAACCTACAGCACACCAGAAAAATAGATTCGGACTACCTTTTAGGCTCAGGTGCAGTGACACGGCTTTAACAAGAAGAAAAGTCAGTCATTCACCACCATCTTCCTGCGCACTAAAACCACCAAAGTCCTCTTCTCCAGTGTCGGAAACGAACAGGCTCAGGATGGCTTCGTCATCCACTCTCAGCTTCTTTCCTTCGTTGTCACTTTCAAAACCAAAGAAATCCTCATTGTCATTGTCAGTGTCGGAGTCGAACACCCTCTGAAGGGCTGTGGCGGTGTCCTCCTCTTCATCATGCAGCAGTCCAGCCCTTCGAAATCCGTTGGTGATCGTGGATGTTTGCACACTTTTCCACGCTGTCAGAATCCACCGGTAGAGTTGAGCACAACTTGCTTTTCGCAAGTTTATCGCCGCTCGTCATCCACGACTCCCGCTGAACGCGTAGCGCTACTTTGAAGTTTGTTTTTCGCGCTACTTGTACGGCACTATGTTGCCTGGCGGATGGACATGTGACCAACATACCACTCTTGAACCCCGATCCTTCCGCCAGGCAACGTAGTGCCGTACAACAGCGGAACAAACAAAACAAATCGTCTTACGATATCACAAAAATCATGGACAATCTATAGAAAAGCCGCACCTGACTAAAAGCCGCAGGGTTCAAAGCTTGTGCAAAAAGTAGTGGCTTATAGCCCGACAATTACGGTACATCTGTAATAATCACATACATGTAATAGAATGTTAATAGTACATTTCCCTTTTTTAGGAAATGACCTGTATGTATCTGTGTGACATCAATAAAAGGATCAAGTGCTGCATTATCTTTAGTTACACTGATGTTATTTATTTATGGTGAAACAGTGGTGGAATATCGCTGTTGCTTTCGTATGAATGAAGCGGACATACCTGCGTGGCCGCGATCTAATCCTGTTTACATAAAGTAAACCTGCTCCCGAGCAGGTTTACGCTTACGGCTCTGTTGCTATGACAGCAAGTCCCGGATGAGCTTCGGGGAACCGAACGATCCAAGATCACGCGAAATCGTCAACAATCAAATCCAGCTAACTTACTTAGCGAGGTACGAAGAACGGGCCCCTGGTAGTGGTAATCTTCATTTACCTTCCTGTGTGCCTGAGTCTTGAATTTCCACAGGGTCTTACCCTCCAGCCTGGCTTAAAGCTCTGCGAGTTAGCTTTGCAAGGCAGGTAACACAGACAGACTGGTATCACAGGAAGAGTAATGGAAGATCACACGTGAAAGCTGTAAAAGAAAAAAGAAAGATGGGATAGCCACATAGTTGTTTATAATACAGGTTGGCTGCATCGCAAATGACGGCTCACTTTATCATGGCTCTGAGCGGGGGGACTCAGCTTTAACATCAATCTGGGTTCTTAGCTAGCTTAGTGTTAGCATGCTGTCTGTGCTTGCAAAGAGCCCCTTTGTGTTACAGTTTTTTCTGATTGCTTAAGCCCTTTTTTAGCAACTATTGGCTAATTTTGCAAAACTCTTCACACAAATAAGAAAACCTGTCACCCAATAATCAAAACATTGTAGTTCTCTTGCAAAAGCAAACACAGCTAGATTAACTCTTCACACCTTCGTAAAAATGGTGTTTCCGTATCAAACAGTACACACAAGCCATCATCTACTAAGCACACAATGCGCCAACTGCACACTGATGGTATGAATACAAAACACATCTGGCGTTTGCCTTCCCTGTGCACAAGGTAGGCTATGTCAGTTTGAGCTCATACTTCTGTCATAGATCCATAAGCATAGAGGGATCCAAACTTCAAGTACTGGTGTTTATTCAAACACATCAAAACAAACACAAGTGTTTATTTCCAAGTATAGGATTATTTGCAATCGCCATAATGACTATATGGGTTACGTGGTCTGCAGTGAACATGCTTCCTCTGCCCCCTCCTCATCTTCCTCTTGCTCCTCCTTGTCCTTGTCGTCCTCTTCATCCTACTTCTTCACCTCCACGTCCTCTTCCTCGGCCTCCTCTACTTCTCACTCTTTCTGCTCCCTCCATTGTACTCCGCACACACAGCTTACCTGTATTATAGTGCTTAGGCTGATTGCAAAGTGAACGAATTATCTAAAAAAGTTTTGACATGTGAAAGTGTGCCAGACAGTTGGCAAATTAGTGTTAATGATAGCCATACATGTGTATACTTTTGCTAGGAGTGTGTTGGAAATTTGGAAATTGAGTGTTGTGCAGTGAATTGTGCCTACAGTTTTGCAAAGTGTGTGTTACGAAATTGCAAACTGAGTGCAAAGCAGTTTTTGTGCTTTTGGTTTTGCAAACTCAGTGAGTGGTTTTGCTATAAGTCTGAATAGTTTTAGGAATTGTGCTACAGGAATCACAGTTAGAGTTTAAGCATTCAGAAAAAACTGTAACAGTATAATGCAGTTGTTTCTAAACTGGAGCAGTCTCCACTTTTCTTTTATTTTTATTGAATAAAGGAATGAGAGTGCAATAGTAATGATCATATCCATGCTGGAAACACCACTATTTTCTTCCTCCAACACGCGAACTGAAATCATCTAATTGTAGCGAAAGTGCAAGAACCGTTAAGCGGGATTATTGGCAGGCAGACTAAGAATTCCAAGGAATAGGACTACTGGGATCCAGTTCTCTAGAAGAACAGGTTCTTCATCCCCATCCCTTTTTATCTGAGTATGAATGTGTGTGGTAGATAAAACGGTACTTACATAGAAAGAGCATAGAAAAAAAGTGCTGGTATGAATGGGTGTGAACGATTGCGGAAAGTTCTGTAAAAACATTTTGAAAGTGCTCAGAGTAGAAAAAGTGCTATATAAGAACGAGTCCATTTACCAAGGACACAAGGAAATAATTCAGCCAAAATACCTGCAAAATAAAGCTTAACAGACTCAATTTGATATATTTGATGAGAGTCTAAATTTAAGTCCAAGCTGTTAACAAAGACATTTGGAGAATTACAGGCCAATACTCTAGTCCTAGAAATTTTGTTTTATCTCTACTTCTGATAATCTGGTTGGCTTTAAACATGAAAATGGCACTAATGCATTTTGGTCTTTTGCCTTATAACACATTTTATATTAATTATAATGAGAAAGAGTTCATGATTTGATGAGGATTCATATATCCCACCAACCCTTTGAAAGTCTTGATTTGCATGAATTAAAAAAAGTTTCAAAGAGCACATCTTGGATTTCTTATGAGAATCTCAGTTTTCTGGTATTTACACGAGATAATGTGAGTAAAATGAAAAGATTCACTTTGCCTGTTTTTTGTGTGAGTAATGGAGTTTGACAGTGTGATATTTTATCTCCTTTTCACATTATATACAGAATGATTTAAGCAAGGAAGACAGAAAACTTGATTTTTTTCTGCCGTATTTGTTTTTGTTCTTTTCAGTGTATGGTTCCACTCATATTTACAGTGTGTAATGAGACTGAGACTATGGGACTATTACATAACCGATGATCTTTCAGATAGAGAGGATCTTTGTAGCAAGTGCTATGAGTTACAGAGACAAGTGTCTATGTTGGCCTGTGGCTATTTTGGGTATTGTAATGTGACTGTCCCTCTATGCTACTCATCTGTAGCGCTGTTGCAAAAAAAGGCAACTTTCAGAGACCTACACTGGTTTAAACTGACAGCATGAGGCTAATGAGAGGTTTTAGAAGCAGTAGGTCATGCTTGCAAGTGCTGAACTAACACCTGCTCTAAATGCATCATTGTGGAAGTATATTTCTGATTTAGGAAAGTGCTAATATAAGTGGAGATTAAGTTTAAACTTACAGGAAGTATTAGTCTGGATGTTGTCCCTCATACAGTCTGAAGGCTTCTTATTTTTGTACCACTTATTCTTCCCTTAACTTTAGAAATAAAATGCCCTCCCTATTAATATTTCTCCATTACTGTCTTTTTAATTTTCTTTTGTTGCATCTGTTTTGGTGTTTATAGTGTTTTTGGAGCTCTATTTTTTTTCCTTTTTTATCCACTTCTTTCCACAATATGGAGTTATTTCAGAGCCAGTCATTCAGTCTGAGGGGCAACAAAAGAGCCAGAAGCCTGAAATCGATTACTTTCTCAAGGCAAAGTGTACAGATACCTTCTTTGCTGGTATCACTCTTTTCCATTACTGACAATCCTCTTTCCCTCTTTTTCTGTCTCTAAACCTGTTAATCTAGCCACATCACCGTCCTTTTTTTTCTCTCTTCCCAAAATGTTCTCTGACCTCCTTCTATTACTCTTTCTTTAAGGGAATACTTCAGCTTTTTGGAATATGTGGCCATTTCTTTTTCCAGCAAGAGCTGTTGAAAATCAATATTAATTTTATGCCTTCAGTCCAGTGGTATCTTTAGGACCTCTTTTAGCCTAGCCCAAACACTGGTGTGTGTAAAAGGTGCACACCAATGACATCTTGACTCTCTCAACTAGACCAAGCAGAACAGTATAAAGAAACCTCTTTTGGAAGTTCTCTAATGCATGAAAAAGTTATATTGCAGGCTTACGATGGCTAATGTTAGCAACCCTAAATTTGGCAAACAACACTTTACTTCAACTATGTTACAGTTTACCTCTGAATTGACTTGAACCCAAAGGTAAGTCTAGGTGAGTCCAGCTAGACTGGTCTAATATATGAGATATGGACGCATCAGTAGAGTGTTACACCCCGGCCTAGGCAACCGGCGTGCAACAAGAGCTATATATGGCCTGTAAATGGCCTGTATTTGTATAGCGCTTTTAGTCCCTAAGGACTCCAAAGCGCTTTACATGTTCAGTCATCCACCCATTCACACATACATTCACACACTGGTGATGGCAAGCTACATTGTAGCCACAGCCGCCCGGGGTGCACTGACAGAGGCGAGGCTGCTGGACACTGGTACCACCGGGCCCTCTGACCACCACCACAGTAGGCAACGGTTGAAGTGTCTTGCCCAAGGACACAACGACCGAGACTGTCCGAGCCGGGGCTCGAACCGGCAACCTTCCGATTAGACGAACTACCAACTCTTGAGCCATGATATATGGTGCTGCTAACTTTGCCCAGGGGTCATCCCCAAAACTGCCATTTTGATAAACAAATAAATAAAAACATTAGTAAAATGTTGACTTTCATGTTACTTTCATGTTTTTACTCTATGAAAATGTTATGTATTTATAGGAGTAAACTCTAAAAAATTGTTTATATGATAGTGTTTTAATGTTAAATCTGACAAATAAAAAACAAAGAAGAACATGTTCTTTATTTTATGGGGATAGGAAATTTATGAAAGGACCTCTTGAGGACCTTAAATGCCCCAAAAGGCACCAGCATCAGATCCAATATAGTGACACAAATTGACAGAATGGAGGTCTAGCAGCGAGCCATTGGTGTTACTGAATGGACATGCCTTTAACTTGAAGCTCTAGCAAACTCCAAAAATCTTTCTTTGTGTTTTGGGCGGTTTTTTGCACTTTTTTACTGTATGTACTGTAAATAACATGATCTGTATTTTTTGAAAGCTTGGCAACTTGTTGGCAGCTTTTGCAGTTGATTTTAGATGGCTACACTGGGGTTTTTTTAACCACTTCTGCATACATTTTCCAACCCTTGAGGCTGCTCCTTGTGCAAAGAATATGAGTGAGAGAGGAATATGAGAGTAGTGAGACTAGTGAGAGTAAGACTAGTGCATGCCAGTGGGCCATTCAACATGCAGGCAAACCAAGAAGAGTTGTGTGTGCAGCCTCAGTCTGATCCAGCTTAGTTCCTGTTAATAGTCTTAGCCATTAGCCATTACTCCACTGTTCCACGTATGATGCATTTTTTTAAAAATTCTTTCATCTGTATTACTCCAACCTGTCCTTAAAAATAACTCTTAAAACAGAAGCAAAAGACACTACTTAGTGTTTGCATAAGCAAATAGTACTAGCAGTTGCACAGTGTAAAAAGGGCTAAGCAAGACTAAAAGATTACTTCTGTCAAGCTCACATACATTATTTACACACTTCACAAACACAGCAGACCCACTTGGAGAAAAGGTCTCAGTACACAGTTAGTATCCATCAGCTGTACACAGCTATAAGTTGTGTTTGGCTGTCAGACGCTATTTGTCAGCCTGCCACCTGTCTTTGGTCTACAGGTGTGAAATTACAGCCGGCACCTTCCTTCCTCACATGCCTGACATATTGCACACAACAGCACAAAGTCCTTGCTTCACTACACACGCTTGTTTTGTCTCTATACTCCAGACCATATAACCATGAGAGAAACATCTTGTTTACAGAACATTTAACATAGAGTACAGTAGACCATCGGTCTATTGCACATGCAACAAATGGCACACTTCTGCGACACTTTGAGTTTGTGGGGCCAAGCTTACAGTAGGCTTTCTTAAGTTACAGTTAAATGAAGAGAATGAAGAAAAGACAACAAAACCAAAAAAGGTTCTCTCAGACAAAAACTCGCTCATGAAATTTGTGTCTGCTTGAATCGAACTAAATTCAATTCCTATTAAAAGAATGTAATACCATAAAAGTTTAATTAAACAGCATGGCCAACACAACTGGATACACAGTAGAGATAGAATAGTTTTATTTTGAATATGTAAATGTAACTATAACAAGAGAAAAGAAAAAGTTAAAAACATCACATTTTCAGTAATATCCCTATGTCTACACAAAGTTTATGCTCAAAAGGGAGTAAGATGAGACACAGTAGAGCTCATTTATTTTAGTCACATTTTATTATTATGATGTAGTTATTAATCAATAATTTATTTAATCAGTTAGTCCTCAAAGACGGAGCTTCGGTTATTTGCCTGTTGCCAATTACTACCTTTCTTTAGAAAAAATGTTAAAAACTGCCCTGACTTTCATCATTGTCTGTAGAAGTATTACTAACTACTGTTATAGCAGAAAAAAATCAAATAAGAACATCCAATATTACTCCAACTTTGTACTTCTATTTACTGTGCACTAAGTAGCACAGAATCATCTCTCTCTGGTTTATGAGTGAGACCAGGAGCATATTGTAGCATGAGTGAGCTGTTTCAAATTTGTTTTGTATGTTCATAGTGTTTTTTTCTGGTGTTTCTAGGTTTATCGTTTGGCTCTGTTCTGTCTGGTGAAGGGTTTTTTGGTGGTTTTGAGAGGGACTACTGCCAATTTTGCTGGTCAGAACGGTGCTGGTACAGGACTCTGGTCTGACTATGGTCTCCAGTCAACCGACTTGCAAGTTTACATGCAGTAAACAGACATGAATGTTCAGGGTGGAATTGTTATAGAGCATAAATAAGAAACAGAATTGAGTACAGAACTTTGACGTTTTGCAGATTAGAGAAAATCAAAAATAAGTTCAAAGGTATACATGGGGGCTCAAATGTATGGCATATTGGAGTGTATGTAACTTCTGACCCTGTGTGGATTAGAGAAAATCCAAATAAATCCAAAGTTTTGCACCCAATTCTTATTTTTCAACCTCACTGAAGAAACAGTTAAAAAAATCATTAAAAGCCAAACTTATCATGACATTCGTGTGGATGATCTAAACTTTTGGGACGCTAAAGGTGGAGGAAAAACACAGACTATACAAAGTGTTGTTAATGTATTTTGTATCATGGAACCAGTCTGGCTGTAGGTATTCTGAATAAAGAAAGCAAAGAACTGAATATGTGTGATGAAAACTCAGAGAAACACAAAGAAAGGTAAGAACACTAACTGCACACTTCATCAGTTATTCAGTATCCAAAATGAATTGAAAGGGACATTATTGGATGTTAACAATCTTCTGAGACACACAGCCGTCTAATCTGTCCATGGCACTTTGTGCTGCTCAGTTAATTTACTATAATGATTTCCCACAGCTAGCCAAGGGCCTGCAGTTGAGAATGAACTGGGAATTTAATCTGCCTCTGGTCCCTGTTGCACTACTCAAAGACCTGTGATTCTATCAAATCACTTGGTCCACATGTTCTGTTTTCTGTCTGTCCAAGCCAAGCAAAGACTTAATAATTTGATGCAGTTCAACTTTAGGCTTTGAAATGGAAAGTTATTTTCAAAATACACCACACGGGAATGAAGGAAAAGTATAAACTCAGTGTTTAGAGAATTAACACTGAGTGTTTTTTGGGGGGGTTTTTTGGGGTTTTTTGCCTGTCCCGTTTGGCTCTTTTGCCATCAGAATTATTGTCTAAAGGCGAAGAAAGATGCCCAACGGATTTACTTTACCAAATTGACCATCCCAGCCTTGCCGTAATGGTCTATTTGATTCACCTTTTATTGTTTTTATTTTTTTTATTTTCACTTGCTAGATACGGGACAGACTTGAATGAGAAAAGGGAGAAAGGAAGAGGGGGAAAAACAGCGGAGAAGAGGGACGGGGATAAAGGGCAAAAAAACAAAAACCAACTAAATAAGCAGACAAAAAAATACATATCAATTACCTGGATCACCTGTTGAGAAAATAAAAATAAATTAACACTGAGTGTTACAGAAAACCTGTAGCTTTCAACGAAGATGTTTGCTGGGGTCAACAACTAGCATGTCATTTCAGCTGTGTTACAGAGCATTTAGCAAAGTTTGTAAAAGACACCAGTGCTATTAAGTGATGAAAATGATTCCAAAACACAGATTAATTCCTAATAAAAGTTTTGACCTTCATGTATAAAGGGAGTATTATTCCAACATCATAAGCACAATACAAAATCACCAGCCAATCATTTCAGCTCATTGTCAATACAAATGCAACCAGTAAGTCACATGAACAACAACTCAGTACATTTAGGCAAGCAGACATGGTCAAAGGGATATTTTCTTGGTACACTTCGGGCACCTTAGTACCAATTAACAAAACACAAGGAGCACCAAAGTCCAAAAACCAGTAAGGCCAGCGGCAGAAACAATAATTGTCTGGAGGCCAGAAACCAGCAAGATATCTAAAAAAAAAAGCTGGAACTGGAGCAAGAAAAGACTTGAAAAGAAACAACAATAACAACAAAACTACTGGAAGAACATTGTGTAGCTAATTAGTATAACTGGCAACAGGGCAGTAACATGATTGGGTATAGAAAGAGCATCCTGTTTCTCCCCATATGGAAAAGAAATAGAAAAAACTTATAAAAGACTTGCATAAGATTTGGCCTACTTCATATAGTGAATCATATAAGGCTTATATGATTTACACATGAAAGTGGCCACTTTCTCATTACTTTCATATATTGTTTTAGTAAGTATCCAAAACATACAGGTTTCATTTATATAATTTTTCAAGGGATCTTATATCTGTTTTCACTCTTGTATGCTTTTCATACAAGTTTCACACAAGGCGGATACAAACTATCTTTTCCATACGGGTCAGAAGAAAACCTAGGCGGCTACAACAGACTATCATCCTTGGAAGCAGGATTGACTTTGCTTCACTATGGCTCCATTGAAATCTGTATGAGGACAGTGTTTTGAGGGCATGCCTGTGTCCCATGAACAGTTATTGGAGTTGCTCAAGTTGATTGCCCAGCAGCTTTTTCTGGTTGTTTGTGTATCTCCTGATGGTAGCCCAGCATGCTAGACAAACTGCTGTAGGCTCTGGTTCCACTGCTTCAACATCAGTTACTATCTGCACATCACGTGGAAACAGAGCTAGCACTGTAAATGAGCCCTCTGTGACTTATCATCATAACACACGAGCTTCCTCTTACTAAGCAACTTGGCCAACATGTGATTTACAGGAATTAAAGTGCAGTGTCTAAAGTTTTTTATAACTTCTTTAGCATGTCAGTGAATAAAAACTTGATGATAGATGGAGGTGTCAGCTTACCAGAGTTATTATTGTTTTGGTATTTGTTTTTATTTTTAGATTACCTATTATTTTTTTTAGTTTTTGTTTTTAATATACTTTAGTTTCAGTTTCCAGTGCTAGTCTTGCATGTTTCAGTTTACTTTTCATTGCTTGAAAGTATCTTGCTTTAGTTTATTTCTTAATAGTTTACTAATTAGTTAGTTTTAGTATTTTATTGTCAGGAGAACATATGCCAGAGGTAAGATTTAGGAAAGTCACTACAGGTTTTAACATAAAAAACAGACTCTTTTGAAAGTTGTTCACTCTCAGTCTTCTTGGCATCCAAAGTCTTGATAAACACATCCATTAAAACCTCATCAGGTGCGTTATCACAATTCTTACCAGACTGTCCTAAAACCATTTCAGTTACTTAAAACTTTTCTGAAAAGTCTTTTCATTTTTTATTTAGTTAACTAAAAAAAATTCCACATGCAACTTTAATTTAGTTTGGGTGGCACCGTGGTTAGCAATTGTGTCTCACACCTAAGATCCTGAGTTCAATTCCACCATCAGGTGGGGTCTTTCTGTGTGGTGTTTGCGTTGGTTCTCCCTGGGTACTCTGGGTTCGTCCCACAATCCAGGTTAAATGGAAACTCTAATTTGCCCATAGGTGTGAAGGTGAGTGCGAATGGCTGTCTGTGTCTATGTGTTAGCCCTGTGACAGACTGGTGACCTGTGCAGGGTGTAACCTGCCTCTCACCCTAAGATAGCTGAGATAGGCTTCTGCCCCCTGAAAAGGATAGGTGGAAGAGAATGGATAGTAGGTTTAGTATATTGTGTAGTTTTGGCTTACGTATACCATTGGCTCCAGACGCATACTCCATTAGTGTTTTGAAATGAAAAACTCTAAGATATTGCATGTTGACTATACTAAGTTTATCGAGAAGTTTTGCTGAAATAACACCAGAATTTTCCGTGAATGTTTTTAACCCTCCTGCAAATATTGACAGTTGAGTATGTTACATTGTGATGGAGTCTTATAACTCATCTGTGATTTTGTTACTTATTTTAATATACTTAAAAAATAAAGATGTAAGCCTATGTTTTTGAGCTCATAGAGACATGTGGTCCATATAAGATAGCCACTAGAAATTTTATATGAATATGATACATTACTATAGATAAAACAAAATATAAGCTCAGCCTTAAATATGTGCAATGGTTACATTCATTTATACAACAGAAAAATTACTTTTATTTTTGGTAATTTATATACAATTTACCAACAATGAAGTTTTATGTGGTAAGGAGATTTCTGTCATGGTCTGGGTGAGTGGTGTTTATTCACAGTGCCATGGACTCCACCTCTGGGGGGAGCCCTTATCATTGCACCTGCTGTCCACACCTGGTGATAATCTAATGGCTGATCAAACTTTAAGACCAATGCACACAACTAGTCTTCACCATGTCATCTGCTAACCCATGTTAGTGCTTCGCCATCAAGTTTAGAGAATACATCAAGTTTGTGTTTTGCTTATCTTGTGTCACCTTGTGTTCTAGTTTCTCACAGATCTCCATTCCTCCAACCTGGCAGCAACCTTGCTTACCTGGACGCCAGTCAGTGCTGGGACACTAACACCACTGGTGCATGCTGTGTTTCCACTGCTGTATCTACCTGCTCTCCTGCCATAACCACACTGGATCACCAGATCACTCTGGCTGGATTCACATTCCAGGCTCACCCCTTCTGGATCCTCACCCTCACATCACACTCTACCTGCAAGCAAGTAAGCCACTGGAAAGCTTGTCATTTGCCTTACCTCCTGTCACCTCACTCAGCATTCCACTGACATTTCTCTCACTGTGTTTCAGTGACCACGAGCTATGACTGCTTCCAACTCATGTTTTGATTCTCGTCTCATGTTTCCTGAACTAAAGCGTTTTGTCTTGTGTTCTGTAAATAAAGTCTTGTTGAAAACCTATACCAGCATCTGAATTTGGGTCCATTTCCATGCCCTGGCCTTTGCCACTGTAACAGTTTTCATCTTGTTTTATTTTACTTTTTAAAAAAAAGATAGTTCTCCACTGCTTCTCATTGTCAGCTAATGGTAAAGTATTTAATATTTAGGTGATCACTAAAGAAGTAATAATTAAAACTTATTAGGTGCAGAAAGGTGAAAGCAGTGCATCAGTACATAATAAAAGACAAGTATTAATTTTTTAGTATGTTTCAATTTGTCCTCACAAACTGAAACATACATTTGTGCTCCTGCTTGCTTTTCTTATTGGCCATTGAACTGATGCATCATGTCTAACAGCTACTGTAGTCAGTTCCCAGAACCTTATGGACTGTTGTTAGATGATTGGGTGCCGCATAGTGGCAAGCGTGGCCCTGTCCCAACTTTTCTGAGAGGTGTTACTGCAATTAAATTAAAAAATGTGCTGTTTCTTAAAATTGTATGTTTTCTCACTTCAAATATTTGGTGTGCTTTCTGTGTACTACGGTGATTAAAATTTGGATTTGTAGATTTTTGCTAATCACTGTATTCTGTTTTTACATTTTGCATTTCACATAGTGTCTCAACTTTGAGATTGTGTGTATTTTTTTTTTTCATTTATCCTGTATAATGTGTAGGCTTCTAGGCCCAACTGTGCAGTTCAAACACAGCTCTGGACGGAAGCTCCACAGTTTCATATTACTTGAAATCTAATGCTAGTCTTGTCTGGGAAGTCTGTTCCATGATTCAATTTAGTCACACTGGTATAACCATTAACATCACTATTATTGGTACATTTTCAAAAACAAGCCATGACAGAATGGGCAGGCTGGAACAAAATGTTATTTCCATGTAACATACCTCCCTGTTTGATACTAGGCAGCGGGAGGCTGTAGTGATGCCGCTAGCACCCTGGGGAGAAAGATGAATTTAATATAAAATCAAACTCATACTGCTGCACTGTGTACTGGTGCCAGCTGATGTTCCCGATGACTTAAAACACAACATCCAAGCTGCAGAGCTGCAAGGTACTCAACGCTTGGTATAATAGCTTCCCTCTACTGCAGTTCTTTAAACATCATGTAATCAAACATGGAAAGCTGTAGTAAAGAGTATGATCATCATCATCTGACTTTAAATGCCCATCTAAAAAAAAAAAGTAATTCCAGGAGTCACACTGTGGAGGTTACTGTGTGTTCAGTAACAGCTGATCAGGGATTGTTATTCTAACTTTATCAAACGTTCACATCCACATGGGAGGGTGAGTAATCTAGCTTAGAGGCACATGCTCCAACAGTACTTTAAATGAACGCTAAAATTTCTTCTACTTAAACTTGCTGCAAATTTACGTATTTACTATGTGACTAAAACAAAACCCTTAAAGGGTTGCCAATCTGGTGGATAATAACCCTCCGAGGTCACATGATAAAAATAATCAGTCTAATTGTGATGCATCAAAAACTGCTTACTTACACAATTTATTTAATTCAATTCAATTCAATTTCTATTTTCTGTAAGAATAATAGAACCTGAATGTTAGTGTAAGTATAGATGTATAGGTTATAGAATTGTTTCTTCTTGCTTATCCATCTTTTTTAATGATGATTGTGGACAGTGTTTTTTAGCAATGCAAATGAAAATGTCAAAATTTTATTTCTATAGCATATTTAAAGACAAAAATGTTGACCGACTTGCCTTAGAAATTAGGTTACAACAAACAAGATGAACCCATAGATGGGGTAAATACATAGAATAAAGTATTCAATTCAATTCAATTTTATTTACAGTGGGGCAAAAAAGTATTTAGTCAGCCACCGATTGTGTAAGTGCCCCCACTTAAAATGATGACAGAGGTCAGTAATTTGCACCAGAGGTACACTTCAACTGTGAGAGACAGAATGTGAAAAAAAAATCCATGAATCCACATGGTAGAATTTGTAAAGAATTTATTCGTAAATCAGGGTGGAAAATAAGTATTTGGTCAATAACAAAAATACAACTCAATACTTTGTAACATAACCCTTGTTGGCAATAACAGAGGTCAAACGTTTACTATAGGTCTTTACCAGGTTTGCACACACAGTAGCTGGTATCTTGGCCCATTCCTCCATGCAGATCTTCTCGAGAGCAGTGATGTTTTGGGGCTGTCGCCGAGCAACACGGACTTTCAACTCCCGCCACAGATTTTCTATGGGGTTGAGGTCTGGAGACTGGCTAGGCCACTCCAGGACTTTCAAATGCTTCTTACGGAGCCACTCCTTTGTTGCCCGGGCGGTGTGTTTTGGATCATTGTCATATTGGAAGACCCAGCCTCGTTTCATCTTCAAAGTTCTCACTGATGGAAGGAGGTTTTGGCTCAAAATCTCACGATACATGGCCCCATTCATTCTGTCCTTAACACGGATCAGTCGTCCTGTCCCCTTGGCAGAAAAACAGCCCCATAGCATGATGTTTCCACCCCCATGCTTCACAGTAGGTATGGTGTTCTTGGGATGCAACTCAGTATTCTTCTTCCTCCAAACACGACGAGTTGAGTTTATACCAAAAAGTTCTACTTTGGTTTCATCTGGCCACATGACATTCTCCCAATCCTCTGCTGTATCATTCATGTGCTCTCTGGCAAACTTCAGACGGGCCTGGACATGCACTGGCTTCAGCAGCGGAACACGTCTGGCACTGCGGGATTTGATTCCCTGCCGTTGTAGTGTGTTACTGATGGTGACCTTTGTTACTTTGGTCCCAGCTCTCTGCAGGTCATTCACCAGGTCTCCCCGTGTGGTTCTGGGATCTTTGCTCACCGTTCTCATGATCATTTTGACCCCACGGGATGAGATCTTGCGTGGAGCCCCAGATCGAGGGAGATTATCAGTGGTCTTGTATGTCTTCCATTTTCTGATGATTGCTCCCACAGTTGATTTTTTCACACCAAGCTGCTTGCCTATTGTAGATTCACTCTTCCCAGTCTGGTGCAGGTCTACAATACTTTTCCTGGTGTCCTTCGAAAGCTCTTTGGTCTTGGCCATGGCGGCGTTTGGAGTCTGACTGTTTGAGGCTGTGGACAGGTGTCTTTTATACAGATGATGAGTTCAAACAGGTGCCATTCATACAGGTAACGAGTGAGGGACAGAAAAGCTTCTTACAGAAGACGTTACAGGTCTGTGAGAGCCAGAGATTTTCCTTGTTTGAGGTGACCAAATACTTATTTTCCACCCTAATTTACGAATAAATTCTTTACAAATCCTACCATGTGAATTCATGGATTTTTTTTTCACATTCTGTCTCTCACAGTTGAAGTGTACCTCTGGTGCAAATTACTGACCTCTGTCATCATTTTAAGTGGGGGAACTTGCACAATCGGTGGCTGACTAAATACTTTTTTGCCCCACTGTACATTAGAAAAATAGGCTGGGGTCCTTACCAACGATGATTTATACCTCAAAAGATGAAAATACTTTTTTGATGACCCCTGTCTTATCCTTGTAAAATCTCCCAAATTGTGCTCAAGGTATGCAATAGAAATGTCAGAAAAATAAGCTTAAACATAGACCTCAAACTGTTATGCTATTGTAGATAATTTTATATCAAAACATAATTTTACTGCTGTTGTTGTTTACAGATGTGCAATTTTACACTAATATTGAATCTATCTTTCATCACATCCACTGAAGGTAAATTATTGATCTATAAAAAAAGAACTTACCGTACTTTTAGCACCATAAAGCGCACCGAAATATACGGTGCATTAAGCAAAAAAAAAAAACAGTCAAATAAGTCAAACTTTACTCAACTCATTCTTCTTGCTTCCTCCACTTCTGTACCATTGATTCATTAATGTTGAATTCTCTGGCAGCTGCTCTATTCCCATGTTGTTGCAGTATATTAATGACTAACCTCGTATTATGGATGGATTATCTCAGTTGTTCTCCTGACTTAAGTTTGGTCCATTTACAACATCCTGCCATGTGATTGCATTTGCCCCTAACCATCTGGAACCCCCACGTTAACTTTTATCGAGTAGAAAAAAGTTAGCATTCATCCTCCAGCTTCACTATATTTATGTTATGCTAACATAGCTGTGTCGCTAGCGATCACGTAGCACATCATTATATACCAGCTAGTCCAACTTCAGTAACCCTACAAAAGTCACTGCTTTTTAGTTTTCTGTCTTCATTTATGTAGAGAGTGATAGCAGAGCTGTACCTTTTAATTTTTCAGAAATCTCTCAGTCAGAACATGCTATATCATGTTTAGGTGGAAACTAGCAAGCTAACTTCCTGCTAACTTCTAACTCTGTTAAATTGAATAAATTCTGTTTTCATGGATGCCTGGATGTTAAACTTAATTGTTACACCTGCTGCTTTACCAGATAAAGCTTTATTAAAGATGAAAGAATTTAGACAGTTTTTAACTCTCAGTGATGTTGCCGGGTTCGTTTGACTTTGAGACCTGAAGCGGACGGGATTTTGGACCCAGATTACGCCACAAGGCTCCTGATTACGGTAGCCGTAATGCTCCAACGATCCATCAAGCGGTGTGGCTTTGTATCTTACCAAAGTCATACTAAAACATTTTTTGACAGATTTTTGAGCGCTGCGTACCACATAAAATCGGTTCGAGTTCAGTAAGCACTACCAGAATTCATACATAAGGTGCACCAGTTTATAAGTTGCACTGTCGATTTTTAAGAAAATTAAAGGATTTTAAGTGCACCTTATAATGCGAAAAATACAGTACTCATTAAAGTTGTTTTTCTGTTCTTTTTTTGTTTTGTTTTTAATGTTAGCAAGATTTTAATGCTGAAATACTCTCCAGTGTTGGGTTTGTATACCTGTCAAAAGCTGCTTCTCCTGAGAAAATCAGAATACACTCAACCCAAAACCGTGATCACAATTATCCAATGAATTTACCTTTTATCAGTTTCTCAGTGGCTATGCCTGTGTAACTCTCTCATATTTCAACCCTCAGTCTTTTGCTCTCCTTTCCCTTTTTCAGATCTTTGTTTACACCATACACCATCTCACATTAAATCCCTTTTACAGGCTTATAGCCTCTTTGTAAAAGCTTGATAAGTGCAAAACGGTTAAAAAAAGGAATTGAAGGTGTAAATGAATAAACATGTATCGTTCTGAGTGCCATTTCCATAAACTCTGCATATTAGTGATGTTTATCCATAAAAACTTACCCCTGTCAAAAGAAAAATATAATCTTGTGATGAAGAAAATGTGCATGTAATTTTCTCATTTATACACTGCAGGGAAGCCAATAAACAAGAAAGTAATCACAAAAAGATTAATTTTATAGGGAATAAGGGGCAAATAAATAATTTGTGTGCAGGGCATTTGGAAATCTTTTTTGCTCTTTTTTAAATAAAACTTGAATCTCTTGATTGAAACTGTATTCAAATATTCAGAGAGAAAGGGAAATATAAATGAAACTAGTTCCTTCTAATCACTCATGTTTTCCCACGTATGGGTGTGTTTATTAATCAGCTTAAGATTACTTTGAGTTGCAGTGCTTTGTCAGCTTGAACACGGAGGAAAGAAAAACCTGCACTGCTCTTCATTTTAATGCTGAGTGTGAAAAATTGCAGAAACAGGGATGGGTTTCTTCAGGCAACCTGATGGCTGTTGGAATGTAAAAGGCACCACTGGGTTTACACAAAGGCTTATTACCTCATATAACCTTCCAAGCTCAACAGAACCAGAAATACACAATAATACTTTTCCTAACTGGTGTTATGCATGTGTGTGTGTGTGTGTGTGTGTGTGTGTGTGTGAGTGCGCGCGTGTGTGTGTGTGTGTGTGTGTGTGTGTGGTTATTATGTTTATTTTTGCTAACTAGTGAATGAACCAATAACTCAGGGAGAAATAAGGATACTAAAACTAAAAATCACTTTAAGGGGGTCCCTTTTGTGTTGCCCCTGACTGCAACAATGAGTTTTATGTTAAAGCCAAGGATATCCACTTTCACTGCCTGTCTCTTTAGCAGTAATTGGTTCTTTGTTGTTTGGCTAGCTGCACTCAAATGGGATAATCCTCTGTTAACTGTAATGTTCAGGTCTGTAAAAGTACTTTATAAATGAGAACAGTGTGTAGGAGAGTCTGGTTTTTGGGAAAGAACATGAAAGTGATGCTGAAGAACAGTTGTTTTCCTTAAAATATATACTCTAGATACTGTATTAGATATGTTATGCTAGTTGGACCCCCCTTGTCTTCTCTTGCCCCTCAGCCAGGTACTGCAAATTAATTTAAGCTATGAATTCTGTTGTGTGCTTTTTGCAACCCAACACCTTAGACCTCATTTAATAGAAGGAGTTGGATCAGTATCTACCTACTGTAATTGTGTAAACTATTTTTTGCATTCTTTGTCCTTTTCCCGTACTTGATACTTTCATTATGTCGGATTTAGTTGCTCTCACGGCAGAGGTTGTGACTGAATATATTATTTGCTGATTCCTCATTAAATTTCTTTTGTTTCCTGTTGACTCTGCCTCACGCTGGGTGTAACATCTCGATCTCTCAGCTGGAGCAAGTGATGTTGAAGGATTATCTGTAGCTTTAGCAGCACTGGATATTGCTTTAGCAGTGCTCTGTCTGCTGTCAACACTTGTAGAGCTTGCGTCTGTATAACTTGCTCAGGGTGTACAGATGGAAGCGAACAGCTGGGCTGACCAGAGGTGTCTTTGAAGGCTGAAGGTGTTTGTTAGACAATGTCTGCAAATAGGGTATTTCACAGTGCCTGATGAGGTATGTGCGCAAGTTCACCAAATTTCAAATTAATTACATTGATATACATGTAATTTGTACATATGGTGTATCATTTAAAAGAGTTTGTACATTAATATAACAACACAAAAGATATGAAAAAAAGAAAGATCTAGATATTGTTTAATGCTTACCATCAATGTCTAATAAGTTATTGATGTGATGACTCATTTCATGTAAAGTAAGATTTTCTTACCCATACGGTGTGCTTTAGTTAAATTGCTACATTTTTTAAACCATAAATGTTTATTTTTGCCTGTCATACCCCTGGTAATGTGAGCAGTGTGGCTTTATATAATTTAACAGGACATGGATGACACATCTAGAGTTTCAGCTGCCTCAGTGTCTTATGTCTCTTCATATTATTACAGATCGACTCCATGATCTTGAGTTTAGGGAACAGTGCTGGCCATAGGGTACTATCTATTACAGGACTCCATGTTCCTCTTGTCGCAGTTGTTTTTCTCATTATGTGAATCTGGGACTTGATGAGATGCATCTAAAATAATTTCAGATGGGAAAATAAGTTCAAATATCTGATAGCTCAAACAAATCAGCTTAGTATGAGATTTATAAAATCCATGAGAATTTCACTTTCTTAAATATTAGAGCATTTTCTTCCTTGTTATCTTTGTTGTTGCTTTTTTCCTGCTTCTGGATAATTTCTGGATAATATTAGTTTTACAGTTTATGTCATTGTTTACTCACATTAGTCATTTTATTTGTGCATCTAGAACCAATCCAGCCTTGTTAATTAGAGAACCAGAGAACTTGTAAATTAATGAGTGCAGATATAGAGGGAAATATATATTTCCTTTTGATTAAGACTTTTTGTAAATTCACAGCAGTTTCAAGAGGCATCAAACAAATTATAGGGATTCACAAAGTTATGGTAATAACCCAAAACTGTATTGGTGAACTCTTCTAAAGGACCCTTTATCACATTTAAGCTAGTTTATGGCCATGTAGTGTAGTTAATGCAATAAAGGTTTGTATTTTAATTAAAACTCAATCTTCTCCTGAACCTAACCAGGTAGGTTTTGGTTATTAATTCTAACTAAGCAGTAAATGAATTAAAAAACAGAAGAAAAAAAAACTTACGTTAGTGTTTGTCTTCAGCCCATCAAACTTGTGACTGCCATGACTCCTACACTTTTATGTGGACTTTACTGGGTTTTTGTGTCTTGCTGTCCAATATCAAGCCAGCAGTACCAAAAGACGACTTGTACCTACCTCTGTAAACCCAGCAGTAGCTGACAGAGTGCAATATTTGATACACTGGGACAAGAATGGACTCCCTATCTTCATGAAGGTAATGATGCTCAGTGTTTGTTAAAATGTCTTTAGTAAGGTTTTGATTAAAGTTATAGTCTGTTTACATTAATAGACTAAACTTACCAGTTCCCTCTGTCTCTATCCATTCTGGGAACATAAACTCTAAATTTGTTGTGTATATTGGTAATAATGATCATTTAAATATAACAAATTGATGAGATGTTAAAAATATGTAAATGATAACGTCCAACACCAGTACTGTCATGGTTAGTTTTTACTTTCCAGTCTGTTTTCTTCTTGCCTGTTTCAGTAAGAGACTCTCTGTAGCTTCTATACGGCAGCCTGATGATACTTTCACACACTAGTAACACACACAGATGATGTTACGTCATTTTTCAAAAACATTTATAATGTTAGGAATACAATATCATTAAGTTATTATATTGTGTTATCAAAGTCTTGTGAAAAAATAGGGTTAAGATGGGTTGGACTGATCCTATTATATTTTTTCAGTAGATATAACCTAATATTTTGGTGCATTGATAACTATCTTAGACCTCAGTTACACAATAGAGACCAGTTGGCTCTAGGCCTAGCAACCTTCAGTCAATATGAGAAAAACATATTGACTGGAAACCAATTTCACCATCAATGTCCAGCAACCGCTTCCCAACCAAAGAGGGTACTAAACCAAGAAACCCAAACTGGAAACAGAAAAACTTCACCTTCAGCCTTAGCACTGAAGCCACAATGTTTCAAAAGGCACTGTTTTGCTTTGAAGGCAAATGATCTACATTTCTGGGTTGCGTTGTACTTTCTGCAGTTTTCCCACAACTGCACAAGTAAATGACGAATCTTTGCAAGTGGTATCTTCTTTTCAAAGTGCAGGCGACCTACACAATCGTCCAGTGACCACGCAGGAAAGATTTTGCTGTAACACCCTCTTTGCAAGCAATTTCACTCTGTCAGAGCCAGCATTCACTATTTACCACTATTCCCCAAATAAACAGAAAGTAACTGGACAATGCACTAGTTATAACCGAAACAAAATGGATGTATCGCCCTGAAGAATAAAGCTTTAGTATTTTCAGTCTACTCTGTTCCCTCTGGTACTTAAGGGCTCTGTGTTCCCTCTGCTCCTGTCCTCATGCCCTGTTTAGTTCAAGAGCCCAACATGAGAAAAGGAGAGGCTGAGAGTGTATTGAGAGGCCAGGAACTGCTTATCCCATGTGTGTTGCAGCAAGAGAAGAGAAGAGAATCTGGAAGTAACAGATGTAAGACAGAGCCTCTCTATGTGTGTGTGTGTGCGAGCACATGCACAAGTGGTGGTGGAGGGGGGTTGCGAGTAAGTAAAGCAGATTGATGTAACCAAGGGTTTCTGTCCATCACTCATGGTGACTGCTCCCTACTGGGATATTGCTCTTTCAAATGCTCACATACAGACATTGTGAACCTCAGCACTTTTCCTATTGGCCACCCCCTACAGACTATATATCAACTCACTATGGAAGTATCCCCAAGACCCCACAAGTTATAGACCCAAGACACATACACATTCACATACTGGTCGAAATTTATCACTATAGCTATAGAACAATCCTAGAGATCCCCCCTACAGCTGAGGATATAGATGACAGAAAGACACACAGACATATACCATCGTACTCAAAGCTGTTATTTGATAACTGAGCTGCCACAAGCCTCAGACTCCACTACAACTACCACTGAAGATATAGTGTAGTTAACATATACGTGTGTGAGCATGTCTCACAATTTCTTACTGATACCAGCCAGCATAATCACAAGAGCCCACAAATTACTTTCTGCTGGGAAAAAGCATTGTGGCTGCAAAAAGAACTGGCGCATAAACCTCAAATGGAAAGTTAGTCCTAAACACACAGACTTTTTCAGAGGCTAATAAAGGGTAAGTTCACTAACCCTGCCCCATCCCCTCACCCTCATCTCTCTGCAATGTTGGAATTGAATTTTTCCCTCAAGGCAACACACAGACACACACATACACACTTCTGTCAAGCCCTATTTCACACAGATTGCCATGGGATGTGAGAGTTATTACAGTGAAGCAGCTCAAGAGAGGCTTGACAGTAAATGTAATGAGAGGCCCAGCAGATGCTACAGATGCTGCAGGTTGGCTTTACCCTCAGAGAGAAGTGTCACTGAAGTTCTGTGTTTAAATGTGTCGTTCTTATACAGCTTTTCTTGATGTATTTGGGAACATGACTATTTTGTCTATGTCAGGGACCAAGCAGTAAAGCATAAAGGACACAGGTGGTTTTAATTCAAAAAAGGGGTTTTATTGACCCAAAAATATGAAAAACATATTTAACAAAGCCAAAACTTAAACAGGCAGACCAATAAAAGAAGTCAACTCAATAGACTACACTCAAGATAATAATTAACGAAACCTCAAACAAACATATGATAAACTGACCTCCTGAAATGACACACAGGGGGACTTAAATACTGGTTTAGCTAAACCAAATGATACACACGGGGGAAACAAGATGGCTGCCATATAAGCAACTAATACAAAACAATTAAACAAACATGAAACACCCCGCAGGCAATGAAGCATGTGGTGCAATCCAATTAGGCTGTCAGTGGTACTTCAGGTCTCCCAGCCCTTTGCCACACCTTTTGCCACACAGGAGGAGACACCAACCCCCAGGTAACTCAAACAAAGAAAGATGTATTAATATAACATAAAACAGAACTTTGACCTTGCAAGGTTAATATGTGTGCACGCCATATAAACATTGGAAGGTGTGATGGAAAAATAAATACATTTAATAAAGAAACAATATTGAACAATAAGTAGAAAATTTTAAAGTAGTGACTGTAAATTAAACTAAAGTGAATCAGCGGGTAGTGAGGTGTGGAGCTTACCATGTGTGGCATGCCATCACAGTCTTATACAATTGGCCCAGTATGGCGCATGTGCCATCTGGCTAGTTTCAGCTTGTTGTAAACCACAGTCATTTTCAGTGTCTGAGAAAGACAAAGTACAACATGATATCCTAACACAGGAAAGTTCTAATGTCTGAATGTCTGATATTGAGTGTGCCCAAGGTTTTCCAATGATTTGATTACCCATAAATAGAGGTATAACGAAAAAACGATCACATAACTACATTTGTAAATAAATTAGTGGTACTAAGTTAAGGTGCAGATATGAAATCGACTCAGCATGGATACCAAGGATACTAAATACTATTCTAAAATAATAATAATAATAACAATAGTTTTTCACTTTATTGCAATACTCCAATTATTGACGCCTTAACAAAAAAGGTGCCAAAGTGTCACCAGCTGTGTAAAACTGGTTTCTGTAAGGAAGAAACCGAAAAGGT
Source organism: Aulonocara stuartgranti (assembly GCF_965226115.1). Classification (NCBI taxonomy): domain Eukaryota; kingdom Metazoa; phylum Chordata; class Actinopteri; order Cichliformes; family Cichlidae; genus Aulonocara; species Aulonocara stuartgranti. Next base: position 15,409,381 of record NC_138940.1, on the reverse strand, counting down.
ATAAATAGGCACCTATGTCAAGGGTGCAATGGCAGTAACCACAGTGACAAGCCATCATACCTCTTAAGATACAATAATGTGCTTATTTTCTGAAAGTCCAGCTTACCCCAAGGAATCAATGTTTTGGTTGAGAGAGAGTGACCTATGCAATATTAGGAAGGTAAACATATATTTCAAATGACTGAAAAGAAAAATCCTTATAAGATGAGACACATACCAAAGTTTACTTGGTAAGAACCACTTTGTTTGAGACACAGCTGTCCAAAAAGTATTAAATACACAACAGAGAGCCATTGTAGATGTATGTATGACTCATATACATTTCCTTCCTGCTGGAAATACTCGCTAGACACTAATGTCCATTAATCTCCAGCTGGGGAGAATTTCTGCCCTTATTAGATAGTGAAAACGCAAAACAGTGAGGAAATGAGGGGAGATGAGTGAGGGAATGATGTGAAAAACAATACCCCCAGCCAACTGGAACTAGAACTTAAACCCCTGGGCCACCAGTATGACTCAACTGTAATGTTAATTTGAGTGGCCTTTGAACTTGACCTTTGCATTGAGAGGTAGCTATTATAACCACTGAGTCACACAAGCAGAAGAAATGTGTCGTCTGTAAGAATAATAGAACCTGAACGTTAGTGTAAGTATAGATGTATAGGTTATAGAATTGTTTCTTCTTGCTAATCCATCTTTTTTAATGATGATTGTAGACAGTATTTTTTAGCAATGCAAATGAAAATGTCAAAAATTTTATTTCTATAGCATATTTAAAGACAAAAATGTCCACCGACTTGCCTTAGAAATTAGGTTACAACAAACAAGATGAACCCATAGATGGGGTAAATACATAGAATAAAGTATTCAATTCAATTTTATTTATATAGCGCCAAATCACAACAAAAGTCGCCTCAAGGCGCTTCATAGATACAGAGAAAAACCCAACAATCACCCCCTATGACCAAGCACTTTGGCAACAGTGGGAAGGAAAAACTCCCTTTTAACAGGAAGAAACCTCCGGCAGAACCAGGCTCAGGGAGGGGCGGCCATCTGCTGCGACCGGTGAACTGTAGTAAAACTGCAAACTTTTGGCAAACAAAGAATGTTTTTTGGGGTGATATGGGGTTAGATAAGTTGAAGTTCTTGGTTAACTTATTTCTTTATATCCAATGGCATTTTTGTGTTAAATTGGAGTGAATGTATTTGAGGATTTGGAGTGTCCAGTATGCTGGTTGGATTTCCACCAGCTGCCAGAGTTATTCCTATGAGTTCATGTAAACATATTTATGTTTTCAAATTAAGTAATGGAAATTTTGATACTGATAACTCTTCATAGTCATATTCTTCTGTACTGAGAATGTGGTTATTGTTGTTGTGTTTTCTGCACCCGCATGTACAAATATTGCAGATGATTACACAGTTGCAGGACAGGAAGGATTGATGATTCATTGTCTGTAGGATAGATAATTACATTCATAGTGTTTTATGTTTCCAGTTTTTAAACCAAGAAAATAAAGTTTAAACCAGAGTTACTTATTTTGGTGACTGATGATTAACTTATTCAAGTCACTAAATAGCTGGGTGACATACCATTTAAAACTTCAAAAGCAGGTAAAATAATCTTCAGATCAATTCAAAAATGGACAAGGGGGCATTCTGATCATGCTCTGATATTCAACAGAGCCGTCCAAAGGATGATCATGCTACAAACATGATTTATGCCAGCTCTGTAGGACTGCATCCCGTGCCAAACAGGTTACAGGGCCCGGCCAGCAGGTACAAAATAACAGGAGGGCCAGCAGGTGGGACCCAGTGATGACGTCCAAATGGTGGAGAGTAGAGAAAGATGGCAAGATGGTAGTGGTATGACAATCAGTCAGGCCAACAGATTAAAGGTAAGTCTTGATGCATATCAGGATTCCATCTTATTTTCCTCGTCTTTTTGAGTGTCTCCTACAGAGAATGGTAACAAGCTTAATCTGGGCATTCACTCTGCGATTTTTTCAGTCGCGTTATTCAGCTCCTGCTCAAACTGAACGACTGAATCACAGGAGTTAGAAGTTCATAGGTCAAGATGCGGGGTCTCACACTATGGCCTGATGCTCTGATGTGACCTGAGTGCTCACAATGTGAGTCCATAACATGAAGGTTATAACACAAAATCTGTCTCTCGCTCTCCCTCTCTGTCTTTCACTCACACAGACACACACACCACCATCAACTTTGCTAAATTGCTCTGAGACAGAAGGCTTGTTGTCCACACTGCTGCCATCTTAAATGGAAATGGAAACGTCAAAGAGGACCAAAATCTTTTCCTTCCTGAACTCTCTAGAAGCCAGCAAATTGACCTCTGAATACTACAAGGGTAAAAAATAAGATGCTGCACACTTATTGATGGTTTAAACCACTTTGCGCTTCAGTAAAACGTCAACAGCAGGCTGCTGCCAGTTTCTCACAAACAAGAATACTACAGACAAATAGTCTGTGTGGCCTGAAAGAGACTTGGTTTTCTAATCAATACAGCAGCCTTCTTAAAATGCAGGACTCAGCCTTTAATGTGAACCACAAAGTCAATATATGATGGATGGGACAAATTTATTTGGACACTGGTATTTCACCTGCAGTGCTGGCATGTCAGGGGAGGTCCAAAGCCTCCAAACCTAAAGGGAAAATTGCATTAACTTTAGACTGATGAATAAAGGACAATTACTCTTTCACAGAAGAATGATTAATGCAAATGTTTTCAGCAAATCAAGAATCTACCATAACACCAGTGTGCCTTCAAAGTACACAATCAGTTATACTGTATGAGTTTTACTGTCCTTTTACAGCATTGCTTCTGTTCGTTTAAGTTTGCAGACATTCTTAAGGTCTGGACTTTAAGTGAGTGATTGCGACACCTCGATTCTTTTCTTTTTCAGCCATTCTCTCTGTGAGGTTAAACGCACAGCAACTGAAAAACAAACAAACAAACAGATGGCCTTACATTTACTTCAATTTAGTTGTATTTATCTAGCGCCAAATCACAATAACAGTTGCCTCATGGCCTCGTCACCCTGGAATACTTTGGTACAGAGAGAAATTTATGGTCAACTCAATGGCTGTGAGGTTAGAAAAATCAGACCAAGTCGTAGTCTCTCTATCACTGTGCCTGAAGTTGGTATGAGATGTTTCATGAAATGTGACACTGTGTATTATAGCCAAACATCTTCACTTTAGTCTAATCTGTCCCCCTAAAATTGTGCTATTTTCCAGGTGAAGGAAGTTCTGAAAAAGAAGAAAACACACTGGGTCGAAACCAAGTTTTCATCAGGAATATAAAATCCCACTCTGAAGAGGGAAAAAAGTAATTTAAGACACGTGCTGCTGTGTTCTTTGTAGAGAGAAGACCCTTTCTCCTGACAGCACATCAACAAGTTGTGCTTGTTCTGTCTTTTCCTAATTTTACTGTCATGAATTTAACATGCTACTTAACATGGTATAGCTAAACAAGGCCCGTAGAGCATTGTGTAGTCGGGCTGTAGGGTGAATATGCTGTGACATCCACTCCTGGAAAGATTGTGGCATTGTGTTAACACTAGAGATGGACCGATCCGATATTACGTATCGGTATCGGTCCGATACTGACCTAAATTACTGCATCGGATATCGGAGAAAAATAAAAAATGTAATCCGATCCATTAAATATCACGAAAGCACCTCACAAAACTTGCAACACACCATAACTCACCTCAGAACGTTAGCACGTCGGAGCAGTATGCATCACGTGATAGAGCGGCTGTGGCATGCGGGACCTGTCGGTGGTCTGGATAGCATGTGGAGCTACGCTAGCAACCCGGCATTTCATCTCCGACAAAGTTATCCCGAGAGAAGTAATACAAGTGTGTAAGTCCATCTCTGAATGTTTGTAAAGCATTCCCACGTTAAGCTTAACAAGCGACTGCCTCTTCTTGCTGCTACTTCAATCATGAAACTGCTTAATGATCAGCTGATTGGCTTTTCTGTCGCGAGTCCATCTCTCTGGTTTGTTTTTGGCCCACTTTGCACCAGAAAGAGGAAACCAGTGGCTGAACAACAGCAGCACGTTTAAGCTTGATAAACTGTTGTTAGAATGTATTTAATATTACTTTCTACTCGAGGATCTTTTTCTACGTAGCTGACAGCTGGTAACTGTGCAGGGGCGGATCTAGCAAAGTTTAGCCAGGGGGGCCGATAGGGCATTAACAGGGAAAAGGGGGCACAAAGACATACTTTTCTTTCTTATTCTCATTTAAAATGTCTAGCTTTTAATAAATAATTATCCGAATCTTACACCCAAAGTTTTAATTTGATGTAAAATGAATAGAAGTCATTTTTACTGTATATAGTGACTATTAAGTCTAATATATATACCCTAGTAAGCTATAGTACTTTTTCCTTTGGGAAGGTACCATCTGTGCAGTCTGCAATTTTGTTGAAGAAAGATGTTGAATCTATTTAATATTTCTTGAAAAATAATTGATTTCTGTGCATTTTTTTTTTCACACTGCATCAAATTAAGGTTGATTACGTCGATTAAGCATCATGAGGTGGAGCATGAGGGGTGGTTCCCTATTTTTTATTTATTTATTTTTGTTGTTGCTGGGAATTGGAACTCTATTAGTTAGGTTGCTTAATATTTACGCTAAGTACTCTTTAAAATACCAGAATAGGGATGATGGTGTAGGTTTAAGTTTATTAGATTGATCAGTATTGCTGAACTATGAAATTTTTTTTTTTTTTGCATACAGGTATAACAGAATAGCTTTAGTGTAGTTGTTGTTTTAAACTTGAGTATGAACTTATACAAAATGCAGCAAGATATTTAAAAAAAAACTGTTTTGTTGATTAAAAAACACTATATCTGATTCATATCAGTATCGGCAGATATCCAAATTTATGATATCGGAATCGGTATCGGACATAAAAAAGTGGTATCGTGCCATCTCTAGTTAACACACGCCTCTGAAATTGTTTTTCACATGACTGTAGATGCACTCTAGGGTCCAAATATGTGAAGCACGGAGTTTACACATTTTAACTGGGTCAGGCACTGCCACAGGCCTGTTTGACAGTGTGGCTAAAGCCCATGTGGATCCAAGTGGAATCAAACAATAGCCGTAATATGTTATATATTTTGTTTGAATGAGATTCTTTATTATGTTAATTGTGTTACAGTTTTACTGACTGTAAAATGTTGTTGATCTATTGCCTAGTTTGACACAGAATGTTTTTTTCTTACTCTCATTTTCACCTCCTAAAATCTTTATTTGTTCTATTTTTTGTACGTATAAATGAATTATTTTTAACTTCAGTTTGTATTATTACATTCACTTTAGTACATCATTATATTTCTGCTTGACTGCAGCTGCTTATTGATGGATGGGCACAACATACGGCTTGCTGCTGGCTCACTTAGTCTATTTAGTCATGCCTGGCTGTGTCAGGGCCTTTTTTAATAAACTCAATTTACAAATCGTGGCATTGGGTAGGTTTTTCCATGGCTTCATCTCAGATCAGGTCCAATAGTTTAGAGCTGAATAGAACTACTAGTTTTGCAGGTCGTGATTTACAGGTTAAAGGGATGCAAACACCAGAGTACAACGTCTAAGTAATTGTAGACTAAGTTCTTCATAGTGTTCTCACACTTATGGGCTCATAATAGCAAGTGCAAGTATGGAAATACACAGTTTGAGACACAGCATGAGTTTGGAAGGAACGTAGCCATCAGTATTAGACAAAAGGTCAGGTGAAAATTTATTAATAGCCACTGTTATTCTTTCACAATTTCGTATTGGGCCAGTATCCCAGTTATTTTGTTCCAAGGTATGATTGCACTAACAGTCCCAGCTAATAAATCCATAGTCTCCACCTTTATTATTTTAAATGTTTTTTTTTTGTTTCCTGTTTATATTTTAATGACAAGTAAAATAAAATCAACAGTGTTCTTTTGGAGCTTCATTGTTTTTATCTGATCGTGCATTTCGGTGATGAGTCAATGCAAGTTAAACATGTTACAGCTTTCATTACTTGTCATCACTCTTTCCATAGAATTTCCATTTGTACAGTTGGCAAGAGTGTGTCCATACCTGCTTCATGCCCTGGAGGACGGGGCTGTGGCCCCCCCACACCCTCTAGCAGATCATTACATGAAGGAACCTTTTAAAAAACAAAAAACAAACGCGTCCATGCTCACAGGTGTACACACGGGTGATCACACCCATAAACTACACCCTTTTTGGCTCCTACCTCAAAGCACACTGTGTTCTGTTGATCTTGTGTGCTGCACAATAATGTTTAATATTTAGTATTTACTGTCATATTCCCATATATCATTGTGATGTTGTTTATTCTATTACTCTTGTTCTCTTCTGCTTGTTTTCTTTTTTCTTTCTCAGCAGGTGACCCAGGTGATTGATATATGCATTTTTTTTTCTTTTTTTCTTCTTTTTTTTTCTTTTTCTGCTCATTCTGTTGGTTTTTGGTTTTTGCCCTTCTCCCCCGTCCCTCTTCTCAGCTGTTTCTCTTTCCCTCTTTCTTTCTCCCCTTCTTTCCCCCAGTCAAGTCTGTCCCATATTCAGTAAGTGAAAATAAAATAAACAATAAAAGGTGAATCAAATGGACCATTATGGCAAGGCTGGGATGGTCAATTTGGTAAAGTAAATCCGTTGGGCATCTTTCTTTGCCTTTAGACAACAATTCTGATGGCAAAAGAGCCAAACGGGACAGGCAAAAAAAAAAAAAAAAAAGAATGTGTCTAAAAGACTTAACGAAAAGTGTGTCTCCTCATATATTTTCTCATTTTAACTTTTACTCTAAAAGCATGCAGGTGTGAACAAAATATGTTGTGACAGAATGTTTCTCAGAGCAATGCAAAGATCAGAGCTGTGATATTAAGGGTTGAGGGGGAATGCTGTAAAATGTTTGGCCAACAAATTTAGCACTGTCACCCCACATGCAGCAGTTAATCAAAGTATGCCTGTATTTGGCAAAGGGTGGTAATACATAACAAGATTATCAGAATTAGCATATACATTAAACAAGTATTTGTTGGTGTCTGGAGAGCATTCACCATATAATTTTATTAACACCCTCACTCATCATCTACATGTATACAACCATCTTTTCTCTTCCACTCATGCCATGAGTAGAGTCAGAAAACTATTAAAAATGTATTTTATTTTTTTTTGTTTTAGAGATCTTACAACATGACATGACATACATGGACATACACTTATATCAAATCTGGGGTGGGATCTGGTACAAAGGCCTTGGCTGGAAAGAAATAACAGTAATATAAAATCTCCCTTGTACAATATTTCTGTGGAAAAAACATCTTTGCCATTCTATTCAAATGTGTTAATTACATCACAAAATTTCACTCTTTGGGGGGTGGATGGCTTGGTTAGGAAAATGAGCTACATAGATACTGTAATTTTGGGTGTCAGTGGGAAACATTTTAGCTCAGCTGATTGGAAGAAACTTTTTTTTTTGCTGAAGGTGCTTGTAATCAACGGAGCCCTGGATTAATAAACTGGAGCTCTTTTTGTACAGAAAAAAAGAATTCGCTACTGCCAAGGCTGAAATTTCTCTCCACATCATATATGATTTGGGACAATGAAGATGCAGAAGGTTATCTGGATTAGTTGTGATATTTTTTTGAGAACATCATGAAGATTTTTGACATTTTTCTTATTTCATATCCATGAAATAACCTGGGAAAGTACTAGCCTAAAGCTCTGTACAACAAAATGAATGAAAGGTACAAATAATCACAAGAAAAAAAACAATAGAAATGTATAATACCATTAATAATGATATGATGCCAAGTAAAAGGAAGGCTGGTCTTCATTCTTGGATGGAGAAGAAACTTACGAAACTATGAGCCTACAATCAGAGAATGCAAACAGCAGTGCGTTTAGTAAGAAGCTGAGTCTGGAGCTCATTTACTGCTCTATATGTACAGTGAGGGAAATGATTATTTCATCCCCTGCTGAATTTGTATGTTTTGTTCAGTTTTTACTCTCATGGTAGTTTCACTTTAATGGATGGAGAATCCAGACAAATCATATATTTATATATTTTATATATTATTTTATATAAAACTTGCATGACACTGAGTGAAGTAAGTCGCCTACAACCCACCCAGAATTCTAGCTCCTGCTGACTGGCTGTGTGCCTGTGGCACATAGAATCAATCAATCAGTCAATTACAATACATCATGCACTGTCTATAACCTTTTAACCAAAGCTGCTAACAAAAAAAAAAAATGCTGTGTTTGTTTCTCAGAGCTCACCATCAGTTCAGAAATATTTCGCTTGTGTTTTCGGTTATTGTTGAAATTCTTTGGATGCTGCACAGCTGGGGCTAGAACTCTCAAACTCTCCAAGATAAAGATGATTCATGACTGCAGATTTCAATAAGAAATATTCAGTGAAGGATGTCCTCCTGCAGGTGCTGTCTTACAGATTAAATCATCTACAAACAGCTCCGATGCCAGACAGCCTTTTGTGTGAGTAGGTGGTTCACATTATATTCACTTTTGCACATCCTTCATGTATCGCGTATCCTTCTGATCTGAGCAAACATATGAAACCAGACATGAATAAAGGTCATTTATTGCCAGCTGTGCCTCACCTACCACACATAATCACACGTCCCCTCCCTGCTGCACCTCTTCAGCCTAACGTGACACAGCACAGAAGGAAAAACACACATTTGACCTTGTGTTTGCTGGATGTGGGCTGGTGGGGACACTGATGCATCAACACATTGTGCCACAATAGTGTAGACTGATAAATTGACACTGAAAAGCCAGTAAGCATAGCCACCCATCTACAATGACTCTCAAGGATTAGATTTGCAGTCTGCTCAGTCTGGGCATTAAAGCATTCTTTAATGCCCAGACTGAGAAGAGATGCCATTAGTCTGGACTAACACAGACAGAACTATATGTCTTCCTATATATTTTTAAATAAAGTTCTCTGTCAGTACTTTTATGTGTACTTCACCGACTTGCAGGCTGAAATTATCTTATTGAGTCAAGCTTCAATAAAACTGAAATGCATTCCATTCAAATAGCTCTCCTCTGTAAACACATTTTTCTACCTATTTTATCTGCAATCATTCAGACACATCTGAAAAGGCTGATCTCATATGAACCAGTCAGCAATGTGGAAAAAAAAACAGCACCAAGATTTCTGCCACTATGAACAGTAGTTTTCTTTTGTTGTTGTTGTTTAGTGGAATAAAAAACACTTCAATACAACTATTCATCTTCAAAAATATTTCCATATTTCTTTAATGAAAATGAAAAATATCCGTTGCAAGCTGCTGCAGCTCTAGTGTCAGTGCCAGGTGATAATCACTTCAGTGACACAAATACTTTATATCCCTTGCTATCAACTTAAGTGAAGCATTAAAAACCATTTAAACTTTTTAGCGACAGAGTCAGATGATGAGGCAAATTTCCCTTTGTTCCAGATCATTTAAGACAGGGATGTCAAACTCATTTTACATACTGGACCACATCCAGCCAACTTTGATCTAAATTTGGCCAGACCAGTGAAACTGGTTTCTTCTGAACAGAAACCCACAATGCACAATGAAAAATGTTGTGTTGACAGTTTAGCATCAGTCACACAGGCCTAGAGAGCAGTTGGAGATATGTGCGTAGGTTCTGGTCATAAGGGAGAAATGTGCGCTTGCAGACCACTTGGTGAGCAGTTCCTGGACGTTGTGTGTGAAACTAATGACAATGAGCCTGCTGCACCAAAACCCTCTTATAAGTCTTCGTCTTGCAACATCTCTAGCTTATTGGTAAGAATGCCTGTTTTTTGCATGTAAGATGCTGACTTGTCTGCACTCAATAACCACATAGTGACTTCATAGTGACATAGTGACTGCAACACGAACCAGAAATGGAGACCATTCAAATTAAAAGCTGTACCTTGTCACTGAAATCAAAACATTTCAAAATGTGCACGTTTCACTCTGAAGCTGGTTTGCATCTCACTCTTTACAGTTTCTCAACCATTCCACTCAACCGGTTACACATTTTTCCCTAGTGACTAGTGATTGCATGGGGTCTCTAACCTGTCTATACTTCTCATCTAGGACAGCTCAAAATAAGACACTGTAGTTTTCACCAGGTTTTACATATGTGAGGTGATAAATGTGAGGTGATCTTGTGGTTCCCTGGAACAGACTCCATTATATTTCTTTCTCACTCATACATTTGTGAAGCCCAGTATAGTCTTTTCAAAATTAAAGGATTTAGGAAATTGACTTTTTTTTTGCAATGGTTAACTAACCAAATTAAGTATTTTAAACCATCCAAATAATGACATGGATCATTAGGATTATAAGTGTGGGTACGGTTTTAAAGGAACCATTTAATGATCCCTTGAGAATATCTCCTCTGGGGGGGATTAAATGACTCCCAGAGCTTTACATTTCAGCAGTTACTTATATAACGACATAAGTTTACGATATATAAATAATATTAATGAGAATCACTTTAGAGTTTCTCTATTGTACACCCGTGTGATGTTTAATCGTGGCTCAAGAGTTGGGAGCTCGCCTTGTAATCGGAAGGTTGCCGGTTCGAGCCCCGGCTTGGACAGTCTCGGTCGTTGTGTCCTTGGGCAAGACACTTCACCCGTTGCCTACTGGTAGTGGTCAGAGGGCCCGGTGGCGCCAGTGTCCGGCAGCCTTGCCTCTGTCAGTGCGCCCCAGGGTGGCTGTGGCTACAATGTAGCTTGCCGTCACCAGTGTGTGAATGTGTGTGTGAATGGGTGGATGACTGGATATGTAAAGCGCTTTGGGGTCCTTAGGGACTAGTAAAGCGCTATATAAATACAGGCCATTTAATTAGAAAAGGAGCTGTTGTAGCTATTTATTATTCAACGTTTTATTACAAAAGATCTGCTTTCACGTCGACTTCTTTCTCTGTCCTCACCATTTCTATCTCCACTCTTTATTTCCTTTGTTTTTTGGATTTGGACATTTCATTTTCCCACCTGTGTGAAAACACTACAAATTGTATTAGCTTTGTGCTTGTCTGTTTTCTAAGCACACATTGCGGCTGCTCTGCCACACGGAGCGTGCCGCTGCTCTCATCTTGAACATTTTCCGGCAATAATGAATTAAGCTTAAGAACCAAAGTGCAGTTTTACAGCTAGATGGTCCAACATGTCCTTTCACAAATGTGTTATAAAAGTCAGAAAAAAATCACTCAAAATTTTATCAAGCTAAAGTATCACTCAACACAAGGGCTCTTAAACTGCTTCTAGCCAGGGATCCAAATGAAATTCAGCCTGGGACCAAAAGAAAAATATGATTCTGTCGCCACAGCACTCTGTCTCGTTACAATTTATTAGCTCTCGCATCATGCGGGAGCACTGCTGAAACTACAGCTTAGGCAGACAATTACAAGCTTTTTCAATGGGTGAGCAGGAGTAGCAGTTTCAATTTAAATGCATTTAATTGTACAACAAATTCAAAACACAATATATCTCTTCAATAATTAAATTATGGATTTAAAAAACAGAAGAAGAAAAACACAAGGTGTTTTTTATGATTATGGATATGTTCAGTTTTTTACTGGTGCTTCAGTTTTTATTACTGGAGAGACAGTACATCACAAGTATCTCATATGTTTTCAGTTTAACGGAACAGGTGACTTTGAAACCCACAGCATATGATTCACATCATTTCCATTAAACCATTCAGTGAGTCACGGTGGTTTTCTCTGACCCTAACCCCCAGATCAGATGACAGCTGGCTGTCTGAGTGGGAGTTTTGCCCTGTGTGATATCACTGAATGTTTTTCCTTAACTCATCTCATTTCAAGATTACTGTATTTATTACTGTGATTACTGTGGCTCCTATATCCTTTCTCTGCTCTCTTTCCTTTCACCCTCAACTTGTTGCGGTGGATGACTGCCCCTCCCTGTGCCAGATTTGGCTTCTACAGTTTCTTCCTGTTAAAAGAGAAATTTTCCTTCCCACTGTTGCCAAATGTTTGCTCACACGGGGTCATATTATTGTTGGTGTTTCCTTCTAATATTCTAGGGTCTTTACCTTACAATACACACCACCTTGAGGTGACTGCTGTTGTGAATTGGTGCTACATAAATATAACTGAATTGAATTGAGCCCTTGTGTACAGCGTAAGGAGGTTTTGTCAGTCTGAAAGAGGACATCCCCTTCAAACTGGATTTGATAATAATATAAAATGATTCCTAACAAAAACCTGGTCTTGATTTTCTTACCCTTCCCCTCCCTGTAAATGTCATGGTTTCAAGAGTTTTGGGGGATTTGTGAAAAAAAGAAACAAGCAAATGTGGTGACGATGCATTTTTTTGTTTGCTCATATTAAATTTATCTTTGTGTGTGATCATCTGGTTCATTTAACCAGTGTGCTCGAGTACAGTTAAACATATCATGCACTGGACCACTTGAAACGATGAACCCAGGTGCAGTTCACCTGGCCTCTATGCCCAGAAACACAAGTTCAAAGCTACCTTGAGGACAGTTGCATCTGTGAAACTGAACTGCAAACTGGAAATATGTAAGGCTTGTGAGGCAACCATGTTTAGTGACTAAAAGCAACCCCAATTAAACTAGAAAACACATAAATCCAAAAACCTCATCCTCTGTGAGAACGCCTTTCAAATCTGTGTGTGCATGAGAGGAGATGCTCAGGATAAAGGACACTTGAGCTGTGTCCCAAAACGTCGACTGCATCCTCCAGAGGCCGCATTTGAAGGCCGATTACGTCACAGCCAGGCGACGAAGGCTGTCCCAATTCGTCGACTCCTTCAAATGCGGCCGACAAATGCGTCCTTCATTTCCCCGACCAGGAAGGATGGGTCGGGTTTGTCCTTCGTGGCCCACCATATCCCAGAATTCATAGTGCGGCCCAGCCAAATTTCAGCTGCCAACAATGGCGGCCGCTACTAAGTTTTAAAATTACTCTTATTAATCTTTCTGGGCCACAAAATAAACTTTTAACATATTTTAAGGCGAGAAAGTAGCTGTGTAAATTACAAATTTCTGCTTGGTTGTGCCAACGTTTTCGGAGACATCTGTTACCCATCAGCTCGATAGCAAGCCGGGGGGTTCAATGGTCACTCCAGCCGGCGAGAGCAGCGGACTCCCGGCTTCATCGTTTTCAGACCCCCCGCTCTTTTGCTACTCAGGTTAAACATGATATAAGTCACTCGGATAACTTAAAAATGTAATTGTTTGCCTTTTTTCTGTGTTTTATTTGTTCCGGAGTAAATCGGTTTGGCTGTGATCAAAGTTATTAGATTATTAGATTAAATAAAACTTTATTAATCCATCGGGTGGGTTCCTCCGGGATTTTCACACAGCTGAATAAACGTTAAACAGAAAACTGATTAAACAGAAGTGTGAGACGGTCGAGAATTTACGCCAGTGTCCTGTTATATTTTAGATAGCAAGGAGCAGACGGCCGAGTTTATTAAACTCCCCCGACACAGCGGTGACGCAAATCTGAAGGCTAGACCGTCCCATTTCACAGCCTCGCACTTCTGGCCTTCTTGGTCTTAGAAGGACCCAGCCCACGTAGACCGCGAAGGCCGGGTCCTCCGAAGGATGCAGCAGACATTTTGGGACACAGCTTTGGTGTCACTTGGTGTGGTAGAGTATCACTTCCTGTTCCTGCTCAAACACAGTGGTGCTTCTGAGTAGCTTATCTGCTTAACAATTTAATTAAAAACTTTTTAATTCTTTCTTTTTTCATAGTATAATCTTCACGTGCTTCATCCGAAGCACACTTTCTGTGTACTCACTGCCTAATTTATAGCCAAAGTATTCACTCATTGTCTCTGTACAGTTTCACTAGCTTAGCTTAAATCGTAGCCGACTCGTTAGCACCATGGCTACTTCACCTGTCCCTCCTGCACTTTCTTGCTCATTGTGTCAGATGTTTAGTTACTCCTCAGCCTCCTTTAGCAGTAATGATATCTATAACAAATGTAGCATATTTGCAGCTCTGGAGGCCAGGATTACTGAATTGGAGACTTGGCTTCGCACCCTTCATTCACCCGTAGCTAGCCAGGCCCCTGTAGCTGGTGCAGCTGAAGATAGCGTAGGCCTCGCTAGCTGTTCCCCGGCAGACCCCAAGCAGCTGGGGAAAGAGGGCGGCTGGGTCACGGTGAGGAGGAAGCATAGTCCTAAACAGAAGGCCCAGGTACACCACCAACCTGTTCATGTGTCTAATCGTTTTTCCCCACTCGGCGACACACCTGCCGGGGGTCAAACTCTGGTAATTGGTGATTCTGTTCTCGGACATGTGAAGCTAGAGACACCGGCAACCATAGTCAATTGTCTTCCAGGGGCCAGAGCAGGCGACATTGAAGGAAATTTAAAACTGCTTGCTAAGGGTAAACGTAAATTCAGTAAAATCATAATTCACGTCGGCAGTAATGACACCCGGTTACGCCAATCAGAGATCACTAAAATCAATATTGAATCAGTGAGCAACTTTGCCAAAACAATGTCGGACTCTGTAGTTTTCTCTGGTCCCCTCCCCAATCACACTAGGAGTGACATGTTTAGCCGCATGTTCTCCTTAAATTGATGGCTGTCTGAGTGGTGTCCCAGAAACGATATGGGCTTCATAGATTATTGGCAAACCTTCTGGAGGAAACCTGGTCTTGTTAGGAGAGACGGCATCCATCCCACTTTGGATGGAGCAGCTCTCATTTCTAAAAATATGGACAAATGTATTAAACCTCCCAAAATATGACTATCCAGAGTTGGGACCAGGAAGTAGAGTTGCAGTCTTACACGCCTCTCTGCAGCTTCTCTCCTCCTGCTACCCCCCCCCCCCCCCCCAAACCCCCCCATCTCCATAGAGGCTGTGTCAGCTCCCAAAAAGACAAAAAACAAACTAAAAACCAGCAATAAACAACTTAAACATAAACAATCACAAAGAAAGAACAATACAGTATCCACATCTGAACCAAAGAGTAGAACAGTGAAATGTGGATTATTAAATATTAGGTCGCTCTCCTCCAAGTCTCTACATGACTTAATAATTGATCAACAAATCGATTTACTCTGCCTTACAGAAACCTGGTTGCAGCAGGATGATTATGTTACTTTAAATGAATCAACACCCCGAGTCATTCTAACTACCAGAAATCTCGAAGCACAGGCCGAGGGGGCGGTGTGGCAGCAATTTTTCACACCAGCTTATTAATTAACGAAAGACCAAGACAGACTTTTAATTCATTTGAAAGCCTGATGCTTAACATTGTCCACGCCAGCTGTGAAACTCAGAAACCAGTCTTACTTGTTATCATCTATCGTCCACCTCGGCCTTACACAGAGTTTCTGTCTGATTTCTCAGACTTTTTATCTGATTTAGTTCTCAGCTCAGATAAAATAATTATTGTGGGTGATTTTAACATCCATGTAGATGCTAAAAATGACAGCCTCAACATGGCATTTAATCTGTTATTAGACTCAATTGGCTTCTCTCAAAATGTAAAAGAACCCACCCACCACTTTAATCACACTCTAGATCTTGTTTTAACATATGACATAGAAACTGAACATTTAACAGTGTTTCCTGAAAACCCTCTCCTGTCTGACCATTTCCTGATAACATTTACATTTACAATAATTGATTACACAGCAGTGGAGAGTAGACTTTATCAAAGTAGATGTCTTTCTGAAAGCGCTGTAGCTAAGTTTAAGAATATAATCCACCCTCTGTTATCATCTTCAATGCCCTGTACCAACATAGAGCAGAGCAGCTATCTGAACGCTACTCCAACAGAGGTCGATTATCTTGTTAATAATTTCACCTCCTCACTACGTACGACTCTGGATACTGTAGCTCCTGTGAAAACTAACGTCTCAAATCAGAAGTACCTGACTCCATGGTATAATTCTCAAACACGTACCCTAAAGCAGATGACTCGTAAACTGGAGAGGAAATGGCGTGTCACAAATTTAAAAGATCATCATTTAGCCTGGAGAAATAGTTTGTTGCTTTATAAGAAAGCCCTCCGCAAAGCCAGAACATCTTACTATTCATCACTGATTGAAGAAAATAAGAACAACCTCAGGTTTCTCTTCAGCACTGTAGCCAGGCGGACAAAAAGTCAGAGCTCTTTTGAGCCAACCATCCCTTTAACGTTAACTAGTAATGACTTCATGAACTTCTTCACAAATAAAATTTTTATCATTAGAGAAAAAATTACCAATAATCATCTCACAAATGTAATATTATCTACAGCTACTCTTAGTACCATTGATGTTAAGTTAGACTCTTTTTCTCCAATTGATCTTTCTGAGTTAACTTCAATAATTACTTCCTCCAAACCATCAACGTGTCTTTTAGACCCCATTGCTACAAAACTACTCAAAGAAGTCCTGCCATTAATTAATTCTTCGATCTTAAATATGATCAACCTATCTCTAATAATCGGCTATGTACCACAGGCCTTCAAGTTGGCCGTAGTTAAACCTTTACTCAAAAAGCCATCTCTAGACCCAGCAGTCTTAGCTAATTATAGGCCAATCTCCAACCTTCCTTTCATATCAAAACTCCTTGAAAGGGTAGTTGTCAAACAGCTAACTGATCATCTGCAGAGGAATGGCTTATTTGAAGAGTTTCAGTCAGGTTTCAGAGCTCATCACAGCACAGAAACAGCTTTAGTGAAGGTTACAAATGATCTTCTTATGGCCTCTGACAGTGGACTCATCTCTGTGCTTGTCCTGCTAGACCTCAGTGCAGCATTCGATACTGTTGACCATAATATCCTATTAGAGCGATTAGAACATGCTGTAGGTATTACAGGTACTGTGCTGCAGTGGTTTGTATCATATCTATCTAATAGACTCCAATTTGTCCATGTAAATGGAGAGTCCTTTTCACACACTGAGGTTAATTACGGAGTTCCACAGGGTTCAGTGCTAGGACCAATTCTGTTTACATTATACATGCTTCCCCCAGGCAGCATCATTAGAAGACATAGCATACATTTTCACTGCTATGCAGATGACACCCAGCTCTATCTGTCCATGAAGCCAGATAACACACACCAATTAGTTAAACTGCAGGAATGTCTTAAAGACATAAAGACCTGGATGGCCGCTAACCTTCTGCTTCTTAATTCAGATAAAACTGAGGTTATTGTACTCGGCCCTGAAAAGCGTAGAAATATGGTATCTAACCAGATTCTTACTCTGGATGGCATTACCTTGGCCTCCAGTAACGCTGTGAGGAACCTTGGTGTGATTTTTGACCAGGATATGTCCTTCAACGCACATATTAAACAAATATGTAAGACTGCTTTCTTCCATTTGCGCAACATCTCTAAAGTTAGAAATATCCTGTCTCAGAGTGACACTGATGCTAGTTCATGCATTTATTACTTCCAGGCTGGACTACTGCAATTCATTATTATCAGGATGTCCAAAAAAACTCGCTGAAAAGCCTTCCGCTAATCCAAAATGCTGCAGCAAGAGTCCTGACAGGGACTAGAAAGAGAGAGCATATTTCTCCTGTTTTGGCTTCCCTTCATTGGCTTCCTGTAAAATCCAGAATTGAATTCAAAATCCTGCTCCTCACATACAAGGTCGTAAATAATCAGGCCCCATCTTATCTTAATGACCTTGTAGTACCATATCACCCTATTAGAGCACTTCGCTCTCGCACTGCAGGCTTAGTTGTTGTTCCTAGAGTATTTAAAAGTAGAATGGGAGGGAGAGCCTTCAGTTTTCAGGCCCCTCTTCTGTGGAACCAGCTTCCAGTTTGGATTCAGGATACAGATACTATCTCTACTTTCAAGATTAGGCATAAAACTTTCCTTTTTGCTAAAGCATATAGTAAGAGCTGGACCAGGTGACCCTGAATCCTCCCTTAGTTATGCTGCAATAGACGTAGGCTAGTGGGGATTCCCATGATGCATTGAGTTTTTCCTTTCCAGTCACCTTTCTCACTCACTATGTGTTAATAGACATCTCTGCATTGAATCATATCTGTTATTAACCTCTGTCTCTCTTCCACAGCATGTCTTTTATCCTGTCTTCCTTGTCTCACCCCAACCGGTCGCAGCAGATGGCCGCACCTCCCTGAGCCTGGTTCTGCCAGATGTTTCTTCCTGTTAAAAGGGAGTTTTTCCTTCCCACTGTCGCCAAAGTGCTTGCTCATAGGGTCATATGCACAGTGTTGGGAAGGTTACTTTTAAAATGTATTCCATTACAGAATACAGAATACATGCCCCAAAATGTATTCTGTAACGTATTCCGTTACGTTACTCAATGACAGTAACGTATTCTGAATACTTTGGATTACTTAATATATTATCATGCTTTTTACAACAACGTGAATGTACTATTGCTGTGATTTATTACTGTTACTGAAGGTCCGCGACTCCGAAATGTAGTAAAGGGACCTCTGACTAATACGGCGGGGTCCCTGTCGGCTCATAGCCGAAAAATAGCTTTACTTTGTTGTCTGGGTCAACTTTTCTTGCGAGACACAGACAGAGGCGTTGAAAGACTGCTCCAACGGAACTTATTGTTTTCGGAGGAAAACACGAACACGGTGTACAGTCGAGTCTTAATAGCTTACTTACAACTGGGCTCTCAGGCACTCTTCTTGGCTGAAGTGGTTATTATTATATTTACATGCTTCCAGCTCCCGTTTTTTCTCGATGACAACTCGTACCTTTCCACTCCCCTTTTTCTCCCTCCTCGCGCTCACAGACCCATAACGTGTATGGCAGTCCATTCTCCCTGCAGCACGAACTACACTGCCCATGATGCTACATTCTTTAGAGCTATGCTTGTAGCATTCTGCCTGTTAGCTTAGCACAACAACAACAACAACGAAAAGCCGCTCTCTCACCCAGGAAACACACAGTCGCAGAGAGAGAGAGCGAGCGTCGCCCTGTAACCATGGCAACCGTAACGCTGCCGCCTGGAACAACAGAACATAGCTGTCAAACAAAACCCAAACAGTCCTGACCCACGACAAAATGAAACAGGAAAGTACCGCAGTGTAATCCATTTATTTCAACAAAGTAACTGTATTCTGAATACCACCTTTTTAAACGGTAACTGTAACGGAATACAGTTACTCATATTTTGTATTTTAAATACGTAACGGCGGTACATGTATTCCGTTACTCCCCAACACTGCATATGCATAGCTGGACTGGCCATCGGGCATACTGGGCATTTTCCCGGTGGGCTGATGGTGATTTTTTGTTTTTATGGGCCGATGGGTTTTTCTTTTTTTTTTCTTTTTTATCCCATAACGGTATAAACACTGAGAGGTGGTGGATTGGCCAGATGCTGGGAGATGTGTAAAAATAACTCAGTTGTTTGGTGGTGGCTATTGCGGAGCTTCCACAGATTCAGTAACATTAGCAAGTGGTGGAGGCCAGCAGATGCAACACGCTGGCAGGTGGATGACGGAAAGGCAGGAGGAGCAGAGACCCGAGGCGGTGAGCTGAACTTCAGGTAAGAAGTTATGACCTGCAGTCTATCTGGGTCAGATATAAACCAAGTTTAGGTGGAGTTTATTTTCGTTGTGCTGACTTTTTACAGTCAGTTACAATAACTCGTACTGCGTACTAGCTAGCATGATGGAGTTTATATACTGCTGGGTGGGTGTAGGGTTGCCAACCGTCCCTTAAAATACGGAATCGTCCCGTATTTCGAAACAAAAGTACACGTCCCGTATTGAGCTAATAAGGGACGCACTTTGTCCCGTAATACAGTGAGAATCAAAAGTAGTCTATAAATGTTAATGGATTTAATGCTTTGTTTGAAAACATAATTCCCAGCCCCTCTCCTGCTTTGTGACCAATGAGCTGACAGCACCTTATGACAATTCGAGTATGACAATTCAGATTACCGCTCATCTCATTGGTCGAGGAAAGGTCGCTTGCGGAGAAAATACCGGAAGACAACAGATGACCACAACAAGAAGTATGGCCAACAGGGAAACAAACGCCGACACTGCGGTGCAAGTCTCGGATGACAGTAAACCTAATGCTGGGCAGACACTGTGCGATTTTTTCAGTCAGGTTATTCAGCTCCTGCTCAAACTGCACGATTGACTCACAGGGGTTAGAAGTTCGTAGGTCACGATGCAGGGTCTCACACTATACCGCCCGATGCTCTGATGCGACCTGAGTGCTCACACTGTGCCTCCATAAAATGAAGGTTATAACAGAAATTCTGTCGCTCGCTCTCTCTGTCTTTCACTCACACAGACACACCACCACCATCAACTTTGCTAAATTGCTAATGAAAAACACTGATCAGGCAGCTGTGATTGAGCAGCAATGTAAATCCAACTATTTTCACGGTTGTTGTGGTCATGATAATTTTGTGATGCCACATGGAAAAGGCTCGGATGAGCTTTCCAAAGTTCTACAAGTTGTGCCTCCATCGCTTGTGTCCAGATCACACGCTGCTCCGTCTTTTTCACCGACGTTTACGTGTTTGCGCGTGAGCAGTGTGAGCGCCTGTGGTGACACCCTCACGAGCGATTGATGATCGGGAGCTGGTCATGAGGTGTTAATCACTTCTCGTTACCCCACGTATACTACACGACGCACGATGAAGACCAAAATCGGTCCGATCACTCAAAAATCGGCTCAAAATGGGCCTAAAACCGCACAGTGTAAGCCCAGCATTAGAGCAGCAATGTTTGTTCCCCTCAGAGAAAGGGAAGAATGGGAAAAGGAAAACACCTGGCTGGAAAAAGTTAATATGGGCATGTGCAGTGAATATCAGTGCTATGTGGCCAGAAGTGTGATAATATAACTTATTTTGTGTAATAAACAACTGCAAGGATAGATGATTACAACAAATTGATGACTAATACATAAAAGTAATACATAGATGAATAATGATGATGAGTTATGATGCGTAATCATGGGAACAAGCGGGTTTTCAAACAGGAGCAGCTGATTAGCATTAGAAAAGCTGAAATAATACCTCAACTGAAGCCAATTGTACTAAATGCACTAAATGTGCACTGTTACAAGAATATTTTTCTTTCTATTGTTTTCTATTATTTTAAGTTAAGCAGGACAGAGTTCTTTTAAAGAAAGATTTACTTATATTCTCAAAAGTTAAGCATGACAGGCTTCTGTTTAAGAAAGAGACCTGTTTTACTGTGTTAATGTTGTCATTTTGAGCTAAAAATAAATGGCTAAATGATCATTTTTTTCACATGTGTTCATATCACAAAGAATAGAATATGCATCTACTTAAATCAACTTCAAGTCAAATGGTTAAAAAAATAATTTCACACACAAAAAAAGAGCTAGAAAATTCACCACACTGGGAAGGGTGAAGACAACTGGGTCGCTCGGCCCTGGCCACGAGGTGTCCCTTATTTATTTTTCAGGGAGTTGGCAACCCTAGGTGGGTGCCATGATATTATTGATGTTGAACTTGTTTTATCTTATTTTATTTGTGAGGTTAGTTATTAGAGTTTCCAACCGTCCCGTAAAAAAAGGAATCGTCTGGTATTCAGAGAAAATATTGCGCGTTTCGTATTGAAGTGAAAAGGAACACAGTTTGTCCCGTACTTCAGCTAGAATGAAAAAGACACAAAGCTGGAGTTATTCTGTGTCTTTGCTGCACAGCTGCCTCTTCTTCTCTCATTCTCCCCCCTCCCTCTCCTGTTTCTTACTTCAATCATGAAACTGATCAATGATCAGCTGATTGGCTTTTCTCTATTGTTTGTTTATCGCCCACTTTGCGCCAGAAAGAAGAAACCGCCGGATGTCGCGTTAAACAACAGCAGCACGTTTAAGCTTGATCAGCTCTTGTTAGAAGATTATTTAATATTAATTTCTAGTATCAGCTGATGTTTGCTGGAGCCACAGCTGTAAAGCTGCTGGTCATGATATCGGTTTGGTTATCTGGTGAGAGGGAAACATGAAGATGAAATCAGGAGATGTCCTTACTGAATCATCAGAGCTGAACAGGTGATGGAGAAACAGGTTTACCTTTTAGGTGACATGAATGAGGTGAAGGGAAGTTATGAACTGTTTCTGAGAGACAAATAACACCAGGATCCTTTTCTAAATAGCTGACAGCTGGTAACTGTGCAAAGTTTTGCCAGGGGGCCAGGTTGGGCATTAACACGGAAAGGGGGGCACAAAGAAATACTTTTCTTTCTTATTCTCATTTAAAATGTCTAGCTTTTAACAAATAATTATCTGAATCTTACAACAAATGTTTTCATCTGATGTAAAATGTATAGAAATCCATTATTGTACATAGTAATTTTTTCGAGGGTCCCAACATAATTTCTTCAGAAGTAAGTACTGTATAAGATGCCAGTATTTTCCCACATTTTCTAGATAATTGACTTTTTGATGGCATTTTACACACAGTACTGGTACAGTGTGTAAAATGCCATCAAAAAGTCAATTAAGTTTTATTCTTTCTCACCTTTCTTTCTCTCCTTTCACTTTTTAAAGGTTGCCATGTTAGAAAAAAATATTTTGCCCTGCCGTGCTGTTTATTGATGTGGCAAATGAATGGTTTATGAAAATATATCTAAATCTGTCATCAGTAATCAGTAATGATCATGTCTGACCTCTAGTCTTCTCCGTCTTAATTTCAGGTTTTCACCATGTGTTCTAGATAGTTCAGGAGGTTAACTCGACCAAGCAGTCTACTTTCGGGTACTGTTTAGAATACCAGAATAGGGAGGATGGTGTAGGTTTAAGTTTATTAGATTGATACATATATACCAACAAGACAGTGTACATCACTGTGACAACAGCGTTTGTTTTCATTCAAAGGCTTTATGGTTTTTCCTATAATACCTGGTGGGCTGATCTCTAGTCAAAATGCCCAGGCTGATTTTTTGTCCCAGTCCAGCCCCGGTCATCTGATTGTTGGGTTTTTCTCTGTATCTATGAAGCGCTTTGAGGTGACTTTTGTTGTGATTTGGCGCTATATAAATAAAATTGAATTGAATTGAAAGAGAAAAAAGAGCAATTGATTCAAATATAGGACAAAAAAGAGGAAGTGAAATCCACTCAGACCCAGAATGCGCAGTGTGAGTGCAGGCTTTTACAGCATTGATGTAAAGTATTATTTGGTGCTCAGACTCTGACCTCATCTCTCCAACCTCACTACAGCAGGGAATGGTGGATGGGGCCTCTTCCTACCCACTGTTTATGTCACGGTTCTGGGTCCGTTGGACCCAGTATTTTGAGTTCATTATGTTTTGGTACTTTTGCATCATGGATTTTCCTTTATGTTTCTCTGGTACTTGGTGTTTCAGTTATCTTGGTGTTTTTCTATATTATGATTTATGATCTGATACTGTTGTGATTATGATTATCATTTAGTAGCCTTTGGTCAGTGTCAAGTCTGTCTCTGTCTAGTCTGTGTCTTAGTAAAGTGTGTTTTGTTTCCTGTTTTACTTTGAAGGTTCTTGTTCCTGTCTGATGTTAGTATGTGCAGCTTTGTTCCCCCTGTCTCGTTAGCCCTGATCTCTCCCAGCTGTATCTCCCTCCTGTTGCCGATTTCCCCGTTACTACCCTGTGTATATAAGCCCTGTGTTTTCCCATGCTCAGTGTCGCATCGTACCATCAGTTTATGCCTGTGTGTTCTTGGTCTCAGTGTTCCGTCCTCACTTTATGTTTGTTTTCCTGCCAGCAATAAAGCTGAGGTTTTTTGAGTTACATTCCATTTTCCGAGTCCTGCATTTGGATCCTCATCTTTGCCTGCCTGCACACAGAGCCTTGACAGTTTATAATGTACATTTTCAAGTGCTCACCAACAGCATGTTCACCTGGGGTCATTGCATGCTATTTTACATTTTTTTCAGTTTTCCATAGCATTCATTTTTCAATCGCATTGTGTTTCAATTTAAAGTGTATGTCTATATATATTAAGTCAAAAATGAGAATAAGTTGAAAATGAACCTATTATTCCGTCCTATATACGTTTGAGTACATATTTTAATATGGCCAAAGTTTCTAATAATCAGGTCAGCATTTGTGCAAGCAATGTATGTGAGCCAAAAGCTCAGGCATCTCATTTCCACATTTTGCTCTGTATGTAATAGTGGGTATCATTAAGATCAGCTAAAGATACAGGAGAGGTGGAGGAAGATCTCAGCCTGGGCGTTTACTGTCTTATGTAGTCTGGAAGATGAGTGAATGGTGGGGTGGGTGCAGTTTTCTCTGTGGTGGGGTTGGGTGGACTGTCCCGGGCTGTGTGGGGCTGGGAGGCGCTGCTGCACTGGGCCCCGGTCTGGATGGGCCTGGGCCCCCTTTCCCTGGCGGGTCGCGGAGTGTGGGAGTGCCTACTGGGGTCAGCGGGGGAGCTGGCCCCAGGGAGGGGTTACCTGCCCCTCCCTTCCTTCCCTCCCCATCTCCAGCTGCCTCTCTCTTCCCGCTCCACCACAACCACCCACACATGCAGGGCCTTGGAGTAGGGGTATGTCACCAGGGTGCAGAGGAGGCTACCCCCCCCTCTGTCCCCTTCTGGCTGCCTCTGCCTCAATTTTATCCCACAACTTAGACATTCACATTATTCACACTCTCATTACACATACATATAGGATCTTGGGGGTGGGCACAATCACGGAGTCCAAATTACCATCAGGGTGTACACCTCACCCCTGGCGTCGTTGCCCACCTCTCAATTTTAAATACACTTAGACATTGAGGGCTATCAGGAGGGACTATGCGCTTACCTGCTGCTCCTTGGCAGGTAGCTCCATGCCCTCCTGGGTTTTAATTGCACCTTAGAACACACATGCATCAACACTACAATGAGCGGGTGGAGGGAGGTTTGGAGTCTTCTCCCACCCCCATTCTCTGCGGCCTGCTGGAGCGGGAGGGCTAGGTGGAGTTGGCCGTCCGACTGCGGTCTGGAGTGTGGGGCCTCCCTGCTGCTACGGAGTCGGGGTGGTCTGCCTCTCCCCACCGCAGGGAAAAGGGTAACACCACCTGGGTCTGGGTGCAGTTCCCCCCTCCAGGGGCAAGGATACCTAGACCCGGTTTGTAGAGTACGCTTGGGGAGTGTGATCGTGTGTACAGCGTCTCTTTATGTCTGTCTCCACGTTGGTTGAGTGTGGAGTGAGTGCATATGAGAGCATGAGGGGGGGAATGGATGTTTGTGTCTGTGTGTGCCTGTATGTCTGTGTCTATATGTCAGGTTGGGTATCAGACGCCACCTCTCTGGGGACACCTCAGGCCCTCCAAGGTTTGGAGGCCTATCTCCACCTACCACCACTTCCCCTGCCGGTGGCGGACTCCCTCAGGTGTCGGTGCGTTGGTGGTTCTTTGTGTCTGGGGGTGGGCGTCCAGGTACACACCGGCTCACTCCTTGGCGGCTGCTTATCGGGGCCTGGAGCCTGGGGCTCGCTCGGGCCCCTTCGGGGGTGGGGTGCCCCCGGCCTCTCGGCCTGGGGCTCGGTCACTCAGGCACAGCTGGCGGCCGGCGGAGCTCACGGGCGCGTCACTGCAACTCCCCCTGGCTTCTGCTCCGCGGCTGCTGAGTGAACCCTCATCTGGGACTCTCCTCAGCTCTTACTGGAACAGTGGCGCGGCTGCCCCTCTGTTGGTCTTCCATGGTTTCTTGTGTTCTGGGGGCCTCTGGATGTCTGGAGTTTTGATCTCCTCCATACCTGCTTCACACCCTGGAGGACGGGGCTGTGGCCCCCCCACACTCCCTAGCAGATTGTTACATTTAGAAACCTTTGGAATACAAGTGCGCTGATCCACACAGGTATGCACACGGGTGTTCACTGCTCGTAGACCCAAATTACACCTTTCTTGGCTGCTACTTCGAAGCACATCTGTCCTGCGTGCTGCACAACAACATTGAATATTTAGTATTTACTGCTGTTTACACTTAGCTAGATTAATGCGATGGTGTTGTGTTTAGTATGTTGCTTTGTTTCTTTTTTTTTTTGTCTTTTTTTGCTTGTTTTCTATTCTTCTCTCAACAGGTGATCCAGGAGATTTTTATTTTTTTTCTCCCCCCCTTTCTCACTGTCCCTCTCCCCTTCTGTTTTTCCTTTCCTTCCTCTTTCTTTCTCCCTTTCCTATCTCTCACTCATGTCTGTCCCGTCTGTAACATCTGGAAATAAAATATAATAAATAATGAAAAACAAAGATCGACCAAATGGACCAATACGGCAATGCCACGATGATCCATTTGGCAAAGTAAATCCATCGGGTATCCTTGTTGGTCTTCAGACAACAATTCTGATGGCTAAAGAACCAAATGGGACAGGCGCAAAAAAAAAAAAAAAAAGATCAGCTAAACCATTTTGGCTCGTTGCGCAGAAGTCCCATCCACCTGCTGACCAAAGCTTCTGTTTTTAGAGACCAGCCAATGATAAGAGAGTGGAAAAGGGAGAAGGGGCCTAAAGCAGCTTATTTTAAACTCTAGCTACTCTAGAGTCCAGGAACAAAAATACAGAGCTGAAAATTAACATAACAGGTCCACTTTATAACTAGGGCTGGGTATCGATTTTGATTTCTGTAACCGATTCAGTTATGATTGACAAGGTCCCGATTCGATTCAATTGTGACTCCAACAATCAAAAATATCATATTCTGATCATTTATCAGTACGTATCCATATTTCTATATATCTATGTATAACAACAAAGCTGACACTCGTGAGACTTCATCAGAGGTGTAAGTATTACAGCAGATGCCTTTGTGTCAAAGTAACTATGGATAAAATCTCTGGCCTGGCTTTTTATAGCAGATAACTGCCTTAAAAATATTCTGCAGTATCAAACCATGAACCAACATATGAACATTACCTGATGCTGCTGAAGTGAAGCAGAGCAAAGTTACAGAGGTTTGATTAGAGACACGGTGTTTTGCAATTTGGCGTCATTTAAAAAGTTTAAAATTTCTTGAAGAATGAGACTTTCTCATCGGAGGTCATTAAAAAGAGATGGGAAACTCTTCTTGAAGTACACTGAGAGTGAGAGCTGCGCAGGAAGTGTGATTTTATCGTGGTGGAAGCAAAATGGCAAACCTGTCCATGTACGTGCCGACGAGTGAACGATTTGCGCTTTGTGTTTACATCTTTGCGCAGAATCCATTTACCTGCTCTCATTTACTGTTTTAACTGTTTGGTGGTTGTTGAAATAGCTTTGTGAGCTTTAACCTGACACTCTGACTTTTCGGGCAAAATATATTGTATCAGGATATAATGAATCGATATCGCTTTATTCAAGCTAAAATCCATTTTAATTGGAAAATTGATTTTTTAAGTTGACCCCATTTATTTATTTACCCCTATTTATTTACCCCTATTTATTTATTACCAATATTCTGCATCAGCGGTCCATCAAAACTAAAATTTCCCAAGTAAAGTCAAGAATGTGTAACTATTTCAATTGGACAACGTTCTTAACGCTTTAGACGTTAGTTGCATGTTGTCTTACTTTATAGCTTTATAGGCTCGACAGCCTACTACCAATTAAGCATATTAGGTGATGTGCATCTCTGTAATGAGAAGGGGTGTGGTCTAATGACATCAACACCCTATATCAGGTGTGCATAATTATTAGGCAACGTTCTTTCCTTTGGCAAAATGGGTCAAAAGAAGGACTTGACAGGCTCAGAAAAGTCAAAAATAGTGAGATATCTTGCAGAGGGATGCAGCAGTCTCAAAATTGCAAAGTTTCTGAAGCGTGATCATCGAACAATCAAGCGTTTCATTCAAAATAGTCAACAGGGTCGCAAGAAGCATGTGGAAAAACCAAGGCACCAAATAACTGCCAATGAACTGAGAAAAGTCAAGCGTTCAGACCACCACTGAACAAGACACACAAGCTGAAACGTCAAGACTGGGCCAAGAAATATCTCAAGACTGGCTTTTCTAAGGTTTTATGGACTGATGAAATGAGTGTGAGTCTTGATGGGCCAGATGGATGGGCCCGTGGCTGGATTGGTAAAGGGCAGAGAGCTCCAGTCCGACTCAGAAGCCAGCAAGGTGGAGGTGGAGTACTGGTTTGGGCTGGTATCATCAAAGATGAGCTTGTGGGGCCTTTTCGGGTTGAGGATGGAGTCAAGCTCAACTCCCAGTCCTACTGCCAGTTTCTGGAAGACACCTTCAAGCAGTGGTACAGGAAGAAGTCTGCATCCTTCAAGAAAAACATGATTTTCATGCAGGACAATGCTCCATCACATGCGTCCAAGTACTCCACAGCATGGCTGGCAAGAAAGGGTATAAAAGAAGAAAAACTAATGACATGGCCACCTTGTTCACCTGATCTGAACCCCATTGAGAACCTGTGGTCCATCATCAAATGTGAGATTTACAAGGAGGGAAAATAGTACACCTCTCTGAACAGTGTCTGGGAGGCTGTGGTTGCTGCTGCACGCAATGTTGATGGTGAACAGATCAAAACACTAACAGAATCCATGGATGGCAGGCTTTTGAGTGTCCTTGCAAAGAAAGGTGGCTATATTGGTCGCTGATTTGTTTTTGTTTTGTTTTTGAATGTCAGAAATATATATTTGTGAATGTGGAGATGTTATATTGGTGTCACTGGTAAAAATAAATAATTGAAATGGGTATATATTTGTTTCTTGTTAAGTTGCCTAATAATTATGCACAGTAATAGTCACCTTCACACAGAGATATCCCCCTAAAATAGCTAAAACTAAAAACAAACTAAAAACTACTTCCAAAAACATTCAGCTTTGATATTAATGAGTTTTTTGGGTTCATTGAGAACATGGTTGTTGTTCAATAATAAAATTATTCCTCAAAAATACAACTTGCCTAATAATTCTAGCACTCCCTGTAGGTATGTTTACTCATAGGCAAACAGCAAAAACATGAAAACTCTCTACCTAGACTAAGGCAATGACGATTTAGGTATTTTTGTAGCCCTGTTGCACATAATCTGCATTAATCTTAAGGCCTGGCAGCAACACAAACTGTTCATGTTCATCTACGCAATCTATTTGGAACAGCAGCTATACAGACCGTGAATTAGCTCTGGTTTGAGTATCTCAGTGACCAGAAATCTGTTTTTGCCAGGTATGGAGAGAAATACGAGTGCATTCACTTAACCTGTGCTAAGATTTTATGAATTTAAAGTACAACACACTGCCTGGTTGAGAAAACTAAAATGAAACTATTGCTGCACAGTAGTTGCAGAAAAATAGACAGACAGGCATTGTGAGGTTGTTTATTTATTACCATTATGGAGGTACTTTATTTTCTCTGAAATGAGTGTAAATGTTATTTCAATAAAGAGAGACTGATAAATATGTAGTGTTATAGAGCTTAAGTAATATATTATTTCGTTTGTTAGTTTCCCCAATAATGGTCAGAGATTGGACCATTCTGGAGTAGATGGTAAACAAAGACTGTGAAAAGACTTTATGTGGATGAAATGGTCCTGGAAAGGTTATAAGAATTAGATACTAAAGGGGAGAAAGCCAAAAAAGCATTAAGTATTGAGGAACTAGTATCAGAGAGTATCAGATAAGGTGGCCAAGAAGAGAACTGAATCAAAATGATGATGGCAGAATGAGTGGCATCATGGGAAAGTAGAAGTGACAAAAAGATTGGAACAGAAGGAATAGCCTAAACATCCAGAACTGCAGGTCGATGAACACTGGTTCTCCTTACAAGTGCAAAGGGTCATTTTAATATCCTTTTGACCACCCACATACATGCAAGCAAAGCAGATTAGACCATCTTAGATATATGTCTGGAACCATGACTGCAATGTGCCTTAGAACGTTACAAAGCTTGCAGTCTGTTGAGTATGATCAGATGAATCTAAATGTTTCAGAAGTGGCAATTCAGCCTGATAAAACACCACTGATTGAAAGAATCCTGGAAAGCGTTCCCTTCCAATTACAGTGTGGTATAGAACATTTAATATTAGGGTTCAGTTGGAAATGGTCACTGTATACAGGATAATCCTTTAATTATAGTCTGCCTACCCCTCAGTTTTGACAGTCTCAGCTTTAAAGCAGCTATCTTGAGATGCTGACAGCTGTCATTCCTCAATCAGACAGTTGCTTTGTTAATAGTCCATTAAATGGGTATTGTCAGATGACATCAATCAAGTATGCTTCAGATTATGAAAAGTGACCCTACCAGTAGGGTCCTAATTGATAATGGGCAATAAGTAACCCGCATAGGTGTAGGTGTGTTTTGCAGTTTTTTAAATAAATTTATGTAGTATTACAAAAAAATAACATGATCCTTTTATAAGTATAGTAATAAAGTGCCTATAACTACGGTGGCTGGGCAGTGCAAATCGCAACAAATTAAAAAACCGCAACAAATTACAAAAACCCCACAACAAAATACAAAAACCCCACAACAAAATATAAAACCCCACAACAAATTACAAAAACCCCACAACAAAATACAAAAAGCCCACAACAAATTACAAAAAAAACACAACAAAATACAAAGACCCCACAACAAAATACAAAACCCCCACAACAAATTACAAAAACCCCACAACAAAATACAAAAACCCCACAACAAATTAAAAATCCTTGAAGGAAAGGGATTGTCTGAAATACCGGAAGTGACACAACGATTAGCCTAATAGGGCTTTGGAGTGTGATGTCACGAGAGGGGGCGTGGCCAGGATTTTTGGTTGAGGCACCATGTTTCTGGGCCGAACAAAGCGCTAGCGAAAGAGGGAAAGTACACGGATAACACCAGCTATGGTTTGTACTTGCTGTGCGGTCGGTTGTAAAGTTAGATCGCACGACCGGCAAGGGAATAAGGTTAAAAAGGGTTTATCTTTTCATTCTTTCCCCACCTGGAAGCAACATGAGGAAGCTCATGTATCGGATGTTACCAAAAGAATGCGTCTAGTCTGGATAGCAGCTGTGAGACGAGCTGATATCCAGTTCTCTTCCATCTCCAAATATCTGTTGGTGTGCTCCAGACATTTTCATTCCCGTAAGTTATAGATATGTTCATATCAATCTTTATCTGGTCTTTAAGTCTGACGTCACTAGCCGTGTCTGGGCTCAAATTCCGCTGCACATCCATAAATCACAGGATCACTGTGGCATCACTGAGAGTTGAAAAAACTATCTAAAGTCTTTCATCTGTAATAAAATGATCAGCGTTCTGCTCTACCATGTGTAACAATTGAGTTTATCATTCAGGCAACCATGAAAACGAAACGGAATACATGACATTTAATAGAGTCAGAAAGCAGGAAGTTAGCTCGCTAGCTTCCATCTAAATGAGGGATTTTGGAAACAAATTCAAACCTACAGCTCTGCTATCACTTCCAACATAAATGAAGACAGAAAACTAAACAGCAGTGACGTTTGTAGGGTACTGTGAGTAAAATGCGTTTGATTTTCTCCCGAACATTCAAATTAGTGCAATCATAAATTCATTCATGAGGTGCAAATTAGAGTGAGAACATGTGGAGGCTCTGGCTACGTTCACACTGCACGCGAAAGCGCATCAAATCCGACTTTTTTGACCGTATGCAACCCATATCCAATCATGGTATGACGGTGTAAAAACAGCACAAATCCGATATTTTCAAATCCGATCTGGGTCACTTTCGTATGTGGTACTTAATCCGATACATATCTGATGTTTTAGAAAGCGACTGCTGTTTGAACGGTCATGTCGCATTAAATCCGTCTTTTATTTCACTGACACAAAACATACGCCAATTATCAAGGTTCAAGGTTCAAGGTTCTTTATTTGTCACATGCATAGTTATACAAGTATAACATACAGTGAAATGTAGCCTGACACGCTCCTCGACATGTGCAAAAATGGGGGGGGCTGTAGAGGAAGAACATTATATATATATATATATATACACACATTGGGTGAATGTGCAGTAGTAGCAGCAAGCAGGTGAATTCTGTACATTAATAAGAATAGACATTTGACTATTTTACAGGATGGACAATATAAACATATTTAAAATTAAAGGAATTTGAAATGTACATTGTTCCTTGGTTTAGTGTCTCCCAAACCACGATGTCATGTTCTGTGTGAGGATGCTCTCCACAGCGCCTGTATAGAAAATCCTGAGGATCTTTGGCGAGACCCTGAACTTCCTCAGTTGTCGTAGGTGATACAGGCACTGCCTAGCCTTTTTGGTCTGGGCCTGAATGTGGGCAGCGCATGTCAGGTCTGAGGACATGTGAACACCAAGATACTTGAAGCACTGCACCCTCTCCACTGGAGCTCCATTGATGATAATGGGCTTGTAGTCTCTGTGCTGACTCCTTCTGAAGTCCACCACCAGCTCCTTGGTCTTGCCGACATTCAGCTGGAGATGGTTGTCCTGACACCATGATGCCAGATTCTTCACTTCATCCATGTAGGCCGCCTCATCGTTGTTGGAGATGGCACCCAACACCACTGTGTCGTCAGCACACTTCACAATGGTGTTGGAGCCATGGGTGGCCACACAGTCTGAAGTGTAGAGGGAGTAGAGCAGTGGCGAGAGGACACATCCCTGAGGTGCTCCTGTGTTGATGGTGATGCTGTTGGAGAAGCACCTGCCCACCCTCACCACCTGAGTTCTGCCAATGAGGAAGTCCAACACCCATGCACACAGACGGCTGTTAAGTCCCAGATCCCTGAGCTTTGTGAACAGTCTGCAGGGCACTATTGTGTTAAACGCTGAACTGTAATCAACAAACAGCATTCGCACATAGTTACCCTGTTTCTTGTCCACGTGGCTGAGAGTGGTGTGTTTGACTTGGGCGATGGCATCCTCTGTGGATCTGTAGGCTAGAGAAGACATTGAGAACACATGAGTGCTTCGTGTGCATCCCGTGCAGATGTTAGTGAAACTGTTGGGAAGACAACGTGAACATTTTATTTATACTGTATAATAGGGCTGCTCGATCACGATTATTTTCACTGAAATTGAGATCGCGATTATTTGACGATATTTATTTAACCCTTTAAGACCTACTATAGAACCAAGTCCGCCAGAGCTTATATTATTTTTTTACATGTTGTAGTGCCATTTGTGGGAGCATTTCAAGTTGCTAAATAACTGTTATAGCCCATATTTTAATAATATGTATGCATTAAGTCCATAGTAACTACATTAATTGCAAAAAGTGCAATAAACTACAAAAGAATTTATATCGTTTTTGTTTTGTTTTTTTACATATATTTCTACTTGGAGAAATTTAAGAAGTTTATCCCTCAAAACTTTAAATACAAAAAAGTTGCAAAAAATAGTTTACAACAACAGGAAATTTATTTTGAGTGTCTTCATAGTTTTATTTTGGAGATACACCAATTTTTATATACTGCAGGAAAAACAAAAAAACAATCCTATGATGCAAATTTGCAAAGAAAACAGCAGGTGCATCAAAATAAACTATTTCCAGCAGTGCAATTTGAGTTCTAAGCATCCCAGAAACTATTCAGAAAAGTCAAACATGACCAGTAGAGGTTTTTAAGGCCTACAAGTAAAAAACTACATTTCCGCGAAAATGATGTCACTTCCGGTTTCGGCCAGGAAATGGCGGACATGCGACAGTTCGCGCTGACATCTGTTTCACTGTGGGAAGTGTTACGAACAGCTGATCGGATCGGCAAAGCGTGTTTCTGGAATATTATGTTTTTGTTCCTGCAAGCGCTTTTTATGCAATTTTTGCAAAGCTATATGTGGAAGGAAACCGTGACCGAGGACAAGCTGACGGCATAAGATGTAAGTACAACTCCTCCGGTTTCATATGCAAAACAAATTATTGCGCTAGCTTACGTGGTTCAGGTTCTACAGGGATTTAAAAATAGTTACACAAAACGGAGCATGCTGCTCTGACTGGATTTAAAGGGTTAACAAGGACTTTAAAAAATAATATAAAATAGTGTGCAACACCACTGAAGTTTTTTTTTTTTTTTTTAACCTCTCTTTTCAACCAACAGCAGTCACTCTCCTCTCCAAATAACTTCTGCTTAGCTTTCCGAGCTTCCCTCGGGTCCTCTTAATCAGCGGTCTCCAACCTTTTTTGCGCCACGGACCGGTTTATGCCCGACAATATTTTCACGGACCGGCCTTTAAGGTGTCGCGGATAAATGAGGGAGGGGCTAATAATTGGCTCAGTCATTTTTAATGATCGTTGAAAGCCCAGATCGTAATCGTGATTAAAATTATATATCTTGCTTCCATGTTTGTGTTCTGTGTCACAAAAATTTTTTTTTTTACTATAATACATTGATTAATGACCTGCAGAATCTCCTTATCATATTACGTGTCCATAATTGTCACCTAAAGTCAAACTTTATGCTTTCTCCATCTTGAAAGTGATCACATCCTTGCATTACATACTTTAGGTTCATTTTCTGAAGGCAGGTTTCTGAAAGAGAACAGGCAGATTTGGAATATAACATGCAGCGTTCTATAGATGGATACATAAAAAAATGAAAAATTACATGTATGTGCTAACTTTCTAAATACTTTGTTACATTTATGATAAAATGGATTTGAAAGTAGATAAAACACATTTATGTCGGCCTTGGCTCATTAGAGTCCTTGTCTTTAAATTAACTTTGTATGTTTCAGGTACTGCACTCTCAAAGACTGAATGAAGCAGCATTGCAGCCATGGGTCATTGTGAGCATCACAGGGAAGGTTGAAGCCGCCCACTGCACCTGTATGGCCGGAGTCGCAGAGACCTGCACCCGTGTCGCTGCTCTTCTGTTTAATGTAGAAGCAACAGTGCAGATCTGTGGCACAAGGACTGTTACAGATGCATACTGGGTTTTGCTGGGTAATATGACCAAGCTACAGCCAGAGGTTGGCCATAAGATAGACTTCTCCTCTTCAACTGCCCAAAAACGGCTCTGGATCAAAACATAAACAGACCATCCGTATTGAAAGG
Source organism: Aulonocara stuartgranti (assembly GCF_965226115.1). Classification (NCBI taxonomy): domain Eukaryota; kingdom Metazoa; phylum Chordata; class Actinopteri; order Cichliformes; family Cichlidae; genus Aulonocara; species Aulonocara stuartgranti. The sequence goes on along the minus strand of NC_138940.1, from coordinate 15,374,464 downwards.
TAAAAGGAGCCGTCCCCAAAAACGAAAAATCCCAGCTGCTAATGTGGAGGAGTTGTCACTGCTATTGGAATCTTTGCTGGAGCACAGTAAACCTGTGGGTTGTGGGAATGACCCATAATGTTTTATCTAGGGGTCTAGATTTATGCCTGAAGTGCACTGCCATGTAAATAATTTGCATTTACTGAATATGTACTGACTGAGTACCACTGTTCAAAAGTTGAATAAAGAAACAAACTAAATTTTGCTCTTTTTTAATTTTTTTATTAAAACCACTTTATAGACAAAATGTTTACACAAAATCATGACAGCATTTACACGATATCACCCACTACTAACCTTACTTTATTTACTATCAATTACTTCAATTTATCTTTTGAAAAATTACCACTATTTATACAGCACAAGACTTAAGAATATTTAACAGGAGCAGGTTTCATTTTTCCCTGGTTTTATTATCACACTGTTCACCAAAACGGCAGCAAACCTTCACTATCTTATCCAGAAGGGTCACCTCTTCACCCTCACATGGAAGAAGTAATCTGATTGGCATGGTGGTATGTTTGAAGCAGGTCCCTTGTGTAGCGCTGGAACCCAGTCACGATGTCATCCTTGTCATAGGCTGGTTTGCCAGCAATAATGCCAAATAATTAGCAAGTCTATAAATAGAAGGTAGTTCTGCAAAATCACTCAGTAGGATGTTTTTTTCTAATTTGCTATGACCTCAGAGTGCATCGAAAATAAAACTAATAGGCTATAAAGAGTGATATGAACATATTTAGAACTTACCGGAATGAAAATGTCTGGAGCACCAACAGATATTTGGAGATGGAAGAGAACAGGATATCAGCTCGTCTCACAGCTGTTATCCAGGCTAGACGCCTTCATTTGGTAACATCGATACACAAGCTGCCTCATGTCGCTTCCAGGTTGGGAAAGAATGAAAAGACAAACCCTTTTCAAGCTTATTCTCTTGCCGGTCGTGCGATCGAACATTGCAGCGGACCACACAGCAAGAACGAACTATGACTATGCTTTCGCTCCTTTTTAACTTAGACCCCCAAAATGGTGGATCGGGCCAAAATCCTTTCCACGCCCACCCCCGTGACATCACACTCCAAAGCCCTATTAGGCTAATCGTTGTGTCACTTCCAGGATTTCAGACAATCCCTTTCCGTCAAGGATTTTTAATTTGTTGTGGGGGTTTTGTATTTTGTTGTGGGGGTTTTGTAATTTGTTGTGGGGTTTTTGTAATTGGTTGTGGGCTTTTTGTATTTTGTTGTGGGGGTTTTGTAATTTGTTGTGGGCTTTTTGTATTTTGTTGTGGGGTTTTTGTAATTGGTTGTGGGCTTTTTGTATTTTGTTGTGGGGGTTTTGTAATTTGTTGTGGGCTTTTTGTATTTTGTTGTGGGCTTTTTGTATTTTGTTGTGGGCTTTTTGTAATTGGTTGTGGGCTTTTTGTATTTTGTTGTGGGCTTTTTGTATTTTGTTGTGGGCTTTTTGTAATTTGTTGTGGGGTTTTGTTATTTGTTGTGGGTTTTTTTTAATTTGTTGCGATTTGCACTTCCCAGCCACCGTATATAACTAACCACACACCAACTGAAAATAAAACTCAAAAAAACTCCAAAGTTCCACACCGTGCATCAGCCCTAGACTCCTGGGTAAATGTTCAGAAGATGATTTATGGAACCAGTCATCCCAATGTCCAGTGCTAACTATTGTTTCTCTTTTTTTTATGGAGAGCACACAAATATGAATGCTTTTTTTCACAACCACTATTTAATAAAGTGATTGTTGTCTACTGAGTTGCTACTGGAGGAGTCCCCTATTTTACATGTGGGGTTCCTGACCCCCTATTGACAACATTTTGGGTGGTGCATCACATCCATGCAACCTTACTGAACTTCATTCACCTTCAGCTTCATTGTGACCAATGTGCAAGGGGATACAAGTATACCCAATGCCTTTCCTCCAGGTCAGCTCCAGTTTTTGCCCCTCACCAGAAGATTGGTTTCAGATCTCAAGCTCTGCATTGCGATTTCGACTATATTTAGCCAGGATCTCTCAAACTCGCACCCTAAAGGCAACCTTGACAGTTAGCAATTGGATCACCAGGGTCTGTGTCTACTGGCACCCAACCCCTATAGCACTGGGTGGTGGGCCCAAGTTATTAATTCAAGCTGCTGGGGCCCATGTACTAATGTCTGGCCGCCTGGTTTTCCCCTTGAGTCCCCCTCTCAGCAGGATAACTTTATCCCTTGTTTGCTTTCTGTTCATGGGTGCTTTCCAAAATGCTATCTGTCTGACATCTCAAACAGGTCAGACAAATAGCAGGGAGACCCTATCAAGTCCAAATTGCCCCTGATAATACAGCTCCTTGGATCATAAGGGCACACAAACCCCGCCATCATGGTAAGGTGGCGATTAAGGCAGAAGAAATTACATCCTGATGTAAGAACTGCTTCGATATTGTTTAGCTTTTTATTGATGGGCATACTGGGTTAAAAACAATTTAATTGCTCTTTAAGTCTCACCTGATTAAATTAATTGCAGTGATTTCATCAAATTAATTCTACAATTTGAAATGCTGATGAAATTAGACCCATAATATTCCTATTTAGGTTTATTATTTGCCCATTCACAAAGATTTCTGCAGGCTCTCTAGTGTTACCATAGTTTACCCTGCTTTGCCCTTTGCTTTCGTTTTCTCTCTCCAACACACCCACACATTCACGCTTCGGGTACAGTTGTCTTCAGTGGCCTGTGATTGAGTTGACAAATGTGCTGTGGAGAAGCACTGACAATATATACCCACCTGGTCTCATGGTGAAACCTGCAGGCTTTTCTACCCAGCACTCCCTTCACCCCATCAATCATAGCCAAAATGTGAGGTGGCTATCATTCTCAGTAAAAAAATAAACAAAGAAAAGGCTGGCTCACAGTCATCATTATGTGCATCACTCTCTATCATCATTTTCCTCACTGATGCTATTAGGTGATATATTTAGATTGCAGGTGGGTCTCAGTGAGGATTAACTTTAAAAATATACTTGTGAAATAGCCTACCGCTTCTACAGCAGCTGTCTTTACAGCCGATGCTCTTTTTTTTTCCAATTCATGGAACATAACCAGAGCTGGACCAGTCCTGTCAGACTCAGACATGGAGAAAATCATCCTCACCTTTGTGTCTTCACGCCTGGCCTGCTGTCACAGTCCTCAGGCAGGCTGCAGTAAGGCCACTGCACCAGCTGAGAATGCTGCCTGCAGGCTTCACCACAGCTCCCACATCACTCCCTTCCTGACTCTACTTTCACAGGAATGAGTTAGATAACCCTTCACAAATCGCATATCAGTCATGCCATGGTGTTGCTCCAAGTTCTATACAGGAGTACCAATTATGCACCTTTAACCTGAGGTCATCTAAAGATGGCCTTCTCTATTTAGGTTCAAATCAAAAGAAGATTTAATTTCTTTGTGTGAAAGAAAGAAAATTTTAAGCAAAAAAAAAAAAAACTGACTGGGTTTGATCTAATGTTAACTATCCTGTCCACCTAATATTTTCAATCTTTCAGATGAACTGCATATGAAAGATGGACATAGCTTCAAAGTCTACCTTGTGACTGACATATTGCTATTCTATGATGGTGACATGTTTGTCGGGTTCTTAGACAGATCCACCCTTTGGTTTCAAAACACAAAGACAATGACATCAAAAGCCATCAGCTCGAGCTGCTTGGACCTCAGGTTGACTAGTGCTAAAAAAGTATATTTGCATAAAATCCATAACTTGTACCTAATTTTGCATCTTTCTTTAAAAGGCAAATTATTTTCTCAGTGGTGGACTGTTGCCCGATAGCAAAAATCTCAGCTGGGCCTTTGTGTGTAGAGTTTGCATGTTCTTCTTGTGCGTGCCAAACATATGCATGTTAGCTTAACTGATCATTCTACTTTAACCACAGATGTGAAGTAAATAAAGTGCTCTATGAATGTATGCTAAGAATATGTCTTGTAGTCTGAAGCGCTGTATAAATGAAAGTACATAACACTGAAGTAAAGATTTCTCACCAGAAGTTCCAGACTGATCTCCATTAAGGAACAAACCACAGGAGTACAAATAAGTACACTCTGCAAACGGTACAATGCTGGTACGTCAGAGCGTAAAGCTCCAGTGAAAAGCCATTTTAGCCTGAAAGGCATAAGCTAGTTTTTCTAACATGAAAGTGCTTGAAGGATTTGGGGAAGCAAGTTTTATGTTACTGTACTTCACAACTACTTGATGAATGAAAAGAATAGAGCAACATATGGGTGCATATAATGTACTATTACACTGTTTAGCATAATTAAAGGAACACTTTGAAAACACATCAGATCTCAATGGGGAAAAATCCTACTGGAATCTATACTGATGTGACTTTGTAATGTGTTAGGAACAAAAGGATGTCACATCATTATGTAGAAATAAAACTAAGTAGTTTGTATGGCCCCAACATGCTTCTGTGCATGCCTGACAACAGTGCATGATCCGAATAAGCCAACAGATGGTGAGATTTCCTTCCAGATCTGGAACAAGGCATCACAGTCTGGACAGTCTGAGGTACAACCTGGCGACATTGGATAGACGGAAACATAATGTCCCAGGGGTGTTCTGATGGATTTAAGTCAGTTGAGCATGGGTGCCAATTAGTTCTATCAACTCCTACATCCTCCAGGAATTGTCTGAATACTCTTGTCACATGAATCCCGAAATTGGTGCGCGTCAGCAAGAACCCAGAACTCACTGCACCAGCAATGGTCTGACAGTGAGTCCAAGGATTTCATCCTGATACCTATTAACAATCAGGATGCTGTTACCTACACTGTCCCAAAAAATAGTAATGTCAAATGATTTTACTGTGTATTTTACAGATGTGTACTGTTTTTCTGGAATAGCATTACATTTACATAAGTAGACTGTGATCTGACACGTCAAATGTAAAATAACATAACATCACTGTAAATGTAATAAAACACAATTTACTTGTTTGTTAAATATATTTTGTTGTACATATGCATATTTAGATCGTAAAAATACATCCAGAAATGTCTCCCATCATGCCTTGGGGCATGTGTTGCTGTTTAGATGTTCTTGTTTTATTGTTTATGGTTACGTTACGTTTAACTGTTATCTTGAATGTTGTGTTTACGCCGTGGTGCAGCGTCACTGACAGTTGTTGTTTTGTAGAGAGAGTGCTGTACCATGAGTGACTTCTGTTGTGCTGTTGTTGAACCTTGAGGCATATTGTAGCACCACAAGTGTTTTAATAAAGAGCTCCCCCTACCAGCTTGGGGTTAAATAACAAGCTCAATCTCTCTCTGTGAGCTTCTTTGTTAAGATTTCTCTGCATGCCACAATGTAAAACATTGCTCGGACACGCTGTGCTAATTACATAATTTGAAAAAGAAATGTAGAGGTAGGAATTGCAATTAATATAAATAACATGACGCTACGCATCGGCCAATGAATGTGAACTAACAACAAGGTCGCGGGTATGGCTGCGACCGTAGGAAAAAACCCTAATATGAAGGTATTTTACTGTGCATTTCACAGTAATGTTCTGTTCTTCTAGAATATCATTAAAGTTACGTAAATAGACTTTGACTTCACATTTTGAATGTAAATTAACGTTAAATCACTGTAATGTAATCAATGTAATACAACATAATTGTCATGATTATTAAATGTATCTGTCTGTACATATGCATATTTAGATTGTTAAAATACATTCACAAATGTATCATGATTTCACAAATATCTGTCCGTTATTTGAAAGATTGAACTGTTGAATTCAAATGTAATGCTATGGAAAAGTATATAACATGATCCCTATAAGCTTGTGTTACATCACATAAGTATTATTGTCGCTGCTAGTTAGGCCGTTCGTGGCTCATGAGTTGGCATTTTGCCTTGTGATCAGAAGATTGCCGGTTCGCGCCCTGGCTCCGACACTCTCCGTCGTTGTGTCCATGGTCAAGACTCTTCACCTACCGCCTACTAGTGATAGCCAAAGGGGCCGATGGTGCGATATGGCAGCCTCGTCTCTGTCAGTCTGTCCCAGGGCATGCAATCAATTATTACGTAAACCAACTGTTAACTGTATATTCTGTACATTTACGTATTATGATTCATATTTCCACATTCAGTGACCTTGTTTATAGGTAATTTCATTGTTTGATCGCGTAAAAATGTTCCTAATTTAATGTCTAAAAGCACTTGGAAAAGGCAGAATCCCATGTCAAATTAGCGCAACAAACTCTGTTTTCATTACTGAAAATACCGTATTTTTATGGGACAGTTATTTTCTGTTATTTTACAGTCGTATTTTTGGCGCCCCAGCTGGCGGAATATTACCGTTTTTTTAAGATGTTTTTTTTTCCTATTTATAGGTGGTTTCATTGTTTAATCACATTAACATGTTCCCGATTTAATGTTTAGCGGCACTTGAAAAAGGCGAGATCCCATGTCAAATTAGTGCAACTAATTGTATTTTCATTACTGGAAATAACCGTATTTTTATGGGACAGTTATTTTCTGTTATTTCACGGTCGTATTTTGGCGCCCCAGTTGCCGGAATATTACCGTTGTTTTAAGATGGTTTTTTTTAACAGTGTACAGAGGTCTGTGCATCCCTTCATGGATATGCCTCCCCAGACCATCCCTGACCAACCACGAAACCAGACATGGTGCATGATATTAAAGGCAGCATAACCTTCTCCATGGCTTTTCGAAAACATTTCACATCTATCACATGTGCTCAGGGTAAACCTGCTCTCATGTATGAAAAGCACAGGACTCCAGTGGTGGACTTGCCAATTCAGGTATTCTATGGCAAATGCCAGTCAGACTCCACAATGCCAGGCAGTGAGTACAGGGCCCACTGGGAGACCTAGGGCTCTTGGGAAGTCTGTGCCAACAGGAACAGGATGAATAAAAATGAAACAAAGGAGCAGACAAAGGTCCTGCTGATGGGTTAAGGACATTCTATGGCCATGTTCAGCACTCCCAGAGTTAAAAAAAAAACTGTCAGAAAAGAAGGGGAATAAAGAACGGCAGTGGTCGCCACCTGTAAAAGCATTCCTGTTTTGGCAGTTGTTCGTTAAGTTTATTTTATGTTAATTGGTGTTAATTTCATTAACACCAAAGCAACTGAAACTGATTAATAGTCCCTCTATGATATAACTGAACAGATCAATATCCCAGAAGTTTCACTTGCTTGACGCTGTACTCTGATTAAAAATTGTTCCTTTAAATGTTTTATATTAATCTCTAATGGGCTCTGTTAATTTGAATAATTTCAATTTTTATCTGAGTTTACTTCTTCCTGACATTAATAGCATCTCTGTACAGTAAAGGGGTGTGTGAACATGAAAGCGACATACGACAAAAGAAAAGTAACAGTGAGAAAATCATGAGACACATGGAGATTGTAAAGAGGCCTTTCCTGCCTCCTAGTGGTGTCATGGGTAACATATACATATCTTCAAAAAAGAAAGCTACAAACGAATCTTCTCGCGATAGACAAAATGATTTCTGTAATTCAGTTTCTGTATTACTCCATTTACACTTTTTGCACGTTTTGCACCTGCAAAACGTGCAAAAAGTGTACACCGTATTACACCGTGTATTACAAATGCAATACACCATCATTGCATTTGTATTTTCTGCAGTATGGGTAAGAATGTGCTGAATGCACTTTAAATTGTTACAATTGTGGCTTTTAAGTGATATTGTGTAACAGCTTCCAGTTTGAACTTACTTTGAAAAGTAATCTTAAGCTTTAGAGAGCAGACCCCCCCAACTTCCATTTCTAAAACCACACACACACTGATAAACTTATAGCATCCCTTATTTCTAGCTAAAATTTTCTCCTTGTTTGCAGAGACAGGAGTAGAATTCGCATTCACTTTGGGAAAAGATAAGTTTGCTATGCGGTCGGAGTCAATAAAAAAGACGTATCGTTTTGCGGGCTGCTGGTTTCCTTCTCAGCCCGTGTGTGTGTGTGTTGACTGTGTAGGTGACGTAACGGCCCCATGGGTTCCTTCCTCTCTCTCTCAAACACACACGAACGCAGTCGGGCAGCAGCAGCAGCAGACGCTCAGTGCTGCTCTCAGTGTGCGGAGCGGAGGAGGAGGACAGCACAGGCTGTAGTTATGTCTCAGCTCCGGGAATATTTCTCTCCTGTACTTCTCTTTCAATCACAGCGCTGCTTTTTCTCCTGTTTTCTTTCTGCGAACTCACTTTTGCCCTCCTCTTTTCTTTAAAAGGGAAAACGAAGAAAAAGAAAGAAGGTTATAAGGACGGCCAGTAGTGCGTCATGGTGCATCTTTGCGCAATTTTTATGGATCTTTTTTTTTAAGTGCTTTTTCCTGCCTGGACTATAATGGAGCGCCTCTTCTGCGTGGAGTGGAAACGAGGCAGCGTTTCGCGGCCACTGTCTCCCTGTGAATATTTGGCTGCAGCTGCTGCTGATCTGCGTGAAACTGCTGAATAAATCGGAGCTCTCTTGAAGGAAAAAGAGGGTTGCAGTAAGCGGCTTTTTTTTCTCTGCCTCTGACAATGTGCCAAGTTCATCCAACAAGCAGGATCCCGGCGATTTGCGGTGGTTTGTATCTTTTGCTTGTCAAGGATAGATTACATTTGTGAGGGATTTAAAACAGTTTTTGGAAATCATTGTGAAGGTCAATGGAAAGATTTGCGCATCCCCTGTGCGTCACGGTCCCATTTTTTATACCAAATAACGGCGGTGCGCCTTTTCCCCCCGCGCGCCTCTGAGCTTGTATGAGCGCCTGTTTGTGTCCGTGTGAGCGCCTCTACCTCCTTTTTTCTCCCCTCTCTCCCTACAGTGAGGACTCACTCCCAGTTTTTTTTCTTTTTTTTCCCACCCCCATATCTTCCATCCCAGGCTCGTGCAGCAAACTTAAATGCTGGATCTATATTTCAGCGACCTTTCCTGGCTGTAAAAATGCTGAGCGGCGTCCTCTTGCTGAGCGTCCTCACGGTCACCAGCCTGTCACCGTCCGAAACGGAGAGCCGCAAAACTTCAGCCTCCAAAGATATCTGCAAGACGCGCTGCGTCTGCGAAGAGCGAGAGAACATCCTGAACATCAACTGCGAGAATAAAGGATTTACCACCGTCAGCCAGTTTCAGGCGCCTCCCAATAAAATCTCCCAGCTTTTTCTGAACGGAAACTTCCTGTCACGGCTCAGCGCAAATGAGTTCGTCAATTACGGCAATGTCACCTCGCTGCATCTTGGAAATAATGGCTTGCAGGAGATCCGACCGGGTGCTTTTAACGGGCTCCGCTTCCTGAAGCGGCTCCACTTGAACAACAATAACTTGGAGGTGATTAAAGAGGACACGTTTACAGGATTGGAGAGTTTGGAGTATTTACAGGCAGATTATAATTATATCAGTGCCATCGAGCCTGGCGCTTTCAGTAAACTGAACAAGCTCAAAGTGTTGATCCTCAACGACAACCTGCTGTTGTCTCTGCCTCCTAATATCTTCCGCTTTGTGCTCCTCACGCATTTGGATTTACGTGGTAACCGACTGAAGATGCTGCCCTTTGCAGGGGTCCTGGAGCACATAGGTGGCATCATGGAGATTCAGCTAGAGGAGAACCCGTGGAACTGCACCTGTGATCTAATCCCCCTCAAATCCTGGCTGGACACCATCTCTGTGTTTGTGGGGGACATAGTGTGTGAGACGCCATTCAGGCTGCACGGCAAAGACATCACACAGCTCATAAAGCAGGATCTGTGCCCCCGCAGGAACGCAGGGGAGCGTGTTCACCCTGCCTCCGACTCTCATTTTCCAGGGGCCCTGGCCCCGACCTACCACCCTGGTATTAACACCCCCACCCGAGCCCCAAAAGCTTCTCGCCCTCCCAAAATGCGCTACAGACCCACCCCTCGCCTCTCAAAGGACAAACACGTCTTTGGGCCCATAATGGTTTACCAAACACGCTCCCCTGTGCCCATGCTGTGTCCCAGTGTGTGCGTTTGCACGTCACAAAATCCAGAGAGTGGACTGAACATCAATTGCCAAGAGCGGAAGTTACACAACATTACTGAGCTTCACCCCAAGCCCTCCTACCCAAAGAAACTCCACCTCACTGGTAACTATTTACAAATGATTTACAGAACTGATCTGACTGAGTACAGCTCGCTGGAGCTGCTGCATTTAGGGAATAACAGGATAGCAGTGATTCAAGAAGGAGCTTTTGAGAATCTCACAAACCTCAGACGGTTATATCTGAATGGGAATTATATTGAATCACTCTCTCAGTCTCTCTTTGCTGGTCTGCAGTCTCTCCAGTATCTCTATTTGGAATATAACATCATCAAGGAAATTTTACCACAAACATTTAACTCACTTCACAACCTTCAGCTGCTGTTTCTCAACAACAACCTGCTGCGATCCCTCCCTGACAATGTGTTCGGGGGCACCATGCTAACAAGACTCAACCTGCGGAATAATCATTTCTCCTACCTTCCAGTTCGCGGTGTTCTAGACCAGCTGTCTGCATTCATTCAGATCGACCTGCAGGAGAACCCCTGGGACTGCACCTGTGACATCGTCGCCCTCAAAAACTGGATGGAGCTGTCCAGTACCAGCGTGGTGGTTAATGAAATAACCTGTGATTCCCCCTCGAAGCATGCGGGGCGCCTACTGCGCTCCCTTCGCAATGAGGCCATCTGCCCTGAGCCCAGCGAGGTGCCCCCACTGCAGCAGGCACCCCCTACGAAAGCTCCCACATTAAGCAGCCCTCACACTGAAGCCCCCACCCCCTCTTCCTCTTCTTCTTCTCCCACTTCTTCCCCGTCTTCTTCTTTCAGCTCAGTCAGCCCCACTGAATCCCGCCTCCACACCCCTGAGTTACACCCCGAGGTCCCCCTTTCAGTCCTCATACTTGGGCTCCTTGTGGTTTTCATCTTGTCGGTCTGCTTTGGCGCTGGCCTCTTTGTTTTTGTTCTAAAACGGCGCAAAGGGGTTGAACACATCCCCACAGGTGCTAACAACTTAGATCTCAACTCTTTCCAAGTGCAGTATGGCTCCTACGCTCCTGAACCAACCCAAGACAAAAGCTCTGAAAGCCACGTTTATAACTACATTCCCCCACCCGTGGGCTCCATGTGCCAAAACCCCATTTACATGCAGAAGGATGGTGAACAGGTGGCTTATTACCGCAACCTGAAGGAGCTCAGCTTTGGGCCACTGGACACAAAGAAGGACGACATCCTTCACCGCAGCCCAGGGGCCTACACCATCAGCACAGTGGATTTTATGGATAAATCTCCAACGTCATGTGGCTTGGTCACCCCGGAGCCTCCTGAGATGTTGTATCAGAACTTAGGGGAAAGGCCCAACAAAGAACTCCCCACAACGGCAGGCATCCCTCCATTCACCTACAACTTTTGCACTCTGCCTAAGAGACCTTGCATCGTGCCCCCTTATGAGGCTGCCACAGCACGGAGGCACATCAGCAACCAGGACAGGGTGAACAAAACTGTGTTGTATGGCACCCCGAGGAAATACTTTGGGCCCGAACACCCTTCTAAAAATGAGCACCCACTCCTGCTCCCTGGAAAGCTAAAAGCAGAGCCCGACTACCTGGAGGTTCTGGAGAAACAGACTGCCATGAGCCAACTGTAAGATAGTGACAACGGCCGCATTCGTAATAATCACGCTGTTACTGTAATAATAGCCCTCTCTATATATCTATCTTATCTATCTGTGTTCAATCCTACATGACAGACTGGAAGTGAACTGAAGCCTCTGATGATCTTTTTTTCTCTCTCTCTTGCTTTTCTTCTCTCTCTTTTTTCTTTCCAAGATGTATAAAAGAAATATAAGAAGTATATTATTATGCAGGTCTATTTTTTTCTTCTGGAAGGTATAAATTATTTCTTCATTTTTGGAAAAAGGAAATTCTAAAAAAAAAAAGAAAAAGACTTTGATGACAGCAGGTATCCAAAATGGGCAGGACTGTGTACAAAAACTGTATTTTATTTTCCCAGTGACAAAGACAAAAAGAGTTATTCTTTGTAGAAGAGGACTGACATTCCTGTATATATTTTTTAGCCTACACAGATAAATGGTGAGTGTTAAAACCATCAAAGAAAACCTTTTCAACACCCGACAAATGGCGAAATCATACAATACTTATCCCAGAAAGTGCCTTTGCACTCAACTATTTTAGCAACGATGCTCTCTGCAAACTGGAAATGTCTTTTTTTCTTTTTCAAAGTGCTGTATTTTAAAGAAATCTTTATGTAAAATAGAAGATTTATTTGTCCGTTTCAAAAGAAAAAAAAGGAAAAAAATGAACTCGAGACCGGGTGTGAAGTTATATGTTGGTTCCTGCCAGGGAAGACCATATTATTTTGCTATGTGTCTTTGGAGCTGTACAACTTCTAGACAACATTGTATGCTATAGGTGAGCAATACAGTGCGGCAAAGCAGCGCAATTAAATTTTCACTGAAGCACTTTGTCAAGATCCTGAGCTGGGAGTGAATTTTGTTTCCACTGTGCATGATTATTTTTGGATGTGGTGTTACGCTGTGCCGACTGCTGTGTGTGTGTGTGTGTGTTTGTGTGTGTGTGTGTGTGGTTACAGCCAGAGAAAATGAAAATAGAGCCTGCCTGCAGCTCCTCCTCCTCCTCTCGCACTCACTCTGTCTGTAATGAAATGTGATGGGCCCTCTAATGATTGACGAGATTTCTTTTTTCTTTTTTTTCCTTTTCTCCTGCAGCTGAAAGATATTTGCTGCATTCCTACCAAGCAGCAGATGTCAGTAAATGTCGGCTTCTGCTCAGTCATCATTTGCTTGTCCAGGGAGTTTACAGAGGTGTTGGCGAGTCATGTCCAAGACATTTTTTTATTTTTATTTTCTTGACTGTCTGACCAGATTTAGCCCAAATATCTACATGTGTTTCTTAGTGCTCTGGGTCTGGGTTCGGGTTTGCTGGCTGTCTTGCAGATGTACTGAAGTGGAAAAATGGCTAATCATGTCTAAGGCTGTCAGACTATAATCCTGCCTGAAAGAGTCAGGATTATAACCTTGATATCAGAGGGCTGAAGAACTGAATATGGTTGAAAAGTGAAATGAGAAAAGTTGTCATTGTAAAACAAAGCTTGGATCAATTCTTTCAACCTTGAATTGTGTCTATGGGGAAGTTTTCTGTAGATTAAAGCTTGAAAAAGAAATAGTGGATAGTCAAATTAGCCATGTACTGCACACCAGGCAGATTTTAGAGCAGGGGAAAACTGGGTTAAATTTTCTACAGACATGATGGTTTAGACTTTTAGATCATACCTAGCTATATTTTCTGTGTTTGTAGAGCAAACAAATGCAGCATTTGATCAACCTTTGTTTGTCTTTGAGATGGCAATCATCATACAGCTACTCATCATGTACAAACCAGTACTAATGGTGCTTTAAAAAATAGAATATTGTTATATATATATCTACATATAAATGATTCTTTCTATTTCATGGTAAAATTTGCTTGAGACTGTCTCACTCAATATATATATTAATGATGTTAGTTTGGAGACGCATGCTCGTATTTTTGAAACACCAACATGTGATGCACGTATCTCTCAGACTTTAAGTTTTGAACCAACTTTAGCCTTTATTTAATTCTTTCTAATGTGCAGAAAAGATTTTCAACCAAATTTAGACATAAAGGAATGCTTCTTTAGAGGTCACGACTAGATTTATCCCTAAAATCAACATCTATGCACTTCGAGGGCTTGGTGGACAGGATTTGTAGCAATGTGGCAGAAGAAGGCGACCTCTATTTTCCCTTTGTGACTCAATATACTTGATGACTTCTTTTTCTAAACATCTTTTCACTTTATAGCCTCATAACATCACCTGGTGGCTGGCAAATCACAGGGGTAGAGTTAGGGTTGGACTGCATTCTTGGCAGTTTAGAAGACATTATCTTCTGATTCTCTTACATACATTTTGACCTTATACATCTTGTGTCAGGAAATTTCTTTTTGGGTATTGCAAATAGGTGAAACTTGCACATAAAGAAGTCAATGTAAACCAGCTCCAGGTCTCAACAGGTCACCAGCAATCATGTGGATGTTAAGAGTTTAACCAGATGTCAGTGTTTTGTAGTTGTCTAGCAAAGCTGCCTTTTTAAGTTATTTTTAAGAACCTTTTGCAAGGTGGGACCTCCTTTGTGGCTAACTTAGCCATTCAACACTTCCTTGAAAATCCATCCCCAGTGTGGGTCACGACAAGGTTCAGTTTTTTCTTCAGCAGGGTCAAGGGTTTGTCCAAATATCTCTTAAGTGCTGCTTGTACTGTCAGAAAAGAAACCAGCTGGACTTGAGGGAGGTATGTAAATAGAGAATGTGGCTTTTTCTTTTAACAACTGCTCCTTCTTAAGCATTTTAATCTTGCAGGAGAGAAGAACTGTCATTAATGTTGCAATTAGAAGTAGTAGGTAGCCCCTTGTGAGTAAGCAGTAAAAGGAAACTTGAAATAGAGGGCAGGCTGCAGTATGCAGAGAGCTGACAACATTTCTCCACATGTAATGCCAGCTATTTGGGTTCTACTTGGCTACTTTGTGAACTTTGCATTGAGTAGAATTGTTCTCATGGTGGGGGTACCATTTCGAGGAGCGGTAAAAGAAAATGTGCTGCACAGCATTAAGAGGTCTGATTTTCCATGACAGCAAGCTGCTGTTGGAAAATGACTGCTGTTTGTGTCATCCCCCCTCTACACTTTTTGGCCTGTCCTCCTCTCGTTCCCAGGCGTGCGACATGGATGAACTCTGCAGGCCACTCTAATGCTAATTCTGTTTTCTGCTCTTCAAGTCCTACCCAAGTTGACATTGGCTCTTTGTATTCTGTGTGAATGGCCTTCCAGCAGCCGAATTCTTCTCTTCCCCCACTTCTTCCTTTTTTATGTCCCTGGCTTGCTGCCCTCCTTCACCTCCTCCTCTGTCTTTTGTCCTTGTTTTCCTGCCTCTGCTGGATAACTCCAGGCTATTGTGTTGCTGTCCAGGGTGCTGAAATGTTGTCGGTAACAGGGCCTCGTTCCAATCTGATGGCTAGGACCTGCAGAGAGTCTCACGCCAAGGAGATGAGTACGTTTATACTCCATTTCATTGAAACGGTTGTATTTTCCAGTGTTCTTTTTTTTTGTCTGTTTTAATTCAGTTAGAAATCCTTGCTCTAAAATAGGTCTGCTTAAGCTTAAAGGCATTGGGCGAGCCGTGCATATTGCATATGTACGGCTACATGTGCTGCTTTGAACTTTTGTGGTTTGCTACAAGATGATCTGGTTGCACTGAATCATATGAGAAACTATAGTTTAGAAAAAAACACCTTTCAAATGGAAAGCAGATTTTCAGATCTTTTTACCACATCTCCCAGTCGTTCAATGACAGAACTATGGACTTTCTTTTTTTGCTAATCTTGTATGCTTGATGTCTTCATTTTTATGGTGAACCTATGTCACTTTCTTTTTTGTTCACCAATCAGTTGTTGGCCCTCGTATGGCACCAGTTCGACAGGTCTGTGCTGTTGACTTTTGAATGCTGTAAGGCGTCTTTATAACCTGTGCATAGGATGAATTCTTACAACAATTCTATTTGTAGCTACACAAATGGACTCAAACATGTGACCATGAATCAAATATCAGCTGGCTGCAGCTTTCAACAGTAGTTTTGTCAGAACATTAGTGCTCTGCTCAGACGCACACAGACCTGCAGGTTCGGCCCTCCTGGTCCTCTCCTGAACCTCCAGAGCATAACCGTGATGTTCACCATCAACATAAGCTGGTGGAGTTTGAGTTCATCCAGATGCAGAAAAAGAGACTGATTGGAGAAACAGCTGCATAAAATCTAGGACTACCAAAACAGCAATCTGGTCAATAAACCTGCCAGTTGGGAAAATGACAAGAAAGTCCTGGGTTGGCTTGTTACCAGTGACTGAACTTTCAAAATAATGATACCAAAACCAAAACCAAAAATGGTCATTTACTATATGAGTTAATATACCTGGGCTAAAGAACAAGATCATCATAGTTCAACATTTATCCCAGCAAAAGTAAATGAACTGGTACATAAATAGTGCTTTTCTACTTTATTTGAGCGCTCAAAGCACTTTCTTATTTCAAGCCTCATTCACACAAGTGCTTTTTACCCAACATTCACACACTCACACACGAGAATTACATCAACTGGCCATAATTATCTATTTGTCCAATGAGAGTTGAGCTACTTACATCACTGGACCATTGGAATGCAAAGTTTCCGTATTAGTTTTGTAAACTAATATTAGCAGGCAGGAGCCTGACTTTCTCTCAGTAGGCAGTGTTTTGAAATAATATGGTTTGCAGCCAGTTCCTGAGCAAGCACACTGCAACCCTGAACAGGTAATAATAATAAAACAAAGCTCTCTCTTTTTAATGTTGTTCTGCTATTCCCACTGAAACACCTCATTTACTCCAAATCCTCACATTTTCTCTACCCGTTCCCCTGTCTTTCTTCTTCCTCCCTCTCTCGCTCATGGCCCCTTAACTTTTCTTTTTTGAGACAGCGTATCGAGTTGCTTTCATCCACGGTTTCTGGTGCAAAGGCGCACGGCGTGCGAGAGGGTAGGGGAATGCTGCGGTAAGCAAAGCTGTGAATGCTGTCATGCGGGCTTCCTTTTTAACAAGCTTCACCATTTCAGCTGCCGCGTGAATGGGAGGGGAGAAGCAAGAGAGAGGGAGAGAGAGGGAGAGAGAGGGAGTGCTGTTCATTCCTCTCCTTTTCTGAAAATGGAGTGATTTTCCTTCCTTGGGCACAATAGGTCCTCTGTGTCTTTTTAGTAGCTGTGAAGGAAAGAGAGGGAATGCTAGCACGCGGACATGAACACACACACACACGCAAATACACACACACACACACACACACACACACACACACACACACACACACACACACACACACACACACACACACACACACACACACACACACAGAGGGGATAGAAAGGAGGGTTGGAACATGTGCAGCCTTGCACACCAATGAGGAAGCTTTTTCCCCAGAACACTCTCCTCTCTTATCTTGCAGCTCTGGGACTACTGTGTGTGTGTGTGTGTGTGTGTGTGTGTGTGTGTGTGTGTGTGTGTGTGTGTGTGAGACAGAGAGAGAGAGTGTATTCATATATTCATATATGCCAGGAGTGAACATCAGTAATTTTTTTTATGTTTCTGTGCAATTCAAATGTATAAACAGGTATTTGAAATTCTCACTCTCACTCTCCCTGCCTCTCACTCTCTGTCTGCCTGCCTCTCTCGCCCCTCATCTCACTCTGCCCCCTTGTCTCTTTCAGTGATATGATAGAAGACTATAAATTGGTATTCCTATAGTGCGGCTCAATGAGTGGATAAGCGATTCAGAGATGACTTTGAAGCATAAGGGCTGCTGCTTTGAGTTGATTTATAATAGGCATTTCAGTGGGACTTTTCTGTATCTGTGTGTGCACACGTGTGTGTGTGTTTACTTTTTTTTCCTTTTCTCAACTTTTGTGCATGACTTCTGCTTTCACATACAGTATATGTATGTAAATGCAATCCATTTGGTTTTCCTACTCTGTGTGTGTGTGTGTGTGTGTGTGTGTAGCCCTTCTCCATCAGTCTGTTTAGCCATTCCACTTTACTTGTACTCAATAGTGTTCACGTTATCCTCTGCTGTCATTTGTCATTCACAGATTTGTGCCTTAATTTGAGTTACAGTACCATCGTTTCACTTCTTGTTTTTTTTTTAATGTCGCCCTCCCCAATGCCTCGAGCTCTGAAGTTACCGGGGAGTCATATTTAGGTGAGGTGGATAGTGGGGAGGTGATTTATTTAATCTCTTCCATTTTAAAATGTGTAAAAGAGCGACATTAGTGCTGAGCCTGAAGCATTTGTAGCTGAAGTATAGATCCAGCTCTGCTCAGAGGTGCCTCAGTTGGGACTACAGATGAGACACAGATAGCAGGAAGATTGCTGTGCCATTTTTCTGCTGCTTCTCATGGACTTATGTGAAATCAGGGCATTTTTGTGATTTGCTTGTGAGCGCATTACACAGGGTTTGTTTCTGTTTTACACTTTAATACTTTTCTACCTGTTGAGGTACAAAGGCTTGCCACTGGTCTTGCACCTTCTGAGGTACACTTAATGAACCCCACAAACAGGGGGTACACATTTGTAGCTTATGGAGTTTGTAACATCAGGTGAGAATTTTGTAGCTTAATGTAGCAATAGAAAAAAGATTCCTTGCCATGCAGGGGATGCATTAAGCTGCTTCATATACAGTGGGGCAAAAAAGTATTTAGTCAGCCACCGATTGTGGAAGTTCCCCCACTTAAAATGATGACAGAGGTCAGTAATTTGCACCAGAGGTACACTTCAACTGTGAGAGACAGAATGTGAAAAAAAAATCCATGAATTCACATGGTAGGATTTGTAAAGAATTTATTCGTAAATCAGGGTGGAAAATAAGTATTTGGTCACCTCAAACAAGGAAAATCTCTGGCTCTCACAGACCTGTAATGTCTTCTGTAAGAAGCTTTTCTGTCCCCCACTCGTTACCTGTATGAATGGACCCTGTTTGAACTCATCATCTGTATAAAAGACACCTGTCCACAGCCTCAAACAGTCAGACTCCAAACTCCGCCATGGCCAGGACCAAAGAGCTTTCGAAGGACACCAGGAAAAGTATTGTAGACCTGCACCAGACTGGGAAGAGTGAATCTACAATAGGCAAGCAGCTCGGTGTGAAAAAATCAACTGTGGGAGCAATCATCAGAAAATGGAAGACATACAAGACCACTGATAATCTCCCTCGATCTGGGGCTCCACGCAAGATCTCATCCCGTGGGGTCAAAATGATCATGAGAACGGTGAGCAAAGATCCCAGAACCACACGGAGGGACCTGGTGAATGACCTGCAGAGAGCTGGGACCAAAGTAACAAAGGTCACCATCAGTAACACACTACAACGGCAGGGAATCAAATCCCGCAGTGCCAGACGTGTTCCGCTGCTGAAGCCAGTGCATGTCCAGGCCCGTCTGAAGTTTGCCAGAGAGCACATGGATGATACAGCAGAGGATTGGGACAAT
This sequence comes from Aulonocara stuartgranti, assembly GCF_965226115.1. NCBI lineage: Eukaryota > Metazoa > Chordata > Actinopteri > Cichliformes > Cichlidae > Aulonocara > Aulonocara stuartgranti. The sequence goes on along the minus strand of NC_138940.1, from coordinate 15,355,308 downwards.
GTCATGTGGTCAGATGAAACCAAAGTAGAACTTTTTGGTATAAACTCAACTCGTCGTGTTTGGAGGAAGAAGAATACTGAGTTGCATCCCAAGAACACCATACCTACTGTGAAGCATGGGGGTGGAAACATCATGCTATGGGGCTGTTTTTCTGCCAAGGGGACAGGACGACTGATCCGTGTTAAGGACAGAATGAATGGGGCCATGTATCGTGAGATTTTGAGCCAAAACCTCCTTCCATCAGTGAGAACTTTGAAGATGAAACGAGGCTGGGTCTTCAAACATGACAATGATCCAAAACACACCGCCCGGGCAACAAAGGAGTGGCTCCGTAAGAAGCATTTGAAAGTCCTGGAGTGGCCTAGCCAGTCTCCAGACCTCAACCCCATAGAAAATCTGTGGCGGGAGTTGAAAGTCCGTGTTGCTCGGCGACAGCCCCAAAACATCACTGCTCTCGAGAAGATCTGCATGGAGGAATGGGCCAAAAAAACCACCTACTGTGTGTGCAAACCTGGTAAAGACCTATAGTAAACGTTTGACCTCTGTTATTGCCAACAAAGGTTATGTTACAAAGTATTGAGTTGTATTTTTGTTATTGACCAAATACTTATTTTCCACCCTGATTTACGAATAAATTCTTTACAAATCCTACCATGTGGATTCATGGATTTTTTTTTCACATTCTGTCTCTCACAGTTGAAGTGTACCTCTGGTGCAAATTACTGACCTCTGTCATCATTTTAGGTGGGGGAACTTGCACAATCGGTGGCTGACTAAATACTTTTTTGCCCCACTGTATTTGATAGTGTTTTTCTGGTCATATTGATCTGTGCTAACATGCATGTGTCAAACTTGTCAAATTGTATTAATAGATTTCCATTTATCTTAAATAAATTTGAAACAATAACCTTATGAGATCTAATTACTCCTAAATCAAACTGCGTGTTATCAGATTATAACATTTGTGGGTTTTTAAAAAAAAAAATGTTCTCCTAAGAATTTACAATCAGGGGACAGAAGAGGCCAAAATCATCACTGGTATTGACCCAAACCATACCATATTTTTCTGTTGTAGAGGAAGGTGAAAAGGGATCTCTGGTAAAAAAAAAAAATGTGAATAGTTTTTGAGGTGTGTCAGTTTGTGAAAACTTTGGAGGACAATTTAATAAAAATAAGTTCATAAGTTGCATCTTTCAATTGCAGTGTTAGAGTAAGTCATTGATGACTTACCCCAACTGCAGTTTTGCCCAAGTAAAACATAACATAAGTGTTATTATTCCACGTGTTTTGTATCATATTCCTAAAAATATTCAGCAAAGGTAATCCTTTAACTCCCAGTAACCTAAGTACAAAGTGTGGTCAGCAGAGATGGGCAGTAACGCGTTACTTGTAACGCGTTGCCTGTAATCTGATTACTTTTTTCGAGTAACGAGTAAAGTAAGGGATTACTATTGCAAAAACGGTAATTAGATTACCGTTACTTTCCCGTAGGAACGCTGCGTTACTGCGTTACTAAAACCGTGATTTTTTGCGAGAATGTCTCACGACAGTGACGTAAGCGAGTGCGCCGTTCGTGACAACAGCTGTGTGCAGATCAACAATGGATCACATATCGATTGTGGGAGAGAGTATGAGCATGCAGCGTGGAAGTACTGACCTTACTTTGAGTTTGATTCCATAAAAAGTGACAAAAACATTAGCGTCCGTTGTGCGTGGGAAGAAAACTTCTTTTTACAGCGAAAAAACCCCCTAAACTTCCAAGCAAGCACCGAGAGCGCAATGACGTAATGGGAAACTCACAGAGACACTGCCGTATCCTTCCACTGACCGCTGCACACCTGCACCAGGGTAAACCTCCGCCTACCGCAGTCCTGCTTTACAGGTGAAAATAGAGCAACAGGACCGCTTAGTCTTTGACTTTATTTATGTTCTGCTGTGTTTTACTTGCATCTATTTGAAAGAGTGAGTGTAAACAAAAAAAATATTTTATGTGCTGGAATGTGCAGAAAATAGGTTTAAATGTTAAACTAATTTATTCAACTCAGAGAATGTTGCATATAATTAAATTTTTGCTTGATGCATAAAGTTAAAAGATTAAAACTAATAAAACAAGTTTTAAAAAGAGACTTTTCCATTTGATTACATTTTGTATGATGGATTATGTAGAAAAAGTAGAATTGGGCTGAAAGATATATCGCTTTATCACCTCTTCAGGTTGTAAATCGTGTTTTTAAAAAGTAACTAAGTAACTAAGTAATTAATTACTTTTGAAAATAAGTAATCAGTAAAGTAACGGGATTACTTTTTTGGAGAAGTAATCAGTACTTAGTTACTGATTACTTTTTCAAGTAACTTGACCAACACTGGTGGTCAGACAGGAAGACTTGTCTGAACACATACAGGAAGCACTTTTTTAAAAAACATTTTCTGTTATCTACTGTCAATATGATATTTTTACTTTGAGTCCAATGGAAAAAAAACTAAAATGGGATGGATGTTAAGAATTATCAATCAAGTAAATGCCATTGACACAGTGAGCAATAGAAGATCTGTTAGTTCAGCTTGATAAACTGAGTCAGCATGTTGAAGTCGGGTAAAAATGCAGCCACTTCATATCTGGCCTCAGGTCTCATTTAACATTTCAAACAGGTTCAATCAGCTCAGATCTGAAAGGCACACTATTGTTGCGGTTCAAGTCTCGGTCTTAGAAAACACTTCCATGAAAGCCACTAAAATGTTGCTCTGTCTTAACTCAGGGGGTCTCAGTCTTTGCTTCATTTTTTCTCAGTTACTTTGTTTTTAAGTGAGTAGATTCACATGTAATCCAGTCATCTGGGAATGTCAGCAACAGATTTAAAATGCTCTAACACTCTGTTAACTGGAAGACTAAATTACCTTTATCAACCTAAAATAAGTTCTTATTCAGTGGAAGGACCTGTCTGACTTTTTTAATGACTGTCATCTGGTGTGTGTATGTAGTGAATGTGAACAGTTTTGAAAAAGAACTTCTTCAAGCAAGCAATGTGACATGTGTGCTCAAGACTAACTACTTTAGAAAGCATTAACATTGCTCAGTCTTAGCAACTTAAACAGGCACTTGTATATTCAATGTTAGCAGACTCGAGCCTGCTTTTGTAATTTCTAGAGGGAGCTGCAGTGTGCTGAGCATTCTTCAGTAAAACAGCCAAGAGCAGAGGCATCGCAGTTAACCAAGCAGGAGGGAGACATGCTCTGAATGCAAGGCACAGCCCACTGAGGTGGTTACATGTTATCAAAGTGTAATTACCTTGTTCACATGTAATTACAGAGCCTGATTAAATCCTAATGGAGCCATGATTGCCCTTGATTAGATTATTGATTTGCAGTGTTTTAAAGGCAGTGAGTACACAGCCATGTTAACAGCTGTCTGGCTTAGAGTGTTTTAATGGTTACTGATCATCTTAAGTTGGTTTTAATACTAACAGTAGTTTATATGTAATGAGAATGATATAACATGCCTTGTTTGTTGGGGGTGTAAACTTTATATATTGGACTTTAATAAAAATCTCAAAGAGGTTGAAGTCACTGAGGATTTTCAGATTTATACAATAGATCCATCTACTAGGCGACTGAGGGGCAGCACTGGTAGTACCAAATGTTTTTCTTTTGTTTGTTTGCTTTGTTTTATTTTATTCTTTATTGTAAATTTAGTAACTGCCTGGCTGTTGCTGAGGAGGTAGAGCAGGTCATCTACTAATCGGAAAGCTGGTGGTTCAATCCCTGGCTGCTCCGGTGTGCATGCCAAATATCCTTGGGCATCAATTGCAGTGTGAATGCTAGACAGTAAGCACAGAAAAAAGTGTTTGCAAGAATGGGTGAATGAGGCATGTTGTATAAAGTGCTTTGAGTGCTAAGAATCAGTCCATTTACCAAAACCCCTTGTGACAAAGTCACTACAATTTTACACCTAAGAAGGTTAAGACAGTAGAGCAAGCTACAAAAAAGGCACATGGCCATGCAACTGTTGTATGTGTAAACAAGTAACTCTGTAAATGTAGAATTTGTCAGGGGAGCTGTTTGACCCTTTTTCTGACCCTGCAGTAACAAATCGCTGTATTTATGGACCTGTGTGTCCAAATTTAGACACACAGGTCCATTGTTTTTGCTTTTTTTTGACTTTATCGCACGATTTTAAATGACATTCAGAGCTACCTGGAGAGCTTGTTTACACTAAAATGATATTTCTGTTGTTTAAGGACTTTATACTGTACCTACCCTGGATATATTCGTGGTAGGTATATGGTTTCTCGTGTGTTGTGCTAAACGACACAAAAAAACACTCCCTCACCTAGTCAGAGGGGTATGACAGAGTTGTATTCGACAGTGGGTTTTATCAGCTGCTCTTTGTTCTGAGTGTCTTCAGGCAGTGATGTTGTGTATATGACACTGACTGCAGCAGCTGATTTCTAGATTGATAAAAAAAATGTTGAGCTTGTCTGTGTAAAGGGTTGAATGTCAGAAGTGTTTGAAGCAGTGAGGCAGATTGTGTTCCTCTGCAGTCTCAGGTCTCTGTTTGTCTGTGGTGTGTTAGCTGATTGTATTCTAACAGGATCCTGTGGGGAAAAAAATCATTCTTAAAATTCACATTTGACTTTAGAGGTGACAGTAAGAGTTCAGTGGACAGGATGATGTGTTAAAAAAGATACATAGAAACATATGGAAAGATACCAGTGACTAAATAACGGACACTGGTATACTGGATGCTGCTTTTCTGGAGATGAAAAGGTTGTGGCAGGAGATAGGAGACTCATTTGGTTTCGAGTCATTCTAGCTCCTACATGCTGCATTACTCTAATCAAGGTTCTTGTACTTTCCCCTATCAGTCTACAGGATTGGATATCAGAGGTGCTGAACCTGGTTGTATCTTTTTCAGGGATGGAAACGATACTGCTTTGATCCAAAATGCTTTGGTATTAGATGTCAGAAGTTGTTTGACAAGTTATATTGGATCGTGCCTGCACTGTGAGAGTAAAAAAAAAGAAAAAGAAAAAACACCAGATTTTAACTCATAAATGACCCTATGAAAAAATGGGTTGATTGTTTTTCTTTTCCAGTTAAATTTTTTACTGTTTTGAAAAGAACAGTTTATTAGTTGTTTTTGAGGAAAGACAACTCAAGGTAATTCAGTAACAACAAAGGAAGCAATGACATTTCACCAGTAGGAGGAAGCAGTGAACCAAACTGTGTTGAGTCTGCCAAATAGAAAAAGGATAGATGTTTGTGTTTGAGCAAGGTTCAAGGTTACTTTATTTATACCCACAGGTAAATTAGCTTTGCAGAAAAATTATAGCATTTGGCATCCCTTCATAAAACACACACCTATTGAAACCGGACAGGCACATATTTGGTAATTAGATAAGATGAATCAAATATGTGCCTCTTCAGTAAACCTAGTAGCTTTCAAAGGAAAGGTTTTGCACTCTAATGGAGGGATATTTTCGCAGGCTGTTCTTTTTTTAATGACCTGCATAAAACAGCAGGGTTAGAACGAAGAAGAAGAAAGAAGTAAGATGTGCATTTTGTAGTCCATCTTCTGCACATTGTAATTTCAACAAAGTGGACGTCCGGCGTAACATCGTTTAACCCTCTGGGGTCCAGGGTATAATTGGCCGTTTTTGACTACTTTTGATTTTACCTCTATATTTTACCTTTAAAAACTGTTTATCTTGCCTTGTTTGGTATCATTACTTTCAGCACAACCTAAAATATCTGAATTTTTTTCATTTTGGCATACTATATTAGCACAATTGATCTATATTCAGATAAAAAATTCAAAATCCGAGTAGAAAAAAGTTATATTTTTTTACTGTAAAACCCACAAACCTGTTTAACGAATCATTTTCATAACTTGAAATGCAAATACAAAAGTTATATGGTACTATTTACCTAAAAATGCAGCCAAGGCCTCAGGCGTTTTTTATATAATAATAATTTAATAATAAATTAAATCTATATACAGAACAATCAGGTGTTCTGCATCAAATAAGAAGGCACACAAATTATTTGTGCCAGTCCAAAAAATAGTTTGTGTTCAGTATAAGACAGAGGAGAACAGCACAGGCCTAAACCCTGCAGGTCTGACAACAGGAGGTGCATCAATCCAGTTTTCCATGTGGGAACAGCGTTTACACTGGAATCTGCCTTTGATGGCTTTTTTGGAGCAAATGTGACATTCAGCAGTATAACTGACACACAAGACAATAACTACACAACACACTAACTATAGCCTGCAAACACACTAAACGTCACTAATGTCTCACATATGAAAACTCGCTCTCTCTCTTTCTCTTTCTTTCGCTCGCCCGCTTTCCTTCCCTGGTGTCACTCCTAAAACTTCCCCTTCTCCCTAAACAACCAAGTGCCACATGTTGCCATATCATTTTTTTGATTGGCTGACATGGTAAATTTTAACACCAATAGGGAAGGGGTGCTTTTTCTTTTTTTCACTCACAAGCAGAGAGTGTTTGCTAGCACTGTAAACACAGTTTTTACTGTTCTTCCTGTTGTAAACACCACTGTTTTGTTCAGAAAAAAACATAGCGTGTATTTTTTTATCATAACTCTGGTTTTACGTGGCCCATCGACACAATTCAAAAACTGGTATATAGTTTGAAGTCCACACTTTCTACCCAAGTTAAAATGGAGACTCTGAGTCTGCATCTTGTAGCTGTGTCGTCTTAAATTGGTCATGTGATTTTGATGCACTGGCACATCCCTCGACCCCAGAGGGTTAAGAATACTAGTATACGTTTGTTTCAGTTCTCAGCGCACAGCTCCTCTCGTCTCCTCCTTGTGCGGAGGTACATTTGAAAAGCACTCAGTATTCTCTGGTCATGTCCGAAGATTGTGTCAGTCAGTGCAGCATACAGAGTAAAGACAAACAGAGTGCTTGGATTTTGAACATTTTTGGAGACTGAATGTTTTTTTTTAAAGAACAATAAGGTAAGTTATCAAACTTGTATTAAATGTTTACATTTGTACCTCACTGCTCCTGACATTACCTAAAGTTCGTTAAAGTTAGCTCACTAATGCTAACTGACTTAGCTAATTGTTGCTACAATTTTGCCTCAGTCAGAAATATTATAATTCAGATCAGTACATTTACATATTTTTGTATCTATAAAAAGGAAGCTGACACTGTTGAGGCTTTATCAAAGGTGTAAGCATCACAGCAGATGCCTTTGTGTCAAAGTAGCTGAAGATAAAACACAGAAAAACATGAAGGTGATTTTCCTGGACTGGGATTTTATAAAAATATTCTACAGTACATCAAAAACGAAAGAAAACCATTAACCACCATATGAACATTACCTCTGAAGTTACAGCGGTTTTATTAGAGACACAGCTAAGCGTTTAGCATTTTGCATAATTTTAAAAAGTTTAAATTTGTTCAGAAGCCTATTGAACAGCAGAAATTAGGCTTTCTTTTCAGAAGTAAGTAAAAGGAAAAAAAAAACATCAGCCGACAGCGCTGTAAATAATGGTAGTCTTGTGCGTAACAACCAAGCAAATAATGCAGAAAACAGATTTCGGGGATAGACGGGAAACTGTTCTTGAAGTATACAGAGAGAGAGAAAGAGAGAGAGAGAGCTGTGCATGAAGTGTGATTTTATTGTGGTGGAAGCAAAACAGCAAAAGCAAGAGGGAATTCATAACGATGTTTATGTGAAGCTTAGTTTGTATCTTCTTTTGCTGCTGGTTCGGTCAATATTGTTTGGAGAGAGATCAAACTAACAGCTTTAGAATCAGCGCAAAAAGGGCATAAACACAAAGCGCGGACCCGCCGAAACATCATAATCAGTGAGATGTCGCCTTTCTCACCCCGACTGTGTCCGTGCCGTCGGGTGAGAAAGGCGACGTCTCACTGATTCTGATCCGTTGGTGGGTCCGCACTTTGTGTTTACGTCTTTGTGCAGAATCCGTGTACCTGCTCTCATTTACTGTTTTAGCTGTTTGGTGGTTGTCAAAATTTTGTGACGTTTCACCTGAGATTCTGGAATTTCGGGCAAAATACATTTATATAAAAAAATCGATTCAGGATTTTAATGAATCGATATCACGTTATCCAAGCCAGAGTCGATTTTAATCGATGAATCGATTATTAAAACCCACCCCTAGATTTAACCATCAGAAATAACGCTATAGATAGATGTAAAACTTACATTTTTTTTCTAAAAATGTAAGGTATATTTTGTAGAATAAATTTTAAAAGCTAAAACACAAATATTCAGATAACATAAGTTTAGTATAAAGGATTAAGAGGGTTAAGCAATGAGTGGTTTCATCCGGATGGAGTAGTCTCACTGGAAGTAATACATGCTTTTCCTGGATTTTTAGTTTGGCTTCTTAAGTTGTTTTTGGGATTAGGTTTCCTTTCAATCTTGAGTTTCCATCACGGTCAAAAAGAACCTAGACAGACAGATATTTCCTGTGACAGGAGGATGTGAAGAGGTGAATCAATTACGCTCAGACAGCAACATGCTGGGGAGAATATAGATTGGTTAAGACATAGAGAGGCTAGAAAAAAACAGCACGGAGCAGAGTGGTGGAGGCCCGGAATAAGGAGGAGTAAAAGGAAATGCAGAGGAGAGAATCAATACACTTGGTTCAATAGGGCGATTGGACTGGGTTTTGCTAAAAAGGAGACTTATTAATGTGTGTGTAGGAATGAATGTGTGTACTATAGTGTGTTTAGACTCATGGTTCTGGGTAGTTGGGTGGATTATACAGGGTGGGCCATTTATATGGATACACCGTAATAACATGGGAATAGTTGGTGATATTAAAGTCCTGTTTGTGGCACATTAGTATATGTGAGGATCAGTGTTGGGGAGTAACGGAATACATGTACCGCCGTTACGTATTTAAAATACAAAATATGAGTAACTGTATTCCGTTACGGTTACCGTTTAAAAAGGTGGTATTCAGAATACAGTTACTTTGTTGAAATAAATGGATTACACTGCGGTACTTTCCTGTTTCATATTGTCGCGGGTCAGGACTGTTTGGGTTTTGTTTGACAGCTACGTTCTGTTGTTCCAGGCGGCAGCGTTATGGTTGCCATGGTTACAGGGCGACGCTCTCTCTGCGACTGTGTGTTTCCTGGGTGAGAGAGCGCCTTTTTGTTGTTGTTGTTGTTGTGCTAAGCTAACAGGCAGAATGCTACAAGCATAGCCCTAAATAATGTAGCATCATGGGCAGTGTAGTCCGTGTTGCAGGGAGAATGGACTGCCATACCCGTTATGTGTCTGTGAGCGCGAGGAGGGAGAAAAAGGATAGTAGAAAGGTACGAGTTGTCATCGAGCAAAAACGGGAGCTGGAAGCATGTAAATATAATAATAACCACTTCAGCCAAGAAGAGTGCCTGACGAGCCCAGTTGTAAGTAAGCTATTAAGACTCGACTGTACACCGTGTTTGTGTTTTCCTCCAAAAACAATAAGTTCCGTTGGAGCAGTCTTTCAACGCCTCTCTGTCTCTGGCAAGAAAAGTTGACCCACACAACAAAGTAAAGCTATTTTTCGGCTACGAGCAGACAGAGGTCCCTTTACTACAGTTCGGAGTCGCGGACCTTCAGTAATAGTAATAAATCACACAGCAATAGTACATTCACGTAGTTGTAAAAAGCATGATAATATATTAAGTAATCCAAAGTATTCAGAATACGTTACTGTCATTGAGTAACGTAACGGAATACGTTACAGAATACATTTTGGGGCATGTATTCTGTAATGGAATGCATTTTAAAAGTAACCTTCCCAACACTGGTGAGGATGCAAACTCCTCAAGTTGGGTGGTGACCATGGTGGCCATTTAGAAGTCGGCCAACTTGGATACAACTTTTGTTTCTTCAATAGGAAGAGGGCCATGTGACACATCAAACTTATCGGTAATGTCACAAGAAAAACAAAGGTGTGCTTGGTTGCAACGTAACTTTATTCTTTCATGAGTTATTTACAAGTTTCTGACCGCTTATAAAATGTGTTCAATGTGCTGCCCATTGTGTTGGATTGTCAATGCAACCCTCTTCTCCCACTCTTCACACACTGATAGCAGCACCGAAGGAGAAATGCCAGCACAGGCATCCAGTATCCGTAGTTTCAGGTGCTGCACATCTCGTATCTTCACACCATAGACAATTGCCTTCAGATGACTCCAAAGATAAAAAAAAAAAAAGTCTAAGGGGGTCAGATCGGGAGACCTTGGGGCCCATTTAACTGGCACGACGACCAATCCACTTTCCAGGAAACTGTTCATCTAGGAATGCTCGGACCTGGCACCCATAATGTGGTGGTGCACCATCTTGCTGGAAAAACTCAGGAAACGTGCCAGCTTCAGTGCATAAAGAGGGAAACACATCATCATGTAGCAATTTCAAATATTCAGTGGCCTTGAGGTTTCCAAGGCAGCACGGTGGCACGGTGGTTAGCACTGTTGCCGCACAGCAAGAAGGTCCTGAGTTCAATTCCAACATCAGGTCTTTCTGTGTGGAGTTTGCATGTTCTCCCCGTGTTTGCGTGGGTTCTCTCCGGGTACTCTGGCTTCCGACATTAAAGAAACTGATGGACATTATGGACAATGCCAGGCATCCTCTGCACACGGCCATTAACAACCAGAAGAGTCTGTTCAGTGACAGGTTGCTTCTCCCAAAGACAAGAACTAACAGACTTAAAAACTCCTTTGTCCCACACGCCATCAGACTGTTTAACTCCTCTCTGGAGGGGAAACAGGAGGACAAAGGAGGGAACAACTAAGCTGTAGTGCCTCTTCACCTCACTGTGCAATACCTTTTGTGCAATACTTTTGTAAATAGTCAACGGTGCAATAGACTCAATACTTGAAATGTGCGTTCACTTGTATTTTTATTTTTATTCCTATTTATTCTATTTATCCCCTTCGTATATTTTATTTATATTGTCTCTGTATTTATATATATGTGTGTGTGTATAACTCTGTAACTTCTGTCGGTGCTGTGCTTTTTTGGAAATCGAATTTCCCAGAGGAACCCACCCGAGGGATTAATAAAGTTCTATCTTATCTCTTATCTTATCTTATCTTCCTCCCACCGTCCAAAGACATGCAACTTGTGGGGATAGGTTAATTGGATAATCCAAATTGCCACTAGGTGTGAATGTGAGTGTGAATGGTTGTCTGTCCCTATGTGTTAGCCCTGCGACAGACTGGCGACCTGTCCAGGGTGTACCCTACCTCTCGCCCTATGACAGCTGGGATAGGCTCCAGCGCCCCCCGCGACCCTGAAAAGGATAAGCGGAAGCGAATGGATGGATGGATGGATGGATTGAGGTTTCCATTGATGAAGAATGGACCCACTATCGTTGTACCCCATTTACCACACAAAACTATCACTTTTGTTGTTCCAACAGTCTTGGAGGGATCCATCCAATGTGGATTAGTGTCAGACCAATAGCGGTGGTTTTGTTTGTTAACTTCACCATTCACATAAAAGTTTGCCTCATCACTGAAAAAAATCTTCTGCGTGAACTGAGGGTCCCATTCCAATTTTTGTTTTGCCCATTCTGCAAAGTCTGTGCGCCGATCTGGGTCATCCTTGTTGAGATGCTGCAGTAGCTGGAGTTTGTAAGGGTGCCATTTGTGAGTAGCTAATATCTGCCGAATGGATGTTCGACTAATGCCACTCTCCAGTGACATGCGGCGAGTGCTACGCTGTGGGCTCTTGCTTAATGAAGCTAGGACAGCCAGTGATGTTTCTTCATTAGTGACAGTTTTCTTGCGTCGACATTTTGGCAAATCTAACTCTGAACCAGTTTCACGAAACTTAGCAAGCAGTTTGCTAACTGTAGCATGGGAGGTGGGTGGTCTTGTAGCATTGAAATCTGCTGCAATGAACCGGTTACTGCGTTTACCAGATATCAACACAATTTCGATCCGCTCCTCACGTGTTAACCTCCTCGACATGTCAATGGCTGTGAACAAAGAGAATCTTGTAAATAACTCATGAAAGAATAAAGTTACGTTGAAACCAAGCACACCATTGTGTTTCTTGTGACATTACCAATAAGTTTGATGTGTCACATGGGCCTCTTCCTACAGATTGAAAGAGAAGAAAGGGGAGGTGGGCAGGGTAAGTTTAAAAAACAAATCATTCAATAGCAACAGAGAGATAGGAAGGGACAACAAATAAAGCCCACCCCGAGGCCGATTCAGTCATTCAGAATTTATTTTCTCTAATTGAGTCACATCTTTTTATTTAATATGAATCACTTTAGATCTGCTCTTACTCTTGTTGTTGGCTGTTTGTTGGAACTGTGTTTACATGGCAATGAAAAAATTCGTATCTGACCTTTTCTTATTGTAATGATGTAAATTAACCCAACTTTCTTTGCACTGAACTTGACTGAACCCATTTGCCTAACAAGTAACCCACGAGTGACTCCTAATCACTTGTGTTTATACACTGCTGTACATCCATCAGATACAGTGCAGGAAACAGATTGTCAGTAGCCGTGTTCTGTAATTTATGTGTAGATAGTGCTAGGGGATTGCACTCCATCCTGCAGTCTTTCTTTTTTTCCCCTGTTCTTCTGCAATTTTTAATCTGGAAGTCTGGTGGAGAACCCCTTTTAACCTCTTAACATCCAACAGTGGACCACTTCAGGGTAATGGCAGGGTTAGGCTGCATTGTAGCCACCTATAAAACATGCATAGTTTGAGAAGCTCGGCCATATCTTTCTAGTCAAATTTGAAATGCATTTTGACCTTTATTCTGCTTAACAATTCCTCTACTTTAAATATTTTCTATGGGCGTTTCAAATAAGCAAAAAATAACCCCAAAATCATATGTTGGATTAGATCAGTGTTTCCTAACCACTGTGCCGTGGAAGATTATTTGGTTTCTTTTTTTTTTTGGTTTTGGTGTAATGTATTGGAGGTAATAACTTTGAGTATACAGGATACATGGATGATGGTTAGGGTGCAGTTGCTTTTACACCTGTGGTTCATGAATGGAAATTAATCTGACCTGCAAATTTGGATTCATCAACACTAGGGCACAAAGGTTTTAAGGATTTGCTTGGCAGTTCATTCAACCAAGAAATATTCTCTTATTTGATAATGCTGGTCCATTAAATAAACAACAGATTATTTGGTTTCATCTGATTGGTACTCTAAGCCAGCGATCCCCAACACCCGGGCCGGTAACGGTCATTTGAGGCTCGGGTGAGAAATTCATGGTTTTCAGGGTTTTTAGCGTTACTTTTTTAATTGCTTTTAACTCTGTTTCCCTGGGTCTTTTCCCGTGTGTTATGAATAAATCATCTTCTTTTTGGTACCAGTTCTGGTTTTATTTTGTTGTATTTATCCGTGACACCTTAAAGGCCGTGAAAATATTGTTGGACATAAAATCATCTTCTTTTTGGTACCAGTACTGGTTTTATTTTGTTGTATTTATCCATGACACCTTAAAGGCCGTGAAAATATTGTTGGACGTAAAACGGTCCGTGACGCAAAAAAGGATGTGGACCGCTACTCTAAGCGACCAGCGTGAGTAACGGGCAGAACAATTACATTCCCTTCCACTAGAGGGCAGTACAACTTCTTTCTCCAGTTAAATGGGTTGCCAGCTGCCAGTAAATTGGAAGAAGAAGAAGAAATTACATAGCCATGCTGCGAGTGAGACAATGCAGCACATAATATCGATAGGTAAATATTTGGGGGGAAAAAATAGTCAGTCTCACCTGATGTGTTTTTTGTGTAATTATTGTAATGGGAAATATGTGCCTTGGCTCCAAAAGGTTGGGAAACACTGGATTAGATGTAAGGCTAATCCTTAAGGCTAAATAAATAGGTCACTACCAGCAGATCGTTGGAAAAAGGTTAAGCCCCTTACAACTTGTCATGATCCTGGGTCTTTTGACCCAGCGTTTTAAGTTTGAGTTTATTTTGTTCATTAGGTTATCTAAGTTCATTTGGTTATTAGACTCCTTGTGTTTTCTTCCCCTGTATTTAAGTTTCCCCTCACCCTTCGTGTTTCATGCTGCGTGTCTTATGTTATCAAGTTTGTATTATCATGTCTGTCTCATGTTTCCTGTTTTATTTTGAAGGAGTTGTGTGTTCTTTGTTCATTGTATTTAGTTTCGCTTCCCTTGTCCTGTCATTAGGCTCATGTCAGTCAGCTGTTTCTCCATGTGTTCCCACTTCCCCTAATCACCTCCTGTGTATTTAAGTCCTCTGTTTTCAGTGTGTGATTGTCAGGTCGTCTGTTGTCCACGCCATGTTTCCGAGTTCCTTGTCTAGGTTTTTCTTATTGTTTGTTTAGATTTCCCAGTTTAGGTTTGTGTTAATTTTGCTTCAGTTTGCCTTGCCCTTTGTTTGTACCTTTTTTACCAGCCATATTAAACGGCTCGCTTTTGGTTAACATTCAAGTTTTGTTCCCTGTTCCTTGGAGTCTGCATTTTGGGTCCTTTTTTCAATTCATACAGTCTGCCCTCGCCAGACTGTGACACTACTGGTACTTTAGTTTTGTATATTTTCATATGTAATTAACCCGATTAGGTATAAGCCATCATTTATTAACCCAAGCCCAAGTTTTGAAGGAAAAAGGTGCTTTTCTACACTGAGGATTTGGGAGAGAAATTTTCAAAAGCCAAATATTACATAGTCTGATAGTTTTAGGCTTCTCAGGATTAATGGCTGTGGCGGAGGTGTGGTCCCGGGCGTGGCTGCAGGGGAGGAGTGGTGCAGTGGGCTCAACGGGGCGGTGCTGGAGATGCCGGCAAGAACAGCTGATGGCGATTTGGACTGATAATGATTTCCTTCCGTTTTTATAGTAAGACGGAGAGGAGCGGAGGGAGAGGGAAATCAGCTGGGACCGACAGCTGTCAGACTGTGTTTATATCATAACCTGGGAAAACTATAAATAAATGTGGAAGCTGGTGATAAAGACCTGTGTGTGTGTGTGTGTGTGTGTGTGTGTGTGTGTGTGTGTGTGTGTGTGTGTACCTGTGTATAGTGCATTTCACTATGGCATATATTTCAAAATAGTTTAACCACTGAGTCTGTGAAGGTTCTCAGTCATCCAGGTCATCGTAGTCTAAGGAGCTTGGAAAGAAAAGCATCTGGACTTCTTTAAGTTGCTTGAAAACGTTTCACCTCTAATCTGAGAAGCTTCTTCAATTCTAAGGTCAAATGGTGGAGAGTGCCAGATTTAAAATGCATGTAGGTCACAATCATCCAAGGTTTGAACTCATTGTGGAACCTAGCCCCACCCTATCATGTGATTTCCAAATGGCCCAGGATGTGACGTGGTGTTAAGGCATCTTGGAAGGGATCTCAAAACTGGATTATACATGGCAGACAGTTGGTGTCGTAAGCCACAGAAATCTGAAACATGCCTCTAAAACATATAAAATGCAATGGATTGTTATCCATACAGATTACAAATAGCTTCTTAATCAATTCCCAAGACTATCAACCAGAGGACTCATGCCTTAATGAGATCTAGGCAACAAAACTATGGTGGGCAAAGAAAGGACCTTCAAAATCCTCCAGGTCACCTCCAGCTCTACCAGAGGATTCAGGTAGGGGTTCTATTTTAGCCACATGCTAAAGAAATTTGGCATTTACTTTATAGCTTTTCATATAATTTCCACCTTGTTTGGAACACCCAGATAAACAAACTTTTAACAGAAACTGTAGTGTGCAGCATCACAGTATATCCTCTGCAGACCAGGGTTTTAATAGTTTTGCAATTTTCATTAGTTTTTATTTAGTTTTGACTTCAATTTTATATCAGTTTTAATTAGTTTTTACCAATTGTTTGCTAGTTTAGTTTTTTATTTTTTTTTTAATATCCTTAGTTTCAGTTTAGTTTTAGTTGTTTTTGCAATAATTAAGTGTAACAAAATCCCAGTTTTATCATATCAGTCATGCTCTTCTGCTTATCCTTGGGTATGTTGCTATTCCAGCTACTGCACCCCTGGACAGGTCACCTGTCTGTCGCAAGGCTAACACACAGAGACAGACAACTCACATTCCCACCTATGGGTTCTTTAAATAAATAAATAAATAAATTGGGGCAGATGAACAACCATTGATACCAGGCAACTATAAATGGTATATCTTGGCCCCAATGAGACTATTAACTCTTGCAGCACCGGGTGTTCGTAATTTTGGTTCAAGTGAATTGATAAACTTTTTGAAGGCAATTGACTCACACAGTTGTGTAGATATCCCAGTCCTGTTGTTTCACGATGCATCACGCTGCCTTGCCTGGGTTTAGCTTCTGTTTCTGGGGATGAGGGTTGAGTGTGCTCCCTTACCTTCTCAAGATAAGCTAGGTTAGCCTTCTTGTGTGATCTTTTCAAGTGCACTTTAAGGTTTGTGGGATTTTTTTCCCTTTAGAAATGTCCCTCATAATTTGTCTCTTTCCACTACAATAATAATGGATTGGGTTTATATAGCGCTTTTCAAGGTACCCAAAGCGCTTTACAATGCCACTATTCATTCACTCTCATATTCACACACTGGTGGAGGCAAGCTACGGTTGTAGCTAAGACTAATAGTAGTGATTTGCGACATGAAGAGAACACAGACGATGCAAAATAAGAAGTGACAGTAGGGAGACAGAGGAATGAAATGGTAATTAATCTTATTAAAGAAAAATGAAGGACAACAACGGGTACCATAGTCCTTAAAAAAATAACAGCAAGGAAAAAGAGAGCAAGATAGAGAAGAAAACAAAGAAAAAGTGAGAGATGAAATTAGTGAATCAGTTAACGGTTAAGAAGAAATGATGAAGGAAAGAAACAGATGATCAGTAGAGGGATGCGTCACAGGATTCATTAACACTGGCACTTCATCCTGAGGATTGGGTTACAGTTAAATCAGCAGGATTTAAAGAGTCAAATAAAAATTGAAAAAGAAACATTTGAAACATTATATAATTTCCTTATCACTGCTAAACCGATTTTCATAAGGAACATCTTTAATAGAATTATTACTGAGGCTGACAAGGACCACTGGCAAATACATTTCAGATTAATTATGCGTTTGTAATGAACACATGGAAGGAAGAGAAGGAGGAAGGTCAGCAGGAAGCATAGTTAAAAAAAGAAGAAAAGGGGTTTTAACTTTCCTTCTCCGATAACTTATAGCCATGTATGCTTCTCAAATGAAGTTTGGAGCCCAGATTTACAATGAAAACACATTTAAAACTCACAATAAACCAATAAAAGCCTATTACATTGAAACCAAAGTAAAATGCTAAACTAATTTCCTCTACATGAACCTCCAGCTGCATAGAACTGCATCATTTTATAAAGAACAGAGCAGTCGATAGCTATTTTATTATTATGGGCTGTATGGATAGCAAATGGATGAAAGTATGAATGCATATCCCCCCTAACCCTACTTAACAGTCATTTTTTCCCCCTTCTTATGATAACTTCTAGGAAGCAGCAAGTTACTATAATCCACTGACTGATTCATTCACTTGTTTAGACCATTGCATAATGTTCCTGTTCCTGATTCATGTAGAGTCATTCTTCTCCCTGCATCTTCTATGACTGAATTTTTGCTTTATTTTTAGTACTTTTTTGCAAGATCCAATCCATGTATATACATTTGGTGCATAAGACTATAACAAGATCTATGGAATCTCCTGGTATTCCTGCAAAAAGACACGAAATATTGTTGCACCAAGCTATCAAACTGTAGACTTTGATTAGCAAGGGATGTGTTTGTCTTATGAAATTGTGATTATGACTGTGATATAATAGACATCTTGTTATAGGTCATATAAGGAAGTGGACTGTGAACACATATTGACCTATCATCCCCAAGCCCCCAAGACAGAACTTGAGTAAAGCAGTTTTGCTTCACTGGTTATAGTTTGTGCATTTATCACATGAGAAACACAATAACAGTGAGATGAGCCGTGTGGAAAATAAAGGAGGATCCAAACTCAGGCACTTGTAAAGGTGTGATGGTGGTTTATTAAACACAAAATAAAAATGGACAAAAGGTGAACCGAACAAGGACTAAACTAGACTGGGAACAAACTGACTACAGAACACGAACCTGAACATGAATGAAAGCGAGCAGAAACACTTGGTGGTTGACAGCAGGGAAACACACAGATGACGCAGGGTGGAATACACAGACGGACCAGCAACTACAATGACAGAGGACACGACTTAAATACACACAGAGAAACACAGGGGAATTACACACAGGTGGTGGACACAGCTGGGAATAATCAACAAGACGAGACAGAGGTAAAACTGAACACACTCACATGAGACGCAGACCTTCACAATAAAACAGGAAACGAGAACACTACACCAAAATGCAGACCTGACACTGAGACAGACAGAATGACACATGGAACCTGAACTAAACTAAACATGAGATACAACCGAGAACAAATCCTTAAACATGAATAAACAGAAACATAGAAGTCTAATAATAATACTCAAAGCGCCCAAAACCACAAAAAACATTCAAAAATAAACTAATCAATCAAAACTCAAAATACTGGGTCGAAACTGACCCAGAACCGTGACAATAACTGGAGAAGGAATGACTGCACTGTACATTCTAATTACCTTAAAAAGAAAGTATGTAAACAAGTACAGTGGAATAGGAACTTATTTTGTACTAGCAATCAATGTTTATAGTACATTTTACTTGCACTTAAGTTTTTAGTTACATTATGAAAACTGTACCGAATACTTTAATATTGCACTCTGAAAATAGTAACGACTACTCAGAATGACTACTTTTTATCAACTTACGTGGAAATTTCTGCAACCAGTGCTGTTCCGACAGGTCAAGCAAGACAGGCAATTCAGTTCAATTCCATTTTATTTATGATTTAAAATCATTTTAAGAGCATCTGGAAACATTTATTTAGCTATGTTTAAACGTTTGATTTTGTAGAAGTCTGTTATTTTCTACCCCAGGCAGAGCATCAATCACTGAATAAATGTGTCTTTCATGACATTAGGGTTGTCCAAGTAAAGAAAGCATTAACAGTCCAGATGTACTGTAGCTTAATCAGTGACAGCAACACTAAAACAACAGCAACACTAGAAAAGTGCTATATGAGAACCAGTCCATTTACCATTTACCATCTCTGCAGTCAGTGCAGTCATTATTTGCATGGAGTCAACTGCTGTAACACCTGGAGGACCGAACTGCATTCACTTTGTCAACTTCAGCTAAACATTAAAATTTATTGGAGTTAATATAATGTTTTTGGCCACTCAAGGGGCCGGGAAAGGGTAGTTATATTCATCCATAGATGAATGTGACGTTAATAGTCTTGCTGTACAGCAGCTATTAGTTATTACTTTGTGCAAATCCAGGGGCACCTCCAGAATGTTTTCATAGGGGTGGCCATATGGGGGCCACTAAAAATATTGGGGTGGCACATCAAAAACAGAATTTCTAGATTTATTATGCTGTTGTCAAATATAGGTTACTTGGAAAAATAAGGCCAGTGCACCATCATCAATGACATCTCAGATCTTAAATACTTCTAAAGAACAGTGGAGCAAAGAGCCAAGAAGCTTACCAAGGCCTTATAATTGAAACACATCATGGTGGGAAAAAAACTCTACATATAAGAATACTTTTTGCATTCATCAATTGTTCCATTTATTTCCGATTGACCAGTTGCATGCTGAGTAATTGTATGCGTGTAAATTTTGACTGTTTTGCTCATCTTAAAGTGATGACAACACACAGATCAAATTTGATCTGATTTAACATCACTTTAAAATGTCATGAAGCAAGAATGCCTCCATTGTTAAATGCCTTTTGCCTTGACACTCTCCCTTTGTGTCTCATCCTTACATCCTCAATTTGTCTCTCTCGGGTGAGGTTCCTAGGTGCAAAGAGAGGAATTAGAGCTGTGTTAATATTAATGTGTGGTGGGGAATATAGTCAATACTGTAAAGTGATTTGAGTATAGATAAATAATAATATATTAATGCTTTCAGTTCACTCAATTATAAATCCAAGGATTAGATTTCTGGAAGTGAAAGAACATATGCAAGTAGATCATTTCTTTACCTACTTGACAAACAAGCTTTGAGGATTTGCTTAAAATACCAATGCAACCCACAAACTGCAGATCGTCAATACAAGAAATTCCGGTCAGGCCATGCTGGGTTATTGTGTGGAACAAACCTAAAATGCTATGCAACTCGAGTGTCGCTGTAATTAAACTAAAATTGCACAAACACAAAAATGCTTTAAGAAGTGTTTATTTTTCATGTTGAACTTTTTACTTCAAACTGTACTTGTAAGTTCCTTTAAAGTACACAATACAGATTTGCACAGTTTCTTCTACAGTTTATGGTGGGCTAGCTGTATCCCTCATATGCATTTCTAAATGTGTCCCTTGACAAAACTCAGGCCAAAGGTAACGGGAGCTAATAAGAAGGTGAGTGCTGAGAGAGGCTGAGATCAGGACCATGGGAAACTGCAACAAAAGAGAAAACAATTACTTAACTGTGAGGAAGCAGTGGTGAGAAATGAGACAGAACTACACTCAACAAAAATATAAACGCAACACCTTTGTTACTGCTCCCATTCCCCATGGGATGGACGTAGAGACCTAAAATTCATTCCAGATACACAATATAACCATCCATCCCAAACAGTGGTCACAAATCAGTCCAAATGTGTGGTAGTGGGCACATCTGCTATATTGAGATAATCCATCCCACCTCACAGGTGTGCCACATCAGGCATGTCATGATCTGACATCATGAGTAGTGCACAGGTGTACCTCAGACTGCCCACAACAAAAGGCCACCCTGGAATGTGCAGTTTTTTGCGCTATTGGGGG
This sequence comes from Aulonocara stuartgranti, assembly GCF_965226115.1. Taxonomy (NCBI): domain Eukaryota; kingdom Metazoa; phylum Chordata; class Actinopteri; order Cichliformes; family Cichlidae; genus Aulonocara; species Aulonocara stuartgranti. Next base: position 15,334,435 of record NC_138940.1, on the reverse strand, counting down.
TCTGGGGACCCAGAACCGGTCAGTATCTGGTGTGACCACCATTTGCCTCATGCAGTGCAACACATCGTCGCATGGAGTCTATCAGATTGTCAATTGTGGCCTGTGGAATGTTGGTCCACTCCACTTCAATGGCTGTGCGAGGTTGTTGGATATTCGTGGGAACTGGTACACGCTGTCGTATACGCCGGTCAAGCACATCCCGAACATGCTCAATGGGAGACAGGTCAGGCTAGGTAGCGAGGAAAAAAAAAACCATCGAAATATGTAACACAGAAGGATAATACAGGAATACACAGACATCAACACACCATAGCACAATAAACACAGACAGCAACATGGGAAAGAGTTCCAGTGTGTACATCTGATCTGGGACCGCTGCAATCTTTCGACTGCGCCTCCAACTGACCCGATGTCCACATCAGAGGGGAGGTAAAAGCGTTGGAGGTGGTGTTGGATCCGGGGTAGGGAGGGTGATGCGTCAGTGAGTGCTTATCAGTATCAGTATATGTATGTGTGTGCGTGTCCATAGTTCAGCTGAGACAGTGTCCTACGCCCTGCCAGGCTAAGTAAACAGTCTTCCAGCCAACCCAGGTGGCCTTGCATGGAATGGGAAGGAACAGACTAAACACAGTCGTTATCAGGGTGTTTTGTTCAGCTCCGGCCTTGCAGCTGGCACCAAAGGGATAAGTGATGGTATTTTTTACTTTAGTGCGAACAGCTCATATGAATTTCAAAGCAGTTCTACAGTCCAACACTGGTCTCTCAATCTCCCGTTGGAGAGCCGCGAGCTTCGCCATACTTGCGTTCTGTGATGTTGTCATTTCTTGTGCTCAAGGAGCCAATTTCTGAGAACTCACAGCAGTGTGCCTCCCCGAGATGTCATCCAATTTGCTCCCAGAGATGTTATTCCGGGCTAGCCCTTCCGAGATGTATCCAGTCTGCAGTCAGAGATCTTATTCTGAGTATTCACAGCAGCCGTAGCCTCTCCAAGATCTTATCCGTGCTGACTCAATGAGCCCATTTTGAGAAACTCACGCCTCTCCCATCGTTCAAATCCCAGCAGGCAGCCTTGTGGGGGTTTGAAGAGCCGGTTCCGCTTTCTTAATTCGTCGATAAGTCAGGGCCAAGCCAGCTCCGATCAGCCAGAACCCTGTTACCATGGTTCCGAATAGGTAGATATCTTCAGCACTCAGGCTCACCCAAGCCCAAACTTCTTGTTGAGAAAGGGGTGTCAATTGCATTTAGGGACCAGTTGATCCAATCCATAATTCCTCTTTTAGGTTTTAGAGAACAGACTGTGAGAGAATGTTCCAGGGAAAATACAAAAAAACCCACGAGACTAGACAAGGACATAAGCAGGGAAGATAAGGGAGAGGAGAAAAAGTGCGTCCGCCTCCTCCGAGAGCCAAAGAAGAATTTTTTTTTTCTTTCTAGGCACCTCCACTGGCATCCAGTCCTTAGATGGCATTGTTATTGGCCAATAACAATTTATCAACAACAGAAATACATTTCACTGCAAATCATGAAGCATGAAAAGTGTCTCACGTGGTGTGTTAGCTAAAACTTCACATGTTTTAGCTAACACAATGCTAGCATACTTTCCACAGGCTAACATAGCTAAGGGATCGTTAGCAGGTTCTACGACAAACATCACATTTCCGACAAACATAGTATCCTGACTGGTTTTATACTCAGAAACTGGACTGTGAATCACAAAGTAATCTGCAACTGTGAGACTCACCAGGATATTCTTCAAAGAAAACATTAATTCCGCAGCGCAACGAGTTACAGGACTGAATCTCCACACAGCTTTGCGCATCTAGCTCCGTGCAGGCGGATGCAGTGAAAGAAAGTCACCACGCACAAAACAAACAAAACTCAACACTAAACAAAACAGTAACACTTAGAATTAGAATAAAAATAGAATACAATTGGCAATAAAATAACCATGGGTTACATATGCACCTTCCTCTAACCTTCTATGTTCCTCCTTCCTAAAGTACAACACAGTCATTTTTATTCTTTTTGCAAATCCCACCATCATTTGTCCTTCTGCATTTCTCTCTTTCACACCATACCTAGCCAAGACCTCATCATTACCTCTGTTCCCTTCACCTGCATGTCCACTGAAGTCTGCTCCAATCGCCCATCTCTCTACCTTGGGGACAGTCTACCACTTTATCCAGCTGACTCCAGAATTCCTGTTTGTCTTGTAACTGACATACAGCTTGTTGTCATTATTGCTATATATACAATATTTCAGAGTCCAAAAGTCTGTTTTGTAACGTAGCACCTCAAGTATAAACATTAAACTCTACATGCAGTTTCTCTTGTTTCAGTCTCACCTACCCTCCACTATTCCACAGGCATCTGATTAGTCTGCAGTTTACTTTATCTCAATTTACATAGACTTCACATTGCTGTAAATTGGACTGAATTCATCTGCAGTGATATTTTACAGGCAGACCTTCTATTCATTTCTAGCCTATTTACACTAAGATTAGGTGTTTTCGCTCCGTTTGGAAACTATCCCATCACCCAGGATGTGCACTGATTGTGATGAGTTTGGGGGAGAGGAAGGGTAATGATGACAAATAGCAAAAAGAGCTGAGAACAGAGTTTCTGAGTCTGTGTTTGCCACACACACCTCAGCTGAGCTCCATTTACAGTTCATCAAAGCATACCTCCATCTTATTTGCTCCTAATAAGCAGCCATGTTTCAAGACTTTTCATGTTTTTTTTCCCCAAATGTTCAATATGATCCTGCCTACATTAAGCTCAGGTTTGGGGGGAGAGAGAACAAGGAAGTGCTTCATGAACTCTTCTACTTCCTATTTTCTATTCTGTGCCACTCAGCTGAACTCTATTTGGATTGTATCATTGGATCTCCATCTAATTTCCCTCCTAATTAGTTGCCTTTTAGTTGCAGAGAATGTGCTGTCTTTTGCCCAGTGAAGCTGCTGGAGTCTGCTGACATGCCAGCACTGGAGTGTGAGCAAGAGAGAGAAAGAGTGAGTGTGTGTGCATGTGTGTGTATGCTGTTTGTGAGAGGCTAAATCAATAGCCAATATCAGATAGGGATGTTTAAGGGTCTTTCTCTCCAAGGAGGGAACAGTTAAGGCCTCTTGGAAAAAACGCTCAGGGCGAGGTTCATGTTACACACACAGACACACAAATACAGGCGGGTGTTGTACTAGTGTGTTGGCAGTGCTTGGACAGCTACGGACTGCCTGTCTACCTGCAGAGAGTGGCTGTGTCCGAATTAACAACAACAACAACAATCTTTATTTATAGAGCACATTAAAAGCCAGGGGCATGCCAAAGTGCTTCACATAAAACAATAAAACAATAAAATGATTTACACTAAAACATCGGAGTCATATAAGTGTGGGATTATGTTCACAGGTAAAAACCACTAATAGGAATAATCTATAGCACACAGCTATAGCAAAGTAGAACTGTACCATCATACACAGTGATAGAGAACATGGACAACACAACAATAAAATAATAAAATAATAAGCACTATAACGTCAGAGTCATATAAGTGTGAGATTATGTTCACAGGTAAAGACCACTAATAAGAATAAACTATAGCACACAGCTATAGCAGAGTAAAACTGTACCATCAAACACAGTGATAGAAAACATTGACAGCGCAGGACAACGCAAAACAACCAGACACATTAATAGAATAACTCACAAGAAGCGAGGCGAGAATTTAACTAGTAGAAAAAGCAAGTTCAAACAAATATGTTTTAAGCCGTGATTTAAAAGATTGAATAGAATCAGACGCCCGGATGCCAATCGGGAGATTGTTCCACAGCTCAGGTGCAGCTAGAGCAAACGCTCGATCACCTCTAGACTTCAAGCGAGATCTGGGCTGAACCAACAATGACTGTGAGGAAGATCTTAAGGCCCTCGTAGGAAGATATGAATTTAAGAGTTCCTTAAGATAACTTGGCCCTGTGTTATTAGTAATTTTAAAAGTAAACAACAGAATTTTGAATTGAATACGAAATTTCACAGGCAACCAGTGCAGATCAGCAAGGACGGGAGTGATGTGAGCAAACTTCTTAGTTTTAGTTAGAATGCGTAAAGCGGCATTCTGGACTGTCTGTAATCTATGTAAAAGGGTAGAGTGGAGACCATAATAAAGTGAATTACAGTAATCTAGTCTTGACGTTACAAAGGCATGGATAAACTTTTCCAAGTCATTGTGCGGGATGTAGTGTTTGGCCTTGGAAATAAGGCGAAGTTGGTAGAAACTAGATCTGACGACAGCAGATACTTGTTTATCAAGTTTAAATGAGCTGTCAAGTAGCACACCCAAATTCCTAACAGTGTCAGGGAAAGAACTAGTGAGAAAACCAAAAGCATCATGAAGTTTGGCACGAAGAGCGTCACTGCCAAAGATCATAATTTCAGTTTTCTTATCGTTAAGGATAAGAAAATTTGCCAGAAGCCATTGCTTGACCTCACACATGCACTCTCGAAAGTTACTCACGGACATAGCTAGATCATCATTCAGCTCAAAATAGATCTGGATGTCATCGGCATAATAGTGAAAGGCAATGTGGTATTTCTCAAAAATGACACTTAAAGGAAGTATATACAGTGAGAACAGGGTAGGGCCTAACACAGATCCCTGGGGGACACCACAGCAAACAGGTACAGCGGAGGAGGAGGAGGTGGCCAAGTGAACCGAAGAGAGCTGATCGGAGAGGTAAGATTTAAACCAATCCAAGGCAGCGCCCTTGATGCCTACAGTGTGCTCTAGTCTCGCCAATAGTATGTTATGGTCAACCATGTCAAATGCCGATGAAAGATCCAATAGCACTAGGACAGAGGGGCGTCCATTGTCAGCCATTAGTAAAAGGTCATTAAAAACTCGGAGCAGTGCTGATTCAGTGCTGTGGTGTTGTTTAAAGGCCGATTGATATTTATCATTAATGTTATTCTCATCCAGGTAGGTCTGAAGTTGAAGCAGAACTACCTTCTCAAGAATTTTAGCCACGAAGGGAAGTTTGGAAATCGGCCTATAATTGGCATAATCATTTTGATCAAGGTTACTTTTTTTAAGAACAGGTTGGATTATAGCATGTTTAAGAGCTGATGGTACAGTGGGGCAAAAAAGTATTTAGTCAGCCACCGATTGTGCAAGTTCCCCCACCTAAAATGATGACAGAGGTCAGTAATTTGCACCAGAGGTACACTGCAACTGTGAGAGACAGAATGTGAAAAAAAAATCGATGAATTCACATGGTAGGATTTGTAAAGAATTTATTCGTAAATCAGGGTGGAAAATAAGTATTTGGTCAATAACAAAAATACAACTCAATACTTTGTAACATAACCTTTGTTGGCAATGACAGAGGTCAAACGTTTACTATAGGTCTTTACCAGGTTTGCACACACAGTAGCTGGTATTTTGGCCCATTCCTCCATGCAGATCTTCTCGAGAGCAGTGATGTTTTGGGGCTGTCGCCGAGCAACACGGACTTTCAACTCCCGCCACAGATTTTCTATGGGGTTGAGGTCTGGAGACTGGCTAGGCCACTCCAGGACTTTTAAATGCTTCTTACGGAGCCACTCCTTTGTTGCCCGGGCGGTGTGTTTTGGATCATTGTCATGTTTGAAGACCCAGCCTCGTTTCATCTTCAAAGTTCTCACTGATGGAAGGAGGTTTTGGCTCAAAATCTCACGATACATGGCCCCATTCATTCTGTCCTTAACACGGATCAGTCGTCCTGTCCCCTTGGCAGAAAAACAGCCCCATAGCATGATGTTTCCACCCCCATGCTTCACAGTAGGTATGGTGTTCTTGGGATGCAACTCAGTATTCTTCTTCCTCCAAACACGACGAGTTGAGTTTATACCAAAAAGTTCTACTTTGGTTTCATCTGACCACATGACATTGTCCCAATCCTCTGCTGTATCATCCATGTGCTCTCTGGCAAACTTCAGACGGGCCTGGACATGCACTGGCTTCAGCAGCGGAACACGTCTGGCACTGCGGGATTTGATTCCCTGCCGTTGTAGTGTGTTACTGATGGTGACCTTTGTTACTTTGGTCCCAGCTCTCTGCAGGTCATTCACCAGGTCCCTCCGTGTGGTTCTGGGATCTTTGCTCACCGTTCTCATGATCATTTTGACCCCACGGGATGAGATCTTGCGTGGAGCCCCAGATCGAGGGAGATTATCAGTGGTCTTGTATGTCTTCCATTTTCTGATGATTGCTCCCACAGTTGATTTTTTCACACCAAGCTGCTTGCCTATTGTAGATTCACTCTTCCCACTCTGGTGCAGGTCTACAATACTTTTCCTGGTGTCCTTCGAAAGCTCTTTGGTCTTGGCCATGGCGGAGTTTGGAGTCTGACTGTTTGAGGCTGTGGACAGGTGTCTTTTATACAGATGATGGGTTCAAACAGGTGCCATTCATACAGGTAACGGGTGGGGGACAGAAAAGCTTCTTACAGAAGACGTTACAGGTCTGTGAGAGCCAGAGATTTTCCTTGTTTGAGGTGACCAAATACTTATTTTCCACCCTAATTTACGAATAAATTCTTTACAAATCCTACCATGTGAATTCATGGATTTTTTTTTCACATTCTGTCTCTCACAGTTGAAGTGTACCTCTGGTGCAAATTACTGACCTCTGTCATCATTTTAGGTGGGGGAACTTGCACAATCGGTGGCTGACTAAATACTTTTTTGCCCCACTGTATATAGCCGGACAGCAAGGAGGAGTTCAATATGGAACTAAGGGGAAGGATGCTCATAAGGACACTACCTACCTACGTCACAAGGTAGTGTCCTTAGACGGACGGGTAGTCAGGAAGTGAGCGGCTGTGGACAGCCCCCTTTTTTTCTCCATAGAAACTTTATTTAACAAACAATGAGTATCCAACATAACAGATGGGCTGTGGACAGCCTCCTAGTCTTCAACTCCGCCCTTGCGTGTTTTTCCGGTCACTAGCGCCACAGCGCGAAAACTTTAAAATGGACCCAGAAATGTCGCTCCGTTGTGTGGACAATTTTATTTCTCGAGGAGCTAGAAAAACCTTATCGTCGTCGCCCGCACGTTTTGTACCTTAGGCTCATCAGAGACAATCATATCCAGGAAAAATAATTTCCTTTAATGTACTTAGCTAATTACACGGATAATTGAATTATTGCCAGCGTTGTGCCAAAAGTGTTCGCCTGCCGAAACTGATTTCCGTGTGCAATATGTGTAATATCTTTGTTTGTTGGTAAATAGACTTCGGTGAACATGGTTTACAAAGGGGTTTTCTATATACAATAATTACCTGTTGTTCAAGTATCTTTATATATAAGTTATAAGTTATAATGTAGGTACACTTGATATATTTGTTGCGCTGTCTGCTGTCCTCTTGACCAGATTACTCTTAAAAAATAAATTTCTAATGTCAACAAGATTGTTTGTGAACTGGATAAATAAAGGATACATAAAAGTCACTGCCAAAAACTAATTGCAGCTTCTACCTTGTTACAGGAATGTTGCTGGTGGCTCAAGGCGACTTGATATCATTAATGAGGGAAACATTTGATATATGTTTCACGCATTATAGACCAACAAGTTATTTATAGCAGGTTAAATATGAGCAATCAGTTTAGGGCAAAAACCGGAAATCAGTTTTTGGCAGACGATCGTTTTTTTGGCACAACATCGGTCATTCTTACACATGTACTGTATCATATAAAATATATAAACTAAATATATTTGAAACGTATAGAATCTAATCTTTATCAAACTGTTGTCTGCTACAGAGTTACAAGTATTATACTAATAATATAGCATCCACCATCTCCTGCTTGCATATTTCTGAAATAAGTTGTAAAAGAAACCGTCCAGGAACAGGTCATTCAGGTTAATCCTGTGTGAACAACTGTAAAAATTGTTTTTTTCATTTTTTCATACTGTGTATTTGAAATATTCTTGTTTAATTGTTATTGTTATTTACTTTATTGCTATCAAATAAATATCCAAGTAATATTGTTCAAAGTTAGCGTTATCTTCGTACATGTTAAAAATGCCTGAAAATCAAATTGAGTTCAGTGACAATTACTGTTTGTTTGAATCAATTTATTAATAACATAAAAACTTTAAACTAATGCAACACATATAACAATGTAACAAATATATTCAAATAAATAAATTTCTCAATACATAACTCATTTTGGAACTAATCTTTCTAGAAGTGAAAACAGTCTGTCGATCCTCTCCCTGCTCTCCTCTCCTCAGCCTCTCTTTGCTGCCTCATGTCCTCTGTGATGAGGTCTGGCAGCTCATCATCCCTGTCTCTTTATTTATAGTTTTCAGGGGTTTTATCGTAAACTCTGTTTCCCTGGGTCTTTCCCTTGTTGTAGCTGTGTGTCTTATTTTGAAAGAAATATTTACACGTTACCATAGCGACCAGAGAGCATTAAGCGGCAGAGAGGAGGATGTTACTGTAAATGTTGGCGCATTTTCAGGAGGATGCTGCTAATAAAGTTACACAATTACACAGTACATTCACGTTTATTATTATATTTGCAAAATACCACAGTTTTTGTCTTGGTCGGATCATTTTATGTGGTTGTATTCATCCGCGATACCTTAAAGGCTCCGTGTCCGACATAAACCGGTCTGTGGCGCAAAAAAGGTTGGGGACCGCTGCTGTACAGCATGACGGTTAATAGGACCGTACTTATATGCATATGATGTGTACATTGATTTATTCTTGTACATCCACGCCGTAGCGGCCCAATTCTTCACCCCAGTGAAGAGGTGATCGTTTTCTCCTCGTTTTAATAAATTAAGCCGTTTGGTCTTTGTTCCCCACACATATCACCAATTCGAAAAAATCAAAATTAGCTGTATGTAAGCGGCAATACATGAAAAACCGCGGGACCCGCGATACAAGCTGGTTTACGGTTATTTTAAATAAAAGAAACATGTCTATGCAGATGCCCAAAGCTTAACAACACGACCGCTATAACAGTTTAACTTTTGTACAACCAGATTTTCATATACTTACATTTGAAAGTGTTTTCCTCTCCTGCTTGGACCACCATCGTTATCAGAAACAAATCTCCTCTATAACCCGCAATGAATCCTGGGATATAGTATATATATAAATATATATATAGTAGGACACGAAGGATACATCAGACCCATCCTAGAATTCAGGGCAAAGTAGGACGCATTTGTCGCCACATTTTGAGCACTCTTTGAATTTGGACAGCCTTCATCGCGTTGCCGTGACGTCATTGCTTCCAAATATGGCATTAGCGCATCCTTCCCCTGAATTCGGACACGACTAACCCTCAAATTCGCAGAGAGGTAAGATGCATTTGTCACCACATTTTGAGTGCTCTTTGAATTCGGACAGCCTTCTTCGCGTCGCTGTGACTTCATTGCATCCAAATATGCCATTTTAAGCATCCTTCCCCTGAATTCAGACACAGCCATAGTCTGCTGTCAGATGGAGGCAGTGCAAAAAATATGCTGTACAACCAAGTCTGTGGGCTACTCTTGCTTGTCCTGTTGTTCTATGAGCCAACCACAGAGAAGAGCTAGTGTCAAAAACAATGACAAGTATCCAAGGTGTCTGCATTTTGCTGTATTTTTTTTTAATTTATTTATTTATTTTATAGCACCATCCATGTCAAGTAATGTACATTTGGGATTTTAGGGGACTGCACAGGATGGTGTTGGTAGGCTATTACATAATTTAAAAAACATAAATTAAACAAACAGGCTCGGTACAATTTATGGATACTGAAATGTAGCTAGGATCCCTGAGAGGTTCTAGAGGGCTGTGTTGTTCATAGCTGTATGTCTCTTTTGCATTAATGAGTGCATGTATGTATGTGTGTGTGTGTAGGCATTAGTCTGACTATTCAGCTGAATGAGCGCACCTGTAAGCAGTGCTATTCCTGTCCATGTGTCTGACTGTGAGTGTATTCGACATTGCAAACCTGTATGTGTGTGTGTGTGTGCGTGAGTAGGTGTGTGTGTGTGTGTACCACATCTGTGTTCGTGCACTTGTGTGGGCAGCTGAAGTGTGTGACATTTAATACTTTTGACAAGGAGTCAGTGCAGCCAGGACCAGTGGGAATATTACAAGTCAATATTTCAATACAACACCCACAATCCCCCTCAGCCAAAGAGAGGAAGTGTAAACAGGAGGCGTAATAAGCAAGGGATTTTGTCAAACCAAGGTGATATATGGAGGTTAACAATGTGCTTGACTCTGTATAAAATGATTTTCTATTAATTTCTCCAATTCCTTCATTTTTATCTGTATGTGTACTTGCTGCTGGTGATGCAGCTAGGCCTTCATGCTGATGAATTTTAGCGGGCTGCGATGTATAGGCTCTAATGCACTGTGACTCTTCTAAATTACTAACATCCTCTCCATACTATAGTAACAACTTCGATTTTCTATTTCAAAATTCATTAAACATAGCATTTCCTGAGATTTCACAATTAATCCTCTGGGGTCCAGGGTATGATTGGTTAATTATATGCAACTATTTACCTAAAAATGCAGCCAATGCATCAGGTGTTTTTTATATAACCATTTCAAACTATTTACAGACCAATCAGGTCTTCCGCATAAAATAACTATAAAATCCAAACATCACAAATCTCTCATCTCAAAAACTCGCTCTCTCTCTTACTTTGGCTTGCTCGCTCTCTCTTGCTGCCGTCACTCGCAAAACTTCCCCATCTTCCTAAACAACAGAATGACATATAATTTTTTTGACTGATCAACATTTTTCCACCAAAATGAAAGGTGTGCTTTTTCCCTCTTTTTTTTAGCACCTTGTCTCTTTTAGGTACACTGGCCCATGCATATTCTCTATTCAGTATTCACGGATTCACCTTTGAGGATTTTTCTGCAGAAATTATTTCCAAATGATAAAAAAAAGTTATAAATTTGGAGATTTTTTTCATAGAGGACATTAAAATATTTGCTAATTTTTTTTTGTTTTCATTTTATTTTATGAGCAGTGTTGGGTAGTACATGTACTGGGGTTACGTATTTAAAATACAAAATCTGAGTAACTCTATTCCGTTACAGTTACCATTTAAAAAGGTGATATTCAGAATACAGTTACTTTGTTGAAATAAATGGATTACATGGCGGTATTTTCCTGTTTCATATAGAGATGGACCGATCCGATATTACGTATCGGTATCGGTCCAATACTGACCTAAATTACTGGATCGGATATAGGAGAGAAATAAAAAATGTAATCTGATCCGAAGTACCACAAAATCACCTCACAAAATGCGCTACTTGGCGTAACCCAGATCGGCGCATCAGAGCAGTATGTGTCACGTGATAGAGCGGCTGTTGTTTGCGAGACCTGTCGGTGGTCTGTTGGAGCGTTTGGAGCCTCGCTACATGCTTCCTAACCGTGGCATTTCATCTCGGCGAAAACTATCCCAGAGAAGTAAAGTAAGTGTGTAAGTTCATCCCTGAATGTTTGCGTAGTATTTCCACATTAAGCTTAACAACTGATATGTTGAGCCACAGCTGGACTGGCCATCGGAGTTCCATATTGTGGTGAAAAGGAAGCAATTTGTCCCGTACTTCATCAAGAATTAAAAAATAGACACAAAGCTGGAGTTATTCTGTCTTTGCTGCGCAGTTGCATCTACTTCTCTCATTCGCTCCCCCTCCCTCTCCTGTTATTACTTCAAACATGAAACTGATCAATGATCAGCTGATCGGCTTTTCTGCCGCAAGTCCCGTCTTTCTTGTTTGTTTATCGCCCATTTTGCGCTAGAAAGAGGAGACCAGTGGATAAACAGCAGCAGCACGTTTAAGCGTGATAAGCTGTTGTTAGAATGTATTTAATATTACTTTCTAGTATCAGCTGATGGTTGCTGGTCATGATATCGGTTTGGATATGTGGTGAGAGGGAAACATGAAGATGAAACCAGGAGATGTCCTTACTGAATCATCAGAGCTGAGCAGGTGATGGAGAAACAGGTTTACCTTTTAGGTGACATGAATGAGTTGAAGGGAAGTTATGAACTGTTTCTGAGAGACAAATAAAACCAGGATCCTTTTCTAAGTAGCTGACAGCTGGTAACTGTGCAGGGGTGGGTCTAGCAAAGTTTTGCCAGGTTGGGCATTAACAGGGAAAGAAGGGGGGGGGAAGAAATATTTTTCTTTGTTATATCATTTAAAAACTTTGAAGAAATAATTATCTGAATCTTACAACAAAAGTGGTCACCTGATTAAATGTATAGAAATCCATTATTGTATATATTAACTAATAAGTCTAATATACCCTAGTAAGCTATAGTACTTTTTCCTTTGGGAAGGTACCATTTGTGCAGTCTGCAATTCTGTTGAAGAAAGATGTTGAATCTATTTAAATATTGTAGAAAAATAATTGATTTCTGTGCATTTGTTTTACATTGCATTAAATTAAAGTTGATTACATCAATTAAGGGCGGGGGGTGGTTCCCTAATTTTTGCTGGGAGTTGGCAACCCTGTTAGTTAAGTTGCTTAATATTTCCACTAAGTACTCTTTAAAATACCAGATTAGGGAGGATGGTGTAGGTTTAAATTTATTAAATTGATCAGTGTTGCTGAACTATAAAATGTTTTGGGTGGAGTGTATTTTTTGCATACAGGTATAACAGAATAGCTCTCTCTTGAGCACTTGAGTAAGAAATTATACAAAATGTAGCAAGATATTTATAAAAAACAGTTCTATTGATTACAAAATACGCTGTATCAGATTCATATCGGTATCGGCAAATATCCAAATTTATGATATCGGAATCGTATCGGACATTCAAAAGTGGTATCGTGCCATCTTTAGTTTAATATATTAAGTCTCTCTGTTTTTAGTAATTCCATGCCAGTGGAAACCCAAACAAAACACACATTAAGAGGCTCTAATGCCTGCGTCTCAATCTCGCAGCCCTTGTCACCCCTACTTGCAGCTTGCATCTTTTTTTCTTTTTTTTTCGCTTGTCCCGTTTGGCTCTTTTGCCATCAGAATTATTGTCTAAAGGCGAAGAAAGATGCCCAACGGATTTACTTTACCAAATGGACCATCCCAGCCTTGCCGTAATGGTCTATTTGATTCACCTTTTATTGTTTATTTTATTTTATTTTTACTTGTTAAAGACGGGACAGACTTGACTGATCTGCTAGAGGGTGTGGGGGGGCCACAGCCCCGTCCTCCAGGGCATGAAGCAGGTATGGAGGAGATCAAAACTCCAGACATCCAGAGGCCCCCAGAACACAAGAGACCAAGGAAGACTAACAGAGGGGCAGCCGCGCCACAGTCCCAGAAAGAGCTGAGGAGAGTCCCAGATGAGGGCTCACTCAGCAGCCGTGGAGCAGAAGCCAGGGGGAGTTGCAGTGACGCGCCCGTGAGCTCCGCCGGCAGCCAGCTGTGCCTGAGTGACCGAGCCCCAGGCCGAGAGGCCGGGGGCACCCCACCTCCGAAGTGGCCCGAGCGAGCCCCAGGCTCTAGGCCCCGATAAGCGGCCGCCAAGGAGTGAGCCGGTGTGTACCTGGACGCCCATCCCCAGACATAAAGAACCACCAACGCACCGATGTCTGAGGGAGTCCGCCACTGGCAGGGGAAGTGGTGGTGGGGGGAGATAGGCCTCCAAACCTTGGAGGGCCTGAGATGTCCCCAGAGAGGTGGCGTCTGATACCCAACCTGACATATAGACACAGACATTCAGGCACACACAGATACAAACATCCATTCCCACCCTCATACTCTACACTCAACCAACGTGGAGACAGACATAAAGAGACGCTGTACACACGATCACACTCCCCAAGCGTACTCTACAAACCGAGTCTAGGTACCCTTGCCCCTGGAGGGGGGAACTGTACCCAGACCCAGGTGGTGTTACCCTTTTCCCTGCGGTGAGGAGAGACAGACCGTCGCGATTCCGCAGCAGCAGGGAGGCCCCACACTCCAGACCGCAGTCGGACAGCCAACTTCTCCTCCCTGCCCCCTTGCTCCAGCAGGCCGCAGAGAATGGGGGTGTGAGAAGACTCCAAACCTCCCTCTCCCCGCCCGCTCATATGTAGTGTTGATGCATGTGTGTTCTAAGGTGCATTTAAAACCCAGGAGGGCATGGAGCTACATGCCAGAGAGCAGCAGGTAAGCGCATAGCCCCACATGATAGCCCTCAATGTCTACATGTATTTAAAATTGGGAAGTGGGCAACGACACCAGGGGTGAGGTTGTACACCCTGATGGTCTTTTGGAAACTGTGTAGCGTGCCCACCCCCAAGATCCTATATGTATGTGTAATGAGAGTGTGAGTAATGTGAATGTCTAAGTTGTGGGATAAAATTGACGCCTCCCCTGCACCCTGGTGACACACATTTACTCCAAGGCCCTGCATGTGTGGGCGATTGTGGTGGAGCGGGAAGAGGGAGGCAGCTGGAGATGGGGAGGGAAGGAAGGGAGGGGCAAGTGACCCCTCCCTGGGGCCAGCTCCCCCGCTGACCCCAGCAGGCACCCCCATACTCTGCAACCCGCCAGGGAAAGGGGGCCCATCTGGACTGGGGCCTAGTGCAGCAGCGCCGCCCGGCCCCACAGAGCCCGGGACAGCCCACCCAACCCCACCACAGAGAAAATTGCACCCACTTCGTCATCCCACTCATCTTCCAGACTACACAAGACAATAGACGCCCAGGCTGAGATCTTCCTCCACCTCTCCTATATCTCCCCCTCCTGCAGAGTGAGTTCCTGAAGAGAGGAGACCTCCTGCAAGATGTAACAGCCTCCCCCACCAGTTGAAGAGCCCCCCAGGTGGCTCGATGAGCTGGCGGAACCCTGCGCCAGGGCTGGGCCCCCATACACCCACCCGCCCACAACCCCGGTAACACACCTACCGGGACCCAAGCCCCCAAGGCCCAGCCAGGTCCCCAGCCCAGAGACGGAGCACCCCCAGAACCTCATGCTCGTCCCGGACCCACCCAGGGGCAGCCAGACTACCAGGTCAGTAACCCATGTCCGTCAGCACAGACTTTCCCCTAGCCCCGCTGCACGCAGCCACGAGGAAACCATCACCTAAGAGCCAACAAAGCCCTTAATAGGCCATGACCGCAACCCCTGGTTGAGCCCTCCAAGGAAGATGCTCCCGGGGAATCCCCCGACGCCCCAAGCCTGTCCCTACCCCCACACCAATTACAACAGCAAATGTGGAACCAAACTATGACCCCCCACCCCCACTAGGTGATGGAGCTGATCAATGGAGCCCAGAGCAATTCTGATCTGATGTGGTGGCAGAGGTTGTATCAAGACTAATGTAATCTAATAGATAATTTCTATATTGGTTAGAATTAAGATTATTTTTATTTTTCCAGTTCATGAGGACTGTTTTCTTGGCTATGCATAGGGCAGTGACAACCATATTGGCTATATTCTTTTCTGTAGTGGCATTATCTAAGCTGCCCAACACACACACTAAAGGGGAAGTTGGAATGTTACAATTCAGACACTCGCGCCAAAACTTCTGAACTGGTGGACAGAACCAAAGAGCGTGGATATAATTGTCCGGTGAATTGGTTTGGCAGTGTGAGCAGTTGTTGGTAGACGTAAAGCCCATCTTGAACATCCGATGACCTGTATAGTGCACTCTATGTAGTATTTTGTATCGAATTAATTGAAGACTGGGATTTCTAATTAAATGAAAGGTTTTTAAGCATATCTGAGACCAGAAGTTTTGGTCTAAGTTAACTGTTACAATTCGGTGTTGTCAGTGTTTTGTTTTAGGCGTGACTGTTATGTGTTTCCTGCTTTACTTTGAAAGTCTGTCTTATCTCAGTGTGTTCAGTTTACGCTTCCTTGTCTCGTCAGTTCTGATTTGCCCCAGCTGTTTTTCCCTCCTGTTGTCCATTCCCTGATTGCTCCCTCTATGTATTTAAGTCCTGTGTTTCAGTTTGTCAGGTTGGCGATCTTTCCCCCTGGTTGTAAATAGTTTGGTGCTTTGATGTAAATAAATGTCTTATTTTGCTTTGATGTAAATAGTTGTCGATACGGTCGTTTTGGGATTTTTGTGGAGACCCGTATTAATCTTTTGTGTTGGTTCTCCCTTCTTAAGAGCAGTAAGCGTGGGGGCATTTTTTCCTTACTTTATTTTTCCTGTGTTGAACGCCGGTTGCCTAGGCCAGGGTGTAACATAACTGATAAATCCGCTTCCCATTTTGCAATAGGAAGTGATATTGATTCATCTGTTTTAGAAACCATTCCGTATATTTTGGAGAGTAATTTTGGGGTTTTAAGAGTTAGAAATTGTACCACACTTGGTGGTGTTTGTAGTTCAACTTGACCCGGTTTAAGTCTCTTTTTTAATTTGTTGATATTCTAAAAATCTTCTCTTGTTGATCCCATATTGTGTAACTAGTCTGTCAAATGGAATAAATTCTGTTCCTTCTAATATATGTTCTAAGTATTTGATTCCTTTACCACTCCAATCTGGAAAGTTTATCATATTATTGTTTTGTAATATGTCAGGGTTGTTCCAGATAGGTGTACGTTTGCATGGGATTAATGAAGACTCCGTCAATTTTAGAAACTCCCACCATGCTGTCAGAGAAGAGAAGATGCTTTTGAAGTATTCATGTCGTTGGATATTTGAGCTGATAAATGGTATGTCTGAAATCTCTAGATTATTGCAACGTGCTTGTTCTACATCTACCCAAGGGTATGTTTTAGTCATCCTGAGATAAACTGAAGCCTGTTGGCTAAGAAGTAGTGCTGAAAGTTAGGTAGTTCTAATCCTTTTTTATCCTTGGTCTTTTGTAGTGTTTTCAAGCTTATATTTGGGGGTTTATTTTTCCAAAGGAATTTGGACCTATATTAATCTAGAGCTCTGAACCAATCTTGTGGCGGTTTAGTTGGGATCATTGAGAATAAATAATTTATTTTTGGTAAGACCATCATTTTTATAGTGGCAGCCTTTCCCATGAGTGATATGGGTAGACATTTCCACCTAGTCAGATCGCTTTCTACCTTCTTTAAAAGTGGGATATGGTTTAATTTAGTTAGATCTGCAAGCTTAGGAGAAACATTAATACCTAAATATTTTATATTTCCTGATTGCAGTGGTGTAGAAGTAGAATTATAGAAGGAGCAATTAATCGGAAGGACTGTAGATTTTGACCAATTATTTGAGTAATCTGATATTCTTGCAAAAGAGTTTATCAATTCAATCACCCCCGAGATATTGGTTTGTGAGTTTTGGAGAAAAAGTAACACATCATCCGCATAAAGGCTGATTTTATGTTCCACGTTCTTGCATTTTCTGAATTCTGTCTAATTTTATGAAACCAGTTTGGTTAGGATGAATTAAGAGAGGGGTTATTTTCTCTAATCTCTTTGAGAGAGCTTTGCAGACTATTTTAAGGTCTATTTATAAGGGATATTGGACGATAGTTTGAGGAATATACAGGGTCTTTGCCTGGTTTTAGCAGGAGATTAATGTTTGCAGAATTCATATTTGATGGAAGTCTGCTCCTTTTAATTCCCTGCCGCGACTTTTCACCTATTCCTTTTCTTTGAAGTGGCCGAATTTGGCCACAATAGGATGTGGTCTCCCGGCCGCTGCCTGCATGGGGCCGATACGATGCACTCTATCAAAGGCGATGTTCTTCACCGTGTCCTCCGGCAGCTTCAGGTGGGTTTTGATGAAGCTTTTCACTGTAGTCTCCGCGTCTTCTCCAGCAGCTTCTGGAATACCAGAAAATACAAGATTATCACACATGCCATGAGCTTGTAGATCAATAACTTTCTGTTTTATTTTTTTTATTTTCTCTATTGAGCTGGGTAACATTTTCTGTGAGACATTTGACCGACTCCCTTAGCGTGGCATTTTCAGCAGCGAGCGTTTCTACCTGCTGCTGGCTGAATTCCAGGGATTCTCGCAAGGATTTAAATGATTAAAAGTGAAGAATCTCCACCAAGGACAGCCTCACATTGAAACTGGACAATCACTTGTCGATTGACTCCAGTATGTCGGCGATATCTTTGCCGGCTGGTGATGTTGTGCCGGGGGAATCTGCCGGGCGACATCTTTTCAAGGAGGGCGTCATCTTTTCGAGGAGGGCGTCTCAGGAAGATGCACTATGGGCCTTCTTCATTACGAGATCCTGGAAGCACTGATCGATATAATCTTGGAGAGCCTCTAAACTCTCCCCGTTCTTCTCCAGGGTGTTGGAGATGATTCAGACAAATATTGTTATAAGACAATTGATAAGTGTATTTGGTAATACTGAAGCTTAAAGGAATTTGTTCAATTCTAAACTACCATTTGCTTTAATTTTCCGCCAAAATCTCCGGCGTCTGACGTCAGTTACAGCATGAGTCGCTTACCTTGGGTGGTGGTCAGGGCTATCCAGACTGACAAGTGGGACATTGAATGTCACCTCTCTGGTGGGGAGGGAGCCTGAGATTGTCTAAATTGGAGTCTGTTCTATACCAAATGGAGAAACAAATGTTTTAAGAAAGCAATTAAGTTCATGTTCCAAAAATGATTGATTGTTTGCTTGGAAGACACCAGGAGAGATGAGTCCTCTGTGACAGATGGTGTGGTCAGTGAAGATGGTCGCCTGCAGGTTCAAGCTCATTGCATCTCCAACCCACATCCACTGCCACTGTACTTAAGGGAAGTTAAAGACTTTCTTCTGCACTTACATTTGGATCACCTCGATCCATGATAGTCATTCAGGCAGTAATGCCTGGACTAGAAACAAGCCATCCTTAAAATATTACAACATTCCAGCTCCTGTGTTGGAATTAAAAACAAATGTGTTGTTTAAATCAGAGACTGCATTTGTGACAGAACAATAAATATATTTTATTTTGATTATATAAGTAATGTAAGTACAAAATAAACTTGTGGTAGGCCTAAACTTATTTTCAGAATAATTAAATCTGAGACTTTGTTTCACTGTAAGAATATAACAGTGATGGCAATATAATTGTTGTTCAGCAGAACAGTATCCAGTATGGTGGCTGTTATACCTTTACAAAATCATTACATCATTATAAAAAGTGTTGTTAATTATTTTTAATCATATTCAGGTTACCACAAATTGTTTTTTCATTTAGTTGAACTTGAAATGTTTGTCAGTAGCTAAACAATTAGTATTGTAAAGTCAAAATATCAAGTTATTCTTAATACTGCATACTTGCAATGAAAAGTTGTCCTAACAGTCATCTTAAGTAAGCTTTACTCAATTTGTTTGAGGCAACGAGTTTGCATTTTTTATTTTTGAGTTCTGGGAACTAATGAGGTTGTACAGTGTACTTAAAATGAGTAAGTTGCCCTAACTTCATTATCTTAAGTGAACTTTATTTAATTTTTTTGAGTTCTGGGAACTAATGAGGCTGTACAGTGTACTCAAAATGGGTAAGTTGCCCTAACTTCATTATCTTAAGTAAAACTTTACTCAATTTTTTTGAGTTTGCATGGGTTTTTTGAGTTCTGTGAACTAATTAGATTTTACAGTGTAATTACATGTGCAGAATTCTGTCCATTGTTTAAATACATTACTGATTTATTTGTAATGATAGCTGTTATATATTCTAAAGTTACCAGTATGCCACTGAACTACTCTGTTATAGTATTTTAACATTGCAAAGCAATGTATTTAGAAAGCAGGTGCAGGAGAACCAAACAGTTACATTTATCTGGCAATACTAATGCCAGTGGTGGATCTGCAATGTAGACAATGTAGAGGTTGAAGAAGGTAAGTAGACATTGTTCTATAACCGACTCTACACTTATGTAGGCTTTTTCACTATGACATTTTGAATGCACAAATATCATTAAATTAACTTATTCATCTTTCAGGAAATTGTGTTGCACATACCCCCATATGAACAAAATAGTAATAATAATATTAAAATATATTATTTAAAATGATAAAAATAGAAAAATAGATTTGTTGTTTGAATATATGGAGCAGTAGGAAGTCAGAATAACCACATTAAACCTACCTATTCTCATTAGGAAAACAATGTCTATGCTACCTAATCCCTTTTAGTGACATTATGCAGAAAAGCTTTAGAGAAGTGGAGGTAAGTAAGCTATATCAGTTCTACCTAATCACTCACACACAAGCTGTACTGTCATTAGCAACATAGCAGCGACCTCTTACAACTGAGCAAACACATGTCTCCTTTAGCGTGTGGAGACCTCAATTCACATGAAGGAATGTAGTATAGTGTAAAGAAAAAAACGAAGAAAAAAAAACAACGTTTTGGTCGTCAGATATTTCTCTTTTAGCAGAATGACAAGATTTTCAAGTCAGTGCCTTAATGACTCTGCTTGTTGCAAATCCATGTAGATGTAATAACATTCAGGCCATATGCTCACTGATAACATTCAATATCATGAATAAATAAATTAACAGTGCTTTAAAGCACGTACAAATTCCAAAGCACTTACAAACCCACAAAATTCCAAAAGCTTGAATGAATTCACTATTCATTCACTACATCATCTCTATGAAGAGATGTAGTACTATAGGAACTCTCTGGGACACTTTTTTTTCTTTTCAAGACAGGAATAACATATGTGGAATTAGCTTAACTGGTGTGGTCTCAAGACAAAATAAGTGGTCAAAGCTGTCATCATGATATTTAACAGTGAGCTGCAGCACAAAATCTTTTTTTGGTGTTAAAAGGACACTATGGATGTGTGTTACCCCTCGAAAAACAGTGTGGCGGTTAAGTTAAATGAGAGGAGAAGGAAGAAGAATCAATATTGTTTTCTGTAAGGATGATCTTGTCAGTTAAAATTGGAAATTGTGTGAGGTCCTGAAGACTTCGACTCATATAGAGCAAATGATTTATCCATGTGAACATGCCGCTTGTCCCTTCTTTTCCACAGTGAGATTGCAGCCTTTTATTAAAGTTGATATTACAGCTTTTAAGATTCCCATATTATAATTACTAGCATGAATAGCAGAGAAGGACTCAGTGCTAAACACAAGATAAGAACTGAAGAATTAAAGGACAGGGCCAAAGTTGTAGCATTATTGGTACATCTTTGAGCAATCAGTTTGCTCACTCTAACATTTTCCTCTCTCATTGCCAGAAATTTAACACCCCAACTATCCCAAATTTTACATTCAAATTTGCATGAAGGCAATCAAGACTTTTTTTTTTTTATGAGCTGATTTGAACCATCTTAGGTATTTGTGCAGACATAACGCAACACCATAAAATGTCAGCTCATATCTTCTTTCAGATCTGCAGTGTATGACGTTTACCGTATTTTTCAGACCATAAGGTTCACTGGATTATAAGGCGCATTAATTGAAACAAAATGGAAATTAATTGAAACAGAAAAGTCAAACTTTACTCAACTTCTTCTTGCTCCCTCCACTTCCGTACCCTTGATTCATTAATGTTGAATTCTCTGGCAGCTGCTCTATTCCCATGTTGTTGCAGTATATTAATGATTAACCTCGTATTTTGGATGGATTATCTCAGTTGTTCTCCTGACTTAAGTTTGGTCCATTTACAGCATCCTGCCATTGCATTTGTCTCTAACCATTGGGAACCCTCACGATAACTTTTATCGAGTGGGAAAAAGTTAGCATTCATCCTCCAGCTTCACTGTGTTTATGTTATGCTAACATAGTTGGGTCGCTAGCGATCACGTAGCACACCATTATATACCGGCTAGTCCAACTTCAGCATCCCTACAAAAGTCACTGCTGCTTAATTTTCTGTCTTCATTTATGTTGGAGGTGATAGCAGAGCTGTATGTTTTAATTTTTCAGAAATCTCTCAGTCAGAACATGCTATATGATGTTTAGGTGGAAACTAGCAAGCTAACTTCGTGCTAACTTCTAACGTCGTTAAATTTAATAAATTCTGTTTTCATGGATGCCTGGATTTTAAATGTAATTGTTACACCTGGTAAAGCACCAACACTGGTCATTTTATTAGAGATGAAAGAATTTAGACAGTTTTTAACTCTCAGTAATGTTGCAGGGTTCGTTTGACTTTGGGACCTGAAGGGGACGGAGTTTTGGACCCAGATTACTCTGCGAGGCTCCTGACTACGGTAGCTGTAATGATCCGACAATCCATCAAGAGGTGCGTCTTCGTAGTTTGTCAAAGTCGTACTAAAACATTTTTTGACAGATTTTTCAGTGCCATGTAGCACATAAAATCAGTTCAAGTTCAGTAAGCAATAGTGATGGGATTTCCGGCTCTTTTTAGAGAACCGGCTCTTTCAGCTCCGAACGGGCTCTTCAGGTTGTTTTGTTGCTTTAATTAATTTATTATTAACAATAATATAAAATTATGCACAAAAGGAATTACTAATGTAAAAAAAAAGTGGTTTTATTTGTTTATATATAAATATATGTGGTGGCCCCTAGAGACAACCCATATGGAAAAGATAATTATATAATGAAACTTGTATGTTTTGGATACTTACTAAAACAATGTATGAAAGTAATGAGAAAGTGGCCACTTTCATGAGTAATCACATATAAGTTTTTACTATTTCTTTTCCATATGGGAAAACACATACAAACTCCAAAAAGCACGTACAAATTCCAAAGCAAGTACAAACTCAAAACACATTCCTAGAGTTAACTGAACTTCCAAAACAGAGCTACCTAGATCACTTAAGGTCCCGAAGTCAAACGAACATCACTTAGAGTTAAAAACTGTCTAAATTCTTCCATCTTTAATAAAACGATCAGCGTTGCTGCTTTACCAGGTGTAACTAACGATGTTTAAAATCCAGGCATTCATGAAAACAGAATTCATTACATTTAACGGAGTTAGAAGTTAGCGGAAGTTAGCTCGCTAGTTACTTAAGCATGATATAGCATGTTCTGACTGAGAGATTTCTGAAAAAAATCAAACGTACAGCTCTGCTATCACTTCCAACATAAATGAAGACAGGAAGCTACACAGCAGTGACGTTTGTAGGGTTACTGAAGTTGGGCTAGCTGGTATTTAATGATATGCTACATGATCGCTAGCGACACAGCTATGTTAGCACAGACCTTTCCAAAGTGTGGGCAGAGCCATTGCAGGGGGGGGGGGGGACAAAACGCTTGGACACTGCTAGCACGGGGCGCCCACACAAACGCAAAGCAGTAGATGAAGCATCGCTGAATATGTTTCTAAACCAACTTCATTCTAAGCCAAAGACTAGAAAATACGGTGAAGCATATCTGCCCTTTGGTTTCACCTGCACAAGTGCCAAGGTAGGTCTCCCCTGCATAATTGGTTTTCCCTGTGTCGGGAGCATGCGCTGGGCTGTTCAAATCACGGACAAACAGTATCCTACATTCTTTAGTTCACAAACACTTGTTGTAATGACTAACTACTGCTGACATTTTGGAGATGTTAGCTCTTTATACAGTAAAGTTACAGTTCCCTCGGTTCAAATCACAGACAAACAGCATCCCACAGTTGTTTATGTTTTTAAACCCATTTTGCACAGAGAGGCATTTTTTGAAAAAAGTATTGATAGCAATGTTGAATATTATTACACAGGAAAAAAACAACTACACGTAAAATAATCACACCGTTGTGCCTTTGCTTTTGTAAATGGAGGGACAGTAACTGCATGTGTATATGTAAGCTTGTAAAAACTGAAGATAGTCAGATTAACAGTAACAGTATTTTGTCTCTATCTGCCATTCTGCAATTCATCTCACGTAAACAATAACGTGGCGCACAGCATGACGTAAAAAAAAGGCATATACCTTTGACGTTGCGTGATGAACTCTGTATTCCTTGTCCACACCAAAACGCAAAAAAGGAGTTTTATAAAATATCAGTTTTCCGTGATTCAAAACGCTGGTTAAGTGTGGACGAAACAGCTGCGTTTTAAAAAATACCCGTGTAGGTGTGGACGTAGCGTAAAAGAGTTAGTAGTTTATTGTATTACTGCCTGTAATTTTTAATTGTTTACTAAATGTTTGAGGTGTGAAATAAACCGCAATGGAGCAAAATATGGGTGTGTGTAGTTGGCAGATGTGTTTGTGTGTGCGCGCGTGCGGGGGAATTTTTCTTGTAAAACAAAGGGGGGGCCTAGCAAAAGAAGTTTGGGAACCACTGTGTTAGCATAACATAAACAGTGAAGCTGGAGGATGAACGCTAACACTTTTCCTCTCGATAAAAGTTAGCGTGAAGGTTCCTGATGGTTAGAGACAAATGCAATCGCATGGCAGGATGCTGTAAACGGACCAAACTTCAGTCAGGAGAACAACTGAGATAATCACTCCACAGTAGGAGGTTAGTCATTAATAATTAACAACACGGGAATAGAGCAGCTGTGATAGAATACAGCATTAACGAATCAATGGTACAGAAGTGGAGGAAGCAAGAAGAATGAGTTGAATAAAGTTTGATTTATCTGACTGCTTTGTTGCCTTATAGTCCCGTGCACCTTATG
This sequence comes from Aulonocara stuartgranti, assembly GCF_965226115.1. Classification (NCBI taxonomy): domain Eukaryota; kingdom Metazoa; phylum Chordata; class Actinopteri; order Cichliformes; family Cichlidae; genus Aulonocara; species Aulonocara stuartgranti. The sequence continues at coordinate 15,309,980 of NC_138940.1, read as the reverse complement.
GTCCAAAAAATACATATGTAATCGATCCCTTAATTGATTAACTTAGGGACATGGTTATTACTTTCAATGAGGAGAAGAGGAACAAGAAAACTAGAACACCTCCTTATGCTGTCTATAGAGAACACTCTATGGCATTTATTACAACACAACACATAACAGTCTCATCAGCAACTTCAATAATATGCAGAATGTTAACCACACTTATGAGACAAAAACCCAATATAATCCCCCCTTCAATCAGTCAGTTCAGTTTCCATATTAGTCCATTTATGTCTCTTGTCACAGTTCTACCTCCACCAACCACTCTGGTTTGGTGAGGAAAGGAAAAAAAAAAGTAAAATATGGTTTTGAAGTAAAAAAGAATAATAATAAAATAAATTCAGAGCTCTGAGAAAAACTTTGTCAATCTACCCGGGTAGTGTGTGTGTGTGTGTGTGGATAAGCCCAGTGCTTATCTGCAAAGATGAGTAAAATCCTCGTTCGCCGTCCTTCTGGGTGGAGCGATACGTCTCTGGAAAAAGCCCCACTGGATTCGCCTTCCAATCGCCGATCGAGTATCCAGCAACTGTCTCTCGCACTATGTCTTAACACAGTAAAGAACAACTGGAAAAAAAAAAGGATGCGTGGTAAGCAAATCCTAATAGTCTGTAACTATAAAAACCTTAACACTTAGAAAAAAGGTTTTTATTCTCTTCGGTACTCCATGCGCTCGGTGTGTTCTTCTTCTAGCTTGCTGGCTATCTGCTCCGCTGCAGCTCTTCTTCTCGCCGCATAACGCAGCGCAGGACAACTATAGCGCCATCATTGCCCCCCTGTTGGATAGAATTAGTACTGCATACATTAAACATTAAATCACTGGCTTGAACAGCAGTGGAGAACCTTGAGAGGGTTACATTCTCCCCCCCCCCCCCCCCCCCTTAAGCCGCATGCATCCTTGCATGTGGAACTTTACACTGTTTCAGCAGTCCCGGGCATTAGTTGATCTACGCTGGGTACACTGTCGAGGGTGAAGCTTGGGTGAAAGCTTGGTCTAACCCAGAGAGAATGGAGTGCATGACTGTCACCAAAGGATTTCCCAACGTTGGATAAGTTAGCTTCTTTGGAGCTGATCTCTCCCTTGATGACCTCCTTAGTCCCACACCCTCTTTAAGATTAGGGACATCTTTAGAGAGATTTGGTTCTCCTTTTCTTTCTTCCTCCACAACTTTCATTTTGTTGCTCACTTTTGTAATCAATGTACGACTATCACCCAAACTGCGTGAGAGATCTTTAGATTGGCTGTCTTCAGCTGAACTGATCTCATGCAGCTGTGACCCCTGAACCTGGTCCTTCTCATCATCTCCGTTCTGGGTTGTCACTGGCTGGAATTCGTGAGCATCTGGATTTAGAGTAGAGAGCTCTGGACTCAACTCAGATTCAACTGTGTGAAGCTGATCTATCTGTCCCAAAATGTCTTCTGTAGCTGACTTTTCGTGGACTTTTATTCCAGCCAGTCTGTCTGTGACTGCAATCTGGTCGGCTTCTTGGAGTCCATCTTGCAATACATTAGGCTCGTTACAGGGTAGAGAATGAAGAGAGTAATACTCAACTTCATCTTCAGTGCACTCCTCATTGCTGGTTTCTGAAGAATCAGTCTCAAATGTGTCAACTGGTGGTGAGTTTGCAGGTTTAGACCATGACACTTTTACTTTGGGTGCTGTCTCTTCAACAGTGGGTGGGAGAAACCCACAAGGTAAGAGCAGATCTCTGTGTAGCACTCTTTCAGGCCCATCTGTTCCTTCAGGCACCACCACAAAAACAGGCGAGTCCTGAATCTGTCTGATCACAATGAACACGGTTCGGCTCCACCGATCAGCGATTTTGTGCTTTCCCCTGATGGCAATATTCCTTAAAAGGACTCTATCTCCCTTGGCAAGGGTGGATTCCCGCACATTACTATCAAACCTCTGTTTGTTCCGGAAAGCACTCTTTTGACTGTGCTCAATGGCTAACTGGTAGCTTTCTGAGAGACTCTCTCTCAACTTTTTGATATATTCAGAGTGAGAGAGGCTGCTGGATCTTTCAGGGCATAGGCCAAATGCAATGTCAATTGGGAGCCTCGGTTGTCTGCCAAACATCAACTGGTGGGGAGTGAAACCTGTGGTATCATTCCTTGTACAGTTGTACGCATGTACTAAAGGCTGCACAAAATCTCTCCACCGAACTTTATCTTCTTCCTCCAGCGTCCCTAGCATTTGAAGAAGCGTTCTATTGAACCGCTCGACAGGATTGCCGCGGGGATGGTAGGGCGTGGTCCTCGTCTTTTTTTATCCCAAGCAGCGAGCAAAGATCTTTGATCAAGGCAGACTCAAAATCACGACCCTGGTCGCTGTGCAACCTCTCAGGAACTCCATAATGGATTAAAAAATTGCTCCACAAGGCCTTTGCCACAGTCTTTGCTTTTTGATCAGGAGTCTGAACTGCAACTGCATATTTAGTGAAATGGTCTGTTATGACCAAGATGTTTTTAGTTCCTCTCTCATCTGGTTCCAATGTAAGGTAGTCCATACAGACCAACTGCAAGGGACGATTAGCTTTTATGTTTACCAAAGGAGCACTTCTTTCAACTGGTGCCTTTCTTCTGAGACACCTTTCACATATCCTGACCTTGTCATTTACATCGATGGTCATGCGGGGCCAATAGAACCGAGCTTGGACTAAGTCCAGAGTCCTATCAACACCCAGATGGCCCACAGCATTGTGGAGCTGGTCAAGGGCAACTTCTCTGTAACTTTGCGGAAGAACGAGCTGATACATGGGTTCCCCTTGAATGATGCATTTTCGGTATAAGACCTCATCCATTACAACTAACTGATCCATTATTCTTGTCATTAACTGAAATTCTCTGTCTTCGTGCCTTCTTGCCTTGTAGGAGAGACGTTTTCCGGCAAATACAAGAGTCATTACTCTGCTGACGACTGGATCTGATTTCTGCTCACGTGCCCAATCGGGAAGAGACATTTGCGGCAGGGGGCATGACCCAGCTACATCAGTTTGACAGAAATCTGCTGGTATTGCAGAGGTTCCAATAGCCAAACATTCTACTCGTGCAGGCGATGGCACCGCTGCCTCCTCCTCGAGAGTTGAAGAACACTGATGTCTCTCGCATACTGCCTTTACTGCCTCAGTTGGAAAATCTGGCCCTTTGTTGCGGTGTAAGAGCTGTGCAATAAAGCTTTCAATGCGATTTTCCTCATCAGTAGGACTCTGATCAGAGGCATCACAGTCATGTGGATGCGGACGTCTGGAAAGCCCGTCAGCTTCTTGGTTGTTCTTCCCAGCTCTATACTGGATGTCAAAATCAAAACTGGAAAGAGCTGCCAACCAACGATGACCTACTGCGTCCAACTTCGCAGAGGTTAAGACATATGTGAGTGGGTTATTGTCTGTCACCACTGTAAATTTTGCTCCATAGAGATAGTCAAAAAACTTCTCGGTGACGGCCCACTTCAGAGACAAGAACTCAAGCTTGTGTGCAGGGTACCTTTGCTCGGACCTGGAGAGGCCCCTACTGGCATAGGCAATGACCCTTAACTTGCTCTCCTGTTCTTGATATAAGGCTGCACCGAGTCCATGGTTGCTTGCATCAGTATGCACAATATAATGTTTCTTAGGATCGGCAAACCCAAGAACAGGGGCTGTTGTGAGCTTGTGAATCAATGTCTTAACACTTAATCCCCCGCGGGGGATTAAGTGGCTGGGGTCCAATTGCCATTAAATGGCTTTTTGAGATCCACACTTGTAGAAACTTTATGGGTTCGGCCAGACAGACTGGATTTTCTCTTTGGTGGGAGGTAACCAGCTGTTAAGTCATTAAGGGGTCTTGCGATCTTGGAATAGTCTTTTATAAACCTCCTATAATATCCAGCGAACCCAAGGAAAGAATTGAGCTCCTTGATGTTAGCTGGTCTTGGCCAGGTAGTGAGGGCAGCTATTTTTGCTGGATCTGTTTTGACCCCTTCTGAGGATACAACATGGCCGAGATATTGGACAGATGTCCTGAAGAACTGGCATTTCTCTGGCGACAACTTTAAACCAAATTCTTTCATCCAGTGGAGGACCTTCAGCAGTCGTTCCTCATGCTCCTCAAGTGTCGCAGAGAAAACGATGACATCATCAAGAAAAACCAAGACTTCACTCAAATTCATGCTGCCCATACACTTTTCCATGACTCTCTGAAAAGTACTGGGAGCATTTGTCACTCCTTGGGGCATTCTGTTAAACTCCCAGAATCCCATGGGTGTCACGAAAGCAGTCTTACATTTCTCTTCTTCCTCGACTTCCACTTGATAATAGCCGGATTTCAGATCCAGGATGGAGAACCACTTGGACCCAGTCAAAGCCAAGAAAGATTCCTCAATGTTGGGCAAAGCGTAGGCGTCTTTGATGGTCTTACTGTTCAGTTTGCGATAATCTGATGTTGCCATTTCTTTTCTTGACCACAACAATGGGAGAGGCATAGGGGCTCTCTGACTCACGTATGATGTTTGCATCTTGAAGCTCTTTTAAATGTAGTCTGACTGCCTCGTAGTCGGAAGGATGGATGGGTCTGGGCCTTTGTTTAACTGGAGATGGGTCTGAGAGTCGAATTCTGTGCTTAATCTGAGTAGTGTGGCCATAGTCGAGATCATGAAGAGCAAAAACTTCAGGAACTGAGTTTAATTTCTTTGTTATTCTCTCTTTCCACTCCTCAGACAAGCTTGACTCGGCAAAGTCAAAGGTGAGTGTCCCTGTGTCAGACACAGATACAGAGTTGCATGCAGCTGTAGCTGGAACCGACGGATATTGGTCACCTGACAGAGTTTTGACAGTTCTTTCAGTCAAGGATGACACAGCTTTTGGAAGGATGAGTTCTGCAATAACCTGGCCAGCAGGTATTTTAATATCATGTGCTGTGTCATTTTTAACTAGAACCGGGACCTTAAATGATGAACATAAAGGCCGTGTCATTACAAAACTGCAAAACAAGAGTCCACCAGGCAAGGTTGACTCTAGAGGCTCAACCATCAGGGTTGTGTCAGATGTTGTTGTGACCTTCCTTGCATATCCATTCAAGGCCATTTTTCCCCTGCAGGAACAGTAATGTACTTTTTGCTCTGCAGCTTTACTTTCCCCACTCTGCCATTGTCTTGACGGGTTTTGAACCTGTGATAGAGATGCTTCACCAGTGGAGAGTGAGGGATGTTTTTTTTCCTGTAAGACATGATTTGGCTGAGCTTTTCCTAAGCCAACTGTTTCATACAAAATATCCAGGGTATTAGTCCATATCAGCAAGGGCACTTCCATGTTTGTCCTGTGATGGGGAACTACAAGAATAAGCGTGTCAACTTCAGCTGATTTCCCCATGACACTTTCAGGGAAATGGATGGTTGTGGATATGTATCCCAGATAAGGCACTTCCTGACCACCAGCACCTTCAATGTCCAGCAGATCCTGGATGGGAAAGATTTTCTGACTGGAAAGGTTCCTGTCATAAAAGGACTTTGATACTGTGGTTACTTGGGAACCTGAATCAAGTAGACTGTTACACTGACTCCCTTCAATGGAGACTGCTGTAGTACACTTTGGGCCAATAAGTCTTTTTGGAAGACAGTCACAGAGTAATTGGGCTTGGGAATGGCTTTCACATGTGACTTTTTCTTTGTCCTGAAATCTTATGGGACATCCTGGCTCATTCTTGGGTGCAGTCAGTCCCTCCACTGCGACCCGGTCCAGTTTAAATGACCATATTTGGTTTCCCACTCTCTTTGCCTCTCCCTCAACTCCTTGTATTTCTGATCAACCAAGATCTTATTTGGAGGACCTTCACACTCTCTGGCTATATGTCCATCATTACCGCACTTGAAACAGAACCAAGGTTTTGGTCTGGGTTTAGGTGCCATTTGTTGGGCTTGTACTGCAACTGGAGTTATACTAGCGGAGGCATTTAGTGTGGGATTTCTCTTTTCAGCATGTTCTTGTTTCCTTTGCTCTTTCTTTTTGTTAAGTTGCATTTTTAACTCAGTTACCTGCTTCCTCAAGTCCGCTGTTTCAGTGATGTATGTCTGAAGTACACTGGTATTCTCATCATGCGTGGAAGACATGTCTGGGACCAGCTGCATGTTTACGGATGATTTAGCTTTTGCACCCCCTAAATGTCGGTTCATTCGATCAAATTTTGCAGCCCTTCTATCTTCTTCAGTCCGTAACTGTAGAAGAAAATCAGAGAAATTAGGAGCTGTATCTGAATTCAGTTCACACTGCAATGCTAAGATGAGGGACTGATCCCAGCAGCTGCGGCGAAACTGTCTCAGCAAGTGTTTCCCAGTCTCTGAACTCCTCACACCACCCCTCTGTGCAGCTGTAGTGAGCAACACCTGCAACCGCTGAAGATACTCAGATGCCTTTTCCCCTGTGTTCTGGTGGGTATTCAGAAACCTTGTGAAAATTTCTTCCCCATCCTCAACTAATCCATAAGCTGAGCTAAGAAGCTTGACATATTCACGAGGAGCTGCATGTGGGCCAAGCTGCCTCACCAAGTCAGAAGCTGGGGGGAGTAAGCTCTCAAGAATCTTACATCTTACATCAAGTGGGAGATTATCTTGAATCATGAGTTCCACATGAAGTGACCACGTCTCAAAATCTACTTCATTTTGGGGTTTGGGAACTCTTCCTGAAAATGGGCGAAGACCTTTAGAGCCCTGACTTGGAGTGGGAGGGGCATCGCTTTTGATGACATGCTCCACGATTATCTTTTGGACTTCAGGAGGGTTGTACACATCACTGTCTAATGTTAGTTGAGAGACAGGGTGAGTTGGCTTGGAGACCGTTCTCTGTCCTTTTACTTTAGAAGTGGTTTCGGCTACAACCTCTTCAATCTCTTTATTCTTTGCAGTCTGTCTACGTAGCAGGGGTGTCCAACTATTATCAGAATCTGGTTCATTTTCTGAGCCCGAACTGTCACTTTGTTGGCGTGGGCAAAGTGTGGGTGACATTGTCTTTGAAGACTGAGCAGTTTTACAGGCACCATCTACAGTATACCACTAGAATATGTAGTCACTTGCAAAAATTGCCACACCCCTGTTTTTTTTTCCCCCTCAGGCTTAACCAGAAGAGGTTTTTAAAAGAGGTATATAGTTGGACATGTCGGACTTATGCCTTTCAGTGCATTGCAGCTTACAACAAAGGTGAGGATTAAGATTAGCCTGAGGGAAAGCAGTCAACACATGGACCTCACAATCTCAGCAAGAGATTGTGTGTGTGTGTGTGTGACAGTTACACTCATCTCCTCTGTGAGGGCATCATGTCATAGACCCATACGCAGTTGGATGCATTTTGGAGACTATAACAGTCATGTCTTCTGTAATGCTATGCAATTGAAACAGACATTAAGGTCATGCTTTAAGGAGAAGCTATGAAAGAAAAAAAATATTTTTATAGTCTTTGAGGTCAGTTGTGGAGCAATGCCTGAGCATATGATAGACTCTGATTTGTTGCAGTGTGTTTGCCTCATACTGCCCTTTAGAGCATCTGTCTCTGAAATCACTTAATTATCCCACACATAATCAGAAGTAATTTTTTTCAGAATTGCGACTGTTATATAAGCAGTTATTTCTATACCTGACAGATTATAAAGATTCTTACTGTAAGGGCAAAACAATGCCTCAAGTGCTTCCAGTTATTTCGTCTCACTTTCCTGTCTGGACCTGGTGTAGGAATTTGTTGCATTATGTTGATATCTGCTGATTCTCAGCACCTTGTACATTTAACAGTTTAGCATACATTGTTGTGAAAAATCCCCCCTTTTCTGATTTCTTAGCTTTTTTGCACATTTGTCACACTTAAATACTTCAGATGATTAAACAAATTTTAATATTTGACAAAGATAACCCAAGTAAGTACAAAAAAGAATTTGATGAATTAAATGAGCGTTTAATTCGATATGGTGAAAAAAACCCACTATCCAAAAGCTACCCTGGGCCTGTGTGAAAAAGTAACCGCCATTTCTAAGGTTTTTAGACTCAAACCATGGTGACAGCCATTATCCACAAACGGAGAAAACTTGGAACAGTGGTGATCCTTCCCGAAAGTGGATGGCCTAAAAACTACTCCAAGAATGCTTCTCAAACTCATCCAGTAGGTCCCAAAATCACCCAGAATAACATCTAAAGAACTTGCAGGCCTCAATTGCCTCAGTGTAGGTCAGAGTTCATGACTCAAGAATAAGAAACAGATTGAGCAAAAATGGCATCTATGAGAGAACGGAAAACACTGCTAACCAAAAAGAACACAAAGGCTCATCTCACATTAGCCAAAAAGCAAAAACTCAATGAGCCCCAAGACTTTTGCAGAAGTATTTCATGGACTCACAGGAAAAAAGTTGAACTTCCTGAAATGTTTGTGTCATATTACATCTGGCAAAATATAACACAACATTTCATCAAAAGAATCTCACAAAATACAACAGTCAAACATGGCTGATTTGCTGTTTCAGGACAAGGAATTACACCTATGTGTAACTCTAGTCCACCTCTGAAAACTTTAAAATATTAAATAAATATAGATGTTTTGGAGTGACCAATTCAAAGTAGAAACTTAAATAAGATTGAGATGTTGCAGCAAGAACTCCACTGGGACGGAGCTCTTGTTGCCAAGGGTGACACAACCTACCTTTTTCACTGGTAGGTTTGGATAATATTTGTAATTTATTAATTAAATATAGCTCTGATTGTCTTTGTCTAATTTGTTCTAAAATTTGTTTGATGACCTGAAACATTTAAGTGTGACAAATATGCAAAAAACTAAATGAGGAAAGGGCAAATCCTTTTTTCACGGTACTGTATAACTGTTGAGCTTTACACAACTGGATAAAAAGCATTATACAGCAGTAGAGACACTGAGAAGCCATTTGTCTATAACTCTTTAAACTGTATTGTGTTCAATTTACATGATGTCAAAATGCAAAATAGGTAAGTAAATACAAGGCTAAATACTAAAAAACTAAGCACAGAACTAGTGCTTTGAGTGTTCCAAGGTTTTCATCACTGATGTTGGCAAAGTGACAAAGTCACAACAAAAGCACAAACAAGTAAATCCTCCACATTCCACCACATCTGTTGTCAGCTTTGTTAGTTTGGTACGGAATTCACATACAAAAGACTAAACAATGAGATGATGTTCAAGAGGCCACAAAATCAAGCTCAAACGATATCTTTTACTCCACATCCACATGTTTGCTTTGCAACCCTCCTCTATCCCAAAACATCTCATCCCAACACTCTCTCCGTTTAAGCTGAGTCCAACTTCATTTATGATATATCTGTTTTCACCACTGACTTGTGAGGTGTGCTCTTAATTTTCCTTTGCTGCAGTGCATGGTGATGTCCAATGATTTACATTTCCATTGTAAATGATAACCACACAGATTTAAAAGCAACTCTTTTCTGCTTTCAGCACCAAGAAACGCGTGATATTTTTTACAGATACAACAGAAGTAACCGAGTGATTGTACATAAACTGACAAATATGAGTTAATGAACTTAAGCAGGGTGTTTGTTTGAGAACAAACGTATCAATGGAGATTGCTCCAGAGGTGATATTTTCTCCCATTAGCAATTAGACAAGTTTTCATATCCAATTTTCTTTTTCTTCTGAAGGCTGAACACACTCACTATGGACAACTTGGATACTGAAATTACCAGGATATTTCAGACAAAGTCTTATGGTGGGAAACAGAAGGAAATTTATCCGAAAGAATCAGAAGTCTCATGCAAGGTTTTTTTTTGTTCGTTTTTTTAAAAAGAAGCTATATGTAAACTTTGAAAGCTAGTTGCAGGGTTACATGTCAATAATTGAAAAGTGCACCAAACACTGTTCCTTGATTCACAGCTTTCTTATGCATCTGCTTAATAATCAAACAGTGAAGGTATAAAAGTTCATCAGTCTACTGGTTGATTGCCAATCCTGTCACATTTTTCACATATGGTCCATTTGTGTTCATTTAATATCAGCTACTCCAGTAGAGTTGTCATATTTCCATAGGTTTGTTTAACTAGACAAAATGACCAATAAGCATAAATGCAAATAAATTGGTATCATGCAGAAGGACACATTTAAGGTTGGCTTTAGCGCTATCGAAGAGTAGTCTCCAATTACAAAGAATGAAATAAGTTCATTCTCATAATACCTATAATAAGAAAATTTGGTCGCTGGAGCCAGGGGGCATTTCTCGAAGACCTAAGCAAGTCAGCTGCTTCCTTTGGCAGATCAAACTCTCATAGTCATGTAATACTGGCTGAGTGAGGATCCATATTCTACCAGCTCATCTGTCCCCCAGTAATTCAAAGTCCTCATTGCAAGACTTTTGTGGATCTGGAAAGAAAAAAAAATTAGACTCTTGGCTCTTGTAAATTAAGCCAGTAGAATGGGGAGGTGGTATTTAATAGTGATGGGATTTCCGTCTCTTTTTAGAGAACCGGCTCTTTTGGCTCTCCTCACTAAAAAGAGCTGGCTCTTTCGGCTCCGAGCCGGCTCTTCAGGTTGTTTTGCTGCTTTAATAAATTTATTATTAACAATAATATAAAATTATTCACAAAATGAATTACTAATGTTAAAAAAAAGTGGTTTTATTTATATATGTTTATATATAAATATATACAGTGGCCCCTAGAAACAAAAAACGTACAAACTCCAAAACACATTTCTAGTGTTAACTGAACTTCCAAAACAGAGCTACTTAGATCACTTAAATTACACAATTGAAAGCATATGTGTATTGTTTGTGTATTTATACACAAGCACTCATATATATTCAAATAATTTAAAAAAAAAAAGTTCATTTACCTGTTACTACCACACACCAAATCCGGTCGTTGGTACTTGCTGGCTTGTGTAGCCACTAGGTAACAAAAACTCAACACTGCGCCTAGCATCCTGGAGCACTTCTGTTGTCTTTTGTACGTGTTTTGGAGTTTTTACGTGCTTCTGAGCTTTTATGTGTTTTGGAGTTTTTACGTGCTTCTGAGTTTTGGAGTTTGTACGCGCTTCAGGGTTTGTACGTGTTTTGAAGTTTGTACGTGCTTTGTCTCTAGGGGCCATCGTAAATATACTTTTCTTTATTCACTCCACATAAAATGTAATAAATCATATAATACAAAAACCAACTAGTCACAGTTCAACTTTTAACTATTTAAATTTTCAGCTTTTTCCTTTTAAACAAATTTAAAATGAAACAACACAAAACACTGCAAACCACAACACAATTAAATATAAATTAAAATATGAAAACAAAAAGACCATGCATATTCTCTGTCATATAGGCCTGCATGAATAAACGTTCTGAATCCTTTATCATCCGCAACTGAAAATAGTTGTGGATGATTACTATACCTTTCTAATGTGACGTTGTTGTCTCTGGCTCCCTTTCTCTGTCTCTCCCTCCCGCTCTGTTCCTGTGCTACTGACAATGTAACTACCGCCCCCCGCACAAAGCTTGCATGCGGAGTGAAGCTGAAAAAAACTGCGAGAGAGAGGGTGAGAGAAAGAAAAAAAGAAAAAAACAAAACCCACAGCTCACGATAAGGAGCCGCCTCGTGTCCTTCGCGTCACAGATCTGGCACTAAGAGCCATTTCGTTCACGAATACACATCACTAGTAAGCACAAGCAGAATTCGTACATACAGTAAGGTGCACCAGGATATAAGGCGCACTGTCGATTTTTGTTCCTGTGCTACTGCAAGTGCAACTACCCCCCCTCCCCCTCTTCCCAGCGCAAAACACAAGGCTCGCTTCCCGAGTGAAGCAGAAAAAATGTGCGAGAGAGGATGAGAGAAGGAAAAAAAAAACAACCGACGGCTCGCGATAAGGAGCCGGCTTGCGTCGTTCACATCAAAGATTCGGCTCTAAGAGCCATTTTGTTCGCGACCGACACATCACTAGTATTTAAGTCTTTTTACTGATGGCAGGTTATGGTAAGTAACAGATGATTTCGTTTTGGAACTGTATCCAGAAACTGACTCAAGTAGTGATTCTGTGGCTCCCTTCATAACATACTATTCTTTCTCTTTTGCTTAGTCCAGGCTTGGTGGTCAAACTGAATGAGGTGCATGTGGCTTGTCTTGGTCACCCAGTTTTACACTTAAGCAAAATATGTATTTTTCCCAAAAGGTGTTGTTGTTGTTGCTGTTTCACTACATTGAAACATCCACAGATGTAGTACAAAACATCAGAATCATGTTTGCAAATGCCACTTGTGGAAAAAAACATCAGATCCATCGATCACTTGTCATTGAGGGGGTGGAGCCTATCCCACTAACTATAGGCCAATAGGCAGGATAGACCCCTGGACAGGTCAGAAAAAAAGAAAAATGGTATTCAGAAAATTAGAATTTATTTATTTATTTTTAGTATTTGAACAAAAACATGGTGCATAGCCATGACTAAAACTGGGCATGCTTTCCTGTTTATGACTTCAGCTTCATGTGTAGAAAAATTGAAAAAATAGCCAGAAATGATTCAAACTAACATAACTGCATAATTACCCTGTAAATCAATGACATCCAATAAATCATAGCTTAACCTCTTTAGTCACCCTGGAAGGATTTTAAACAGCACTTCTCACATGCTTTGCTAAATGCCAGCTGAAATTACTTTCTTTTTTGTTTTTTTTAATGAAAGGCCTTCTTCCTTTTGGAGTGTGAAAGCAATCTGAACTCTGATCACGTTCAGCAGCTCAGAATCTCATCGCAAAAATCTGTCTGCTTCCAACTCAATGGCCTGGTTGAATAGTGGCAAGTTATTATAAAAGGAGCTCCAATGTTGTCTCAGAAGATGCGATGATTATCTGAGTGTGTGTTTGTATTGTTTGTGTGTGCACACACACTGATGACTAATGCGGCTATTTGACTGTGGAGTTAAATCATTCGGATCTTTACCATGTTCACACGTGAGAATATGTAGAGAGCTACAGTTAATGCATGGTTAACTACATAAACAAGCAGTGTACAGCTGGCCGCCGCACTGTCTGTGTATGTCTAGCAGACTGCTTGTTTGTGTGTTGGGGTGGTCATGATTTATAGCAAATATTACCACGACTCATAGAGGGGGAGGAAAAAGGAGGAGGAGAAAGAAGGAGGAAGAAAGTGAAAGAATAAAGAAGAGGACTGAAACAAAGAAAAGCAGGTCATGGAGAAAAGGAGGAGAGAAAGTAAGGTACAAGAGAGCAAGGTATAGACGTGCAGGAAGAGAGGGGGGGATGAGGCGCAGAGAGATAGAGATGAGGGATGAAGGCTTTTGCAATCTCACCCATGACTAAGATCAATGTAACCTTTCTGTCTGCCTCTGATTCAGTTTGTGTGTGTGTGTGTGTGTGTGTGTGTGTGTGTGTGTGTGTGTGTGTGTGTGTGTGTGTGAGTGAGAGAGATTAAATCTTTGAGCACACTTGCTGTCACTGTATCAAACACATGTGTGTCTGTGTGAATGTGTCTTGATCCGCTCGCAGGTTTGTCAGACTGTGTCTGTGCATGTGAGTGAACAGGGTACAACAGGCGACACCAGAAGGTTAAGCGACGCATCCTGGAGGACACTTGCCTTTAGGTGACACACACTGATCTTAATACAGAGGAGAGGTGGAGCAGGACAGTTAGTGAGATGAAAGACGATGGACATAGGGGAGAAATGGAGGGGAACAGAAGGTAGCAGGGATATTAGTTGGATGTTAGAGGAAGCAGGAAAGACCTAGCTGAAGATGGATTAACATGGAGTTGAGTATCAGGATGACTGTAAAAGCCTTGGACACTCATGAACATGAGAAGAGAGCGTTTTAAATTAATGACAGTGTTTCTACCAACTTTTTCAAGCAGCATTCACAGGTAGCAAGCAGGCTATAATGTAGTAATTCTCAAATAAATGGATATAACTGTATAGCATTACAGATGCTTGAGATAATTGACTTGCTAGCATGTTCAGGAGTGTTTTAAATTTTCACTGTAATGTTAGCTGAATAGCAGGAATTATACACGTTTCAGGATCCATATATATATATATATATATATATATATATATATAAACACCCAGCACGCCCCTGCGGGCGGTTTATCCTTCAAGCTCGGGTCCTCTACCAGAGGCCTGGGAGCTTGAGGGTCCTGCGCGGTATCTTAGCTGTTCCCAGGACTGCGCTCTTCTGGACAGAGATCTCCGATGTTGTTCCCGGGATCTGCTGGAGCCACTCGCCTAGCTTGGGAGTCACCGCACCTAGTGCTCCGATTACCACGGGGACCACCGTTACCTTCACCCTCCACATCCTCTCGAGCTCTTCTCTGAGCCCTTGGTATTTCTCCAGCTTCTCGTGTTCCTTCTTCCTGATATTGCTGTCATTCGCTACATCGATCACTACGGCCGTCTTCTTCTGTTTGTCTACCACCACTATGTCCGGTTGGTTAGCCACCACCATTTTGTCCGTCTGTATCTGGAAGTCCCACAGGATCTTAGCTCGGTCATTCTCCACCACCCTTGGGGGCATCTCCCATTTTGACCTTTTGACTTCCAGGTTATACTCGGCACAGATGTTCCTGTACACTATGCCGGCCACTTGGTTATGGCGTTCCATGTATGCCTTGCCTGCTAGCATCTTGCACCCTGCTGTTATGTGCTGGATTGTCTCTGGGGCATCTTTACACAGCCTGCACCTGGGGTCTTGCCTGGTGTGATAGACCCCAGCCTCTATGGATCTTGTACTCAGAGCTTGTTCTTGTGCTGCCATGATTAGTGCCGCTGTGCTGTCTTTTAGTCCAGCTTTGTCCAGCCACTGGTAGGATTTCTGGATATCAGCCCCCTCCTCTATCTGCCGGTGGTACATACCGTGCAGGGCCCTGTCCTTCCATGATGGTTCCTCGTCTCCCTCCTCTTTCTTGGGTTTCTGCTGCCTGAGGTATTCACTGAGCACTCTGTCAGTTGGGGCCATCTTCCCAATGTATTCTTGGATGTTCGTTGTCTCATCCTGGACTGTGGTGCCGACACTAACCAGTCCCCGGCCCCTTTCCTTCCGCTTAGCGTACACCCTCAGGGTGCTGGACTTGGGGTGAAACCCTCCATGCATGGTAAGGAGCTTTCTTGTCTTTATGTCAGTGGCTTCTATCTCCTCCTTTGACCAGCCTATTACCCCAGCAGGGTACCTGATCACGGGCAGGGCGTAGGTGTTGATTGCCCGGATCTTGTTCTTACCGTTCAGCTGACTCCTCAGGACTTGCCTGACCCTCTGCAGGTACTTGTTGGTTGCAGCCTTTCTAGCGGCCTCTTCATGGTTCCCATTCGCCTGCGGGATCCCCAGGTACTAGTAACTGTCCTCTATGTCTGCAATGTTGCCTTCTGGTAGTTCAATCCCCTCAGTTCTGACTACCTTCCCTCTCTTTGTTACCATTCGACTACACTTCTCCAGTCCGAACAACATTCCAATGTCATTGCTGTATAGCCTGGTAGTGTGGATCAGTGAATCGATGTCTCGTTCACTCTTGGCATACAGCTTGATGTCATCCATGTACAGGAGGTGGCTGACAACTGCTCCGTTCCGTAGTCGGTATCCGTAGCCAGTCTTGTTAATGATCTCACTGAGGGGGTTCAGGCCTATGCAGAACAGCAGTGGGGACAGAGCATCTCCTTGGTAGATCCCGCACTTGATGGTGACTTGTGCTATGGGCTTGGAGTTGGCCTCTAGTGTTGTACGCCACATCCCCATTGAGTTCCTGATGAAGGCTCTTAGCTCTTCATGTAGCCCCTTCCGCCAGGGTTACTTGCGTAGTAGCATTCCTGTTTTCGTCTCTTGCCCACCGATGCCTTCTTGTTCCAGTAGCCCACTTGTCGTCAGGGTGCCCTGGTTCCTCAACACCTGACGCGGACCTTGTTGATCCGGGCGACGTCCGAGCCGGCATGCCTTCATATTTATCTGTCTCGCTCATGTCTGCGGTAGGTTCGCTCAGCATAGGGGGTCTAGCCTTAGGACCCTTACTGGATACAGACGCCCCAGGCAGGAATCGAACTTGCGATCCTCTGCTCCAAAGGCGTGTAGTCTAACCACTATATGTATATATATATATATATATATATATATATATATATATATATATATATATATATATATAAAATTCACGGTTCGGTTCGGTTCGATACTTTGGTGTCACGGTTCGATATTTTTTCGATACAAAAAAAATGTTCATGCCTTTTTAATTTGTCATTTATTAAAATTATAAATATATATTTTAACTCAAAAGTACAGTTTTTAAATTTAACCCTAACCCTTGTGCGTGTTTTTTATTTTGACAGCGAATGCGCACCTGCGGACCACTTATGTGCAGCCCTGGTTATTTAGCTCATCATATTGCAGCCACAGAAATTATTTTGTCCATGAAACCATAAAGCTACACTTTCTTTTTGCCTTATAGTCTGATTTGTCATAACTTCTCCGTTTTGTGGTAAGCTTTTCTTTGGCTGTCACTTCTTCACCCTGACCTGTCTTATTTGGCTCAGCAGAACTAAAATATATATATATCCTGCTGCTTTTACACACGCACTCACATAAGCTCAGCGATTCTCTGCGCGATCAACCTCTCACATGTTTAAGCTTGCTGCGGGAGATTTCACTTGTCATGTTTGCTTAGTAAGCTAACAATTAATAAGACGATGTCAGAGGAATTGGTGCACAAATTATCATCACTCACAGATCAGTGCTGTTGCTCTCTATACACAGTTCGCACGATTGCAAAGTGAAAGCAAAAAACAAGCGCAAATTCAAACGCGATTTCAATATGTCACATATTGACAGTGGCTCACCGATGCCAATGACATAATTACCCAGCTACATTTCTGAAAGAATGCAAAAGCATTGACATATATTTTTCCTTCCTACAATAGCCCTACGGGCAGGGAAGAGATAGATTTTGGTAGCCCGACTGAAAAAAATCGCAAGCCCCAGGACGTCGGGCTAACAATATTGCAAGCCCTGTATCTGATTGAGGAATCACTCATCTTTGGAAAAGAGAGTTTATTACAGAGAAATGTCTCTTTCCAAAATAAAAGCTATACTATCCGCTTCTTCTGGGCTATATTCTCAGCAGCATATTAAACATATCAGGTCCCCATAAGGAGAATCATGTGCTAACAGCTGTCTAAATGACTCGGCTAAAGTTAGTAGCATGCTTGTTGCTTTTGTCTTTGCACTAGGATGATGTCGGCGTAAATGTGCAGTCATATTCGTTGTGTTTCCACTAGTGCTTTCAGGTTAATCTCGTTGAAATGACCTTAACGCCACAACACGGCAAATCTCCGTTAACGAGCTACCGCCGATCGCCCCATGCGTGGGGCTAGACGGCCAACACGTTAACGAGCTAACTGCGCTAACACGCTAGCTCCCACCCATGTAATTGAGCATTGCATGGCACATCCAACATACTGTTTTACTTTAGTCCATGACTCGCTTACCTTCAGGGTCATACGTCACATGAAAACCAAAATAATTCCAAACGCCAGATCTGAATGAGGGTGGGGGAGGTCCATGTTGCAAGGGGAGCTTAACTTCTGTCTTGCTAGCTTGCCCTGCGCTCTTCCTTCTGACTATGCTGTCTGTGTTGAGCGCTCAGTGGATCTGCGCTCGACAGTGCAGCCTAGGCGGAGTAGTCGAACGCAGATTCACTGAGCGCTCAACACAGACAGCATCGTCAGAAAGAAAGTTGATAAAATAAATTACAAATGTTGTATTGTTTGATACATATGCATACCGAACCGAAAGCACTGTATCGAACGGTTCAATATCGATACGAATATCGTTGCACCCCTAATATATATATATATATATATATATATATATATATATATATATATATATATATATATGAATACGTGGCAAATGCGACCTTTTCTAAAATGTTGTGCTCTAGGTCTTTTTAGCTGTTTGTTTTTTTGTTTTTCTTCTCAGATTTCTTTGTTTGCTTTGGGTCCCTGCTGAAGATAAAGATGATGCGGTCTTAGGGCTCAGAACTCAACAGTGATGTCCTTCCTTCGGATCATGTCTTTAACACTTCATAGAACTGCCAGGAAGGATCATTTTGTCCAATTCTGCAACAACAGCAGTAATGGAAGAGACCCCATTTGTCGGAGAAGTCAAAGTAAGCTTAATCTAAGTTTTTTTTTTTTTTAATTGTAAATAAGATTTGAAAAAAAAAGTATTTAAGATTTTAGGTGCTTCATTAAGTTGATGATTAGCTTGATAATCGACTGATTTCATTATAAATTGTAAAGTTAAAATACACTTTAGAATAAATTATAAATAATAAGCAAAAGATACAACAAATAACATAACAGCTAACACATGAAACAATTGAATTATTTAAAAAAAATAATGATGAAAAATTTAAAATGAATTTTGGATAACGTTTAGCATTGGTTGCACCAAAATCAGGGCTGAATAAAAACAGAGGGCTAAATGAAACAGACTGTACAGCTACCTACATTTTCAAATACTTTTATTGTAATTATTTAAATATATTAAATCTTTTACTTCTAAGGTCAAAATTTCTCATCTCATCCACAAACCTGCAGCCTCTCATCCAGCACTGCTCCACCTCAGTCTGCAGGTTCACCTCCTCAGGCCTGAAACCCGTTTGAGCTCCTGTGCTCTGGATTTCACTCTTTGTTTGCTTTGTTTTCCACACTCGTGACTTCCTGCTCAGTTCTGCTATGGTTCCAGATGGTAACAGATCATGGAACAATGGAGCAAGCACAGCTGCATATCCATACTTATGAAGGTCTGTCACTTTTGCAAGTATTGCTAGTTGTTTAGTGTGTAATGCTGATCTAGTGAAATGTCCTTTTCTATATACCTAACTTTAAAGGTCTACCTTCTTACCAAAGAGTATCTGACAAGTATCTAAAGTTGTGAAATTGTTGACATACTAATCTCCTTATTATTAGTTAGGTCATAGTGGCAGCAGGCTAAGCAAAGTATTCCAGACATTCTCCTGAGGGACACTTCATATATATGATCTCACTTCATCTGGAAACGCCTCAGGATCCCCTATCAAGAATTATAATCTCTGCACTTCCAGAGGACCATACAGCTCAGAGATTTCTTTTTTATTTAGTTACTTTGAATCATTATTCACAGGGGTGGTCCTAGCCTGTTTAGTGCCCTGGGCAAACACTTCCTCTGCCGCCCCTTGCAGCTGTCATCAGGATTAACGTTATTAAAATTTTTAACGCAATCAACCCATCTGGAGCGCAGATAAACTTTGGACAAACTGCCCGAAATGCATTGACAGAGACATTTCAGGGATTTTGAGTCATTCTGCGCTCCAGATGGATTCATTTTGTTAAAAGTTTGAATCGCGTTTATCGTGATGTCGCCGTTAACGTTGACAGGCCTAGTTTGTTGGTTTGTTTTTATTTAGTTTTATTTGGTGAGCTGGTTATTAGGAGCTGCTCCAGCCAGCCAGAGAATCCTCCGCCGTCCCGCCCCTTTCCTGCCTGTGCAGCATTCAGCAGGTGCACCTCGTAAATGGAGGCCACCCTTACTCCTAGCAAATGGGCAATAGAAAACCGTTTGGTGCCTATGCAATCCTCAAAAAGTAGAACTGCTTTGAAATTCATATGAGCTGTTCGCACTAAAGTAAAAACCACCATCACTTCATGCGGATACCCCCTTGGGCGTCAGCTGCAGTCTCAAGGCTGGAGCTGAACAACAACACCCTGATAACAACTGTGTTTAGTCTGTTCCTTCCCATTCCATGCAAGGCCACCTGGGTTGGCTGGAAGACTGTTTACTTAGCCTAGCAGGGCGTAGGATACTGTCTCAGCTGAACTCTGGACACGCACACACATACAAGCGATTTGGTGAGGTTTTTGAAATTTTTGAAATAATCTTTGAACAACTTGTGCTTAGCTTCAAACCTCATACTCCACATATACAGTAAAGGGCCAATTTTTCGAATAGAGGATGGGTAGTGAATCATAAAATGATGCTTAGGAATCAAGTTTCTGTGTGGATACGTGTGCTTAAGCTCAGACTGTTCATTGTTACCCAAATAACAAGCCGTGGGTGACTAAGGACATCAAAGCCCTCCTCAACAACAAGAAGAGGGCTTTCAGAGGGGGCAACAAAGAGGAGGTGAGGAAGGTCCAGGTCCAGGTGTTACTAAAGGACAAGATCAGAGAGGCTAAGGACAATTACAGGAGGAAGCTGGAGTGGAAACTCCAGCAGAACAGCATGAGAGAGGTGTGGAGGGGCATGAAGACCATCACTGGATTCAGGCCAACCAACAGCAGGGGAGCTGAGGGAGGTGAGAATAGAGCCGACGAGTTGAATCTGTTTTTCAATAGATTCGACACCACAGTGTCTGCTCCCACCCCCACAACCTCACCTGCAGTCAGCCTGGTATCCAGAGCCACACCACTGTGCCAGCCTCTCTCTTCACATGTTGCCTCCTGTGAGATTCCTGACACCCCTCCCCCACCCATCACCTTCACTCAATACCAGGTTGAGATGCAAATGAGGAGACTTCACTCAGGAAAGTCTGCTGGACCAGACGGAGTGAGTCCCCTTGTCCTCAAGGCCTGTGCCCCCCAGCTGTGTGGAGTCTTTCATAAACTGTTTATGCTGAGTCTGAGTCTCCAGAGGGTCCCGGTGATGTGGAAGACATCATGCCTCGTCCCTGTACCAAAGACGCCTCGTCCCAGTGGCCCCCAGGATTACAGGCCCGTGGCACTGACCTCCCACATCATGAAGACCCTGGAAAGGCTCATCCTGGACCAGCTGCGACCCATAGTAAGACCACATCTGGATCCCCTTCAGTTCGCTTATCAGCCTCGTCTCGGAACAGAGGACGCCATCATCTACCTGCTCAATCGTGTCTACACCCATCTGGACCAGCCGGCGAGCACTGTGAGGGTCATGTTTTTTGACTTTTCCAGTGCTTTCAACACCATCAGGCCGACCCTCCTGGGTGATAAGTTAGCAGCGATGCAGGTGGATGCTTCTCTGGTGTCCTGGATTGTTGATTACCTGACAGGAAGACCACAATATGTACGTCTCCCACAGTGTGTGTCTGACAAGGTGATTAGCAACACAGGGGCACCACAGGGGACTGTCCTCTCCCCCTTCCTCTTCACCCTCTACACCACAGACTTCAGCCACTGCACAGAGACCTGCCATCTTCAGAAGTTTTCTGATGACTCTGCGGTGGTTGGATGCATCAGCAGGGATGATGAGACAGAGTACCGGGCTGTGGTCGACTCCTTTGTCACGTGGTGTGAGCAGAATCATCTGCAGCTCAACGTGGCAAAGACCAAGGAACTGATCGTGGACTTCAGGAAGACCAGGAAACACTTGACCCCTGTTTCAATCCAGGGGGTCAGTGTTGACATTGTGGAGGACTATAAATACCTTGGAGTACACATTGACAATAAACTGGACTGGGCTAAAAACACCACAGCACTTTACAGGAAGGGCCAGAGTCGTCTCTATTTTTTGAGGCGACTGAGGTCCTTCAACATCTGCCAGAAAATGCTGAGGATTTTCTATGAGTCTGTGGTGGCCAGTGCGATCCTCTATGCTGTTGCATGCTGGGGGAGCAGGCTGAGGGTCGCAGATGCCAACAGACTTAATAAACTGATCCGTAAGGCCAGCAATGTTGTGGGGATGGAGCTGGACTCCCTCAAGGTGGTGTCGGAGAGGCGGATGCTGTCCAAGATAAAGACAATGTTGGATAACACCTCCCACCCACTCCATGACATGTTGGTCAGTCACAGGAGCTCGTTCAGTGAGAGACTGAGATTACCGAAAAGCACCACTGAACGACACAGGAAATCATTCCTGCCTGTGGCCATCTCCCTGTACAACGCATCCACTTAACACACTGTTTGCTGCTACAACTACACATGTTTCTTTTCCAAATATTTATTTATAAGTGACTTATGTATGTATATATATGTATATATTGTACTATTCTTAGTTAGCGTATTGTCTGTCTTGTCTTAATGTTGGTTTAAAATGGAGCACTGTAACAAAAAATAATTTCCCCCAGGGATCAATAAAGTATTCTGATTCTGATTCTGATTCTGATTAAATAGTTTGTGGTGGTCAATAATCAAATTCTTCAAATATATAGTCATTCCCAGAGTGAGACAAGGTGAAAAAACAATGTTCATTATTTGAAGTAACAACAATAACAAATTCCAGTGTCTGTTCCCTGCAGGAATAATGTCACCAAACAAAAGTGGGATGTTTTTCACAAGACAGAATGTCTGGATAGAGTTCAAACCAATGCTATTGCCAGTACTGTCCAATATGATTTCTTTCTAAAAATCCATAGTCAAAACCATAAATCCTAGAAAGCAAGTTCTGTTCTGATATGAAGTGTTGCATAAGATACTCAAAAAGCAATTTGACCTCATACTGAGCCACACCTTCAAGAAGGTCATGCATTATATCAAATGAGTAGTTATTGCAAATATGGTAATACTGCAATGAATTGAGTGCAGAATTTCTTTTCAACCCATACAGTGACTTCAATTTAGGATTTTCCCGAAGAGACTGGCAATGTATGTCAAACAAATCTTAGGAGTAGATTGTAGGAGACCCCCCCCCACTGAGTGGAAATTCCCCAGAGGATGTTTGGGGTGGGGGTCTCAACATTTGTAACTGTGGTTTGGAAGGGAGAGGGGTTTTATGACCTCTAGGGAGTTACCTACACCCACAGTGTTTTAACTGTCACGCACACACACATCCACACGCACACTCACTCATGTGCACTCACACATACACACAGGTATGCGTACACAGTCACACACGAGCACTCACATAGACACGTGGGAACGAGCACATGTAGGCATTCATGTGCTCGTGCACATAGACACAGACAGAGTTTGCAGCACACCGTAGGGGGTTTTATGATGGGGTCCCGTCTATAAAACTGTGTTTCACAGACAAAGGGGTGAAGATTTTGGAGAGGGATGATAGGTTTGTAGCTTGAATCTATCCGCTGGAACGTTGAAGACAATATAATTACACTGCAAAGCAAGACACAAGTAGGCAAAGTTCTTCATGTTACTCGTGCACGGGAGAGAACCGGACAGGCGCCATTCCTTCGCTTGACCCCAGTTGCTCTCGTCCGTTCTCCCGTACCACTGTTCTTTTATTGAGGTTACATGAATATGCATAAGTTCATTAACATATGACGTCTACATACACACAAAGAGTACCTTGCCTGTGTGTGTGTGTGTGTGTGTGTGTGTGTGGACTGCTGATCAAAGGGTCAAACATCCTTGGTCAGGAAGAGGGTAGCCTCCCCCTCACCCTAGATGGTTCATCCTAGATAACACGGTGAGGAAGTCCTGCAGTTCATCTAAACAAAGAGCACTTAGACTAGAACAGACGCAACTACGTTAATCCTACCATAAAACAATAAGACACGGTATGACCTCTCATGCTCCCAAAGTGCTGTCTAATACACACAAAGTTTGCAGACTATCAAGGATCAAAACCTCTACCAATCTACAACTAATTACAAAACTCTAAGCATATATAAGTAAATATTTCTAAGCATAAATGACAATCAACAATACAAACCTAACATTCCCCCCTTTTTGACCTTTATGCTTGAAAAGTTCCCAGGTATGAATACCTCATGTCTGACAGTTTCAATGCAAACATTTTTATACTCAGCATATGTCAAATCACCCTAAATTACTGAAAAGGTACACAGTTTAACAAATGTATTAGCAGTTATCCCATTCCTCATTGATCTCATCTCATGGCAAACTGCATCCCACAAACAAACAAAGAAATTGTTAATAGTGAAAATAAGAAGATAACATTTTCAAAAACATCTCAGCTTGGTGGTGCTTCCTCCGGGTGTGCACATCACATGTCTCTCTGCAGAGTGGTTTAAGCTCTGCAGGGCGTCATGAATGTCTCTTCCAGTTGTTTCCATCACTGTCCATAGGACCAGAGTCCTAATGTATGTAGAATAGACATTCAAACATACCAGTTGGTTTTGTTGTTCGTCAACATGGGTCTCAGCTATTTCCAAGCTGCAGACCTCTCAGCACTCCAGTTTTATGGCCTCTTACCAGCCCCCATCACCTGACTTCAGACCTTCGTCTTGTGAGGGGGATATTTATGACTCTGCCATTGTCCACGCTCTGCAGAAAAAGCTCTCTGTGGAAAGGGTGCTGGGTTCCGTCATCTTACTGCTGTTATGATCCCAGCAGCCTTCAGAGTGTCATCGTATGCACAGTACAGTGGCACAGCATTAGGTGATGTTCATAGGAAACTGCTGTTATCACCACCATAGCTTCTGGTTCCTGTGCTTTTCACAGAATCATGATGTCATCCTCGAACTCCTTCTGCGCTGTCGATGGAGCTTGGCACGCTCCCCTCATCCCTCGAGTTTTCATATCCCAACGCTGCTGAAGATTTAAGGCAGAGCATGTCGTACACCTTAATTGTCTTTCTCAGCGTCAATATTGAATCTTTCATTTTATTTAAAATCTTGCTGTGGGAAGTCTCCTCTTGATCTCCTGGAAGCTCAGTAGCACAGCTCTCTGTGTGATGTCTGCTGTGCTGAAGATGATCTCTGATCCTCCTGAAGCCTCTCTCCTGGCCTCAGCTCCCATCCTGTGGACGATCCTCTCAGGCACTCCTTCTCGTCATGCATAGTCCTGATTTTGGGCCTGCTGGATCTGTCTCTCTTAGGTGAGAGTTGTCATGTGTCCATCTCCTCTGCCTTCCTCCTGGTTCAGCTGTTTCCGGCACCAGCTGGGGTCCTATAAGGATGAGCGTCGTAGTCAAGGTAACCAAGAGGGTCCTGGTCGCACACAGGTCCGTCACGCCTCGCACTTGGTTGCCCTAGAGTTGATCAGAGGCTGGAGGTTGAAGTGCGAGCTTACCCTACGGGGGCTCAATCAGCACTCCCCCCTCACCACTGAAACAACCAAGTGTGAGATTTCTCTATTGTGCTGTCTTGAGGGTGCCGGGGTTTCCTGGGACCTCGACCTCTTGCAGTGGCTCTGATAAATCCAGGAGGGTCTCTCGCTATTTTGCAGGCAGTTAAAATGGTCCTTGCTGTGGCTCCAAGGTCTGATCTCATGATGGGCCCCAACCAGCTTGACCTTTGACCTCAACCACTGCCTGGTCCTGTCAGCTATGCGCTTCTCACTGGGCCTCTGAAGATTTCTCAGGAGATTACTGCTGCACCTGTATTTCCTTGCTAGGAAGACAAACTATTTGGAGAGTATGTCAACAATCATCAAACCACATTCTTTAGTTCAGTGAACTTCACTTATAGGCCATCAAAGCCTCATCTGAACATGGGTGCACCACTTGCGTAGGTTTAATATTTGTAAATAAAACGGCTAATCACACAAATCACTGCAGCAACAATAATAAAAAACATTGTTTAATGTTAATCCTTGGACCCCTCCTCTTGACGCATGGACACACCCATGCGTCAACTCACCAAACCTGGATTCCTGTCTTAAAGAAAAAGATTAGCTAGATCATATCCCAGGCAACATCAGGGCATCTCCTCCCCTGGAGCAGCACCACCCTGGATCTATAATCCTGCAATAAAATTTTAGTGTGTTTTGCATATATATGCATATAACACCTGGCTCTCCCAGGAGCCTGCATACACACCATCATGGCCTGGAAAGCAAAATCTGGAAGTAAAATCAAACTTCATACCTGTAAACAATTGTACCATAAGAACAAGAAGCATTCAACATCAGCAAGACAAGTGTCATGTGCAGGTTTTCTCAAATCAGTAAACTAGAATTATTTTCATAAGTCGCCTCAGACATGGATCATCCCATGTACTCAGGCAACATTAATGTAATCGGTGACTGCTCTTAAGCAAAGTCACTCCACTTATATATTACTATGGGCTCAAAAGTGGCCAGCTAATGAGCCCATATCAAACTATCCCAGAAACACTGTATCTCTTATTTGGTTTTCTCATGTCACTTGTCCACTTCTGCCGAATCCTCTACACGCAGTCATAGAAAAACAAACATTAGCAACACAGTGACCATTGGTGGTCAGACGCAGGTCGACAGGTTCCAGAGGTGCCATAAAAAGACCATAAAGTTAGCCATCTATAGCTGTGGAAAGAAGTAACACCAGTTCTCAACACAGGAAATTTCACACGTTATTCACATTATCAAAGTAACCTTCACATTTTCCCATCAACACAATGCAACAGCATCACCACTCATAACCTGTAAACACAGTTTTCCTCACACATAAACCCAGAAATCCTGTAGTAGGAAAAAACATCAACCAGTTGTCCTGGTATAAATCGCATCATCAGTTCAAATGAAGAACTGGCATGCTGTAAGAAAAGAAAATGCAAATATTAGCGCTTGCGCAGGCGTATGCATACTTTGTCACAGTTATCTCTGTGAGCAACACAAGCCTATGAATAACACACCTGATAAATGCACAGACACAGAAAATGGCATTTAAAAGGTTAAATCATCATGCAACCTCGAGTGTTGCTGTCATCTTTCTGCTCCTGTAAAAGGAAACACATAAGTTCATCTGCACCTTTGTCAGGTGGGGGTTAACTTCACACAATCATGTTCAGTCAGTCAGTCAGTTATTTTAAAATTCTTACTCATTCACTCAGTGGTTCCTTCTTTTGCTAATTGTGGAAATTATCATCGCATTCGTTTCCACGCTCAGCAAAACAACGTTATTTCAAATAGAAAAATAATTTAGACTGGATTTCCTCGTTGAATCTTTTTTGGGGGGGACTCTCATTTCCTAATTGTCCCAAATAAGTGGCTTTCTCCTGAGCCCATTTTAAATGTGGAGAAACTCACTTGCAACAATTTTCTTGACGACGTGTAACGCTTTTAATTCCCGACTTGCAGATCTGCTCAAAGAAAAGAAATTCACAAGCAAAAATCAGTGCTTGTTCAAAAATGAAAAATAAAAAATAACAGAGATTATCAAACCAAACTTTCAGTGCACTGTGAAAGTATCAAAATAAAAAGGCCTTGTTAAGTCATGACACAAACTCCTCATCAACTTCACAACAGGAGAAGAATCATCAGCTAGATTCACTCCAAACCAACCATCAACTGCACAACACACAACATAACCCTAATGTCATATTAGCTATGAGTTTAATCACCAGGTCTGTGCTCTTCACTCATTTAAGCCACAGATCTATTTTATTCAATTTTTCCTTTTTCCCTTCATCATAAAACATGTGACATACTGTCATGCACTTCACAAAAGAAGTTTGTTCTGACGTATTCAGAGTTGTGTATCTAAATACAGGATTCACTCGCACATCAAAACAGGAAACTCAGTGTTTTAGAGTCTCCACTCTAAC
Organism: Aulonocara stuartgranti; assembly: GCF_965226115.1. Lineage (NCBI taxonomy): Eukaryota > Metazoa > Chordata > Actinopteri > Cichliformes > Cichlidae > Aulonocara > Aulonocara stuartgranti. Next base: position 15,282,579 of record NC_138940.1, on the reverse strand, counting down.
AAACTCCAACACATCCCATTCACTCGTGCTAGAATTCAGTCACCTTTCATTAATCTAAAAACCAATCAAATAATTTGCATATCGGCTATTAACCCACTAAGTTGACAGGACAACAGAAATGCATGTTCAAAATAGTATCACAAAAGACAATTTCCCTCATACAGTAAATTTAGTAGTAAACTTGTGCTGCATCAATCAAGCAGGAAGCTTCTCCCAACTTACTATATTAACAACTAAATTTATTATCTGATCACTGGTTGGTCAAACCAGGATCTTTTTTCCCACAAAAGTTTAAATTGTTGTCCTGCAACCTAGAGAGTCAATTTTTTGCATTGGATAAATTCAGCATTTGATAACAAGTGTCTGCTAAATTGACACTATTTTAACACTGATGAAAGATAACAAGCTAATTTTCATTGCATGTGTGTTTGTGTTATTAGGCAGGTTTAATGCATGTCTGTGGAGCTGCATATCCAACAGAGCATGTTCTCTGCCTTTCCTACACATTTCTCTGCTATTATTTGATCACTTCTTAACTAATGTGCTATGAGTCCACTGGTTTTTGCATCACACGAGGTGACTTGGACAAGATGATAAACAGACTCACACGCTTAAGATGTTGTCTAATCTTCATAAGCTCTCTTGTGTTTGGAAGTGTTAGTAGGGTTAATGCATGTTGTGCTTGTGTGTGTGATTTTGTATATGTTTCTATTTTTGCAGTGTTTCAGACCCCTTCACAATTTTCCAACTTAAGCAGTCAGTTTTGTTTTTCCCAGGTTTGCTAACCCAAATTTTGATTTCCCACATTAAATAATTCCTATGTGTTCTCACCTAGTCTTCTCACTCTGTTGTCCTCTCCCACTTCAACAGTCCAACAGCCGGCAGTTCTCCTTCAGCTTTGTCCTGTGTCCCACTGTCTCTTCTTGCCATTTTACTCCACAGGTGGCAAATGTCAAACTCCAACTGTTCAGTTCTCCTCAAACGTTTTCTTCACATGCACAGTGAAGTCACAGCCTGTTGTAAACACAGTGCCATCCATCCGATCAGTCAGGATGATGGGTTTGCTCTTCTTCTCTGATGCTGTTTGTCCACATTGCTGCTGCTTTGCTGGGACTCTTTGCTCAGGACTTGCTGCTGTCTCTTTATCATGTTATTGCTTTGGAGCTGCATTCCTTGTCTTCAGGGAGGGGTGAGAGCTTGCTTGCTTGTGAGGTTGAGAGACACATGGCGCTGTAAATAAGTCAGCCAGAAACTTGGCCTGCATGTTTCCAATGATGTTAAACTATAACTTTCTTCCGTCCGCTGCATGTGGAAAATTGATTCAGGTCTGCTTTTCACCTGAAAGTGACAAACTAAGACATTTCATTATTATCATCACTGCTTAATCAACACACATCTCTCTCTCTGTGTGTGTTTTTGTGAACAGTCTTTTCTTAAAAGCAGAAAATGAAATTGTAGTTGTTTTTGGCTGATCAACACAAAACCTTTTTCCTATGATTTTTCTTTTTCACTCCTTTTTTTTCTTCTTTTTTTCGTTACAATAGCTGGTGACCTGCAGAATCACCGCTCTCACTCACAATCAAAGGCAATTACTTTTACACAGAGCACAAAAACACTGTGACGTCAGACACATTCACACTCACTTTGTCATCTGCAAACATAAATCACATGGCTGATGATATGTGCCATGGTGATCCGTAAATATGATCACCAGTTTATTTAACTATTTTTCAACCCAACAAACAAATAAACAAAAACATGATGCTGATGTTATAAACACTCTACACACAAGTCAAGATGCAGGAAAACTGCTCACGGAAACGCTGCACACTCTCTGTTTCCCCCTCTTTGAGTAGTTCCCAGACAGCTCTTGATCTGATAATGTGTAGCTTGCTCATCAGCTCAGAAAAAAAACTGCAACGCAACATCACACAGTAGTTGCATGCTCTGCCCACAGCGGCAAAGTCTTACACTTTCATATTCAACACAGCTTCTCCATCATGTACTTTTAGATGTTTCATACAGGGTTGAGCATATTAGTTGTTTTCACAGGTGTGCTCCATATCTCAACAATGGCTCATAACAAGACGACAGTCTTTCACACAGGTCAAGTGCCTCTATGCACTTCATTAGTTTAAATATTTACCTATATCACTTCACCTCACATGTCATTGTACTGAATTTAAGCAACCACAAGCTTAATGTAGATTACTTTTAACAACTATCCACCTCAATTAAATCTATGGTCTGGCACACAGGCTGTTGTCGATCAGGGCAAGCTAAAGAGTTAACATTTTGTGTCAGCAAGGGGTGGGGGGAAAGCCATCCACCAGAGCATATCTCAAGTGCTACTGATGTGGGCTGGCCCTGTCCACACACTCCTGGCTGCTTAGGAAACCATGATAACAACAGCAGTCGGTGTCACAGACCACGTGTTCTACTCCGCACACACTCACACAACAACAACAACAACAAATATCCTCACTCACAACCAACAAAAATTAGGCCTATTGTCTCAACGCAGTCTCACACAGTGACCGCGTGCTCTGCCGCACACAGTGGCAAAGACTTACAACGCAGTCTCACACAGTGACCGCGTGCTCTGCCGCACACAGTGGCAAAGACTTACAACGCAGTCTCACACAGTGACCGCGTGCTCTGCCGCACACAGTGGCAAAGACTTACAACGCAGTCTCACACAGTGACCGCGTGCTCTGTCGCACACAGTGGCAAAGACTTACAACGCAATCTCACACAGTGACCGCGTGCTCTGCCGCACACAGTGGCAAAGACTTACAATGCAGTCTCACACAGTGACCGCGTGCTCTGCCGCACACAGTGGCAAAGACTTAAACTTACTTGGCGTTGCTTAGCGTGTAATATCAGCCTCGAATCCCGCCGATCGCCATTCATCGAGGAGAAAAGACAGACAGCGAATCCACAGGAACTTCCTGGCTGACGTCAGTCTTTCAGCGTGCCTCTTCTCCCCTCGGTAAATGCGATTCCAGGGCTCCGGCATCGAAGGACCAATTAATGATAGGTTTGTAGCTTGAATCTATCCGCTGGAACGTTGAAGACAATATAATTACACTGCAAAGCAAGACACAAGTAGGCAAAGTTCTTCATGTTACTCGTGCACGGGAGAGAACCGGACAGGCGCCGTTCCTTCACTTGACCCCAGTTGCTCTCGTCCGTTCTCCCGTACCACTGTTCTTTTATTGAGGTTACATGAATATGCATAAGTTCATTAACATATGACGTCTACATACACACAAAGAGTACCTTGCCTGTGTGTGTGTGTGTGTGTGTGTGTGTGTGTGTGTGTGTGTGTGTGGACTGCTGATCAAAGGGTCAAACATCCTTGGTCAGGAAGAGGGTAGCCTCCCCCTCACCCTAGATGGTTCATCCTAGATAACACGGTGAGGAAGTCCTGCAGTTCATCTAAACAAAGAGCACTTAGACTAGAACAGACGCAACTACGTTAATCCTACCATAAAACAATAAGACACGGTATGACCGCTCATGCTCCCAAAGTGCTGTCTAATACACACAAAGTTTGCAGACTATCAAGGATCAAAACCTCTACCAATCTACAACTAATTACAAAACTCTAAGCATATATAAGTAAATATTTCTAAGCATAAATGACAATCAACAATACAAACCTAACAAGGGACACCGGCCTCGTCTTCCCTTCTAGAAGTGCATGCTTAAATGAAGATGAATAAAGATGAATAAAAGTTTTGTGAAAATGACTACTGAGTCCGGTGCCATCTCTGGATGCTCGAGGAATAAAAAGAACCGGGGTAAAACTGATTTCTCAACACTTTCCAGTTTTTTGACATCATTTATCAGTGGTTCCAGTATAACATCAAAACCATACTTTTGCAGATCTGGTGTGTGGATAAGTGACACTAAATGAATGTTCATCAAAATGGAATTAAATTTTGGGGGCAAGTTTCTTATAACAAAATAAATGCAGCCAATTTTGTGAATTCCGCGCTTAGAGCCAAGAGGATTGGCTGTTTCCAAATCATCATAGTATAGCTGAATTTGTAATGCATGCCTTTTGGCTGAAAACAAAAGGTGAGTTTTAAAGTAACTTCCATCACAAAAGTCATGATAAGCATCAGGCTCTGAGCTACACTCTCTCTGCAGGAAAACACAGATCTCTGGATTTCTAAACATGAACTTCAAAGACTCCAAAATAGGTACATATATAAAATTATCCTTCACAGGTACTTGATCATAAGTACCAGACTTCTGATTTCGCCTGATGTCATACCTCACTCCAAGTGTTATTCCTCTAGGTTCTACAACGCCCCATTTTAGATTGAAGTATTTATTTCGTTTCCATTCTGTGTTCAGATTGGTGAAAGGGTTTTCAAAATTTTCAAAACATTCATTTGTTAAAGATATGCTGGAGTCCTTTGTGGGTAACGCAGAAAGAATGGCCTGCTTTGCTTCTGAGCGAAGCTCACTTGTTAATTCCTCCAAATCGCCTACAAGTGAGGATACTAAACTGTTAGAAAGGCCACTACCCTGCAGTTTGGCCACAATGGATGCACACATTTCTTTGGATGAATCCCTTGTAAGTACTGAATCAATGCTCACTGGAACACTGGAAGAACTAGACTCTGGAAGAACACTGGGAGAACTGTGAGGAAGATTTGAGGAATTAAACTGGTCCTCCAAAGCAGGTGAAACTGTGTCATTAGAAAAACAAGCAATGGCTGAAGTTCGATCATTTTGGTCAACATTGCTGTGAAAACTACTGAGGTGCTTCCTAAAGCCTGCATAAGTTTGGAGCTGAATCCTGCAGCCTGGCTGCCAACAAAATAACTTAAACTTCGGTCCAGGATAATAACCATGTTCACCTCTTAAATGTGAAATCAGCTGCTGACTGATGGGATAAGCTCTCTTACACAAAAAACATGTCAGCATTTTAATGATTTTTACTTAGGTTGTGAGAAGAATTTCCTGGTTAAGGATTTTGGCTCTCAGGTCACGAACTCTTGGGGACTCCTTCATTTTCCCCATATCAATATTGTATACTGTTGTCTGCAGAAATGTGTAGAAATTCACAAGTGCAGCATCATAAGACACATTGAACACAAAATGAGCTTTAAAAAGCTCATCAAATGCCCCAAGGGAGTGGCTGGCCTGGCAGGGGATGAGACGCTTGTCTATGGCAACATACACTCAACAAAAATATAAACGCAACACCTTTGTTACTGCTCCCATTCCCCATGGGATGGATGTAGAGACCTAAAATTCATTCCAGATACACAATATAACCATCCCTCCCAAACAGTGGTCACAAATCAGTCCAAATGTGTGGTAGTGGGCACATCTGCTATATTGAGATAATCCATCCCACCTCACAGGTGTGCCACATCAGGATGCTGATCTGACATCATGAGTAGTGCACAGGTGTACCTCAGACTGCCCACAACAAAAGGCCACCCTGGAATGTGCAGTTTTTTGCGCTATTGGGGGTCTGGGGACCCAGAACCGGTCAGTATCTGGTGTGACCACCATTTGCCTCATGCAGTGCAACACATCGTCGCATGGAGTCTATCAGATTGTCAATTGTGGCCTGTGGAATGTTGGTCCACTCCACTTCAATGGCTGTGCGAGGTTGTTGGATATTCGTGGGAACTGGTACATGCTGTCGTATACGCCGGTCAAGCACATCCCGAACATGCTCAATGGGTGACATGTCCGGTGAGTATGCTGGCCATGCAAGAACTGGGACATTCTCAGCTGCCATCTGCCCTGAACAATGTGAACCATGATTCATCCGTGAAGCGCACACTTCTCCAACGTGCCAGATGCCATTGAATGTGAGCATTTGCCCACACAAGTCTGTTACGGCGACGAGCTGGAGTCAGGTCAAGACCCCGATGAGGACGACGGGCATGCAGTTGAGCGTCCCTGAGACGGTTTCTGACAGTTTGTGCAGAAATTGTTTGGTTGTGCAAACCAATTGTTCCAGCAGCTGTCTGGGTGGCTGGTCTCAGACGATCTTGGAGGTGAACCTGCTGGATGTGGAGGTCCTGGGCTGGTGTGGTTACACGAGGTCTGCGGTTGTGAGGCCGGTTGGATGTGCTGCCATATTCTCTGAAATGCCTGTGGAGACGGCTTATGGTTGAGAAATGAACATTCAATGCACGGGCGACAGATCTGGTTGACATTCCTGCTGTCAGCATGCCAATTGCACGCTCCCTCATTGCTTGTGGCATCTGTGGCATTTTGCTGTGAGACAAAACTGCACATTCCAGGGTGGCCTTTTGTTGTGGGCAGTCTGAGGTACACCTGTGCACTACTCATGATGTCAGATCAGCATCCTGATGTGGCACACCTGTGAGGTGGGATGGATTATCTCAATATAGCAGATGTGCCCACTACCACACATTTGGACTGATTTGTGACCACTGTTTGGGAGGGATGGTTATATTGTGTATCTGGAATGAATTTTAGGTCTCTACGTCCATCCCATGGGAATGGGAGCAGTAACAAAGGTGTTGCGTTTATATTTTTGTTGAGTGTAGAAGCTGTCGACCTTCCTCTTCTGGTGCCCAACAGGCAGGAGGTATGGCTGCTGACTCTGCTGATTCTGGAGATGCTCTTCCAAACTGCAGCAAGACTGGAGTTGAGACAAAGATACTGAGCATTTGACACAGGAGCAAGTCAGAGATAATAGCATCACAGAAATGAGTATGTAAACCTCCTTTGTAAGCTCAACTGTAATTTGTTTCATTCACCTCTTAACCAGTGACATGACAACTTATGATAAAAACTATAAATATTAAATTACCTTATGAAAGACTACAAGTCTCTCAACAGCATCAGAGGCGCTGATTTTTTGATATTTTGGTCCTCCTGGAGGTGGCAGAAGGAAATGTAACAGTAACAACTGGGAGGCCATGTCTTGGTCAAAGGCTGCGGCCAAAGAGTCACAAGAATCAATTGACAGCAAATCTTTCAAATGCAACTTTTAAGGAGAACTAGAAAAGCACTTCCTAAGAAAGTTGAAATGTGCTGTCATAAACATTAAACTAACAGCTAAAGAAAACTGATGAAGCAAAGCTAACAGGTGAATGAATTGGTATTTATTAATAGAATCCTGATGCTATTGAACTTTAACTGCTTATAGCAAATCATATTTAACAAACTCACTTGCTGCCTCATCAAGATCACTTCCTGGTGGACTCTCTGCTGACTGCACCAATTGACGCAACTCTACTGTTGAGGTGAGCTGCTTGGCCTCTTTGATGATTTGATACCTAAAGATTGGATCCCATTTCTGAAGCAGCCTGGTAGATATCTCATCATCAAACAGGAGAGTGAAGTCTTGATTCACCTTTAAGAAAGAAAATCTACTACTGCCACATTCATCTTGAAACTTAAAGTGATATTAAAAATTCCACTGAATATTCTCACCAATCCTTTTGTATCCAAGAATCTTGGAAAGATAGACAGGATATCAAGACCTTTGTCAGGATCATTGATGAGCTTCTGACGATGCTGAAAGGTCTTTCTCATCTTCTGGAAAATCAAGGAAGTGTCATATGTATGGTTCAGCAAAGAGATGGCCTCCTGGCAAGCATCTCCATCAAGCTGCATGTCGACATTAATGGGCCTTTGGTAATTTGGGCCCCCTGAAGAAAAACATACAAACATAAAAGCATAGGTGCTGAGCAGATAGGTAAATGAAAACAAAATAGTATATAATGTAAATGAGAACATTATCTAGTTTGTGGACACTTAATTTCTTACCTCCTTCTTGAGCAAAGCCAGTGGAGCTACTTGGTGGTGCAGATCCTCTTCTAGTCTTTCTCTGTATCGTTTTCAAACGCCAAGAAATGTATCCAGTGCTGCTTGCAGCATCATAGAAGTGTTCCTAAAATGTAAATACATTCAAAAATAATGTGTTGTCAATCTGAAAATTTTCAGAACTTAAATGTCAACGCACACAAATCCCAATGATGCACAGCATGAAAATTATGTAAACAAAGTGCAATAATAGTGACTATACATAGCCTTTCTTGGAGTATGGGTCTTTCAGGGATGGGAACAATGTCACTACCCCTAGCGCGTACTGTTCTCTAACAGCTTTGGTGGGGAGGTGCCTGAAAAACGATTTTAAATTAGCATGCTTAAGTAATGGCAAAATAGTAACTTGTATTTAAAAAAAAAAAATGCACCAATAGAACACACATACCCATGGCAATCAATCATGTGAGCCACTATTATATTGACCATTTTTCTTCTGGTAGCATCTGTTAGAGTTTGTGTTGTGTGATATTCCTGGAGAACCTCTTCACCACCTGAATTGGTTCCAAGTACACCTTCAATTAACTTGAGAAAAAAAAGAGGCAAAAAGTGAGGAATAGCTTTTCTACATATTAAGAATAATGAAGTAGAAAAAAAACTATGAGAACTGAGTTTTGTCACTGTCATGATCCTGGGTCCTTTTGACCCAGCGTTTTGTGTTTTCTCTTCGCGATTTTGGTTCTGTTCTTCCTCTGGTTAGTGTTTACTCTGTTCTGCCCGTGTGTTCCTGTATCTAGTCCGCGTTTCTTAGTTTGTGTCCTTTCATGTGTAAGTTCCTGTTTTATTGTGAAGGTCTGTGTCTTATGTGAGTGTTTTCAGTTTGCCTCCCTAGTCTCGTCATGTTAATTACTCCCAGCTGTGTTCCCACCTGTATGTAATCCCCCTGTGTTCTCTGAGTGTATTTTAGTTGTGTCTTCTGTCATAGTAGTGGCTGGTTCGTCTGTGTTGTTTCCCCTCGGTCTCCCTGCGTCTCCCCGTATGTATTTCTCCGGACCTCCCTGCATCCTCATTCTGGTTTGTCTTATTAGTTTACCCAGTTTAGGTTTCCGGTTTCATGTTTTGTCGCCACCGCTGTTTGTACTTACACCCCTGTAAATAAACACTCACCTGCACCAGAGCTACCGCCTTTTGGGTCCTTACTACAAATCCACACGGCTTGCCCCGCAAACCGTGACAGTCACAACCTTTTTAGCAGATGCTGCATCAACAGTACCCTCAACTCTTGTTTTCTTCCTGGGACCCTCATCTAGAAGTATAGTTGATGTACTTGCATTTGAGCTGAAGCTTGAATCAGAACAATCAGATGCAGAAGACAAGGAGCAATCAGAAAATTCTAAAAGGAAAAAACAACATTATTCTGTAAGGTGTAGAAAAAAAATCTGGCTGTGGATTTTTAACTAACAAGGCAACATCACACTGCAGACCTGACTCATTTAAATTAACTGATCTCAATGTTCAAACAGCTGATTGGTCAAATTGTGTGCTCCTGATTATTTGGAACAACCAGCAGCCACACAGCCCTTCCCCATGTCTGGTGTTGAGCTTGCCCCTTTAAATTTCTCACCATCACTTGAGAAAACTGTTAGGACCACAGTGCCTTGGCTGATAAGGTCACTGAAAATCACTTCATCAACTTCTGTCCCTGTTGCATCTTTGTACACTACTTTTGCATCAGGTGGCAGGCAGAATCTCTTGATGACTGGAAAAGATAAGATATATCTGAGTGCACCTTTTAAGTAAACTGTTCTTGCCTCACATTCACTAAAGTGATACACCACTGTATGATTCAAGAGACTTGGCGAAACGCCCTACAAAAAATTCTGTCCCCCCAACTAAAATTAGGTAAGATATAAACAAACCTTTTTCATGAAACTGCATAAACTCAAACCGCCCATCAACCTCTTCCAACTTCACATACTTCTGCTGTTGGCAGTATCGAACCAGGACCAGCATTTTACTGAGACAAAATAATAACAAAAATGGTACACTAGTAAGTATTTGACATTTAGAGCAATTCAAGCAAAAATGATTAAAACACTGACATATACCGTACATGGTGATTAATACTGACCATGCGTTTGAATTTCACTGCAATAACATTTAATGTTATCAAATAAACCTGTGTCTGTCCATGCAGGAGTCCAATTGATACGCAACACAATACAAAATACATGTTAATCTATGGTGTATTTTACACCAGACACGGAGTGCTACGAAGCGATTGTTTCAGTATCCCGCAGGAAGTTACACCAAGACACACGAGACAATCCAGGCAATTTTGAAGATAAAAGCTATTCTCCAAAATAAAATACTGCGATTGACAAATGCGATCAGATTCGTGTATGAAAAGAGACAATAGAGATGAAAATAAACACATCGCAAAGGAGGGGACAGCCTAACTGACTATGTTTGGGGCGGGTGTCTCAAAGGGGATTCGAACCAGCGACTTCCTCCTCCACAGTCGTAGTACTAACACACTGAGCTAAACCTCCGCAACATCAAAGGGAGAAGAGAGTGAGACAGAGAGAGACAGATTAGAGACAAGTCAACGATGAACGATGTCAAAGTAAAAGCAGGAGTGACTAAAACAAGCTCTCTTCCATTATTTTGGGATGTTATTTACTTATCAATTGTGAAAAAAAATGCTCTGAATAAACAGAGGAGCAAAAACGCTCATGAACTGGCGTGGAGAAAGACGTGTCTGTGTGAACAGGGGAAAAGCTGAACGTGGCGCGGCGCTTCTACGTGCAGTGTCTACCGTCACTCACGAGTAAAAAGACTGCAACATTAACATTAGCATTGGAGGCTAAATAGAATTTTCGACACATCTCCTCCTCTATTAAAGCTTGTTTTCAGCAACCGAACACCAAGAAACATCAAGAAAACCTCACTGCACCGATAGAATACCGTTAATTTTATATAAGTTTGAATTACTTACCGTTTGTGTAAAATACTCCAAGCAGCAACACGGCAGGCATCCACCACGGTGTAACCAGCAGACGCACATGGAAAATCGGCCCGGCAGAGCAAACTATTAATTGATCCACGGGTTTACCTGGGCAGAAGCCCAGGAGCCTACCAAGATAAATAACTTTCATTTAATTGGACTTGAATAACACTGTTTAATAACTCCAACACTGAACACTATTTGAATCAGAATGTGTTAAAATGACACTTTGAGAGTGGAAATCAACTCTAACATGTTTAACCCTGAAATTTTAACACTCCAGTTTTTGCTGTGTATACACTGATATGCACACACTCATCCCCCCTCCCTTTCCAAATGGCTTCGATGCTTATTCCCTTCCGATGCTGCACCCTTTACTACGGAGCCCCGCAGGGGACATGGGAGAAAAAAAAAATTAAGACGGACTTTTGCGAGATGTCGCAAAACAAACTCGGGATCTCGCAAAAGTATTGCGAGATCTCGCAAAAGTTTAGCCGCATTCTTCGGAGGCCGCCAGCTCGAAGCCGACCGGGAGGTCGAGGCACGATGTGCCGGGAAAGCGGTGTTCCTCCCGGCTGTAGTAGGTCTCGACCTCCCGTTAGCTTCGAGCTAGTGGGTGTCAGATCTCCAAAAACGTCGGAGCACTTTTGCAAATATGTGATGTCTTGTAAACCGAGCAGGTATCTGACGTTTACACAACTACATAAACGCCTCAAAATATCTTAAAGGTGTATTTTGTGACCCAGAAAGAGTAATATTAAAACTAAGTAGCTGCCGCCATTGTTGGAATTCAACTTTCGCAAGAAAGTTTTGCGAGATCTTGCAAAAAAACTCGGGATCTCGCAAAACTTTTGCGAGATCCTGAGTTTGTTTTGCAAGATCCCGAGTTAGTTTTGCGAGATCTCGCAAATGTTTTGCGAGATCCCGAGTTTGTTTTGCGAGATCTCGCAAAGGTTTTGCGAGATCTCGCAAAAGTCCGTCTTAATTTTTTTTCTCCCATGTCCCCTGCGGGGCTCCGTACTTTACCCACCCCTGTTGCTTGTCATGTGTTTCTTTGGTGTATTAAGAGTTTTTTCATGTGTTATGTGCAGAGGTGTTTTTTTTTTCTGTTCTCAAACTGATCTCCCTGTTGGAGCTCAGTCTGGGGGGAGTTATTTTTTTCTCATTATCTTTCCTCATGTGGTGCATTTTCCAATGTTATACCTCTCTGACCTGTCTTCCCCATGTGATGTTTTGTGTAATGCATGTATGTATGTATGCTGATGCCATGATGCCGACCTGCCACAATGCCACCCTGGGCAACAGCCCATGTCGCCCATACCAAAAACTGCCACTGACTATTCACTATGGACTATTCTAACCCCTAGGATAACATGGCTGAAAAAGCCCCTAACCACCATGAGGCGGTGATATGTCAGAGGTAGTTAACCATGTATACTAAAACATGAACTGACTTAAAAGAGTGACTGTCAGATGTTTTTTGAACTGAACAGGGGTTCATGTAGGTTGATTGCATTGTCGTTTGTAAAGAACACATAGATAGAAACTGGTTGGCAACAGCAATCCTATCCAAATGCCGCAAAACACAACGTCCAATACCTGACTGAGCTTACAAGCTTAAACTCCCTAAAACTGCTTCATTCAGTTTCTTGTGTGAATAACAAAAAAATTAGTCATGCCAGAAAGGCTAGTTTTTTAGTGATTGCAATAATGATGGAGGTAGTGTAATTTCTGTACAGCGTGCCCAGCAAGAAGAGTAGCATTTTTTCTCCTAATGCTACTCTTGTAGAGGAGAAACAACAAAGCGTCCTAACATCCTAACAGTGTCCTATTATTATAATTATAATTATTATTATAAAGTATGCAAGTTCCACTTGCACTTAATGCTGTGCAAACAAGCTTGCTATTCTGTGTTCCCCCTATGCTTCTGAAACTGTCTAAATTATCTGCTGAGTGGTGGTGGTGGCAGTGGTGGAGGGGTGGGGAGAGGATTCACTAGCTTTTTCAGGATTAGTGCAGCTCTAATTCACTGCTCGTGTGGAAGAGCACAACATGTGTGGATGAATGAAGCGAAAGGCCAAAGCTTGGACTCAGTATGGAACCTGCTGTAGTCTTCCGAACAATCCATCTCTCAAAAGAAAAGAAAAGCAGTCTATTAGGATGAGTGATTTCAAGTGGAGGAGATTTATTTCTCACCGTGCATGTACCATGATACACTGTTGATGAATGAACACGAGAGGCACAAATAGAGCTGGCATATTTACTCTGAATCAGCGTCCTGTGTGATAGGTCACCTAGAGTGCTTGTAGAGGTCACCGGTCTAGTGCTCTTCATGTCTCCACATTTCATTTAACTTTAGAAGTATAAGCATTATTTATCATACGAGTATTATAAAATGACATGCTTCCTTTTTTCTTCTCCATTAATTCTCTCAGATTTCTTTTTTTGCACATGATCAAGCTACAGTACGTGAATCTCATGCATAACTAAATAATTTTGTAGATCATTTGCCCACAGCAGCAGGAGGGTGTATTCCTGCTGTGAGATGAATACAGCAAAAAAGCAGGCACATATATCATTGCTCTGCAAAGTCAACCAAAGAACCCATGAATACTGACCTATACTAAGGAATTCTAAAGGTGAAATTATGGCATACAGTGGGGCAAAAAAGTATTTAGTCAGCCACCGATTGTGCAAGTTCCCCCACCTAAAATGATGACAGAGGTCAGTAATTTGCACCAGAGGTACACTTCAACTGTGAGAGACAGAATGTGAAAAAAAAATCCATGAATCCACATGGTAGGATTTGTAAAGAATTTATTCGTAAATCAGGGTGGAAAATAAGTATTTGGTCAGTAACAAAAATACAACTCAATACTTTGTAACATAACCTTTGTTGGCAATAACAGAGGTCAAACGTTTACTATAGGTCTTTACCAGGTTTGCACACACAGTAGCTGGTATTTTGGCCCATTCCTCCATGCAGATCTTCTCGAGAGCAGTGATGTTTTGGGGCTGTCGCCGAGCACCACGGACTGGCTAGGCCACTCCAGGACTTTCAAATGCTTCTTACGGAGCCACTCCTTTGTTGCCCGGGCGGTGTGTTTTGGATCATTGTCATGTTGGAAGACCCAGCCTCGTTTCATCTTCAAAGTTCTCACTGATGGAAGGAGGTTTTGGCTCAAAATCTCACGATACATGGCCCCATTCATTCTGTCCTTAACACGGATCAGTCGTCCTGTCCCCTTGGCAGAAAAACAGCCCCATAGCATGATGTTTCCACCCCCATGCTTCACAGTAGGTATGGTGTTCTTGGGATGCAACTCAGTATTCGTCTTCCTCCAAACACAACGAGTTGAGTTTATACCAAAAAGTTCTACTTTGGTTTCATCTGACCACATGACATTCTCCCAATCCTCTGCTGTATCATCCATGTGCTCTCTGGCAAACTTCAGACGGGCCTGGACATGCACTGGCTTCAGCAGCGGAACACGTCTGGCACTGCGGGATTTGATTCCCTGCCGTTGTAGTGTGTTACTGATGGTGACCTTTGTTACTTTGGTCCCAGCTCTCTGCAGGTCATTCACCAGGTCCCCCCGTGTGGTCCTGGGATCTTTACTCACCGTTCTCATGATCATTTTGACCCCACGGGATGAGATCTTGCGTGGAGCCCCAGATCGAGGGAGATTATCAGTGGTCTTGTATGTCTTCCATTTTCTGATGATTGCTCCCACAGTTGATTTTTTCACACCAAGCTGCTTGCCTATTGTAGATTCACTCTTCCCAGTCTGGTGCAGGTCTACAATACTTTTCCTGGTGTCCTTCGAAAGCTCTTTGGTCTTGGCCATGGCGGAGTTTGGAGTCTGACTGTTTGAGGCTGTGGACAGGTGTCTTTTATACAGATGATGAGTTCAAACAGGTGCCATTCATACAGGTAACGAGTGGGGGACAGAAAAGCTTCTTACAGAAGACGTTACAGGTCTGTGAGAGCCAGAGATTTTCCTTGTTTGAGATGACCAAATACTTATTTTCCACCCTAATTTACGAATAAATTCTTTACAAATCCTACCATGTGGATTCATGGATTTTTTTTTCACATTCTGTCTCTCACAGTTGAAGTGTACCTCTGGTGCAAATTACTGACCTCTGTCATCATTTTAAGTGGGGGAACTTGCACAATCGGTGGCTGACTAAATACTTTTTTGCCCCACTGTATATATAAAGATATTATATATCTTTCTAAACTCACTTAGTGTTCGTATTTCAAGTGTGGTGAGTGTAGCTTGGTCTGTGCAACACAATTAATTTCAAACTTTTACATAGTGATTATTTCATGGTGTAACCTACACGTGCTTTATCAGAGCACATTTTCTTTATATTCTTGTAATCCACTGGCAGAATGGTCTGGGGTCGTCCAGCTGTTTCACCAGCACTTTCCTGCTCAGTGTGTCTTGGCAAATGTTTAATTTTTCCTTGGCCTCTTTTAATGGTAATAGCACTTAAATATAGCTTGTTCCTAGATAATGCATTCTTGGAGTAATTTTGCTAACCTAGCCACTCCTGGGAAGTTTCACCCCTGTTTCAATTTTTCTCCATTTCTGGATAATGGCTGTCATCATGGTTCGCTGTAGTCCCTTTGCCTTAGAAATGGCTTTGTAACCCTTTCCAGAGTGATAGATGGCAATGACTTTGTTACTCACCTGTTCTTGAGGTTCTTTATATCATGGTATGAGGTGTTGAGATCTTTTAGCCAACTTCACTTTGTCAGACAAAACCCACATAGCAAGCTGGTCTGGCCCAGATCTGATATCAAGCCGGTACTGCTGGCTGACTTCTGGCATGGTAAGTGGTATGTCATCCAGATATGGGCCAGGCCTGGCATAAATGGCACTGTCTATATGATGGCATGCCATATCTGGCCTGATTGTGGTTTGGTTTATGTGGCCCAGGCCCATAGAAAACAGGTCTAGCCCAGATTGGGCATCAATCTGGCACTTCTGACTAACTGGTGTCATGACAGTGTATCTCAACCAGATGTGGGCCAGGTCTGGCAATGATGGTACTGTTTATGTTACTATTTTCCTATTTTAGGGTAGAAGACCCAAATGCCATGTTGCAATACTATACTGCTATGGTAGCCAACGTTTCAAATGCAGGTTTGGCAGGTTTGTGAGAGTACACTTTATCCAATACCTAGTGACGGTTTACTCATCTTTGCCAAGGGGTGGCTGTTAGTGATGGGATTTCTGGCTCTTTTTAGAGAACCAGCTCTTTTGGCTCTCAACCGGCTCTTCAGGTTGTTTTGTTGCTTTAATTAATTTATTATTAACAATAACATAAAATTATGCACAAAAGGAATTACTAATGTAAAAAAAAGTGGTTTTATTTATATATGTTTATATATAAATATATGCGGTGGCCCCTAGAGACAAAGCACGTACAAACTCCACTTTTGGAGTTTGTACGTGCTTTGTCTCTAGGGGCCACCGTAAATATACTTTTCTTTATTCACTCCACATAAAATGTAATAAATAAATCATATAATGCAAAAACCAACTATTTACATTTCAACTTTTAACTATTAAAATTTTCAGCTTTTTCCTTTTAAACAAATTTAAAGTGAAACAACACAAAACACTGCAAACCACAACACAATTAAATATAAATTAAACTATGAAAACAAAAAGAAGATGCACATTCTCTGTCATATAGGCCTGCATGAATAAACTTTCTGAATCCTTTATCATCTGCAACTGAAAATAGTTGTGGATGATTACTATACCTTTCTAATGTGACGTTGTTGTCCCATGCTCTCATTCTCTCTCTTTCCCTCCCGCTCTGTTCCTGTTCTACTTCGAGTGTAACTACTACCCCTCCCTCCTCTTCCCAGCACAAAGCACAAGGCTCGCATGCGGAGTGAAGCTGAAAAAAGTGCGAGAGAGAGGGTGAGAGAAAGAAAAAAAACCCCACGGCTCGCAGAGCTGTTTCGTTTGCGACCGACACATCAGTAGTGGCTGTAGCTCAAGAGGTAGAGCAGGTCACCTACTGATTGGAAGGTTAGTGATTCAATTCCTGGCTCCTCCAGTCTGCACGTCAAGATTGAGAATGTGTGTGAATGTAGCTAGAAAGCACTCAGTTCAGAGAAAGTGTGTGAATGTGGCATATTGTATAGAGCACTTTGAGTCCCAGGAGAGTAGAAAAGCGCTATATAAGTTTTGTCATGTTACTTTTGCACTATTATGTCCTCAAACATGTTGTTAGTACATGGCTTGATTAAGGTACATATTAGGCTGTCATCTGGGGCCAGAGCTGAAACTGTTCTGGCCCAGCACAGGGCCAGCAGTGTGTCTGCAACTGGCCTTGTGCTGACCCATGTTTGGGCCACATCTGGCAAACCAGATCTGGGCCACCAAAGGGCTGTCATTCTTTGTGGTATGTGGACCATGTGTAAGCACATTGTGTGGGCCAGATCCGGGCCATACCAATTTTGCTATGTGGGAATCTTATGGAAGTGACTTCCTAGTTCAACAAGTCTAGCAGTAATAAGACCTGGGTGGGTGTAGCTACTGAAACTGAACAGCTTTCCAAAGAAAATCAGATCATTCAGTTTGTTTATGATTTAACAAAATGGCAGAGGGTGGGGGAAATCAGTTCAATTCAGTTTGATTTTGTTTATATAGCACCAGACATAATAACAGCTGGAAGAATTCATTCCAAGAATGAAATGATTATTTAAAAAAAGAGCATTTTGTATTTTTTGTTTTTCTTGTCTAATATTAAAATCAGTTTGAGGATCTAAAATATCAAAGTGTGACAACAAGAAAGAAATCAGGAAGGGAGCAAACTTTTTGTACTTATGGGTTAGGATTCACAACAGGACTCCACTAAGCAGTTGATGGGATCAACATATTGACATTGTACATCTTTTCTCTTTCCTGTGTATGTACAGTGGATTTATGATATTTTTTCTTCTACTCTCTACTTTTTCAAACTTTCACTTTTTCCTTCCCAGTTCTCTTCATTTCCTTTGTTCTCCTTTCTTTTTCCCAACACTCTCTGCTTATATCAGACCCTTTGCCCTCTACTGAACAAAAGTCTCTCACTCCCCCATTCTTAGATATTGTCACTGATAATATACTGTGACTGGATGGGGGTGTTTAAATTGAATCAGAGGAATCATTAGTGGTCCTTTGAGGTGTGAAGCTGTGACACCCAGAACCAATGTCCCATGGCAGCCTTTATGAGTTTGACTAACAAGGCATGTCATGCACAGGCATTTGGAAGAAAACACATACGCATAAACATGCATGTATTCATATTTCAGTGATGGATGTAATGAACTTGCAGTCTCAAGGACAGACATGCAGCTGGAGTATTGGTACAGTGGTGCAATTTACATAGTTGCCTGAAAAAAGGCAACGGGTATGTGCCTGAAGCACAGTCCTTTGGTTTTAATTCAATGAGTTTAACAGAAAGTACTGCATTAACTGTTTAGAGATTGTTTTTTTGTTGTTTTTTTTAATACAGGCCATCCATTTTCATAGGCTCAAAAGTAATTAGACAATTAACTTGAAGTACTTTAATGTTCCTATGTGGCCTCTTTTTTCATTATTTTGTGACAAATTAAGGACATAAAAGGTGTGAAGTTTTGAATTTGGATATTCATTTGTAGTTGCTTATGGGAACTTTTAATATGCAGTTCAAAGAGGTATTGATGCAAATGATACGCTGATGCAAAGCATGAAAAAGAAAAAGAATCTTTTTTTATGGATCTGTCACATTTGTGAGAAGTTGGAGAGAATACAAGATGATCGGATGTTCTGCTGATGTTTATGTGACTATTATTCAGATATGAATTTCCTGCAAAACCTGACTTGTTACCCACAAGTTGCACATAATTACAGGGTGCATGCACCTTATTCACAGTTTGTATTATAAAGACTTACCCTGAATCTAATAGAATATCTCAAAGATCAAATAGCTAGCGAAAAAAAAAATCAAAAAGATTTTCAGAAAACTGAAACTTGAACATAAAAAGTTACAATGAAGATGTAATGATATTATTTTCACTAAGCTGTTAAGACAATATGTAACCACATGCAGAATTTAGCATCTGACTGAGATGGAGGTAAAATAATCAGACCAAAGTTTGTGGACTCGAGTTATTTCAACAACAACAAGAACTCTGAGAGTGCAAACCTCTGGCAGTGTCAGCTCACTGTCTGGGCACTTTTTGAGCTATCATGCTTACAGATAGAATGACATGTTTACAACATAAGGCCTTTAGCTGCAGTAAAAACAAAACAAAACAAAACACAGAGTTATTGACAATGTTCACTACTAAAACACAACGGTAATCTTAATATTGTAACCATGGAGCAGTGAAAATAGCAACACTTGCATGTATAGAGCAGTAACTGAACTGTTACTGAGTTTTAAAGGTCGTGTTGTGAAAACAGTTTTTCTCTGACGTCTTTGATGGGATGTTGCATTTAGATGGTGCTGCCTGTTAAGATAAAGTAAGTAGTATATGGAGAAAATGAGGTATTGATTGAACAGCCCATGGCTAAACTAAAGTTTATACACTGATTAACTTCAACCACACCGGCTCTTTGAACATAATTTTTTATGTTTTTGTGTAATTTGTTATCTTGCTGCTCTGTGTTCACACACATATACAGCGATGTCAGAGACTCTGCAGTGAAAATGATTTGAAAGTTGGGACAGTGAGGATAGCGGTTTCTTACAAATAAAAAGAATAAAATCTTGCTGAGCCAACATTTGACATTTCATATGTTCATAAGTTGATAAGTTAGTAGACTTTCCCCTTATTTATTTATTTATTTATTTGCACTTTAGAGTTCATGCAGTTCATGCAGTCAACTTTTTCCTCATTTAGTAACCATGTCACCTTCTTTGAGAGCATCTATCTTAACACTGTTTCTAAGATTTTTTCACAAAAGTTCATAGGGAAAAATCTGCTGGCAGAGTTTTGCCCTTGTTCTTCTGTTCTACTGTTTAGCGGGCAGCATGCTGCAGCACGCGAGCTGATGCTTTCCTCAGTATAAACAAGATAAGAGAGACATTCTGCCACTTAATTGTGATGGTTTGAATTCACAGCAGAGGTGTTGTGTTGTGCATTAATGGTCAAATGGCTCACGTTTACAAAATCAGACATGTTCTCCTTGTTGCTAATCAAAGCTTTTAATGTCTGCTGCTTATGACTGCTGAAGCTCCAGAGTGGCATTAGGGACAGTCTTAGTGTATAGGGACCACTTTTTCTTTTAAGTTGAAGTTGGTACACCACTCTGGGGGTTTGTTAATCTTTAGCACTTCACAAAAAATGAAGCTTTATGAAGTTCACCACCCCACTTGTCAAACCATGGGTAATTAGGATGGCTTTTTTAACAAAACTGTTCTTCAGTGCTAGCCGGGGGAAATCCGTATGTGGTATGTGGTATTTTTTTTTTACAAATGAGGACAGTTTTCATGCAGGCCCTTATATTACTGTTTTTGGTTTGCTTTATTAATATGTTTACTTGGGTTTTATTTAACCTGTATTTATACAGGTAATCCCATTGAGACCCTTTGTCTCGGTTACAAGGAAGACCTGTTTCAGACAGCATAATAAGTCCAACAGTAAAAAGAAACAATAAAATAGCTAAAATTGTCTAATGTTTACACAGTCGTATCATAAACAAGAACTAGTGATGATATCACAAAATCATTTAAATGACATTTTAAGGCTTCAAGTGAAAACAACTGACAGAGCTTCCTTCTGTAATGTACACCATGAAGACGGTGGAGAGGGGATGCTTTTTTCCAAAACTCTGTGATTTTTGTTCTAAAGGAGAGTGAGCTTAAATTCTGGGTCATTTATCATAGTAATGGACTCTTGAGGTCCTCCTGTTGACTGACACTTTTCTCATTAAGACGGTTGAAGTCAAAGCTCATAGTGGAGCACTTTAATTTGCACAAGTTTACAACTGTGCAAACTCAAAATGCTACTTCAGTGACGTAGGATCAGTGAATATCATGGCTACAAATAAAATCAAATAAACTGGACTCTGTGGACAGTAGACATGTATTGCGGCAATTGCTGTTTAAATAACATTAATGTGTGCAATGGGGTAATTCAAGGCATAGTGCCAGACATAACGAATCCTGGTATCAAAGCTCCACTGCTCAGGGTTCTAACCTGCTTTCTGGACAAGGGCACTAATTACTTTCTCAACCGCTGGGAATGTGCTTTCTTATGTTGCTGTCAATATTCTTGATATTTATTTATAATGGTAAATGGTAAATGGACTGTATTTGTATAGCGCTTTACTTGGTCCTAAGGACCCCAAAGCGCTTTACACTATACACAATCATCCACCCATTCACACACACATTCACACACTGGTGATGGCAAGCTACAGAAACAGACTACAGTCTAGTTTGTTTCTGTTATTGTTACTGTACTGGAGCAACTGTAACCCACATAATTTCCTTAGGGATTAATAAAGTATGCTGATTCTGATTCTGGTACCAGCGATTTGTCACAAGTTCTTGAAAGTTGTTTTGTATGCAAGAAAATAAAATGATACGTATGAAATTGTAAAAATAACAGATAAGTACTTTAAAATACACATGCTTTTTTTACATCTCTTCTTTTAATTGCACTGCATTCATTCTTTTCGAAGTACTACTACAAAAACATCAGTACTAATTTTTTAAAATTACTTTCCTTAACACAGTTTCTTCTAGCCATAACTTAATAATCACATGCATCTAACAAGTATTACCAACCACTAGCAATAACAAAGGGGCATTTGCAGTACTGATTAAAAGGTTTTCTGTCAAGAGATACATTCTAAGACACTTCTTCAGCTGAGAGTCAGAGAGGAGAAACAAACAGTTTTACTTGCATGCAAGGGCAGTCACAGAGCACTCGCACGAGAGTGAGGGCTCCGGGACTCGCGCTCTGCCACTGCCCTGGTCTTTATTTATATACAACAGTAGGTGCATTCGTTTATTACATTGGAATGTGGATGTGCACGTATGTGTGTGTGTGTGTGCCAGGAGAGGCTTCTCTACCTGGCACGAAGTGAAACTGCTCGTTAAGCTCTTATCTAGCAGGTACTGCTCCTTCCCTGCATAACGGGTCACAGTGAACTATAAACAACAGTCTGAGTCAATACAAGAGGGCATCATGCAGTATTCTATCATATGCAAACTTATATTATTAAAAGACTATACTGACTACTGTGGAAGCCCGTTTCCGCCACAAAAAAAAAAAAAAAAGGATCCATAACTCAAAATTTCGAGTTATTTTCTCGAAATTCCGAGTTATTTTCTCAAAATTTCGAGTTATTTTCTCGAAATTTCGAGTTACTTTCTCAAAATTTCGATTTATTAACTCAAAATTTTGAGAAAAGTAACTCGAAATTTCGAGTTAGCGCTGCCAATCAGTAATCTATGTGAATGACGTCATTTCCTTGTTACCCGGAAGCTGAAGCCCTCAGCTACAAATGCTACAGCTAAGCTACCGGTATTACCTCCAGTCGTGAATGCACAGATTGCTGAGTGTTTTAAGCCTGGCTTCACAAATGATGAAATCCTTGTGTTATTAGCTGAATCACATGGTGTTACTATCAGCAAATGTACTTGCGAAAGCGCCAATTTGTTGGGATCCGTTTTTGAGTGCGCGTTCCTCTGCACCATTTGCTTCCGGGTAACAAGAAAGCGACCTCATTCACGTATATTTTTGATTGGCACAGCTAACTCGAAATTTTGAGAAAAGTAACTCGAAATTTTGAGTTATATTTCTCGAAACAGTTTCTTAAAGACCAATGTAATATCCTTAAATGCTCTGGTTTGCCTGGCTAACACTCCTAGACCAAAAATGTTGAGTTGATTTTTTTTTTTTAATTCTTTTGTAATTCCTGGAGTATTGCATGTCTTACTTGGGCCCTGGTCTGTCAGTTAGTGGAACACAAAAAATAGCTGAAATTCTTTAGGATAGCGTTTGTATCTGTGACTAATACAAAGATATCACTGCCTTAGATAATATCATATTTAGGGCTTTTATTCCAGTGTGAAGAATCACAGAAGATTTTTAGTGCCCTGTTGCACAATTCTACACAAGTATTGTGTAGAATTGTTTGGCTAGCTGCACTGAAACAGGAAAATCCAGCCATTAGCCATAAATGTTGGGTTTGTAAAGCACCCTGAGAATGTGTGGAGGAGAGTTTGTTTGAGTCAGGTGACAGGTAGCTCACCGGAACGACAAGCTGGAGTCAGATTTTTCCTCGCCTGGCCAGCCGTATCAAGCTGATGTGATCAGCACTATTTTATTCTATAAAATAGTCCCAAGCACATCCAAACAGGATACAATGTCACAGTTTACTATATAACATCACACCACAAACCTAGCTGTTTCTTACCGAAGCATGTTTTAGCTGGAGCATGCAGATAGATGTCAGGATTTTTGATGAAAAAGGTGATCCCCTTTTGAATTGAGTTTTAGTCTTAGTGTCCTTGTTTTCCTCTGGTTCTGTCTCAAGTTAGCTAACATGTAATGTAAGTCTACTGACCGCAACCAACAAAGAGAAATCAAGCTTCACAGACAGAGTCTGTATGGCTATTCACCCTATGCAGCGAGCTTAACATAAGAGGAGATGGTTCCAGGAACGACAGGACACATCGCTTTGTCTTTGTGTCTTTACCTGAAGACCGTTTTTTCCCCTTTTAATTTGTAAGACTGTGAACATACAGTAAAATAATACGTAAGCATCAGTATCGACTTATTATGCATTCACAAACAGAAGTTAGCAACATAGCTTTTCTTATGCTTTACATTCACCATAAACATCTTTCCTTATAAGTTCAAATAACCTCTTAAGTAACAGGAAAGTAACAAATCTTACAGAAAATAAAGCTACACATTGATTACTTACAGATTATGGCTCAACAAACTCCCCAACGATGTAAACTGGGCTTAAATTGTGTAGCTTGTTTTCTCCTCCAGGCATTTTCTCACACTGCCTGCATGAACTTTGTCTGCTGCTTACAACACATCACCAAATGGGGCAGTGTAGTGCACACAAAATAACTAAAGAAGAAGCCACAAAACTCAAGGGGTAATACTGAGAAATGCACCAGCCAAAGAAACCCAATAAAGCAACAACAGATGAATATAGAGTTACATCTAGTGTGTGTGAATGTGTGTGTGAATGGGTGGATGACTGGATATGTAAAGCGCTTTGGGGTCCTTAGGGACTAGTAAAGCGCTATATAAATACAGGCCATTTACCATTTATTTTTTTACATCTATGTCAGTTTTCAAAGCAGGGTTACATGGTTTAAATTAGTCTTTATACATGTAGCGTGTCATGACCACTTTACATCTACAACTGAGCGACATCATCATACATCTAAATGTGAAATATGCATATAATTTATTTAATTCTATCCTATACAGATAGAATTAAAAGTAAAAAATAAAGGTGTATGGAAAGGGAAAGGAAGGGCTCGTGGAAAGTATACCTCATCATATGTCAAATATTTTGGCGGCAATGTTATTGCAAAAGGGTCACTGGTGAGTAGAGATGACATGACTGGTGATACACTGGACACTACACTCACAATGAGAGACACAGGAGGCGTCTGCTGAGAGTCAAGTCATACACAGTAATGGTGGTGTCATAGTGTGTAGGCAGAATATGTGTGGCTGTAGCTCAGGAGGCAGAGCAGGTCACCTACTGATCGGAAGATTGGTGGTTCGATTCCTGTCTCCTCCAAGCTGCATGCCAAGTATCCTTGGGCAAGATACTAACCCCAAGTTGCTCTCCGATGCATCCATCGGAGCGTGAATGTGGCTAGACAGCACTAAGTTAGAGAAAGTGCTTGTGAGAATGGGGGTAAATGTGATATGTTGTATAGAGCCGTTTGAGTACTCCGGGAGAGTAGAAAATCATTATATGAGAATCAGTCCCTTTACTATGCTTTTTTAGTAAACTGGTTTATTTAAATGTCTACACACTGTAAGAGTGATATACCTCATATTTATCTCCACAACAGTGCAATACACTGCACTACATGCTCAACACTATTGTAAGATGTTTCTTATTGACCTTTTAATATTATTTAGTTATTGTATACAAATATATATATATATATGTCGATGAATATATCGCCGCGTAGACTCAAGAAGGTGTATTTTTCTTGTTTAGATGCATGACGGGTATCTTGTTAAATCATTTTTAAAACTCTATCAAATGCTCACTTTGGAATATGACTATCAACAGAAAATATCAACAGCTTTACTACAAAAATATCTATATCACACTTTACCCAAAGCCCTTTATCCGTTTAACCCCTCTGACAGTCATAGCGAGCCAAGCTTCCTTTTGAAGGTTATCAGATCGATGCTTAACAAGCTTGAGGTCAAACTGAAAATGCTTCAATTATATGAAAGCCAGATGGGAAGGGGTTTCTGATAAAAGACCAAAAGGGGGACCTTTTTTTTTTTCTTTTTTCCACCCATTCAAAATAATTATGCTAAATAAAAACTATGTGCACTTGGCTTTGCAGCAAAAGCAAGCAAGATAAAACCCGAGATAAGGCCCTTTGTTGGAAGAACAACTAACCTTAAAGGGAAGAACTGATTTTAGCATTGTCATATGGCTGTCAGCTAACCCATTCCATAAATTCCATTTAAGAATTGACTGATTTGTTTTTAGTCACTTTTCTAGCAACAGGCATGTGTTACAATCAATGCCACCAACTGACTGGCGACACAAAGGCCCATTCATGTTCAAGCAGACAGACCGAACACACACTATTATGTAAGCGAAGGAAGCACAGGCCTTCCTTGGTGAGGAATGGAAAAGATTTATTTATATCCACAATGAAATGCCACAAAGATAAAGAATGATCTTCACAAGTGCATATTCTTCAAGTTTAAATTTTTAATTAGGCATACACTCAAAACTGTATACTTTAACCCAAAGAGCTATAGTCATTTCTTTACATAGATTCTTAACATACAAATAAGCATACATAAGTCAAATTGATAGCATTACTTTATTGTCTTGTGTCTCTACCATTTGTTTGGGTTTTGTATTTTTACAGTGCCCTCATAGCTGTGATTTCTGGGGTGTACTGTTGGAAAGCAATTCCTTAATTCTGATGAAGAAAAAAAGCATAAATCCACTAATGCCTAATTAGATTTTCTGGAAAAAAAGAAAAAAAGAAATGAAAAATAGGTATACTGTAATCCCTCATTAGCACGGGGGGCAGATGACTTTCCACCTTTGAATTAATGAAAAACTGGAAAACTAATGTAGATCTTCATGGTACTGTCATGGTTCTCAAGATCTGGAGAGGTCGTGGTGTGTGTATTGTTTGTCTTAACCTCTCCCACCAGGGCGGAACTGGACCTTGGTTCCCCGCCTCTGAACCCACCCTGAACACACACCTGTGGCTCATTCACACTGATCCTGGCAGACTACTTAAGATGGCAAGAGAGGCTGCTTCCTCGCTGGATCGTCACATTACCAAGTGTCAGTGTAGTGTAACCTATGAAAATGTTCCTTTGATCCCCTAGAGTTTCCTCCTGACTTTGTTTTTTCCTCTGTGTACAGGCCTTCTAGACTCCCTGCCCGTCTTCCTTGCCTTCTGGATTTCTGTGGATGTGTGTGAGTGAGCGTGAGCTTCTTAGTGTGGACATTTTTGAGTTACGGATCGAGTGGAAGAAGAGCGTGTGTGTACCCCCGTCTTGGACCTTCCCTTCGGACCCCGCCCTACTCCCTGGAGCCCCGTGTTATCTGTTATCTGTATATATTCTCACTTGGTGTCACATTTCAAATAAACCCTCACCCTCTCTCTAAACTTCAGAGTCCTGCGAGTGAGTCCTCTGCCTACTAATCTGTGACAGAACGATCCAGCCACTATGGACTCAGCGGATTCTGACCCTGTTCAACGGGCTCTCCTCACTCAGGAAGCCCTGCTGGAGCGGCACGAGAAGATGCTCCACCATATCAATAAAGAGCTCTCCGCTCTTACACAGGCTCTCGCCCAGCGCACACCCCTGGTAAGCTCGCCCTCTCCGAGCGTAAACCCATCTCCGCGTGTAAGTCCCTCTCCATCTCCGAATCCCCAGGCCGCTGCTGCACCCCCCGACCCTCCCGCTGCCTGGCTAGAGGCCCCGGGGAGGACGGTGCCTAGCCCCGAGCCGTTTACAGGAGAGCTGGAAAAATGTTCGGGTTTTCTTGCCCAAGTCTCCCTGTTTTTCCGTCAGCAGAACAGGACGTATGCCAGCGACGGTGCCCGGATTGCTTTCTTTGTTCAGCTATTACGAGATCGCGCGCTCCAGTGGGCTCAGGCGCTATTGAAAACCCTGCCGAATATCTCCTACCTCGACTTCCTGACTGAATTCAAAAGCGTGTTTGAAAGGGATGGCGGGCCCTCTGCTGCTGCACAGCGTCTACTAAATCTGAAACAAGGTAAACGCACTATGGCTGACTTCTCGGTTGACTTCTGCATTCTCGCTGTAGAAACCGGGTGGAAAGAAGAGGCAGTAAAGGAGGTTCTGCTCAACAATATTGCGGAGGATTTGAAGGATGAGCTCATGACGAAGGAATTACCATCATCTCTCAGCTCATTAATGTCCCTGTGCATTCACGTTGACGAGCGCCTGCGAATGCGCCGTGGGACGCGCCACTCAGTTTCCCAGAGTGCTCCGCTCAGTGTTGGGATTTTTGCCGGTAGTGCTGCTTCACCACAACAGCCGGCCTCGGTGGATGTGAGCCCCGGCGAGGCAGAGCCGATGCAGATTGGACGTGCCCGGCTTACACCAACGGAGAGGCAGCGCCGTTTCATGGCTGGTGAGTGTTTATACTGCGGCCGTCACGGACATTTCATCGCCGTCTGCCCCGCACGAGCAAAAGGGCGTGCCCGCCAGTAGAAACGGGGGTACTGGTGGGCGAAATAAACATCTCTCATTCCCCTCCTCATCTTTTGTTACCAGCTAAGCTCACTGCTCACGCCACCACTCACTCACTCAAGGCTTTGATAGACTCAGGGGCCGAACAGAGTTTTATTGATGCATCACTCGCTAAGAAACTGGGCCTAACTATTGAACCTCTGCCCCATGCTCTTCGAGCCTCATCTCTGAACGGACAGCGTTTGCCTGATGTCACCCATGTTTCTGAACCAGTCACCCTGTGTTTGTCTGGAAATCACACTGAATTAATCAGTCTGTTTGTTTTCAAAGCTCCGCTGACGCCTCTGGTTCTGGGCTATCCATGGCTGTTGCAGCATAACCCACTGATTGATTGGCAGGCGGGCTGTGTGTCTAGATGGGGGGAGGGTTGCCATATGACTTGCTTAAAATCAGCCATTCCATCCATTGGCTCCTCCGCATCACCCCCGCAGACTCCTCCAGACCTAACAGCAGTTCCTTCAGTGTACCATGAACTAGCGGAGGTGTTTAGTAAGGATCGCGCCCGTTCCCTTCCCCCACACCGGCCTTATGATTGTGCCATTGACTTGTTACCAGGAGCTCCGTTGCCTACTAGCCGACTCTATAGCCTGTCACGGCCAGAAAGAGAAGCCATGGAGGAGTACATTACTGATGCTCTGGCTGCGGGACTCATTCGGCCATCTACCTCTCCCTTGGCATCAGGATTTTTCTTCGTGGACAAGAAGGACAAGTCCCTCCGGCCATGCGTTGACTATCGGGGCTTGAATGCAATCACTGTCAAGAATAAATACCCGCTGCCCCTGCTGACCTCGGCGTTTGAGCTTCTCCACGGGATGAAAATGTTCAGTAAACTCGACCTCCGCAGTGCTTACCATTTGGTTCGCATTAGGGCAGGGGATGAGTGGAAGACTGCCTTCAACACCCATCTGGGACATTTTGAATATCTTGTAATGCCTTTTGGATTAACAAATGCCCCGGCAGTCTTCCAAGCCCTCGTAAATGACGTCCTCAGAGACTTCCTCAACCACTTTGTTTTCGTCTACCTGGACGATATACTCATGTTCTCCAGGTCAGTGTCAGAGCACGAAAGACATGTCAAACTGGTGTTACAAAGATTGTTGCAAAACCGCCTTTTTGTCAAAGCAGAGAAGTGTGAGTTTCATGTAACCACTGTTTCTTTCCTTGGATTCATAATTGAGCAGGGAAACTTGAGACCGGATCCTGGAAAGGTCAAAGCGGTTTTGGAGTGGCCCACACCCCCAAACCGCAAACAGCTTCAAAGTTTTTTGGGGTTTGCAAATTTCTATCGCCGTTTCATCCGTGACTTCAGCAAAATTGTCTCACCTCTTACTCACCTCACTTCCCCTAAGGTTCCGTTCCAGTGGGGACAGGCAGCCGCGGAGGCGTTCATTCATCTGAAACAACGGTTTGCCTCCGCTCCCATCCTCTCCCAGCCGGATCTCAACCAACCCTTCATCGTGGAGGTGGATGCTTCGGATGTGGGCGTGGGGGCCGTCCTCTCTCAGAATACTGAAGGTAAACTCCATCCATGCGCTTACTTCTCTCGTCGGCTTTCACCCGCAGAGCAAAACTACGATGTTGGCGACAGGGAGCTACTCGCCATCAAACTGGCACTTGAGGAGTGGCGGCATTGGCTAGAGGGGACGGCACAGCCTTTCATTGTGTGGACCGACCACAAGAACCTCGCCTACCTTCAGGCAGCAAAACGCCTCAACGCACGTCAAGCCAGGTGGGCGCTTTTCTTCACCCGTTTCAATTTCTCCATTACTTACAGGCCCGGGTCCCGAAATGTCAAACCAGATGCTTTATCACGTCAGTTTTCATCCTCTGAGGGGGATCGGGAGGTGGCGTCGATCTTTCCTCCGGGCTGTGTCATAGGAGGCCTCACTTGGGAGATTGAGTCAATGGTGCGGCAGGCCCAGCGTACCGAACCTGATCCGGGGACAGGACCCCCGGGGCGGCTCTACATCCCTTCGTCCGTACGATCCCAGGTGCTCCAATGGGCCCACACAGCAAGATTCTCATGTCATCCTGGAATCCAACGCACCATTGCCTTTCTGGAACGTGCCTTCTGGTGGCCATCTTTAGCCCAAGATGCCCGAGAATATGTTAAAGCCTGTACTACCTGCGCCCAAAATAAGTCACAAAACACTCCTCCCGCAGGCTTACTTCATCCACTCCCTACCCCGGGTCGACCGTGGTCACACATTGCCCTCGACTTTGTTACTGGACTTCCACCTTCGGCAGGTAACACAGTAATTCTGTCTATTGTCGATCGCTTCTCTAAAGCAGCACATTTTGTAGCATTACCCAAGCTTCCCACAGCCCTAGAGACCGCCCAGCTGCTTACCAACCACGTGTTTCGCCTTCATGGAATTCCCTCTGACATCGTCTCTGATCGTGGGCCGCAGTTCTCATCCAAGGTATGGAAAGAATTCTGCTCATCCATTGGTGCCCAGGTCAGTCTCTCTTCAGGGTACCATCCCCAAACCAATGGGCAGACGGAGAGGCTGAACCAGGAACTGGAAACAGCCCTGCGATGCGTGGCCTCGACAAACCAAAACACCTGGTGCTCGCATCTAGCCTGGATTGAGTACGCTCACAACAGCCACACCTCCTCCGCCACTGGAATGTCGCCTTTCGAGGCCTCGCTTGGATATCAGCCGGCCCTTCTCCCATCTGTGGAAGGTGAGCATCTCGTTCCCTCTGTGCAGCACCACCTCCGCAAATGTCGGCGACTCTGGCAAGCTACCCGTGCCGCCCTCCTTCGAACCAAGGAACAGAATCAACGGCTAGCTGACCGTCGGAGGTTGCCCGCACCCACCTACACACCGGGGCAAAAGGTATGGCTCTCCACGAGGTTCGTCCCTGTCCGCACTGAGTCTAAGAAACTCACACCCACCTTCATTGGACCCTTTACCGTCGAGGCTGTTGTTAACCCAGTCTCGGTCCGTTTGCAGCTCCCGCGTAGCATGCGTGTCCACAACGTGTTCCATGTGTCTCAGTTGAAACCACACCTGTCCAGTCCTCTGTGCCCTCCTTCCAGGCCCCCGCCACCCGCCCGGCTCATTGATGGCCTGCCCGCGTATGCCATTACGCGAATCATGGACTCGCGGCGCCGTGGACGGGGAGTTCAGTATCTGGTGGATTGGGAGGGCTATGGCCCGGAGGAACGCTCTTGGGTCCCTAGGTCGGCCATCCTTCACCCGGGTATGGTCCGGGATTTCCATCGCGCCCATCCGGACAAGCCTGGTGGGTCGCCTGGAGGCTCCCGTTGAGGGGGGGGGTACTGTCATGGTTCTCAAGATCTGGAGAGGTCGTGGTGTGTGTATTGTTTGTCTTAACCTCTCCCACCAGGGCGGAACTGGACCTTGGTTCCCCGCCTCTGAACCCACCCTGAACACACACCTGTGGCTCATTCACACTGATCCTGGCAGACTACTTAAGATGGCAAGAGAGGCTGCTTCCTCGCTGGATCGTCACATTACCAAGTGTCAGTGTAGTGTAACCTATGAAAATGTTCCTTTGATCCCCTAGAGTTTCCTCCTGACTTTGTTTTTTCCTCTGTGTACAGGCCTTCTAGACTCCCTGCCCGTCTTCCTTGCCGTCTGGATTTCTGTGGATGTGTGTGAGTGAGCGTGAGCTTCTTAGTGTGGACATTTTTGAGTTACGGATCGAGTGGAAGAAGAGCGTGTGTGTACCCCCGTCTTGGACCTTCCCTTCGGACCCCGCCCTACTCCCTGGAGCCCCGTGTTATCTGTTCCACTGTATATATGTATATATTCTCACTTGGTGTCACATTTCAAATAAACCCTCACCCTCTCTCTAAACTTCAGAGTCCTGCGAGTGAGTCCTCTGCCTACTAATCTGTGACAGGTACACTGGGAAAAGAGGCTGAAATATGCTGAATGTTAAAGTTGAAACAACTCTTCTGGTTGGGTTTACACTTTTTTCATTCTGCCCATGCAATCGTTTTTCTGCTTAGTCTTTAGCCGTTCCACCGTGGGTGTTTAATATTTTATTTCCTGTGAACAAAAACACTGCCTCCCACATTTCAAGAGCATGTGCAGTATTTAAATCGGTGCACAGTGATACACTAATATCCAGTATTTATACAGTAGTAGTTAAATAAGTAAGTTAAATAATATTCTAACTAAGTATCACTAAGTTCTTTACAGTAAAATTGCTAAGATATTTACAACAAATATTTAAAAGAATAGTTTGTAGCTGCTTTTTGAAAGAGATCACCAAATCCACACATCTCAAGCTCGGGGGGGGGGACTACTTAGTTGTGGCATATAATTAAGGTTGTAATTATTATTTTGCCATCAAAGGATAGCAAAAGTTCCTTGAGTAGAACTGAGCACACTGAAGTCACTAAATCAGAATCTTCTGGCGTATGTGCTGTTTCTCGGTCTGCTTGATTTGGCCTTAATTGTCCTGTACTGCCTTCCTGAGGGTAACAGGTGATGTGCAGGGTGGGATGTGTCCTTCAGGATGCTGCAGGCTTTTCTGTGGCAGCAGGACCTGTACTGCTCCTCTAGGGAAAGAAGAGCACAACCGACGATCCTCTGTGCATGAATGTGGCAAGCTACAGTTGTAGCCACAGCTGCCCTGGGCAGAAGCCCCCTCTGGCCAACACCAGTAGGCGGTAGGATAAAGTGACTTGCCCAAGGACACAACAACCAGGACAGAGAGCCCGGGGATTGAACCGGCGACCTTCCAGCTACAGATACGCTTCCCAGCCCCCTGAGCCACGGTCGCAGCTGTGGTGTGTGTTTTCTTGGATAGGTCACCACCCAGGTGCAGGCCCAGGAACTTGA
This sequence comes from Aulonocara stuartgranti, assembly GCF_965226115.1. Taxonomy (NCBI): domain Eukaryota; kingdom Metazoa; phylum Chordata; class Actinopteri; order Cichliformes; family Cichlidae; genus Aulonocara; species Aulonocara stuartgranti. The sequence continues at coordinate 15,249,980 of NC_138940.1, read as the reverse complement.
CTCAGCACATATCCCTGAGGGAAGCCGGTGTTGAGGCTGAGTGCTGAGGACAGGTGGGGCCCTACTTTGACTCTCTGTGGGCGGTCACTGATGAAGACCTTGATCCTTGACAGTTGGAGTGAGGGAAGCCAAGGTTGTGTAATTTGGTTACCAGTCTGGCAGGGTTGATGGTGTTAAAAGCCTAGCTAAAATCAGTAAAGAAAAGTCAGATGTAAATGTCCATTTGTTCTAAGTAAGTTAGGGTTGTATGGAGGCCTATGGCTATGGCATCCTCTGTTGATTTGTTCTTCCTGTATGCGAACTGGTGGGGATGGAATGTGGCTAGGAGTCATGAATGATATGAGTTCTGACCAATTTCTCGACACTTCGAGATGACTGGAGTAAGAGCCACTTGCCAGGAAATCGTTTAGGTACTGCATGGTAGTTTTCTTTGGAATGGGGATGATGGTAGAGGACTTCAGGCAGGGTAGAACTGGCCTGTGTTAGGGACAGGTTGAATATTTCAGTAAAGACCCCTGTGAGCTGGTCTGCACAGTCCTTTAGCAAATTGGATGCTATAATGTGACGCTGTTGATATAGTTTGATAATGATATATTTGGGGTCTTTATTTGTGGACTTTGTCTGTTTTCCCTGTGTCTGTGTGAGTTCTCTCAAGATATTCAGACTTCCTCTTCCAGTCCAAAGACATACATGTTAAGTTAGACTTAAGCTCTAAACTGGTCAGACAGTCCAACTAAGTTAACTGTGTGATAACAACCTCGGAAAGCTCAAAGCACTCGTTCTGTGCTTAGTTTCTTTGTTTAGTCTTGTGTTTGAAATGTTTGTTTACTTTTTGACACCTTGGAAATGTAACACAATACATTTTAATGAGCTATAGAACAGTATGCCTATAAGAGCTTCTCCGCTCAATGTCTCTGCTGCTGTAAAAGTCTTTTCATACTGTTCTGCAAAACTCAACAGTAGTACAGTGCTCTTCTGGTTTTCTTGTATTTTTCCTTTTGCAAATTTTTCACACACGTGTTGTTGTTCACAGCCATGTCCACATTATAGTCCAGTAACTTAGAAAAAAATCCGTGATATACGCATGATACACACTGTTATGACTTTGTGGATGCAACAAAAGGCAAAAGGTTCAGTAAAAAACAAAAACTGCTGATCTGTTTCCTGATTTAAACAAATTAATGTGTTGTCAGTTTTGTGCTCGAATTTAATTTATCAGGACTTAATCACCCCTTAATAACCACAATTAAATGGTCCCAAGTGTTTTGGGTTCAAAGATTTTCCACAGCAAGTGCAAATACATTTTATACAGTGCATATCACTGAGTGCAGGGCTGTAATATTATAATTTTCTTCAGAACAAGTTCAATCCCAGTACAGCTGCCAACCAATCCTCATAGACTCCTATATTAAAGTGCCCATTTTACAGCTTTAAAAACATGCACTGAGAGTCTAGCATTTTCTCCTCCATAGGTGGCGCTTTTTGGTTTTTGTTTTTTCGAACTTAACCATTTGTCTGATAGATCAACTCTAACCCTCTAAATAGATTTTTTTTCATGTGAATTTCTGTGGCAAAAATTCATGCAAGAGATAGTGAAATCTTCTTTATGTTAGTTTTTAAGTGGATACAACACACCCCAGATCTATGCCTGAGTGGTTAGCTGGTGGAGTTTCACCCTTATGGTACTTGTTGAACATTCACACATGATGAAAAATAAATAGATATACTATCAATCCAAAGTTTGGATACACAGTCCAAACCCTTGGCCTTCTCTCAATGAGCTTCATGATGCAGTGGTTTTACTTCACAGATGTTCTTTCCCAAGTAAAAGGTTAAAAATGGTTCATAATAATTTAGTGATAAAAAAACCCCCGTCATATTTCATCTGTGATAATTTATGTTTAAAAAATATTTTCTATACAGTCAGCATTAGTTTATCTGTATCTTATTTTGAAGGTGTAATCTGTAGTTGGAATGCATTGTGGGAAGCAGAAGCCACAGTCACTTGGGGAAAAACATTGTACAGAAAACCTGCCTATCTGTGTCTAAACTTCACCTCCTGCGTCTTTATATAGACCATCGAAAGCAATGGCTGTAAGTTTATTGAATATTCTGGTTTGCTTTATGTGTTTACAAGAGCTGATTTAGAGATTGTTTTGTGAATGTGTTTATACCAGGATTTAGCCTTATCCGAATCGAATTGATTATAGAAATCAGTGACGATACCCAGCCCTAGTTAACAGCACCTCAGGTTAGAGCCCAGATAAATGCCACACAGAGTTCAAGTAGCAGACACATCTCTACATCAACTGTTCAGAGCAGAATGTACGAATCAGGCCTTTATGGTCAAATAGCTGGTAAGAAACACTACTATGGAAAAACAATGAGCAGAAGAAATTTATTTGATCCAAGAAACGCAAGGAATGGACATGAGACCAGTTGAAATCTATGCTGTGCCGTGTCTTTGTGCAATCCAGAAAAGGTGAACCGATGGTCTCTACATGCATGGTTCTCACCGTGAAGCATGGATGAGGAGGTGTGACGGTATCAGTCACTTGATTTAAAGCCAGTTGAGATGGACCGCAGAATGAACGCAAAAGGGCCAACAAGTGCTCAGCATCTCTTGGAACTCCTTCAAGACTGTTGGAAAACCATTTCAGGCGACTACGTCATGAAGCTCATCACAAGAGTGCCAAGAGTGTGCAAAGAAGTAATCAAACCAAAGCATGGTTATTTTGAAGAATCTAAAATCTAAAATATGTTTGGAGTTATTTCATACTTTTTTGTTTATTACATAATTCCATATGTGTTCATTCATAGCTTTGATGCCTTCAATGAGAATCTACAAAGTAAATAGTCATGAAAATAAAGACAAACCATTAAATGACAAGGTGTGTCCACACTTTTGACTGGTAGTGTACATCAACAAAAGAAAAAACTAAAACCTTGTCAGGAAAAAAAAAATTATTTATTTTTGCCCGTAATAAAAAAGCAGAGCGTAAATAACAGCCTTATGACAACAAGTCAGGGAAAGTAATAAAGTGATGCAACTGAACAATTTCCAACATCTGACCACAGCTCTACCAAATTGGACATTGCAGAAATGAAGCATAATGGTGTTCCACCCATTTTTATCACTTTATTACCAGGCGGCTTCTACACTGAATGTGCAGAGCTCTGCAACCTTCCAAAAAATTGGCACAGGGTTGTGTTTTAATAATGGATAGAGGCTGCTCCTGCTACAGATACCTCCAGAGTAGAAGGGGTTAGAGTTTATTTTGCAGACACTCTTAAAAGCAGTTGGTAATGCTGTTTTACTCTGTGCATGTGACTATCAACCTGCTGCCATGGTAAGTGTTAAACTCGGCCTAACTAAATGATTAATTTTATTGCATGCTGTATCATTTCACATATGGAATTCTTTAAGTACAAACGTATCGCACACAACCATCAACAAAAAGCAACATATATATATATATATATATATATATATATATATATATATGGCAATATTGCTAAGACTCGTTTATTGTTGCTATACGTAGGCATTAGGCAGTGAAATTGAACGATTTAAAACCCCAGCACACCAGCATGGTTCTATCACACTCACAGTCCCCTACTTTATCAATAACAGATATCATCATCCTTTCACTCTGTAATCTTTAAAAGCTGACATCCTTTATATCCTGTCAATCAACTCAGACCAACAATGACAAATACATAAAATACACCATAAGAGCAAAATGTAGTCACTTAATCACTGTTTAGTCTGTTGCCATGCTGGTGTTTTTGGAGCGAGTTGTGATCATACTTGGATGAGATGGTGGTTTACTAACTTCTAATTCTAACTAATGCTGACAAGCTTTGCTAGCAACCTGCTAAACTGTATGGACTATTAAAATAGAATTTCCCTCAACAAAACTGTAACGCAAACTTAAATGTAGAGGACATTTTTTGGGATATTCTGATATTATTAGAACACCACAAACGGAACCAACAACAAAAACACTTTCAGCAGGTCCAGGTCAGTGTTTTAAACTAGCAGATGTAAGGCCTGGCAGACAGCTATCAGCTCAAACTGCATGTGTGGGCACACCTGTCAATTAAAGCAGCTATACAGCTAACCATCTTACATCTTTGGATACAGCCCAGTGTCCAAGAAGATAGGGGGAAACAATCTATACAATACAGCTAATATCTTGTAAGAGAAACTCCCAACACTTTACTAGATTGATAATCTTTTGATGCGATCTGTAAAATGTAAGGTTGCTGATACGATAAACTCTATCAGCCTAACTGCACTTTTAATCCCATATCAGGTTTGCGAATAAGCACACCTCAGAGGGTACATTCTCAGAGCTGTTTTGCATTAGTCCTTCAGCAGCTTAATGTTTCTGTATGACTGTACCTGGTTTTTGAGGCATTCTGAACAGCAGCCAGATGGTTTCCACAAATCTTGAATTAATAACTTCACCCTGTGTATCATCTATCCGTCCCTCAGCTCATTTTTTCTCTGTTTCTTTGTATGAATCATAGCCTTAAAAGGCAGGGAAGTGCCCAGAGGAGAGGGGATGGAAGCAGGGATTTTATAATCTTGCCTCTGGTGCTGCATCCCTTGGAAGCTGCCTGCTTGATTATGCCAGCAATGCACCTGCTCTTAACCTCATTTCCTTGAACATCTGTCAGAGGTTATTAAGTTAACTACACAATCATGTGCGATTATGGCCCCCTTTACACTTGGCAGCGCAGTCCCACTGCAGATAAAAGATGCACTTCTTGTTTGAAGGATATTGTCACTGTGTCCAGGCGTTTGAAGGCAGTTATGAATAATTCAGAAAGACTGAGAGGAGAGCAAATCTTGGTGCTGTCTCTGGGATTAAAGTGGTTTTCTTGATAATGCAAATATTCTAACAGGGTTTCTTAGTCACAGTGAACATTGTTGTAGATGGAGTTGTCTTGTTGTAGTACTAGAATACCTGCTGTCACCTCCCTTTCCTTTTAAGGTCGGAGTGTTGGCGCCTTGCAGAGCTTACTATCAAACATCCAGACCTAGGTTATACACTTTTATAAATATGGCCATAGCACAGGTCAGGTCAGCTTTGGCTTCTAAATTTGCAGTCCACATTATTCATTAAATACTTTACCAATTATTGGAACATGCCCTGCTAATGAGTTAGCATACCCTGCTAAACTATACTTGGCAGGGTATGCTTTGAGGCCTCCTCATGGAGGACTCAACCTGGGAATATATTAAAATATGACCTTGGAAAAAGAATGAAAACACTTGTCTTGTTTTACTGAATGTACTTATTTAGCTTTTCCAGCTCTGCCAAACTGTCATCAATATTTAATAGCATAACCAGTATGCATACAATATCTTCATTACAAAAGATGCAAGCTTTCAGTTGCTGCTCCTGGCCCCAGGAAACATTTGAAAAAAACAAAATAAAACATAATTTTCTTATAAATTAATTAGGAATCTGGTGTTCTTTATTTCTGTTTAGTACAGCAATTTAAAAAGAAAGTCATGTTAGTGCTTGGGCCCACTTGGGTTCATGCTACATAAAAATGTAGTAATGCTGGCATCATGTATCTGTTAAAGTGATGCCTGGCTTTTTCTCATCTATACTTAGGAGCATTAACAGAAAAGACACCGAGCAGTTACATTCAGACATGAGAGCACAAAGAGCAACAGCTGCGATTTTGAAATGTTTTAATGGTGAGGAACAAAAGTGCTCTGTTCTCTCACAGGCCGCATCACTGGTGGATTTGGAAACTTGTTTTTGTCGTTGAAGTCTTAAATATTCAGTGTGAGTGAGAGGGACACTTGCCTCCGTTTCCCACATTAATCTGCTAATAAATATTTCTGCTGCATGTGTTAAAACATCGCACACTGAGCGAGTGCTGAAAGACAGAAAATTAAAATTAAGGCTCTCATCTTCTATCAAGCTGGCTGGATGTTATATAGAAATTGAGACCTGTAGCAGCAGCAGTAAAAGCACTCTCAAGTCTAAGAGATCATGGGTGATAACTGATCCTGTTCCTATTTTGGAGAAAGGCAAAATGAGTTTTTTGGAAAAAAAATAAGAAGTAAATCATTTTGGGTGTGTATCAATTGGAATAGATATAGAGTAGTATAATTAGTTTATACAGTTTATTAGAATGCTATCACAGCAAGGCATATTACATTCCTAGTATGAAATCGTACTCTAATTGGACTTTGGTTGGTCTGTCATTCCATACCTAGGTATATGGCAACCAGGTTAATTGGATGTGTTGAATTTTAACTTGTTTGTGTAACACAGACTTGTTGGATGGTAGAAGAGGTTAGCCAGCCATTTACATTTGGCCACCATGACAGCAACTAATTCCAGCATCTACCGAAGAAAATGAGACCTTAAAGTGGAAATAAAATACTGCATGTGTAAAGGCTAATTTACATCATGAAGCTTTGGTTTCAAAAACTGGCATAGATGTAACACTTTCTGTGAAGCTGGATTTAAGAAATAAGTGCTTAAAGTTAAAGTTTTTAAAATATGGTTAACACCATCTTCTGTCAGGAATTACACAGTAAAAACACTGTTTTCATTTATGAAGTGCTTTATAAACCCGAACAGTATGGCTAAAAGCTGGATTTTCCGGTGCAGCTAGCTAAACAGTGAAAAGCCAATTACTGCTAAAGAGACAGACAGTGAAAGTAGACGGCATATCCTTGATTTCTTAACATAGAACCCATTGTTGTAGCCAGGGACAGCACAAAACAGATTCCCTTAAACTGGTTTTTAGTTTTAGTGTCCTTATTTTACATTGCGTTATTGGTCCTATTGCTAGTTAGCTAACATATGTCTATTGACCACAATGAACCAGACAACCCAGTGACATAATGTTCTGTACGAACACAAGATGGCACTAAATATGTTCTCAAAAACTTGTACTTTAAGCATTTATTTCTTAAATCTAGTTGGTAAATCTACTGTTAGTTTTTGAGAGCAGGGATTCATGGTGTAAATGAGCCTTTTTACATGCTGTCTTTCATGTCCACTTTAATAATGTTCTTTAGAAACCAAAGTAACCATATTTCAACAAGAAGATGAAATGCAAATTTTAAAACCTAAAACTAGCTAGAGCCAATGTGCAGAAGCATATAATTCCCAATTAATGCTAAGTGAGCTAGAGCTTGGTTGTGCCAATCAGGCACCTAATTGTCAGAACCTGGGATACCAGAAACTAAAACGAACAGTCAGAATAAACAGCATCGCAGAGATGATTTGGCAAGTTTTTCATGGATGCAACCCACATTTTCAAAATCTGCTGCTCAATCCACAAACACATTTTCCTTACAAATGTGGCACCATTTGGACAGATTTATTGTCAAGAACTAAATGTTTCTTATATAGCACTTTTCTACTCTACTGAAGAACAAATATTGTTACAAGAAAGAAATAATCAAACAAAAATTTTCCTACTTTTTGATTTGCTTTCTGCCATTTTTGAGGTATGAGCATGTAATTTTCTGTACCTAATCTTACTTTAACAATTTTAGTCCTTAACTATTAGCCCCCAAGCTACAGTGATATTTCTGTGGTAACTCTTCTGGGTGCGTTGATGAGTCACCTTGTCTTCCCAGAGCTTCAGTGGTTTTATAATTGAGCTTCTCTCTTGACGAAAAGAAAAGGAAAACCGAAGGAAAGGAAGCACACCTGCTTAACTTTTAAAGTTTTTTGTCTATGTGTCACTCACTGTAACAGGAGTCTAGAGGCAATCTGTCAAGTATTTGACAATCACCCATTAGGCAAATACATCTGACTCCACCTGATTTCCTTTGCTTTTACTTTGCAATCCTGAAGGAGACAAGTTAACAACGGAGTAAGTTATGATTCAAAATCTCCTGTGTTCCCTGATTTCTTCTTCTAAACATATACCTGAAAAGAGAGAAAACCATGAGTCCTGAAGGGAAGCCCTTACAATAAAGGGAAGAATTGATAATTTAGCCCTCGGCAGTGTTTCTGTAGTGCCATATGTGCTCTAACAGCCTGTGGGATATGACATGGGGGCTCTGAAGCCTAAAATAGGGTAGACCTCGTTTAATAAAAGAAGCCTCAAACTGGAGTCAGATAACAAAGAAAAATAGAGGCCATCCTCGCTTTTCCACTAGGAGACCAAATCTTTGTTTTGCAGTTTATATCATTGTAACTGTTCCAGCTTTTATAAGTATGCTTTGCCAGAAGTTATTTTACATCAGTGTATTTTCGGAATATAATATTTTTTTTATAACTGGCTCCTCAGTCACATTGCTTTCACATTGCTTTTCTTAAAGAGTCCCATGTTAACATACCCCAAAAAATTGGTGAACATTCATTTGGAGAGTTTTCTAAATAAAATAAAATAAAAATGGCACCCAATAGTTTTGCATACATTTAAGCTTTAGAATTAGTTCCTGGGATGCTGGAGGAAAAATACAATTGTCATTTGTTTCCCTTCCTAATTAAAAGATGTTTCCTGTCTGCTAGGCGTCCAATTTACATCTCCACTAATGACAGTTACTAAACTCCTCTTGGAGCCTTTTGGAGCATTTTGACTGGATTATGTGACAAATAATGTGCAGAGAAGAATTAAGGTAAGGCAGAGGTCTGACTCAGTAATGGTAAGGCATACCTAATAAAGTGGGTAGTAAGTTTATCTGTAAGTGTGAAACACTTTGTAACTATAATTGTTATTTCAAGTATCAAATTGTACCTGTGCGCTGCTGCTGGCGTCTCCGTTGCGTCCTGAACATAGTGACTGTGCAGTGTGATTCTGTCCTATTCTGTTTCATTTTACTAACTCTCTGCGAGGTTCAGTAGATGTCAGAAGGTCATCCACATCACCAAGAACTGCTGGAGTCCTGACACTGAACTGAAAACTGGAATATACTGGGCCTGAAATGCATTTTTAGTTTGGAGGACTCATTCCCCTAACAGGCAATTATTCCTGACACTGGCTTTGTGCCTCTGCAGTTCTCAGCAAGCCTTTTCACAGGAGGCAACCTGAAGGCCATACACTCAGATGTGTTCAATGTCAAGTCAAATAATTTTTTTTTGTTGTTTTTTGATATGATGGCATGGTAAAATTGCCACAACTGTAAAAAAACAAAAAAAACAAGAAAAAAAAAACGCTGTGGTGAGACGTGTAAAAAGTCACAGCTGTTATTATTGGATATTCAGAAGAAATTGTTGTGAGCTGTTGTGTTCTACACAAGCAAATGTAAAGAAATTATGTCCTGTCTACATTTTCTTAGTCCTAAAAAGTTAAAAGCATGACTCATGTGAATAAGAAAAACTTATTTGCATATGGAATGACAGCAGGAAGCATACTTTGAATATAAGCAGAGTGCATTCTGCCTGTAGCAGGCTCTCTCTGTGTCTGAATAAATCATAGTGGGAACACATCTGGCTCCTTGATGAGAGAAGGGAAAAAGGATGTGCGAGAGCACTGATGCAAAATAAGAGAGAACAGTAACGATAGCAGCAGATAAAAGGTGGAGATAAAAAGGCGAGAGGAGATGAAGTGGGGAATGAAAGTGAGGTTTCAATGACGGGGAAAAGAAAAGGCAATATGGAGAAGGAAAAGAAGAAAAATATGTCAGTCTAGTGTCTCTGGCAAATTAACGGACAATGGACATTTCCCCACTAACAATTTTGGATTGTGGTCTTCTGGATTTATTTGGGGTTTTGGGGGCCAGAAGTGACCATATTTGGACCTGGAGTCAGGTTAATTCAATTCAAATCAGATTTTCTTAAAAAGTCCTACATCACAACATCTGTTGCAGCAAGGCACTTTAGATTGTAAGGTAAAGACCCCACAACAACACAGAGAAAACCCCAACATTCAGATGACAACCTATTAGGCAGCACTTGGTGACAGTGGGAAGGAAAAACTCTTTTTAACAGGAAGAACCAGGCTTACTATCTGCCACAGCTGGTTGCAGATGAGGGATCGGA